>NC_065574.1:13575000-14213750 GCF_937616625.2 Mercurialis annua
GGCCATGAGCCCTCTCCTTCCACTGTATGCCACTCTCATTTTATTTATTCTCATTGTATAAATATTTAGTTTTGCTTCAATTATACAACATGTGCAATGTCATTCTTGCGACAAACTAATGCGGCACTAGCCATGTTCGAATATTTAATGATTAAAAAATACTTAAGTAATACTCCCTCCGTCCCAATAGAGTTGTCCACTTTGCCTTTATCACACAGTTTAAGAAAAGTAATTATTGCTTATGGATTTTGTAAATTTTTTTTTACTTTTCTTGTCATATATTTAATATAGGGTCCACTTGCAATTTACTTTCAAAAGACTCATTAGTGGATTTTAAATAGGGGTAATATAGGATTTTAAGTGTAAAAATTAGTTACTTTTTGGAAGTGGACAAGAATTTTGGGACAAAAAAATTTCTCAAAGTGGACAACTCTATTGGGACGGAGGGAGTAATTAAAGATTTCTTATTGGCTTGTTGTAAATATGACATATACTCTTTGCTTTATCTATGCACTAACTTGTCTATAACCCTTTGCAAAACCAATTAGTATTATTTCGAGAAGCGATACGATCTCGTCAAGTTTGTCAAGATTGTTCAGCAAGCTGGAATGTACTTGATTCTTCGCATAGGCCCCTTCGTGGCAGCCGAATGGAATTTTGGGTACCCTCAATTCATCCTACTTGAACAATATTTTCTGTAACTTGTTTGTTTCATATTACCATCCTAATTACTAACTCTGTGAATAAAGGGGAATACCTGTATGGCTGCATTATGTGCCTAATACCGTCTTTCGAACTGATAACGATAACTTCAAGGTACTAAAGTTAGATCTTTTCAATTTAATCTTTCGATTTTTCCATATCAGAAGCTGTGTTTTACATATGGGACATAATGTAGTTGCTTGTGCTAATCTTTGTTACCTGTTTTTGGTTTTCGTTCAGTATCACATGCAGAAATTCATGACATACATAGTGGACCTGATGAAGAAAGAGAAGCTTTTTGCCTCGCAGGGAGGTCCCATTATCTTGGCTCAGGCAAGTGTAGCTATTGTCAATATTGTTTATATGGCATTCCACATGAAAAATACATACCGAGTTCTTTTTGCTTAAAATGTACTGCTAAACCAATGTTTCAGGGAATTGGGAATGATTTCGCTACATTCCAAATTTTAGATTCGCGATTGAAGAAAATGTTTCATTTCTGATTTTTGGACAGTTTTCCATTGAGATATGAAAACTAAAACTACAAATACAAATTGGAATTTATTTTTCCTTATTTTAAAGAGGCCTGAATTTTCAAACTATATTCCATTATGGGTAATTTGTATTTGTAATACTGCTATTCAGATCTTCAAGCTCTGCAAAAAAGTATAAATTATTATGTGCTACAAATGCATTGACATTGCAATGCACAATTTTCTTTTGATTGTAGGTTGAGAATGAATACGGATTCTACGAAAGTGCTTATGGAGAAGGCGGAAAGCGGTATGCCATGTGGGCTGCTCAAATGGCTGTTTCTCAAAATATTGGTGTACCTTGGATAATGTGCCAGCAATTTGACGCTCCTAACTCTGTGGTAAGATTTTACAAATTCTCCAATGCAGAATAGCACATGAGATTAGTTATTCTCTAAACACAGTTTTAAAAATTAAGTGTCAACATATTACATATTCCTGTCAATGGGAGTTGTGGCATGTGTTCATGCAGAATTAATAAGCAAGCAGATTTTTTTTTTTAATTTGGAGCATTAGGCTGATATATGAATTAGTTTGCATTTCATATTTTCTTGTTTTCCTCTTTTTTGCAGATAAATACTTGTAATTCTTTTTACTGCGATGATTTTAAACCTATTTTTCCAGACAAGCCCAAAATTTGGACTGAGAATTGGCCTGGATGGTAATTTTATATTTATATGTATTTACTGTCAATATTTTATTTCATGCTTTATGAATTAGCTTATGAAAGTCTATCATTTATCATGAGTAGACCATTCTGATTTATCCCGAATTGTCAGAACACATTATTTCTTTTGGTTAGGCCTGCATCCGTATCTTAAATCATCCTAGAATAAATTAACTGGCCAGGAAAATTCTATAGTAGCATGGGAAATCCAATACAAAAAGGATCAAGATGTACTATTCTTCAACTTTTACGTTTTGGGAATTAGTCTTAATAAATTACAGTGTCTATTGTTAACTTGAAACTCTTTCAACTCTGATTTGATGTAATTACAAGAGAGTAAAAAGATAATAATCAATCCATGTACAAAATTCATTATCAAAAATAAGGGAGCAAATAATGGCAAGGGGAATAAAGGTTTAGATTAGAATGGCTATTTTTCTGGTGATAAAGAGGAGTACATTCTGACTACTATGAGTTAAGAGGTGTCTTTTTTCTTCTTGATGTTTACTTTATTGCAGCTCTATAAGAGTTTTTTTACACTATGAAAACATTGTTAAAAACTTAAATAGCAATTTGGTTGCCTTTTGACAAGGTTTACTTGACTAAAACTGTAAAAGCGAATTTAACATAAAGTAGGAGGGTTACCACTTGATGCTTTCAAGAATTTTTTGATTAATTCTTATAGAAATTATATGGATCCTAAGAGTGCAAGATCAAACAAATTGTCTGATAGATTGCTAGATGATGGACTGTATAGATTTTGAGAGTGATGGATCAAGTTGCTAGACAATAGAGTTAGAATCCATCTTCCACAAACTCCATAAACTCCACTTTTAAGTCACTGAATTTTCGCTTAATTATTCAATGCGGGATTAATTCACGTCTCCAGCATTCTCACTCAAATTCAAATGGGCTTGGACCATCATTAATATTCCTTGACTTTTATGGGATTCAAGGTCATTAATCGACCAGCCCAACTCTTGGTCTTTAAACACGAGTCCAAGATCGTCTGATGACCCAAGAGTGCTGAACCAAGTTGCTAAGTTACTAAATTTTGGAGGTTGAAATCCATCTTGCAGAAAATGGCTTGTGCTAAGTACCTTTAACCTTCACTCAAAGATTATTTGACTTTCCTGTAATTATTAGATGTAGGATTCCTCCAACTATTCTCACGCCAAGGCATTAATTGATTTATATATTTTTTGTGCCTAGTGAAGTGTCTTCAAAACTATAGAGACATTTTCACTTGTTTATCATGGGGGACTTATACTTTCTCGGGGTTCAAATATAGAAAATCTGGTGTTTTTTCTTGAATTATAATGTTTTTGTGAATGCATGCTTAATTCAAGCATCTGAGGATAGTTTCTGTAATTTCTATTTTACTTATTGTGATCAATGTTTTATCTTTTCCAGGTTTCAGACATTTGGGGCCCCTAATCCTCACAGGCCATCTGAAGATATTGCATTTTCTGTTGCACGTTTCTTTCAAAAAGGCGGCAGTGTACAAAATTATTATATGGTAAGTTACATAATCATCTAGATTTCAAAATTTATTACCCGATTTTATTTTAATTTGTACTAGTAACCTGATTTGGCGATTATTTAAGATCCTATGTTAACTTTGTAAACTTTCTACTTCCATTTCTTCTAGTATCATGGTGGAACAAATTTTGGTCGTACTGCAGGTGGACCATTCATTACTACAAGTTATGACTACGAGGCACCAATTGATGAATATGGTGACTGTTTTTTATTTCTCATTTCTTTATTTCTCATTTTTTTTTACCAAAAAAAAAGATATGTTACACGGACTCTGATATGGGTGTCCAAAATGAATACACATCCGCATATCCGATATGCCAATATTCTTAACTCAAAATACAGGATATGGATCCGATATAGGACTCGGGTACTTAGGTGTGTGTATATATGTGTACACTAGACATAAGTATTTATATGTTAAAAAATAAAAAATAACTAAAATATAAATTTATAACAATAAATACAGTCTTAACACTTGAGAACCAAAAAATGACACCCAACCAGACACATGATATGGTCTTTTTACCACCTGATATGACAACTTTCACGAATTCTATCTCTTCAAGTGTCCAACTGTCAGTTGAAGAGTCGGGTCCATATCATGAATCGTGTCGGTGCCGTGTCATGTCGAACACCGGTATGGCTGGGTAAAATGAAGAGTCCGGGTAACATAGATAATAAGTACATGGAGTCTACTATAAATTTGTTTAAAGGCTTAAAGTGAGGACAATGGTGAGTTCTAGCAATATCCCTTTTTCTCGGGAAAATGGAAACGTTATAATGAATGTAAGACTTTTGTTATAAATTTGATACGATCTTGTTTGGTTAACAGGATTGCCTAGGCTTCCAAAATGGGCACATCTTAAGGAACTCCATAAAGCTATAAAGTTATGCGAACATACATTATTAAACAGTGACCCGGTTAAGTTGTCACTAGGTCCTTCCCAAGAGGTGGGTTTTTTTTATCTTATTTGAAATTCTGACTTGTATAAATGCAGATATTGTATGCCTTTTTTTTCCTTTCTGGTTTTCTCTTCATTTTAGCAAACTTTTTTACTCTGCTGCAAGTAGTTGTGATGTTATTATCAATATTGATGTTTGCCTTATCAAGCACAATATAAGGTACAATTCTTAACGGTTTTCGATTATTCGAGCTGAGAAGAATATTTACGTTAGGATAGTGACATGAATTAATATAAGGAAATGTTTCCCCTTTTTGCACAATCAATTTTCTTTTAAATGTTTTAATGGGTTAAGGAGATGACAAGTTTTCTGCTGTTATCAACTGTAGTGCTTATGCCTTTCCAAGTTCTATTATGTTTGGGCAATGGCAGAGTCCCTAAGCCTGACATTAATATTGTTTGTTGGTGGTCCTTGTAGGCTGATGTCTTTGCTGACGAATCCGGAGCATGTTCTGCCTTTCTTGCTAACATGGATGATAAGAATGACAAGACTGTTGCATTTAGGAACATGTCATACCATCTGCCTGCTTGGTCAGTTAGCATTCTTCCTGATTGCAAGAATGTAGTTTTCAACACTGCCCAGGTAACTCTCGTTATTACTAATCCCAATGTTCTGCTAAACATCCTTCAGTTATATTGACATGAAATACTTAACATGAACATTGATTTCTATTTGGATAAATTTCTATGTTGCTTACCGATACAATGAATTAGAAATAGGGAGGACTAAGATACAGGTAGACCTTCCACAGTATGTTTCCACTCGAAAAATAGGAAAGAATACTTGATAAACTAATTCATTGCACAAAATGGTTCATACTCTCAATTAAAATTATACATAGACTACACAATCCCAAGAATGAATTGGTAAAGTGACAAAAATACTGTTAAGCTCAAATTAGTCCTAAATGATTGCCAAATTAAGATATCGGCAACATTCCCAAACCACTGAGCACTAGCCAACAGTTTAGGGATGAAAAATACGATCAAGTTACTATGCCTTAGGCTGTCCTGTTTACTGACCTATGTTGTCATTTTTTTTAAAATTGGATTTGAACTTGTGCATGAAAATGTCAACAGGTAAAGTCCCAGACATCTGTAGTTGAAATGGTACCTGACAACTTGCGGTCATCAGATAAAGGCTCCAAAGCTCTAAAATGGGAAATATTTGCGGAGAAGGCTGGGATATGGGGAAATCCGGACTTTATTAAAATGGGTTTAGTGGATCACCTTAATACCACTATGGATACTACTGACTACCTCTGGTATACAACAAGGTTAGTCCTCCTTCAAACCAAAACTCACATTAATACCATTAAGGATACTGTTGACTACCTCTGGTATACAAGTTGATCCTGCTCCTAGAAACCGACAGCATTTAATTTTCAAGCTTATTTATTGATCTATTTCCGAGTAAGTAAGCATTTTGATTGTGCAGATATGAATTTTAAGTGGATAAAGCCGAATGAACTTGTTTACTTGTAGCTGTCTTTACTGTTAATCTTTTTAAAATTCTACAATTTAGGCTGCAGTCATATTAGTGGAAATTTTGTGTGTAAATCTAATTGACCTGTACTTAAATACAATGCACATATATTATGTGATTTTGTAAGAACTGACTGATTTTGAGATTAACAAACATTGGCAGTATTTTCGTTGGTGAAAGCGAAGAGTTCTTGAAAAAGGAAAGTCAACCTATTCTGCTGATTGAGTCAAAGGGTCATGCTATGCATGTTTTTGTGAATCAGAAACTTCAAGGTTACTATTTGTTCTTTCCACATGGTTAATTTGAGTGCCACTTTGTTTTTATTGTGATAGAGTTACTTTAGATGTAATCGATAAAAAAAACATTAATTGTGATCAACCTGATAAGTGACTTTAGCTTCGGCATTCATATTACAGTCATTATATTTTCCTATGGTTGGCATATACAATTTAGTCATATGTCGTCCTTCCATTGGTCAGTGGAGAGTATAAAACTTTTAGTAGAGGGATTAGAAAACCATATCAATTCGTGTACCATATCTCTGAAGTTTGCAGTATTTATTTCTACTAGTAATTGGCCACGTGCTACGCACATGAGTAATATTTAAATGACCCATTATACATGTAAAATTATAAAAAATAATACATAAGTTCTAAATTTAATTTTTAGAAATTATTTTATTATTTAAATTGAAATTATAGCACACTAGTACTAATATTTAATTGTTTTTTTTTTTTTTTTTTTGACAATCTAATATTTAATTGTTAGTAAATTATTTTTCATTTTTTTACTTAAATTAATACTATAATATTTTTTGAGTAATATTAATATGACCTGTTATATATATATATATATATTAAATATCAATTAAATTTTATATGTTTATTTTAAATTTTTAATATAATATCATATTTTTTTCCTTAAATTTGAACTATAGCAATGATGGATATTGTGTATGACCCATTTAAATATATTATATAAATTAATTATTATATAATTCCAATTTTTAATATATTTATTTTTTTATTTAATCAAATTAACTATTTTCTTATTTTTATAGAATTTTATATAAAATAATCAAATAATATTTTAGTTAGTTATTTATTTAAATAAATTTTATTATTTCTTTATCATATTAGAATTCTGTTTCTAATAATAAAAAATAGTACTAATTTAATTACTAATTTATTTAAATATTTATAATTTAGAGGGTCAAGTAAAACTAAGCATCATATGCATTTGTTAAGCTCTTATATTTGATATGTAGATTTGTTTTTGGGAGATTGCTGCATATATTCAGGTTGTGCATCTGGAAAGTGACTAACCATTTTCCAGTTTTCCTGCATATACTCAGGGAGTGCATCTGGAAATGGAACACACTTGCCCTTCAGATTTAAGAAGCCTATATCTCTTGTGGCAGGGAAAAATGACATTGCACTCCTGAGCATGGCTGTTGGCTTACCAGTGAGCTATTTTTCAACTGCTTACCTTTTAATGCCAGTTTTCCTTTTGGTGTCGGCTTTATGTGTTTTCTTAATCATTGGATAGTATTGCATGGTGCATTACTCCTCACTTTGAAATGGTGCATTTAGGATGCTGCCTTATGATACATTTTATTCCCCATTTTTTTACATTCTGCCCGGCTGTTTCACCTTCTGCACAAATTCTTCAATTTAGTACTTGTTTAATATGTATTAGTGATGTGAATGTTTACTGAAGCTGGGAATACTTTTGCATTTCGAATCTCCTGATTGTATGGAAGTCAGCTTCATATGAATGTTGCATATGCAATCATCTAGGTTGTTGTTTTACAGTGGCATCGTTAGATACAGAGTCTGGTAACTATGATACAGACCAACATATTTTATATTTTCATTATTGTGGTAACTTGAAACAAGCATGAAGATTGGAGTTCATGTATATGAGACTGTAAAAGAAATTTCTTACTTCTTTCTTGTCAGAGTTTCTCGGACATGTATACTTACTTATCTTCTGCACCACCTACCCTGACGATGATGATTAATTTATACAAACAGGGTTGTTTAGCACTTAAAAGATTACAATACAGTAATATAATTGAACATTCTTATTATGAATTGCGTTTTTAATGAAGTCATTTGTGCAATATACTCTTGCTGCATTTGGATGTAATTTACTAGTCTTGCCACCAAAATTCTGTTACCCATCAGGCACATTTCAGAATTGCCAATAACTGGAATTTGGTTATTGCTACTTTTTGTTGTATTTTCCAGACTGTTATCATAAGATGTATTGTTTGATAATTTCTTAAATAAAGAATGATATGATTTTAAAATTCATACTACTTTTCTGGTGCCTTCAGAATGCTGGCTCGTTTTATGAATGGGTAGGATCCGGATTAACAAGTGTCAAGATTATAGGTTTCAACAATGGCACTGCAGACTTGTCTACGTCTAATTGGACATATAAGGTACCATGGCTGTGCATATTTGTACCTTGTTTATTTTCTTTTTTCACAAGACACTAGATTAAAAGCAATATGAAGCGCACTTTGTTAGTCAAACCGCAACTTAGCTGATTTAAAAAATTTCAAATCCACGTCACTAAAAAGGTGATGTATCCACATTTTCTCACACAATGCGTTGTTGTTTGATGTTTTTTTTTTCTACTAAAGCTTTTTTTTATGGTCTTATGCTTTCCAGGTTGGACTGCAAGGGGAAAAACTTGGACTACACAAGGCTGATGCAATAGATACTGCACATTGGCTTGCAACCTCAGAACCACCCAAAGATCAGCCATTGATGTGGTATAAGGTATTTTTGTGAAATTCGACATTTCAGATGCGAACATATTCAACTTCACTTTTTCTTTTGCACTTGCATCTCTTAGTCTTAATACCTACCTGGAGTTTCTCAGGTTTCTGTGGACCCACCATCAGGTGATGAACCTGTTGGGCTGGATATGCTTCATATGGGGAAGGGTCTAGCTTGGTTGAATGGAGAAGAAATAGGAAGATACTGGCCTAGAAAAAGTTCTATACATGATAAGTGCGTGCAAGAATGTGATTACAGGGGAAAATTTAGGCCTGACAAATGCTTAACTGGATGTGGAAAACCAACTCAAAGATGGTAAACTGAAAAATGCTTATTCCTGTGCAGTTATTGTCTTTTCCTCCGGTTGCACATATAATTGAGTTTTAGAGGAGTCTTTGTCAAATACAAGAAAAGAAACTGTTTTACACATTGATGGAATCTTGAAAATTTTATTTCTAGTTTTTAGACGTTGCTACACTTGATGATATGCATGTGTTATAAAAACATTAGATTGCATATCAGATTTGTAGGGATATCTATAGTAGCCGATATTAGCACGTCAGGGGTCCTTGTGACTGATGCAAGTAAATTTTGATTTACAATACACTAAAACTTACTGCACTGCACTTTACTCTTAAGCACATGATCTCACCTTATGTGCTATGAAGTTGTTGAGCTTAGAAATTTTTCTTAGTAATTACTGCAAATTATATCACCTTCTTATGTGGAGCAGGTACCATGTTCCACGGTCTTGGTTCAAACCTTCTGGAAACATTCTAGTGATCTTTGAAGAGAAAGGCGGAGATCCCACAAAAATGACGTTCTCGAGACGAAAAACCTCTCGTGTTTGTGGTCTTGTCGCTGAGGATTATCCAATGTCCAACCATGAATCAATAGAGAATGCCGGAAGCAGAAATTATAGTGACAGGGCTTCCGTCCATCTCAAGTGTCCCAAAAATAGAGGTATATCCGCCATACATTTTGCTAGTTTTGGATCTCCTACCGGAACATGTGGATCCTACAGCCATGGAGAATGCCATGATCCTAAATCCGTTTCTATAGTTGAAAAGGTAAATTCTAAAATAAAGTGATATTGCATTTAGTTTGTTTCCAAGTTTGTGCTGACATGCAATGAAATATTATTTTCAGGAATGCCTAAACAAAAATGAGTGCGTTGTACAAGTTACGGAAGAGAAGTTTAGCAAGGGTTTATGCCCTGCCAACGTCAAGAAACTTGCTGTGGAAGCAACTTGCAGCTAAAAACCTCATTTATAGTATAAAAATATTCATTCTGTAATTCAGAACTCATCTACTTTTAATTCAAAACTTATGCAGGTCTCTTATCTACCTCTAATCGACTCATTGCCTGTACTGTATGAGCGCAAATTTCCCGTTTCTTCCTTAAGTTAGGCTAAAATTACTGGTTTTCCCATACATTATAAAGGGAAAAGGTGCAAAAATGATCTTAATGTCTATTCAATATCTCAACTGGACACTTAATAATTTTCAAAGCTTAAATTTAATCCTTTTAAAAAATATTTAATTTTAACCAATGAGTTATAACTTAAATATTATAGGCGTCCGGACAAAAATCAGCAAGATTGTGGGTTCAATTTTTTCTATAAGCATTTCTCTTTTCCGATCATTATATAAAAAAAATCTTAATTTTAAACACTACATTTAATGGACATATATTTTGCTGTTAATTGAGTTGACATGGATGATAAATAACCCACTAACAAATATGATATGGTAATTTATTTTGATCAGTTTCCAGTGCAAAAGACGGTAATATATTCTAAGTGATGTTAGAGTTCAATTATGGAGCATACATAGACAAAAACACTAGCCTAGTTTGGGTCTCCCTAACAACAATAGGGCACTTAAGTAGATCTTTAGCTCATCAAAAGTCGATTAACATTCTTCTGTCCACTTGAAATTCTTTGTGCTTTTCAAGATGTTGAAAAAGGATAGACACCTGCCGAGTAAGACATGAAGCGACCTAAAACTGCAACCGTTCAATAGTTTCACTTCTTTGCATGATCTTTAGTCTTGATCGACTTAACCACTACATCATCAATATAGACCTCCACATACCGGCCCAGTTGGTCGTTGAATAAAAAATTCCTCAACCTCTAAGCCCGTGCATTTTTCAAACAAAATGACATTTTCTTATGACAGTATGTACCCAAGTCCATGATGAACGAGGTTGTTGTTTTGTTTTCTTTATGCATGGGGATTTGATGATACTCCTGAGTTGCTTCTATAAAGGAGTACACTTCATAGCCACCGGTTGCATCCACCAGCTAGTCTATACTTACGAGTAGGAAACTGTCCTTGAGACATGTCTGGTTAAGATCTGTAAAATTAATGTATAATCGCCAATATCCATTTGGATTTTTGATAAGTACAACATTTTCAACAGCTTTTCCATTTCATTTTTGAAAACCATCTACTTTTTCACTGAGAAAGTTTTTTTTTTATGTTTAACCGGTTTATAGTCCAGATCAACATATGAATTATGTGAAACCACATTGGGTTCATTCCCACTATCTCTTCGGGGCTACTAGCTCCTTTATTGTGTGTTAAGTCTTTTAATCTTAAACCTTGCCTTTGACATTCCCGCCCCAATCTTTATATTTAGGTTATATCCCCCAAACTAATTTTCTCAAATTCTCGATGAGGTCCAAATTTTAACTCCTCATCATCATTCATAAACTGTTAATGGGCCTCAATGGTGAGCGCTTCAACTGCTTCTCCCATGGCCACCAAATAGCATTGTCGGGCTTTTTATAACTAGTACTCCTTCTATTGTGAGTATTTTCATGACCATATACCTTATACAAGTAATGGTCCTTGTACTATACAACTTATGTTTGTCCAAAATAGCATTGTAAGCCAACGACATATCAACAATCATGATTTTTTTTACCTTTCGTGTAGGTTTTTTCAGGACTCCTTATTCGCCAACTCTCATTTGGATCTTTTTTCCGAGTTATAAATTTAATTCTACCATCCCTCAGGTATCACCAGTGTTCCACCTAACCCGACTAGTGGTGTGCTGACCGATCTAAGATTCATTCTTGTGCCTCCTAAGTCGAGATACATCTTTGGGGTTAATAAGTTGACTGAGCTCCCTTCATCTATAAGCATCATATTAATCCAAAAGTACTCCACTAAAACCGAGACTATAAAGGCGTCCTGATGGGAAAGATTAATTCCTCTTCCATCTTTTGCACTGAACGCCACTTTCAGTTTTGGTTTAACTTCAAGCACTAATATTACCATCTTTTTCTTTTTCTTTTTTCCACTATTGTACTTTGTGTCATCCATTCCACCAGCGATGTTGTTAATGACTCAAGCTGCATGATTTTTCTTAGCCGATGTCGCCCCTCCTTGCTACCACAAGACTCTCATCTAGCGAGAGTGCCACAAAACCTTTTAATCTTCTTGAACATACCATCTTATCTATCTTCCTCTTGAGATTCCCACAATCTTCCATTCTGTCCCCATGACCTTCATGGAAAGTGTAGTACTTCGATCTGTCTCCTTTCTTATACATACGTGGCGGGTTTCTCACCAAATTGTTATTTTGCTTAAACCACATCTATTTGTTGGATAAAGAAGTATTCGATGGTATATATGGTCTTTTGTCCGAGCTTCGATCATTTCCAAAACAAGGTCGATCTCCTCCATAACTCGGCATGCTTCCTTTGTACCCCTGCTGGTCATTCACCAGCTTATATCTATCATTGGTCTTACCACCTTTTTAAGAGTGGGCATCTTTTGGTCGTTTGCGGTCCTCTCGGCAAGCTAGATTTTCACTGTCTTTCCTTATCTAAGTTAATATAGTTTCAAGCACGAGTCATCAACTAGGTATAATACTCCACTAGGTTGGTAATCGAGTTATCTCAAAACGCCATCATGCTAGTCTTATCTTTTATTGCGTCGATGGCCGTGTCATCCTTCAGGTCTTCCACATTGATAAAACCTCTTAAAACGAGTTATAAAAACATTTATTTAGATTGATTGAATTATTTTATTTCTTTGAACGCTAAGAGTAAAATAAGTTCTGAATGTTGTTGACAACTCATTAAAGATGTTAATCAATCCTTCTTTCAAATTTTGGTACTAGTTTTGAGCGGGCTCTTTTAACTTGGTAGGGAAAATTCTTGTAATACACTTTAAACTCCCAATGTCACTTGAAAACAAACCAAGTAGGCCGTAAGATCACTATTTCCATCATACTTGTCTAATTGAGGAATTTTATACTTAGCTTGGAATGGCTCATCTCGGATGGCCCTAGACAATGGTGAACCGATATGAAAATAATTGGCTCGTCGAGTTTCTTCCTTATTTCCTATCTATTTTTCTAACTCGGCCCTCACCTATTTTGAAATATCATCATTCAAAGTCAGCTTCCAAGCAAAATCAGCACCTGAGCTATGCATACTTTCAACTAGTTCTCTCTTCGCCGGCCTAGCCTCAATGACTTCTGTCCGTATCGCCTGAGGTGGATCCACCACCTGTTTGACTCCTACAGCTCTAGGAGGTAAAGTAGGATTAGGCAAAGACATTAATCTGCTTCCATCCACCACGTCTAGAGTAGGCCTAGCCTAAGCAGTATAAACATAAAGGTCATAAATGAGCGCAGTGCTATTACTAGGTGGATAAACAGATTAGGTGATATGGGGTGGTAGGATATGAGTATATGAGGTGGTATGACTGGTCGAGTGAGTCTGATCTAGTAATGTTTGTTACATCAGGTGTAAGAAGGTGACTTGTTGACTGAGAAAATCCATACGCTCCTGGATTTTGAAGCAAAGTAGGGTGTACAATTATGGTGCTACCAACTCCGGCTGTCGTAGTTGCGGTTGTAGCCACAGTAGGGTAACTCAAGTTTGTAGGAATAAGTGGAGTGATGTGCAAGAAACTTTATGATATTTATGAAGAGGGTGTTTGAAACGATGGTAGCAGTAGTATTCTGAATGGTCTAATGTAAGATTATACACGTCTTTTCTGGACATGTAGAAAAGTGATAAAGGGATTGAAGCGTCTGATGATAATTTCCAAAGACACTCCTCCTGATGACGAATTAGCGATCCGCATGTTAGAACTCAAGAGAGTTAGATCAGTGCCCAACAACAACTTTGAAGGATTGAAAAGTGATTTGCCGTAAATAGCAAAAATCCAAAGGGGTTGCGATAGAATTCTAAAAAATTTGACTAATTACAGATGCCTTAAAAGTTTATGGGCCAATTTGTAAATTTGAACCCAAAACCAAACCTTAGTGGCCCAAGAAGTCCTTTTTGATACTTTAAAAGATCAAAAACAGCCTTTTTGCCGCCTTTTTCATGGCATACATTAATTATTTCGAATTTAAAAAATAAATAACCTAAAATAGAGTTTTAAGCTAATTCTAACTCTAATACATAGCCTTAATTCTAACCATTATAAATACAACCTTATGAAACCAATAGGGGGTGGAACATAATTAATCAAACAAATCCTAATTAACAAAAGAAACCCTAATTTGGCATGACCTAAATAAATTTTCCAGCCATCAAATAACCTAAATTCAACAACTTAGAATGATCAAATCGAGCTTCTACACTTCAATCAATCAAGAACGCGACCCCGAGACTCAGAATCGTATCTTTAAGGACTAATAATCATTCATGTCACTTTTCTATTATCATATATGCATTCTCTTTTTGATTCTGATTATTAGAATGTCTGTTTAGCAATTTTTACCGTTCTTGCCATGAAATTGCTATAACTGTATAAACTGCCATGATTGCCATGTTTTATCACCCTAGATCCACATTTAGGGTGTTTTTAACTATTTTTACATATTTATTTTAATTATTTCGAATTCCAGGCCTTTAATTGTGCATTTTGACTATTTTTGCACGTTTTTCAAATGAATCCTGAACCCGGTTCGACCCCTGCCTCGACGGCGTTGGCGCCGTTTCTTCTGGCGCCATCGTTCTTCGTCTCCGGACCCATTTAGATTTTTTCGATGTATTTCAAATGTTGTTTTGTGTTTCTGGGCTCTTTTGAGCTCGAAATTGGGTCCCGTTTGAGCCCATAGATTTGTAATTAGTTGTAGGATTATTTTATGTAACTTCTCGGACCTATCGCTGTCAGCATCCTCCTGTCACATCAGTAATAGTCAATCTGCCATGTCATCATGGGCCTCGAGGCCTAAATCGCCGGACTAGCAACTTCAAGACTAGTTTACCGCTTCGTTCGACCATAGGAACAACTTCGTAAGATGTATTGACAAACAAACGACAGACAACCGCAAGATACTTTAGAAAAGAGGTTCAAATGAATTTTTAACCTTATATGTATATCACCTACAATTGGGTATGTTTACGTTGTTTATTGCTTTCCATGCATGTCCAAATCCATTATTAACATGATTAATCAAAA
This sequence comes from Mercurialis annua, assembly GCF_937616625.2. Lineage (NCBI taxonomy): Eukaryota > Viridiplantae > Streptophyta > Magnoliopsida > Malpighiales > Euphorbiaceae > Mercurialis > Mercurialis annua. The sequence goes on from NC_065574.1 coordinate 13,590,123, forward strand.
TAATCACGTTAATTTATAGAAATCCTAGGATTGATATGAAAAATGTAATTAGTGGTTGTATATGAATTCAAGATGGTAAAACTAAAATCAATTTCACATATACATCTAGTTTAGGCTTTATGTATGCAAACTGAATAAAATTCACTTCCATCTGTTATATGCCAAAAACTCTATGATTAAATGTTTGTTTATGAGTACTTGCTACTTGTCCATATGCCAGTACAGATCGAGTCATATGCGTGTCTTACTGTAATGTATGTTTATATTTCCACTTTTACTTTACGGTCCTTTACTTTTCAATTATTTACATTTCAAATCCTTTATTTCCATTATGATGTTATTTTGGATTTCCTTCTTTGATGAGATGTTTTTTCGAATGTCTTTTAATCGTCAATAAGTCAAGTACAAAAGTTTCGGTGGTGTCCACGAACCCGATCTTTTGGTCTGATGCACGATAATCTCATATATAAGCGTATGAGGCTATCTAGTCCTTATAAAATGTATTTTCTAACCGAGTTAGGTGGCGACTCCATTTATTTAAAACTAACCAGAACGAGGTCAACCATAAGTTTGGGCGAGCGTCCCCGAAACCCGCCCGCTCACAGGGTGGTTGGATGATGGGATACTTAGGCATTGCCGTAAGATGGTACAACGATCGGACCACTTCCGGCAGCCGTAAAACTATAGACATGCGTCGTAAGTGGCAAAATAAAAGGGTTTCCTCCTGGTAACGACATTTTTAACGGCCTTTCGTCAGCTCAGATGGAAATTCCAGGTATTACCCACGCAATGGAGGTACCAAAGGGTCTACTTCTTCAATCATGCAACTTGAAATTCATGGTGAAACAATAACCAAAATGGACTTTTTTTTAAAATACATGATTTTGAAACTTATTTACACCTTTTTCACCCATCTTTCCATTATTACCCTCGCTATTCTTTTAGTAAACAAATTTACAAAAATATCCTACTATACATAGAAGGTTTACACTCATTTTAGGTCATTTGTATATATAGCCGTATTTTTTTTATCTCTCTCTCTCCCCCTTCTCTTTTTTTCTTGTTCTTTTTTTTCTCCTTCTTCTCTCAACTTTTTCCTTTGTTCATCTGTCATAAATCGCTTTCTTCTATCTTGTCGTCGCGCGTCTTCAGGTGTATTTCTCGTCGTGTCTCTCGCTGTTATGTTTTTCGGTGGATTTTTCATCGCCGCGGTTCTTTTATTGATTTTCTCGTCAATATGTTTCTTTCGATGAATTCCTCGACACGCTTTAGATTTTTTGTAAATTGATTATTGTAGATATACTATTTTTTGTTTATAAAATGATTTTATTGTTCATATAAATATTTTTTCTTTCTGTTGTTCATAGTTGTTCATTTAGTTTGATACTACTGATTTTGTAAATAACAAATTGATTTATGTCGTATTTGCAGTGTTTTTATGGTGTATTTACGTTACAGTTTATTTCTGGTATATCTATGTTTTCTGGTGTATTTGCAGTATCTTTATAGTATGCATTATAAAAACACTAAAGATATACTATAAAAACACCATAGTTACACTGAAAGAATACAATAGATACACAATAAGAACACCATAGTTACAATTTAAAAAAGCGATTAAAAAACATTAACAAAATCTATATAAAAGAGTAAAAAGTGAAAAAAGGTCTTTTTAAAATTACAAAGAAAAAAAGTATTTTTGCTAGAAAAAAGTATAACTTGTAAATCTATATTATATATAAAAACACGGATGGTAGTGGGAAGGGAAAATGGTCACATTTACGATAATTTTTTTTTATAAAATATAATTATTAATTGTAAAAATATTGATATAAATTAGAGTTAGAGTACTAACTAAAATGAACTTCTTATAATGCTATGTCAAAATAATTGTATAAAGTACTAACTAAACTAGACTATATTAAATATTTAATAATCGTTATTTTAATTATTATTTAATCATTTAAAATTTAATTAAGATAAACTCCTTCTGATAAATTACTAACTTAATTATTATTTAATATTTTCTATTTATATTCTCTATAAATAAGATAAATTGTTTCTAATTATTACTATTTCAATAATTACTGATATTTTATATTTAAATACGATTTATAATTATAAAAATAATTATTAAACAAACATAAATATAACATTTGACGATTCATGTGTGAAATATGTAAAACGACATTAATTTATTTAAAAACAATATAAAATAGAGATTCTTAAGTAGACTCAGTCTACCACGTCATCCGTGGACTAGTCTATCACATTATGACACGTCATTAAAATAGTGGCACTATCGTAATTTTATTTATTTTTATTTTACACTTTTAAATAGTAATATTACGATAGTGCCATTATTTTAATGATGTGTCATAATATTATAGGTTTAGTCCGTGGATTACGTAATGGGCTGAGTCTACCTAAAAAGTTTTCAAAATTGAAAATAAAATATCAAATAGGTACTGTAAGAAATTTCGTCTAACCAAAAACTTAAAACAAAAACAGAAAGATATTTTTCCACAGTAATAAATCACCAGATCTACTAATAAATTATAACTCAAACAGTATAAACACTGGGCAGCATTCTGCTAGGTTGTGGGATCGATTTCTTCCGCCCACAAGCCCTCGCTCCCCCACCCCGTAATTATCAAATACAAAATATCACCAGATTATCTGAGGTTGATTTATGCAATACCAAATGAATAGAGGTGAGAAAAATTAGGAAAGATATTTTGGGAAGTTCACTCTGAAAAAATACTAAAAAGAGGTAAAAAAGAAAGTCTGCTGCTTATTGGATGTCTCTTCTGTAATGCGTGAGCTGTACATCCAATAATTTGGTATGGGACACTCGTCCCTCAATTTTTTGCTAATATCTTTTTCTTTTTCTTTCTCCTTGTCTTCCTTGCTGGCTTTTGATTTCCATTTTGGCAGTGCCATCTAAGCTATTCTGATGAGGAGGTGTGTCTCCAGGTTTCCTAATTGGCATTTGGGTTTTAGAAATCCCAATTCTCCTCTTGTACGTGCTTTTCTCTTTTCTTTTTACCAAATTTCAATACAGTTTGGTGTTGATTTAGCTTTATTAATAACATGTTTATATTCTAAATTTGAATTTTCAGTCCTTTGAAGCACACACTACTATATCTATTTGTATCACTGTGTTGTGATTAGGTGGATAAATGATGAATTGAATCAGCAACTCTCACTACATATAGTTTAGTTAAGTAGCAGTACAGCTTGTTTTTCATTATAGGCATGTTTGATTGATGGAATTGGTCCGGAATAGAATTGATATTCCCTACCTATTCTTTATATTGGTTCATAGAATAGTTATTCCATCATTTTGTGAAGGCTTAATCACCAAAAAAATACCGACCTTTTAGCCCCTTTTCACTTACAACGATGCGATTTTGTCTATATCACCCTAATTCGCACCTTTCGTTTCCAATTACACCCTTAAAAACTAAATTAAGCTTTTTTTCACTAGAAAAGATGTCAATTTGATCCTTCATTTTTAATTTATTTTCTGAAAAGTATTTAATATACTAAAAGTGATGATCAAATTTACATTTTATACCAAAAGTGAAGGATCAAATTGGCTTTTTTTCTAGTGAAAAAGGGCCAATTCAGTTTTTAGGGTGTAATTGGAAACGAAAGGTGCGAATTAGGGTGATATAGACAAAATTGCAACGTCAAGGTGCAAGTGAAAAGGGGCTAAAAGGTCGGGTTTTTTTGGTGATTAAACCTTTTGTGAAATAAGTACACTTTTCAAAAAGTAAAAAAAATTACAGAATAGTATCCTATTCCACATTGTTCATTCCATGAACCAATAGATTATGTTTGGATCGTGATATAGGTGCGGAATGGAATATCTATTTCGTATAAAATGACCATTCTTTGTTTTGGTTCATAAAATAGTTATTCCATGGAATTGATGTTCCATGATTTTATGGAATAAATACTCATCGTAATTTCATTTCTTATGCAATAGCTATTACATTTCATACTATTTTATTTTATGAACCAAATATAGCCATAATTCTTCTATCGGAATTTGGAGTATTGCTTAATATTTTCTAGCTTTCAGTATCAGTTTGTGACCCGGAATTCGTTGATATGCAGGTTGAATGTGAAGTTGGCTCCTATTCTCAAGGTTTAAGTAGTAGTAGTAGTAGTAGTAGTCATCTAGATGGACTAGTTCCAAGGGCATATACAACTTCTAATGTTAACTTGTCTGATCCACCAAACAGTAATCCTGTTTCTGATATGTTAATTGATTCATTTGGAAGAATGCACAATTACTTGAGGATCTCCTTAACGGAACGTTGCAATTTACGCTGTCACTACTGTATGCCTGCTGAGGGAGTGGAGCTCACTCCTAACTCTCAGCTGCTCTCAGTCAACGAAATTGTTCGTTTGGCCAATCTTTTTGTTGGCTCCGGAGTGAATAAAATTCGGTTGACTGGTGGTGAGCCGACAGTAAGGAAGGATATTGAAGAGATATGCTTAGAGCTATCTAGTTTACAAGGACTCAAGACACTGGCCATGACTACCAATGGAATTGCTCTTGCTAGAAAACTCCCAAAGCTGAAACAAAATGGGCTTACTTCCTTAAATATTAGCTTAGATACGTTGGTCCCTGCTAAATTTGAATTTATGACCAGGAGGAAAGGGTATGAGAGAGTTATGCAGTCCATTGATGCTGCTGTAGACTGCGGGTACAATCCCGTAAAAGTATGTGCCTTTTTTTGCAATATAATGTGTTAATTATTTGCTCGATCAAATATGATATGATTCTTACTGACTGTTGCTTTTAGTTTATTTCTTTTGGTACTCCGTCAAAAATAAAGCTAAATCTATTTTTTCTTGTGTCCTCATTGTGTTAGGTGAATTGTGTAGTAATGCGCGGATTCAATGATGACGAGATCTGTGATTTCGTAGAGTTGACACGTGACAGGCCGATCAATATCAGGTTCATTGAGTTCATGCCTTTTGATGGAAATGTCTGGAACGTCAAGAAACTTGTTCCTTACTCAGAAATGTTGGATACAGTGGTAGAGTAGAAATTGCTGGGAGATGGCCTTGTGTTTGTTTTTAATGTCTCTATAGATTTTCTTTGTAACAGTTTGTAGTTGAACAGGCAAAGAAGTTCCCAGGTGTAAAGCGACTTCAGGATCACCCAACGGAAACAGCAAAAAATTTCGAAATAGATGGCCATCTTGGTACTGTTTCTTTTATCACATCAATGTCCGAGCATTTTTGTGCTGGTTGCAATAGATTGCGACTTTTAGCTGATGGCAACTTTAAAGTTTGTCTCTTTGGACCTTCAGAGGTGAACAAGCTCTTTGTGCCTTATTATCATTATTTACGTTTTCTATTTGGCATGGTTTAGTTCGAATCTTTGATCTCTTTTAGTTCGAAACTTCGAAAATATTGATTCCCTTGTGATGTAGGACAGCTTGGTATGAACTACCAGAAACTATTGGTTGCCTTGTGATGTAGGACAACTGGGTATGAAATATCATACAGAATTATAGATAGAAGGTCTTCTAAGAGTTGCACTTAGAAGGGGTTTAGGAATTACAACTACTAGGGTTCTAAGGCTACATACAGTACCTAGAGTTTGGATGAATTGAGTAAATACAATTCAAAGTAGTGTAAAACTGAAAGTATTTTTATACACTGTAAAATAAATCAATACAAACTTTTAGTGAATACAGTTTTTTAGAGGGATATTTAAAATTTCGAATGTGATGAAAAAATATTAGAAATAGAGAAAATATAGTTTTTTACTATTAAATTTTGTTGTTAAACTATTTTATAAATCTAAGTGTAAAATGGATATTTATGATGGTGTATTTCATTTTGACCAAGCATATTCCTCCGACTAACAAAATAACTAACGGAATGGATAAATAGTTCATGGAATCAAATATGAAGGACTAATTAATTTAATTGTCAAAAAGCAGGGATATACTACAAGTTATGGCCTAACTTTAGGGACTTCATAGTAACTAATCTAAATATTATACTAGAAGTAGTTCATGGAGCAATTTTGACTGAAACTATAGTTAATATATTTATACTATATTTCCAACGTTTATGTTTTCCATTAAGAATATGTTGGGTACCATATTTCATGATGGATGGTTTACATGTACACAAGTAATTCAGACTCCAGGTAGCCTAGGATCTTATCCAGTTGTCTGATATTTCCGGTTATGTATGATATTTCGTAAATGTCTATCTTGGACCTGATTTGTAAATCTTAATCAGGTCCAACAAGGAACCTTGAAATATCATACATTTAGGAATCTTTTCAATTGAACAGCATATGTCATTTGTTATGCTGCTCAGCCTAAAACTCTTTTGACTTTAATCATCTGAGTGCATGATCTAAAAAATTAACAAAATAATTTTTTTGAGGAAGCATTGGCTGTTAAAAAGAGCGAGAAAAACAATTGAGATATAGTTTGAACAATATCATGTACTGAATGCATAGCACAAACTTAAAGATGTCAAGTGGATACAGGTACATCATAGATGGTCCTTGCCAAATGGCTTACTACTTGTCGTTACTTGGATTATGCAAAATTTGCTGGCCTTCTCTGATACACTGCAATCGTTGCAATGCTCTTGCTGTGATTCTTATTAGTGCTTTCTCTTTGCAGGTCAGCTTAAGAGATCCCCTTCGCTCTGGTGCTGATGAAGACGAGCTTAGGGAAATAATTGGAGCAGCGGTATGCAGTTTATAGTCTCATCAACTTATTATTAGCAAATAGAAATCTAGAACAGTCAAAAGCATGGATTTGCTCTAATTTTCTTTTATTGCATCTAACAAACTTGGACAAAAACATAGATGTTCGGTTATTTTAGCATCACGCTGTTTGCTGTGATTTCCGTCTTAGTTCTCAATCTTCTTCTCTTTGATTCAAACAATTGTATCTTGCATGCTTCAGGTCAAGAAGAAGAAAGCTTCACATGCCGGAATGTTTGACCTTGCAAAAACAGCAAATAGACCTATGATACATATTGGTGGCTAACACTTGGTACATCCTTTGACTCCACAAAAACTGTTATAAAATGCATTAGATCTTAGAAGTGTTGAAATTGCTTTAGATTTTCTTCTTTGCGTTATTTTTCTTGAAATGGTAAAAACGTTCTGTCCTAACTTTACTCCTTTCTCAAACGAGTCGCTCAAGTAAGGTGTTTGGCATATTACTGCTGCATACAAGTGATCTCCATTTTTACACATCATCTTTATTTATCTTTTAAAACTTAACTACCAACCGGGATTTGTATTTAATTGCTTCAGGTTACATATGGAAAAATTGATGACGCTCTTGATTTCTGTCATTCAAATAATGCAACTGTATCTATACGGAGAATTTCTTGCTGCTAACTATAGCAATGGGAGATGTGTGATCTCGACCACTCATAAACTAGTATTTGTTTGTGTTCGATTGAAGGTCCGGCAGCAATACACTTGAAAGAGCATCAAGCTTTTGTTGTAAGAATAATACGCGGCTTTTTATGCAATGTTTGTATTTCTTTGTTGTGAGGCTCTCTGAGGTTCAATTGCTTATAGTGATGGTGTTCCCACTTGAACTGCTTAGTGATCAGCTAACTGGTTGAATTGTGAGCTTGTCTTGAGCTGCTGGGGTAAATAATTTTAATAAAAATATTTAAATATTTTTATTATTTTTGTAAAACATTTGAAAAAATAAATATGAACTATTCAATATCAATAATATAAAATTCAATTATCTCAAAACTTAATTAATCATCTAAAATATTTAGCAATTTTAAATATTAAAATAAAATAATCAAAACAAAATAAAAAAGTTTCTTATCTTTTTTATCTCGTTTTGGAAGTAATTAGAAGTCTCTTTTAAACAAAAAAATAATTATTTTCTCTTAAATAATTAAATTAAATTATTAAAAATTATGAACAATATATTAAAAATTGTAATATAATATAAAAATAGTCGGGTCCCTGTGGGGACGGGAATGGGAATCCCCATGGGGTGAGGACTACAACCCCCGTCCCCTCCCCATCCCCGTGAATGGGGAATAATCTTTCCCATCTCCGTACCCATGAGAGCAATTACTGGGTATTCTCTGCCCCATTAGAGGCAGGTTCCCATGGGGATCGGGGAATTCCCTCCCCATTGCCATTCGTAGCTTATTACCTATGTAATTAATTTGATTAAGCGTAAGCAAACTGCGGGAGGGCTAATTGTAATAAAAAAGAACATATATGCCGCATGTCAGTATGCATGTAATTGGCATAATGGTGAAAAAAATTTAAACTTTGACAACTTGTTATAATTTAAACTAAACTTTTTAATTTTTATAGTAATAGCTAAATTATATTTTTTGTTGTTGCAATAAGAGGAATTTGCACAAAACACTCCTTTTTTTAACTTATTTGTTCTAAATACCTCAATTTCAAAAATTTACTTTTTTACTCTATTTTTCTATTATTTTTAGTTGTATCTCAATTAGCAAAATAACTTATTTGTATTTTTACTCTCCTTCTTTTAAACACATACATATCTCGTTTTCCTTTTTTTTTCTCTTCTTTTTCTCTTTCCTCTTTCTTCTTTCTTTTTTCGTTTTTTTCTTTTCTCTCTCCTTTTTCTCTTTCTTTCTTCTCATTTTTTTTCTCTCACTTCTTTTTCTCTCTCTTCTTCTTCTTTTTCTTCTTCTTCTTCTTCTTCTTCTTCTTCTTCTTCTTTCCTCTGCAACTTTTTTTTTTCTTCGTTTTTCTTAAATCTGCTTTTTCTATTTTCCACATTATACAAATGAACTCCAAGACAAAAAAATTTGAATAAAAAAAGAGTTTAAGAGATAATATGATGGTGATAGATGAGAAAGTTCTTCTTCTTCTTCTTCTTCTACTTTTTTCTTTCTATGTTGTTTTAAATTATTTTAGCATCGTTTTTTGGAATTTTTTACAACTTTTTTTTAAAAAATCGTAATGTTCTTCATTAATGATATTTTGACATGATTTTCAAATGTTTTAAATTAATTTTAGAAATCGTTTGAAACTGTTTTCTCGAAACTGTTTTATACTGTTCGAAACTTTTGTAAACGGTTTGAAACTGTTTTATACTGTTTGAAACTGTTATTTTTTAAACTGTTTGAAAGTGTTTTTTAGAAACTGTTTTAGACTGCTTGAGATCTTTGGAAACGGTTTGCAACTGTTTTATACTGTTTGAAACCTTTGTAAACGGTTTGAAACTGTTTTTTTGAAACTGTTATTTTTTATGTAAACGGTTTGAAACTGTTTGATACTATTTGAAACTGTTATTTTATAAACTATTGAAAAGTATTTTTTAGAATCTGTTTTAGACAGTTTGAGACCTTTGTAAACGGTTTGAAACTGTTTTATACGGTTCGAAACTATTTTTTGAAACTGTTTGAAACTGTTATTTTTTAGACTGTTTAAAAGTGTTTTTTAGAAACTGTTTTAGACTGTTTGAAACCTTTGTAAACGGTTTGAAACCGTAATTGAAACTGTACTTGAAACCGTTTGAAACCTTTTTTAATAGATTTTTAATGAGAACAAATAAATTAATAATTTACAGTTTTCTTTGTTTTTTAAGAAAGTTATGATCGTTAGATTTGAATTCGAAGTGAAATTTGAAGCTTTTCGATTAGGAATTAAAAATTCGAGCGGATCGAAATTAAATTTTAAAGTCACAATAAATTTTTAAAAAGTAATGATAGAATTAGAGAAATCAATTTGTTGAATTGTTATGAGCTGAAGATTTTAAATTGAATTGTTGATTTGTTGTTTTTTTTCTCTTTAAATGAGCTGAGAAGAGAAGAAGAAGAAGAAGAAACTTTGAATAAAGTGTGTTAGGTATAAGTGGAGTATAAAAAATAAAGAGCAGAGTAAAAAAATAAATGGTTGACACGCGTGGGGTATGTAAATCAAGTTAGAATTTTAGGGTTACTAAATGCTAATATTTTTCTAATCTAGGTAATTAGCTAATTCTCTCTTGCAATAATAGCTAAATTGGTGGCCAAACTTGCAACAAAAAAAATACAAATGTGGCTATTATTATTAAAAAAATACAATTTGGCTATCATTATAAAAATTAGAAGATTTGGTTTAAATTACAATAAGTCGTAAGGGTTTGGATTTTTTTCTTGTAATTTTATGTGTACAACAATCAATCAAAATACAGTATTTTGCGTATAAAAATAATTTAAAGCAATTACTTTAAAAATTTAAATTACATCACAAGCTTAATTATATAGTAAATGTATTTACCTACCCACAATTCTAATTATATTTTTAAATATATCATATTTTTAAAATCGTGTCATATATACTATTATTTTTTGACCATAGTTAAATATACCTTCAAATGATTGAAATTGACGCAGCGCAATGTTATATACGCATGTAAAATTAATTTTACACATATGTATGCAGTGACGAAGCCAGACCCTAATTTGAGGCTGGGCACAATATAATTAAAAAAATACTATAAATAACAGACTTAATCAACAAAAAAATATCAAGTTTTTATGAGTTTTGTCAGTTATATCCGAACTTTTAAAATCGGCATAGTTAACCCGTTCCAACATATTTGGTATTTTTTATAATCATTTTTTTGAATCAAACCAATTTTTTGCAAAAATATTTGGTTTTTATGTGGTTTAGTTGGATGAGTAGCATTGCCATGTCACCATTCATTGAATTGGCAGTGACGTGGCCGACATATCGTCAAAAAAATCGGTTCGATTTAAAAAAAATGGTTATAAAAGAAACCAAATATGCTAAAACAGGCTAATGGGCCAATTTTTAAATATTTGAGTATAACTGACAAAACTCGCACACAATTGGTATTTTTTTGTGATTAAACCTAAATAGTATACAAAAAAATCTAAGTTTTAAATTATAAAATAGGACATTTATATAAAGAACAAATGTTTTAATTTTTTCCTAAAAGATAGGTATATTGATAAAAGAAAACATTATATGCATGGTAATAGCACAATTAAAAAATCTGTACAGATATGACCTACAAATTTTTCCTAAGGTAATATAATTGAAAAAGGATTTGAGGTAGGGCCCAGGCACTGCCTGGCCCTACCCTAGATCCGTCTCTGTATGTATGTATAATATGATGCTACATCAAACCCAAATTAAGTATGAATATATTTAAGGCTTAACACATTATTTAACTCTTAAATTTTACCACTTTATTTCTTGCGACCTCTAAACTAATTTCGTATTCCATTGAACCTCATAACTATTTTTTTGTTCTATTTAACCCCCCAAACTATACTACTTGTTCTATTTTAACCCTTAACTAAATGTTTTTCCCACTAATATCTAAACTATTTTTTTTATCCATTTAACCTTTCACATAATGCATTAATTTTAAAAAAGATATAAATATTTTTTTTACATCTAAAATAAAGAGCAATGTATTTTATATATTATTCAAAATCCATTTAAGGATTAATTGCTTTAAAAAATCATGAATTTTAGCGCGTTTTGCAATTTAAATACAAACTTGAAAGATTCGTAATTGATTTGAAAAGTTTGAAATTGCAAAAAATTAAAAGTTGGTTTCTTAAAATTTCTAAAATTAAAAATTTGAGTTAAATTTACAAAACACACTAAAATATTTTTTTTTTTAAATAATTAAATATTCGTTTAATATTATTAAAGTATAATAAATTTATGTATTTTATAAACATTGTTAACAAAAAGAGACAAACTCCTTTTATCATTGTTGAAATGTAAAAAATATTTATATGTTTAAGAAGTAATATAATGTAATTATTTGATCAACTTTAAATATTTTTTATTTATTTCTGTTCTTTTCTTTCTAATTTCTATTATCGTCAATAATTTACGAAAATATTATTAAAATTTTAAATAAATATATTTTAAAAAAATTATATGTCATCGTATATAAATTAATTTATATGCTTTTAAACATTCATGATAGACATAGTATGGTTAAAAATTAAATAATTATATTTTTGAGGAGGTTAAATTGATAAACATTTAAAGTTTAAATGTACAATAGGTAAAAAATAGTTAAGGGGTAAAATAGAACAAATATTATAGTTTGAGGGGTTAAATAGAATAAAAAAATAGTTGAAAGGTCCAATGAAACATGAAATTAGTTTAGAGGTCGCATGGAATAAAGTGATAAAGTTTAGGGGTTAAATAATATATTGAGCCATATATTTAATAGAGATATAAACAGATGATGGTAAACCTCCATCTCACTTTAATTGACAAAATACTAAATCATAACAACTAATACAACTAATAAATGACATAAATAATTACCGCTATACCCTTCTATTGATAAGAAGCTAATTAATGCTATTGGTATATTTGTCAATTCTCATTAAATATTTATCATTTTCCGTAAAAACTTAAATTTTAAATGAGGGTAAAGATGAAAAATTAAAGGATAAAATTATAATTATGCTAGTTTTGTCAATTATAATGGGACATTAAAAATTCCAAATTTTGTCAATTAGATTGGGACGGAGGGAGTATAATTTTAAAAAATATAATTTATTTAATAAATAGATTAAAGTTATAAATAGACATAAATATTTTACCAAATTTTATTAACTTCTTAAAAAAATCAACTTAAATTAAGGATCTCAGTGTCTTCATAACTATAAATTGTGATTTTTTATACTTCAAGAATTTTTTGTTGGCTAAGATAATATAAGTATATAAGTAGAATAAAACCTTAATCAGCTTACTCAAACCTTTGAAAGAAATAATTTTGTTTGAGTTGACAAACTGAAAGGTGTTGACAATCCTAAAGTCAATCCTAAATTATGTCAACTTGGAATTTGTTTTCCTCTGAAGGCAATTCTTATTTGAGTTCCTTATTTATAATTTTGTTACTCGTGTTTGGTGACTACTTGGATTGAAAGGAACATATCTTAAAATATACTACCAATATATAAGATTTATTGCCAAATGCCAATCATCTTTTATTTCTTATGCCGACAACTATTGGGTTTTTTTTTTTGAAATAAAAGTGTTATAATAACCCATTAAATACAAATATTTCCTCACTTTTTCAATTACACCTAATTTTTTTATTTTATTTTAAATATTAATAAAAGGTACAAAAAATATTTCGTTGTTTTTTTCAAAAATTACAGATAAACCCTTAATTTTTTTATATATAATTAGACTCCCGTTGTTTCAAAATTGAATTGAACAATTAAACCATTCCGTCTATTTTGTAACGTTATCGGCTCAAGTGTCACTCGTAAACTTATAGGAAAAAGGTTTAAAAATAATCTTAATATTTAAAATATTTACTAAGTTTATATTTATAAATTTTTTAGTATTCTTTTCACCTTCTTCTTTCTAATTAGCTCTAATTAAATAATTTTTTATTAAAATCTAATTAAATCCAATTAGATCAATCAACTAATTAAACCTAACCCATCAAAATCCAATTAAAACCTATCAAAACTCAATTAAACAAATCAAAGACCAATTAAATCTAATTAAAACTTAATTTCAATCTAATTTCAATCCAATTAAATATAATTAATTAAATTTTTATTTAAGAAACCAAACAACCATCTCCAACCTTCCCCGACAATAATCAAACCACCGCCGGCACGCTAGAGGCCGTTTGTTATCTCAGAACAGACCTTCGTCAGAACAAATGATGGTCTATTTTCTCTGCCTGCTCGGAAAGAATTGGCAGACAACCTCTGCTCGCCGGAGGTTGCTCTTTTTTAAATTAAAAAAAAAGTCAATTGGATCCCTAGTTTAAATTGTTTATCAATAAATAAATCTTTGAAGGATCAGTATAAGATATGTTGTAAATATTAAGCTGGTTTTTGAACTTTTATCTTAACAAATCTGACTCCTTTAACTGCATATTAAACATAATGATTTATGTGTTCGATTTTAAAATTTCAGAAGGTTTATTTGTTTAGTTTTAAAATAACATGAGTTTAATTGTACCCAGAAAAATTTAAAGATTCGTGTGTATTTTTGAAGAAATTACAAAAGTTTTTTTATATATTTTTTGTCTATTATTTTTAAATTTAAATTTGAAATGGGTGTTTATGTTGCCCAACTTGATAAATGAGCGATCCGCGCTTGGAAGCAAAGTGACAATAGAGCTGTAGTGAGAGGACTAGGAACACCAAAAAGTCCTAAATGAAGGCCATTTCTATCTTTAATGCAGTAGTTAGTAATTAGACCTAAAACAATAACAAGGATCGCAAATGTGCATAAATATGTATTGCTTCAACGAAAAACCTGTCAAAACAAATACAAGAAACATATACAAGAAAATAACACACAAAGAAAAAGATCTTGAGCCCTTTTTCTTAAAATAACCACTTCCCCTAGAGGGAGAAGTACTATTTGCATAGACTCAATAGATGTCAATAAACTTCACTACAAGAAATATTAAAATTAGCAGCAAATATTTTTATTGCTAGTGATAAAATTGCTATTATATGCAACAAAAAACCGTAGCATGTTGTTAATAAAACGTTGTCTCAAATAATTGGTAATAAAATTTGTATAAAATACTACTTATAACTTAACTAATGGCAACAACTTTTAATTTTTTTTTTGGTCAATCAACCGAAGAAGCAATTATATTGCAAAAGGGAAGAGCCAAAACCGGCTACAAAACTCCCAGGGAACACAACTACAGGGCTAAAAAGCCCAAAAGCAAAACAGCTATAAAGCTGAAAAAGGAAAACACCAGATAACTGAGGAACAGACTCCCCAGCTATTAAGGACAGCTATCTTAATTCCACAGCATTCCTGATATTCCTATAAACCATCACTTCCTGAATCACTTTCTGATTGAAAATCTTGTCATTCCTAGCTCTCCAAATATGATAGATAGCTGCACAAAAAGTATTTTTTCTATCCTTTGCCAACTTGGATTTCCCTTTTGTTCTTCTAACAAAGAAGCTGACTTCTCTCCTCCAATGGAAGCTATCCCTGTTAAACTTCATATCTACTAAAAGCTTGCACCAAATAGACTTTGAGAAGGAACATTCAAAGAACAGATGGGCAACTGTTTCAGTCTTCATGTTACAGAAGCAGCAGCTGTCAAATTGCACGACACCCCACTTAAACAGCTTATCCCTAGTTTGCAGCTTATCCATTATTGCTAGCCAAGCAATGAAAGAATATCTAGGAATATTTCTGTTATACCAGATTATAGAAGGCTAAGGCAAGATACTACTAGCAGGCTTTAGATACTTCCAACAATTCTTAATAGAAAAACCATTTGGAGCTTTGCAGCTAACTTTGTCTGGCCTTGTAGGGTTAATCTCAAAGTTACTTCTTACATACTCCCAAATAGAGAGGGTATAATCATTAAGGGGATCAGGGAAACTCCAAGAATTATCTCTCCACAGGGCATTCACTGTATCAGTTCTTGCAACATCAGTATCTGCAATCTCAACTTCAGGGAATCTATTAATTATAGACATCCCATTAGCCCAAGGGTCATACCAGAATGAAAACTTGGATCCATCCCCCAAACTGTAATCAAAGAACCCCTCAATTCTGTTTCTTATATTCATAATTTGCCTCCAGCTCCAAGATGCATCATTAGGCTTGGTTATTCCCCAAAAACTAAGTCTTTTAAGTTTGTTCACAGTCACCCAACTGGCCCATATAGAAGGCTTAAGAGAAATTAAACCCCACACATGCTTGGTGATAGCTGCTATATTCCAAGTCTTGACAGTTTTAAGACCTAAACCACCACAGCACTTAGGCCTACAAACATTGTTCCAGTTCACCAGACCCCCTCTATTAGAGATGTTGACACCATGCCATAGGAATTTCCTGCATAAATCCTCTAATCCTTTGACAACAGAAGCAGGAATAACAAAAATAGAACACCAGTAAATATGCATACTCATTAGCACTGAACTCACAAGTTGCAGCCTGCCAGCATAAGTAAGGCACTTGGCAGTCCAATGAGCAATTTTTGCAGTAATCCTGTTTATAAGACCATTGCAATGAACTTTTGAAAGCCTGGTGGAAATGAGAGGCATACCTAAGTAGGTAATAGGAAGAGATCCTTCCTGAAAACCCAAGGTATTAAGAAGCATCTGCTTTTTATCTTCAGTAGAACCATTGAAAAAAATATGGCTTTTTTGCTGGTTTGGTTTCAGACCAGAACAGTTGGAGAAATCATTAAGAACTTCTTTGATAATCCTCATAGACCTGATATCCCCATTGCTGAAGAAGAAGAGGTCATCTGCAAAGCATAAATGACTCAGCTTGAGGTTTTTGCAACCTTTGTGATACTGAAATCCTGAACCTCTCTTAGTTTTGCTGTACATCAACCTAGACAAATATTCCATACATAGAACAAAAATCATAGGGGATATAGGGTCTCCTTGCCTCAAACCCCTGCCCCCATTGAAATAACCAACAGACTCTCCATTAACAGAGATGGAAAATTTTGCAGTTCTAATGCAAACCATTACCAGCTTGATGAAATTAGAAGGAAACCTGAAGCCAATAAGAACTTCTTTAATAAAATCCCAGCTGACTGAATCATAAGCTTTCTGCAAGTCCACTTTGATAGCACATGACTTATCAGCTTTCCTGTGGTAATTTCTGACAATTTCATGCGCCAGGAGAACATTATCAACAATGCTTCTGTTAGGGACAAAGGCAGACTGAACTGGACTAATAATCTTGTCCATTACCCTTCTTATTCTGTTAGTTAAAACTTTTGAGATGCTTTTATATAAGACATTGCAGCAAGATATTGGTCTGTAATCACCAATGGCTTCAGGATTCTTGATTTTGGAATGAGAGCTATGGTTGTTGCATTTGCTTGACCAAGCAATTTTCCATTTCTCAGAAACTCACCAATAGCTAGTAAGATATCCTGCCCTATCACACTCCAACTTTTCTTGAAAAAATTACTCCCAAACCCATCTGGACCTGGGGCTTTATCTCCATTGATTGAGAAAATGACACTTTTAATCTCATCATCATTATAGTATCCCTCCAAAAGATCTCTGTCTTCCTGGCCAAGAGTTCCTCCTTCTTCAAAAATTCTATGGTCCACGAAAGTTCTATTGGACTGAGCAGAACCAATGAACTTTTTAAAATGGTTAAGAATAGCTTCTTTAATATCAACAGGATTAGAACTCCAATCAGTGTCATTCAGCTTAAGAGCCACAATCTTCTTTCTCTCTTGCCTTTCTTTCATACAATTGTGGAAGAATTTGGTATTCTGGTTACCAACTCTGATCCACATAACCCTGGACTTTTGTCTATACATTTCTTCCTCCCAATTTAAAAGCTTTCCTAAATGAATATTGCATGCTTTCTCCTCTTCATGTAAAATCTCATTAAAAGGATCCTGCAGAAGATTAAATTGCAAAGAAAACAACATTTCTCTAGCTCTAGAAACTCTTGAAGAGATATTGTCATACTCTTTTCTGTTAAGTTCTTTAAGCCTCTTTCTTAACATATTTAATTTTTCATAGACTTGAAACATAACAACATCATTGATCTTTATTTTCCAAACTTCATTAACAATCTTAAGGAAATCAGGATGCTCACTCCAAATATTAAAATACTTAAAGGAGTTTTTCCTCTCAAACCTACTGCTATCAGTACTTACTACTAGAGGAGTATGATCAGAGATGCCAGAGTTAAGCACATTACACAGAGATCCTTCAAAAGTCCTATTCCACTGCTCATTGACAAAACACCAGTCTATTTTCCTCCATATTCTGTTGTCCCCCATTTGGTTATTACACCAGGTATAATACTCTCCAACATGGCTTAATTCATTAATATTTGAACTAAGAATCCAATTTTGAAACTATTCAGCTGCATTAACATCAACCTCATTCCCTCCCATTCTATCTGAGTTACTCATTACTGCATTAAAATCTCCCGTAATCAGCCAACTCCCTTTCATAGTCTGACTAATCTGGATAAGATTATCCCACAGATCTTTTCTCTCTATAGCAATGTAAGAGCCATAAACAAAAGAACAGAAAAAGTTCTTACTATCCCACTCAATACTGCAATGAATGAACTGTCTGTGAAAGACAATACCAGTAACCTTCACCTTGGATTTGTTGTAAATAATCCAAATTCTACCCATTTCACTACAACTATAGTTGCTGAGAATATCCCAATCAGGAATTCTTTTTTTTAAACTACTCCAAACTTTCTCAAAATTATTCTTAGACACCCTAGTCTCAAGGATCCCAATAATATTAAGCTTTCTAGATCTAATCAAGGAGACTAGCTCAGATTGCTTAATAAAATTATTGAGACCTCTAATATTCCATGTAGCTATCATTTTACCACATTAAGTGGCTTAGCAGGATTCCATCCTCTCCTGTTATCACCAATAATTCCAACTTGATTCTGATTTTTCCCATCACTACTCACATTGTTACCATCCAAATTTGCCAAAACATTAAAGATGTTAGGTCTAGATTTAGTTACCTCATTTGTAGCTGATTTTGTAAGTCTCTGTTCAACTAGTTTAGCAGGCTTTAAACTAGCTGGCTTTAAACCAAACACATCAAAAGATCTGTGAATCTCCTTGTTAGCACTCTCTTCTTCAGGCAACTTGATCTCAGCAACTATCTCATCCTCAATTATCTTTTCAACCACTTTCTTCTTCTTTTCTTGATCCTTTACAATTGTATTCCTACAATTGTTTTTTGAGTGACCAAGCTTATTACAATTATCACACTTCAGAGGTCTCCATTCATAATCAATTTTCTGGCTGAAACTATTGCCCTTTTCATCTTGAAGAGTCACTCTTTCTGGATAAGGACCTGCAACATCCATTTCTACAAGGATTCTAGCAAATCCTAACTTCACTCTGCTTACAGTGCATTGATCACTATAAAGAGGTGTTCCACAGTAACTCCCAATTCTACTAAGCATATCATTTGACCAGAATTCCCAAGGTAAACCTGGTAACTGAACCCAAACAGGAATAGATCTAATCTCTGAAGGATCCATAGACATTCTAGGCTGCCACTTTTTCAAGAGAAAAGGTCTCTGATCAAAAGTATAGGGGCCAGCCGCGATTATCTTATCACATTCTTTCTCCGAACCAAATTCAAACAGAAACATAGAAGAATTAACCCTAGAAATATTGATCAATCCAGAATTTCCCCATCTATTTTTCACATAAGCAGAGATTCTAGCAAAAATAGGTCTTAGCCCATACACACAGCCAACAATCGATCTATTCCATCTATATTCCTCTTTTGCAACCTCTGAAGAATTAAAACTGACAACACGTTCTCCATTGTTAATTACAGGGGGAATGAATTTCAGAACACTATTTTCACTCTTAGCTCGATTACCGGTGAACAGCGCACTCCATTGTTTAGGTTTATCATCTACTTCAACATCATTTTTGATTTCTTCAATATTAACAGTCTCAAATGCAGTGTTCGATTGAATTAGTTCAGTCACATTTACCTCATCAGCCATAGCTTCCAATTCTTCAACATCAACAGGAATCGATTCAGTCTCCAGTATCACATCTTGAGTTTTAGAAACAATCTTCTTCTGAGTTCTTTTCCTCGCCATTGAAGCAGAAGCGTACGTTAGCAAAACCGTTTACTAACTTGCGCTCAGAGAAAAAGGAAGAGAGAGAAAACCAACAACTTTTAAAATTGTTATTTCAAAATATCCTTTAGCAGTAAAAAAAATTAGCTGCAAAATTATTATTATCATCAAATACATTATCTCTTGTAGTAGTCTTGTAATAGTCATATCCATGTGAAAGATTGAGATGCACAAGAAAAAATAAAAGAGGAAATTATGAATTGAAAATTCCATCCCATAATAAAAAAGACAAATACAATATTGTACAATCCATGAATACCCAAGCTGTCAAGCAAAGTGCAAATCTCCAAACACATCTATTTGAGAAGTTGTTAATGAAACATTATGACTCAAATTATGTATAAAACTATTAAAATCTGCAAACCCATCAAGAAGATGATTACTTGAACTCTCACCACCGCTCCATATCTCACTTTGTTCATCTTCCATAGACAATCCATAATCTTGAAGCTGCATCTTTTGTCTGTTTGATTCATCACTTGTAGTAATAATCTTCTTCTTCTTCGTCGTCTGCGTCGTCATCAGTTTCTTACAGCACGGCGAGTTTCCTACCGTTTTCGTGTTCCTCCGGCTACCGGTTTCAAGATCACCAGGTTTGCCGGTGAGTCTCTGAACAAGCTCTCTAAAGTTGGCAACATCGGTCTTGATGATCTCTGGTGCAAATATGTGAATTATGCGCACAGCAGGCTTGGCTATTACATGAGAATCTCTGTGCATGGCTAGCTTTGAAGTAGGAGATGGGATAGGGTTACACTTGTGTTTTGGCCTCCCTATATTTTCCATGGTTTACCTATAATGATAGGAAAAGGAAATTAAAGAGATAAATAGAATGGGGTTTGAAGAATATTTTTGGGTTAATATAGAGAAGAAACAACTTGGTATTGACTTTAATTAAAAATATATTTTAAACTGATAAAGATAATTATTGTCTTTTGGCAGTTAGAAACAATAAGAGGGGTCAATGAAGCATCCATTTGGCCTAGTGCCCTTTCTCTGACTTACATCTATACTCTTTCATACGGATGATAATCATGCAAATAATAGAAAATGGTGATGTTTTTTTTATAATTAATTATAGTCTTATAAGGTAATGTTTTCCAAGTCCATACATAGCTTTACAAGGGCATGTTTTTGTCAATATGTATGTCCTAATTGCATAGTGAAAAGCACTAATTAATGATATAATGTCACTTCCACATTAATTAATAAAAGGCAAAAAATAAAAAAAACTCTAATAGTTTTTACAAAAGTACAGATCGGTCCGTTTATTTTTTTAAGTAAAATTAAGCTCTTTTTATTTTCAAATAGAACAAATAATCTCTTTCGTCCAACACCATTAAAAACACTCGTTAATGGCTCACATGACTGTCATAATCATATAGAAAAAAAGTTCAAAAATAATTTTAATGTTTAAAATATTTATCAAAAATTTGAGAGGGTAGATGTCCCAAAAGTAAACCAAAAGGGTTTATTTGTTCGATTTTAAAACAATGAGAATTTAATAGTTCAATTTTAAAAACACAAGGATTTAATTGTGCCCAAAAATAAAAAGACTGATTTGTAATTTTGAGAAAAAGTCGAGGATTTTTTTATACTTTATGCCTTATTAAACTATATATGGCTAATAACACTTTATTCAATTCTTTTTTTCCCTTTTGAGTTCTATTCTATTTAGGGATGTTCATTGCATTTTGTGCCATATATTCCTTCTATTCATTATTCATTATTAATTATTAATTGAATTTTTTTACTTCAATTTTTTTAAAATAACATCAATATTTTTCCATTCACAAGAATAAATAGATAAAATAGAATTATTTTCTTTTGTTAAAAGAATAAAATAAACATTCAAATAGGTATATATCTATTATTTATTTATAAATATCAATTAACATAAGAATTGAATAAGGTGTTTAAGAAAATAATAATATACGAAAAGAGAAAGATAAAAAATTAAAAATAAATAAGAAATATTAATTAATTTATAGTAAATTGAGGATATTGGGATCATTTTAATTTTAATAATATGTAAAACTAGCTAGGAACACCAAATTATTAAAACTACTTACTTAAATAAAAAAATAAAACACTAAATTCAGAAGATTGAGATATTATAGTTAAATTTTGAAAAAATAATAATTAAAAAGCCATTTAAATATAAATAAAAAGAAGAAGGGTATTTTCTGTTCAAACTGAAAAGAGTTAAAATTTTAGAGAGCAATGACTATGAGACCCCCATATATATTATAATTCACACTTTCGTCCGTTATGTTTGAAAAATCAAACGATTTGGTCTTCTATTTTTGTTTCCGTGAACGATTTAGTCTCTCCATATATTTTTTGTGTTAGTCAACTGAGTTAAAAGATTTAATTAATTATGATATATGTGGGAGGTCCAAGAGTAATTAATTTTATTTAGAGCAAATTAATTTGAGGCCCTCCATATAGAAAAAAATAATTCACACTTTTGTCCCTCTTTTTTTAAAATTCAAACAATAGAATTCTTCACTTTTGTTTCCATCAATGGTTTAGTCCCTCTAGTTATTAATGGTATTAGTTAACTAACGCCAAAAATCAACGGAGAAATTAAATAGTTGATGAGAACAAAAATAGAGTACCATACCGTTAGATTTTCAAATAGAAAAAAAATGAAATTATGAATTATGATATATACAGAAACTTTAAAATAATTTGTTTTTAAACTTTTCAAATTAAATGGAATTGAATTTATAAAAATCTAGTATATTTTAAACTAGATCTTCGTTTTAGAAAAAAAAAACAGATCAAACTGTACTAGTAGGTTAGATTAAGTGTGTATTTTTTAAAAAAAAATAAAATAAACTGATAAAATATTATAATTATTTTTCTTTTCATAATTTGTTCCATAAAAATTCATCAAACAAAAATTGAGATGATATATATTTTTATAATTTCAGTTTATTGATCAGATTCATTGACTTGGTTGGGAGTTTGAACACTTTTAAAACTAGATATATGTAGTCTAGCACTGAAGTGAGTTAGTAGAGAGTACATAGTACTATAAGAGTTCTGCAAATACGGGTATAACCGTTTGAAGTGCACGAGGAACCACACGTGAAGGAGACCTTACAAAAGCAACGAAACATCACAGAAACGAAGAAGGCGTGTGTTTGTAGGAAAATAATTTCAGTGAAATTCAAATTTTAAAGCTAATCACCTCAAAAACTACCGACTTTTACTCTCTTTTTTCCAATAACACCACAACCTTTTAATTTCATAAATAGCACCCTAATTCGTATTTTTATGTTTCAATTGCATCCTAAATTTAAAAAAATAGATAATTTAATTGTTATAAGGATTAAATTTTATAAAATAAAAATATACAAGAATCATTCTATACCTTTTTTTTACTTGGCTAAATTCAAAAAGATTTCTTAATTTAAAATACATTTAAACATATCTTTTTTTCCATTAAATATTTTACGCAAAACTAAAAAAAATAATTAAATCAAAATGCGACACCGCCGCCGGCCACCCGCTTCCAAAGACAAGTTGTCCGTCTTCCATGGAAGACGAACTGCTCGTCTTCCATGGAAGACCAACAGGGTCTTCCATTGGGGAAGACGAGCTCGTCTTCCATGGAAGACCCATGGAAGACGAACTGTCCATCTTCCATGGAAGACGGACAACTCGTCTTCGGAAGCGGGTGGGTGGTGGATTTGAGGAGGCAGCGTCGGATTCAATTGATTTAATTAATTATTTTTAATTTTGTGTAAAAGATGGTTTTTATTTATAATTTTAATACATTATATGATATTTAAAACTTTCGAAAAATATGAAGGATTTGTTTTAAATTTTATCCATATAAAAAGAGTTATGTTTGATGCTTTAATGTGCTATTGAAACGTAAAAATACAAAATATGGTACAATTGACGAAATTATAAGATCGTGGTGCTATTGAAAAAAAATAAAGGTCGGTAGTTTTTGAGGTGATTAGCCAATTTTTAAACTAATGTTTTAAAAGATTTGGTCCAAAAAGTACGCAGGTTTTCGGTTTGAAAACTATTAACCTAAAGTTATGAGTGTTTATTTAAAGGTCAAAAAATTCGAACGAGATCAAATTTTTATGTCACTCCTAAATAATATTCAATTCAAGAAATATAAAAAACATGAATTTTGGTTTTTGTTGATAAATAATATGTAATACAAATAATGAAACATCCTAAGTGTTCATAGAAGAATCCTAATAACAATTCAGATTCTAACAAGGTTCAGCTTCTTCTTCTTTTTTTCTTGCCAAAAATATAAGGATTAATGTCATAAAAATTCACCAACTTTACACGTTTTCTCATTTTAATCACGCAATTTAAATTTTCTCATTTTAATCATGCAGTTTAAATTTTCTCATTTTAATCACTTTTTTTCAAATTCATACACGGTGCTGAGGTGTCATGGCTCCATTGGTGTAATTTGCTGAGGTGGAGATCATTTTACACCAATGAATGAGTGCCACCTCAGCACCGTGCATGTTTTTGAGAAAAGGTGGTAGTTCGTGCATGAAAATGAGAAAATTTAAACTGCGTGATTAAAATGAGAAAACGTGTAAAGTTCGTGATTTTTTTTGACATTAACCCAAAATATAATTTCATTCATAGATGAAAATTCGACTTCAAGAATCTCAATTCTAACCGAATAAACAGGTCAGAAATAACAAAATATTAGAGTTACTCGACAGTAATTGTATCATCCAAAATACAACTCCACAAAAATTAGATCTAAAAATAAACCTAGCCAAAGTGGGCAATTTACAAATATAAAATTACAGCAAAAATCTTAAATTTATAACAAATCTAAAGGAATATCATTTAAGCCGTAAAAATTAAGATGTTAGAAATTCCGAGTTTCAGTGAAACACCTGTTCTGGTCGATTTCTAGACGAAGGACCACCCAGCGAACTTGTAGCGCGAAACATCGAAGTAGGAAATCTTACATAGCTCACTATGAACAGAGGAAGAAAACTCATGAAAGGTAGAAATCAAGAAGGCTAAAATTATTACAATAATTGATAATAGATGGTAAAAATATCATTTATTTAGAGTAGAAGTAGAGAAAATAGAGGGTAGGGAGATGATTTTGGCAAAAACACCTTCCCAAAATATGAGCGGCGCTGGTTGTTTGTTAGGGTTAGGAGAAATGTTAGAGAGAAGGAGAGAAAGTTAACAATCTGATAGGTTCAGCTTCTTATTTGGATAAAAGAAGGGTTTTCTTTTGAAAAAAACCAAAATTGTAACTTGGTTTTCAAAAATACAGTGCCGACTTTCCCATTGCTAAAATACGGTACATAGAGGAAAAAATAACATTTATACAATCTCTATCATAAGATTTAAAACTTCATAATTACAATAAATAATTTCTCTCTTAATCATTAAATTATGTCCTCTCTCATCTCAGATTTCTCTCTTCTCTCTTAACTTAGACACGCAGAGTGCTTCTTTATTATCAGCTCCGGTCACTTTCAATCGATTAAATCAGCATCTTTCTCCTTAAATTACAGACGCGAAGAGTCAAGATCTTCATCATACTCTGACTCCAGCAACAAATTAAATAAGAAATTTAAAGTAAAACAGCTACGTTTATTCCACTTTAGATTTTTTTAGATACATTTGTTTGACTTTGCTTTAAATCTATTTCTAATGCTAATTAGGTTAAAAAACTGTCATTACTAATTTAAGTAAAAAAATTAATTAAAATTCTTAATTGCACGAAAAATCACCAAATTTAGCGTTTTTTGCATATTTAACATGAACTTTTAATTTTGGCAATTTCTGACATGAAATTTTACATTTTTGCAATTAAAACACCAGTTGAATTTCGGACTACAAGTTTCTTATGTGGACATCAGAGCATGCCACGTGGGAACGGTCATTACCACTTAATAAACGCACTGTTTGGGCTTAATTGCACGAAAAATCACCAGTTTTAGTGTCTTTTGCATATTTAACATAAACTTTTAATTTTGGCGATTTCATATATGTACTTTTATATTTTTGCAATTAAAACACCGGTTGAATTTCCGACTGCAAGCTGTATATGTTTACATCGGAGCATGCCATGTGGGAACGGTTTTCGCCAGCCAATAAAAGCACCGTTTTTGTTAAATTATAAAGTTAAGAATTTGATTCTTATTATGTTAAAATGCAATTTTATATTTGTTTTGCAAGACGGACTGTGAATAACGTTATGAACATAATTGTTCAAACGACTTATTTTATGTGAAGTTATCACAAATTATTTTAGTTATTTATTTTTTTACACATGTAATTGCTTAAAATTAATAAAGGTATTTTTCATAAAAACAATTAATAATTATTTTGATGAATAAAAAAAATGAATATTCTGTAATGTGAAGATAAATGGTCAATTTATATAATATGAATGAAAGAATTTGAAAATAAAATTTTAGCTTATATAAAATAAATATTTTTACAACATGTCAATTGTGATTTAAACAATGAAAAAAAGTAAAAAATGATCCCAATATTTTTGATGGAGAGCACACATGCTTTTTATGTACTTATTTTATATTAAAAATAGCTCTAACGTTTCCAAATTGGTTATTTTAACTCCTCTTATTAATTTTAAATTAAAGAACTTAATCCTTGTTAATTTTTTATTTATTTGGAGAGAGATGTCATGACTAACATGTAAAGGAGTAGTGCTCTTAAATTATTTTTTCCTCATAAAATTAATTTGTTGAATAATTAAGCATAAAGCTTATAAAAAAAATTAAACACATGAATAAAAAGCACATAAAAAGAAACAATCGGTGTCTTGATTTGCATATGAAAGTTTATGTCTCATATTGCCAAAATTAAAAGTTCATGTTAAATATGCAAAAAAACGTTAAAGTTGGTGATTTTCGTGCAATTAAGCCAAAACAATGTGTTTATTAGGTGGTGATGATCGTTCCCATGTGGAAATGCTATGATGTCCACATAAGCAGCCTGCAGTCGAAAATTCAACCGGTGTTTTAATTGCAAGAATATGAAAGTTCATGTTCGGAATTGTCCAAAATTAAAAATTCATGTTAAATATGCAAAATGCGCTAAAATTAATGATTTTCTAGCAATTAAGCCAAATTAAAATAAAAATTAGTTTGAGAAAATAGACCGCATTGTGTTGAACCATGTGCACTTCTAAATCCTAATTGAACAATCAAGTGGCATTATTATGATTCTAACGTCGTTCTCTTTCTTGTAGGAATTCTTGTTTTAGTTATTTTAAGCATTGTGAACTATTGTTCACTATATTAAATGATCGTTCATGTAATACCCCAAAAGATATAATTATCTAATTGGACCACGTGTCCAGTTTTAAGTCGCCGGAGTGGCGGTATCGAAAAACTTCCCGAAACAATTAAAGTAAATAAAATTCTAGTTGGTCAGTTTTGGAAAATAATGATGGGATATAAAGTATTATACTTCAGATCTAGATTAGAATTGGAAATAAAAGGAAAAATATCAAGAAAAGCCCCAAAATAAAGTGCAGGGACTAAAGTGGTAATTTAGCCATGATTTTTCAAAATGGAAATTTTGGGTTTTGACGGAAAAATATTAATATCGGGATTCGTATTATTTATCGGATATAAATAATACGTATAAGTCTTAATAAAAGTATTTATTGATTTAACTATGGACTAAATTGAACGAAAGAAAAGTTTAAAGGATGAATTGTAACAAAGAAAGAAAAGAGGGATTAAAGTAAACTTTTAACCTTAATATATAAAGGTTTGAATATGAAAGAATGAGAATCAGAGGAAGAAAGAAGGCTCCAGAACGTTGTTTTCCACCGTTCCCGATCGTTTCGCTGCCGTTTATCCGTTCGACGTCCGATGCGAGTGATTTTTGCCGTAATCTCTTCAGAATCTCATCCTCTATCAATCTCAAGCTTCGTTTTAAGGTAATTCTTCGAGATTGGATGTTGAATTTGAGTAATAGGGGGCTGTTTGGAATTATATGTTAAGGATTTGAGTTTTTATCGATATTAGCTTGATTTTAGCGTTTTGGTGAAAACAGAGTTACGGGTTTTGAGTGTAAGTGTGTGTAGCACGTCGGGATGGTGACGAAACCCCGGAAAATCAGATTTCTGGGGCTGTGCACGTGGTGCACGACCGTGCACCACGGGTGCACGAACGTGCACCCGCCGAGATGCACGCACGTGCACCCCGACTCGTACCGACGTGTATGGGGATCGTATTTGACCTAAGTATTTGACGTTTTTGAGTGTTTGACTCTAAAAGATGAATTTCAAACTTCGATAATCATAAGTCTCAAAATTAGCTCGACGTTTTTGATAGTTAATGATAGCGGAAACGTTAAGAACGTTATACGATTCTCGAGTATGAGAAACGGTATTCGTTAAGTCGTTTATACGACTAAAAGTTATCGAATACGTAAATAAGAATAAGAATGAAACTAGACCCTAGAATTTCAAAGTATTAGACATGTTACAACACCAAATTAATATCTAACTATTAAACGTTAATTAATATGTATCAGACATACGAGCGAGCAGTGAAGGCATTAGACGCGGACTAGTACGAGCATACCACCACATCGACCTCATTATAGAGTGGATAGCGGTCACTGTGAGTTGCACTTTACTTTCGTGTATTACATATTAAAGTTATTTAATACTATATTTTATATATACGTGTATTGTTATACACATCGCATTATATATGATTTGATTAAATGTTATATGTTTCTATCAAGTTTATATACGAGGAACTAGTATGTGATCCGAAGAAACTAGCTACCTATTGGGTGTCAATAGGTTGTGTGATCACCAGAATCGAGTCAGTCTAGTGTGTTTGCATATGAGAGATGATTTAATATATACATGTATGAATATTAATATGAATATGAATATGAATTTCGAAGTTGGACAATGAATTCGATACGAGTGAGCACTCGGTTACGGTGTAACCTGGAGTCCCCGTATCTAGTGAGTTGGACTCACACTTTAGGATTAAGAGATAGGTCGCGATCGACGAGGTAGAGTGTGAACACTCCCGGGTCGGACCATTTGGATCAGTATGATTTGAATATTCGTAAGGTGTATCGCATGCTAGGATATTAGTTTCGAACGGATCAATTACCTATTTATATGTATTATTTTATGTTATTGTTTTCTTAAAATGCGATGCTATGTTTTTATAATAATACCGTTAGTAAAATGCAAACTCACTCAATATTTTTCCAAATACTGACCCCTCACTTTTGATGTATTTCAGGTGCTTAGCGTCTGGGCCTAGTTAGAAGCCAGTTTTGGGATCCGGAAGTCAGCTATGTATGTATAGTTCTTTGACTTCCTTAGTGCTGCAGTAGTGGTCCTGCGTCGACAGAGTCGTAGCCTAGACAGCAGTACATTTTGATTGTATATATTAGTTGATGTCTTGTTTATATTTTTGTAGGCTACGTGTTTTATGTTTTGTTCACGGCACCAGGTGCCGGCGATACGTTTGGTATACTAACTGATGTATATAGTACCGTGAGACCAGTTCGTACAGGGTGCGGTAACTAGAGCCCACGAGGTTAACAGAACAGTTAGTATAAATACGGGTTCCGGAGCTACCATTTCCGTTTTCTAGCGCCAGTCCCGGCTCAATATTTTGGGTCGTGACAGTTCACTTTTATTTGAAACGAAGTCGTTTCAGTTCCTTGAAGTTTTGGCTTATTCATTAATTGAACGATGGTGCATCTTATTTTGGACGATCGTTCACTTTAAATATATCTTTTGGTATTTCAAAGGTTTGAACAAGTTCAAGAAAGATCATTTAATTGTTATGAACGATCATTCACATTTTTGAACGATAGTTCACAAGAGCAAAATTCAAATCTTTTTTGACCGTTGGAGCTAAATGATCGTGCACCTCCTCTTGAACGATCGTCCACAGCCTTCTGCAATCTCATTAATGAAGTTCTTAAAGTCAAAATACGGAAAGTTTTAGGCTTGGACCAGTAGAACATTGACACATCATCTAAGAGCCTTTAAATACTTGTTTTAACTCATATAATTTGGTTAGAACATTAATTGCAAACATTTAAAGCTCTCGACAACTCAAATATTCTCAATTTCTTTGTGTATCAATTCTTCAATGTTAATTGTTTGTTGTTCTAGTTTGTTCGAGCATTTTTTTTGTGGGTTCACTACTAGAAAACATTGGATTAGTGACGGAGTTCAGCAACAGATTTTGATCCGTCGCTAAAATCATTTTACCGACAGATTTAGCGAGGAATTTTAAATATGTCGCTAAATCCCAAATAAAAATAGCAGGATTCATCTCGCCATTTTTAGCAACGAAATTTCCATCGCTTAAAATGGAGGGATAAATCGCATTTAGCGACGAATTCACTAATTGTCGCTAATTTAATCTGTCGCTAAATTCATTAGAATAAATGGCGACATTTATTCCGCCATTTATTTCATCACTTTTAGCGAAGAATTAGACAATTCGTCGTTAAAAGTATTGTTATTATTTATTAAAAAATAATTATTTATTTTATTGAAAAATATTATTTATTAAAAAAATTGATGAATTAAAAAAATATTTGAAACAATTTAATTAAAAAATGTATACTTTTACAAAATATTTTTTTTAAAAATATATAATTATTTCCAAATAATTATATTAGAATGCGGTAGTAAAGTGTAAAAGCAATAATTTATTATTTTTATTAAAAAAATGTTTATTTAAAAAATAATTAGTATGAAAAAAATAATTATTTTATAATATGGGAGTAAATATTTGATCGTTTTAGTTATATTTAAATATAATATACATAGATATTGTCACGACCCAATCTCAGGGCCGAGACCGGCGCTAGGGAATGGGAGTGGTTGCTCCGAAACCCGTAGCAAGCCTAAAAACGTAAAATAATTTTTCGCAATTATAAATGTAAACATCATGCATGACATAAGCAAACACGTGTCATGCAGAAGCACACATGCCAGGCACACATATCCTCTGGCAGTCACCACATATAAATAACGCAGCAAGCGTAAAACGTTTAAAACTTTAAAACGTTAAAGTAATATTTACAGAAAACTATATATTACAGCTGACTCACAAAATACTTATCTACTGCAGCTCTAAGAGTAAAGTACTGTTTCTTTACATACTCAAAAATACAGACTTCCGGAAGTAGGATAGAAGTCCGTTGCTTTAAAGCGTCTTTATCCTGAAAGGAAATCTGTGAGGGGTCAGTATATTGGGATATACTGAGTGAGTTCATACATTTACTAATAAGTATTCAAATAAAACGTAAAATCGTAATCAATCATATGCGACCAAGTATAAGATCCGATTGAAACCTTAATCCTCAAACATACTAATAATCAATCTATCAATCCAATCATAAATATCAATTGCGAGTCCAACTCGCTGGTGGCCCAGCCACTAGATACGGGGACTTCCAGGCTACACCGTAGCCGAGTTCACTCTGCGTATCTAAATCATAACCCAATCGTAAATTTCATATTCATCATCAGCTCCCAGCTGAGTCATATCAAAACTGGTGATCACACAGTCCTATTGTCGCCCAATAGGTAGCACGTTCCATCGGATCAATACTGGTTTCAAATCAAACATATGCAATTCATAAAAAGAGTTCGCATACCAAACATGAAATTCAAACACAAAGCAATATAAAATAATTGCTTAAATACTTTAAAAGCAAATCGTATAAACTCACAGAAAACGCTTATCCAAAAATACGTCGGGGCTTTAGAACGTCAAGCTTCCCGAACTCCTGGTCCAGCTCCTTCTTGCCTTGCTGGATCTAAAACAATTTCAAACATTTGACTGACATCAGAATCCTATTCTAAGATTGACTCTAGACTCAAGACTAGACACACTGAGCTTTATTAATCATCGTGCCTCTCACGTGATTATCCCGATAAACGGTATCAAACTCGTTTATGGATAAAATATCACTTTTAACTTCATTAGGTTAATGTCTCACATTAATCAATTACTAACCCATTTCACGTCTCGATATGCGCGTATAAAATTTCTCGAAGAACTAGGTCGATAGACGAAAACACTGTGCGTGCGTACGTCTGCCTGTGCGATTGCACAGGGGACTGTGCGTTTGCACAGTCCTAGCAGACTGTGCGTTCGCACAGTCCATGACTGTGCGTTCGCACAGTCACCTGACTGTGCGTTCGCACAGTTGACTGTGCGTTCGCACAGTCCATTGACTGTGCGTTCGCACAGTCCTGCTGTGCGTTCGCACAGCTCGGCTGTGGGACGCACAGCCACGGGCTTTTGCCCGGAAATCGTTTTCCGACATGCTCCATCGTGCCAAAACGCTCAAAACGTAACTAAAACGCTATTTCTAACTTCAAAACACCCAAATACGATCCTATAATCGAATAAACGATAAAATCGTTTCGTGGCATAAAACTTTGAATCGACATAACTCAAAATATAATCAAAGAAACGGTAAAACGTCAAGCTTACCGTGATTTGCCTCGTGAATACGATCAATTCGAGCTATTAAACGTCGAAAATGGACGAGAAGCAAAAACCGCGCGACGAACCGTACGTTATCGCCGTTTATGATCGAAAGAAATGGAAAGGAGATGAAGTCTGGATGATTCCTTCATCTGAAGGGTTTTTATATATATCTGGCTAACTTGCACTTTGGTCCTTGAAACTTTTCAAAAGTTTCAATTCAGTCCAAAACCTATTCGCGTCCAAATTTTAAACAGTCTCCGATTGACTCGAAACTTTTACCATAAATACTATAAATTATTTCGCGGACTTTGGCGAAATAAAATTCCTTACGGGATCTATAAATTATTTTATATTAATTTCTGAAGTTAAATCCCCAAATTCCGCTAATTGACTTATTAAAATTTATTCAAATTTCCCGATATAATTAAATTAAATTCTTCTTAATTTAATTTATCGGAAATCACGACACGTGGCACGACGTAATTATCTTAAAATATTTTGGGGTATTACATTCACCCCCCCTTAAAATAAATTCGTCCTCGAATTTAAAAGTTAGCCACGTACCTTGCGTAAATAGATATGGGTACTTTTGCCTCATATCCTCCTCTGTCTCCCACGTGCACTCTTCTACAGATTGACTTCTCCAAAGAACTTTCACCATAGGGATTCTCTTCGTCCGCAGTTGTCGTATCTGGGTATCGACAATCTGCACTGGTCGTTCTTCGTATGTTAGTTCCTCGCTCACGTCTACCGCTTGCGGTTGAATTATTCGAGAAGGATCTGGTACATATTTCCGAAGCATGGAAATATAAAAGACAGGATGAACTTGCGACATCTCCTGTGGCAAGTCTAACTTATAGGCAACTGAGCCTATACGCTCCACGATCTGATATGGTCCGACATATCTCGGAGCCAATTTACCCTTCTTTCCGAAACGAATTACTCCCTTCATCGGTGACACTTTGAGAAACACGTAGTCTCCGAGTTGAAATTCGATATCCTTCCTCTTGGGGTCCGCGTAACTCTTCTGTCGACTAGAAGCAGTATTCAAACGCTGCTTTATTAACGGAACTTTCTCTGACGTAATCTGGATAATCTCTGCTCCAGTGAGCTTTCGCTCACCGACTTCGTCCCAACAAATAGGAGATCGACACTTTCGTCCGTACAATGCTTCGTAAGGAGCCATCTTGATGCTTGAATGATAGCTGTTGTTGTAGGCAAACTCGACTAGGGGTAGGTACGTATCCCAACTACCTCCAAAGTCTAATACGCAAAGTCGAAGCATATCTTCTAACGTTTGAATCGTCCGTTCAGACTGACCGTCTGTCTGAGGGTGAAACGCAGTGCTGAAATTCAATCGCGTTCCCAGCGCGTCTTGTAAACTCTTCCAGAAATGAGAGGTAAATACAGAACCTCTGTCGGAAACGATTGACACGGGAACTCCGTGTAGGCTCACAATCTTAGCGATATAAATCTCCGCTAACTTTGCTGCAGAATAAGTCGTCTTGATAGGAATGAAGTGCGCTGACTTCGTCAAACGATCCACGATTACCCAAATAGAGTCAAAACCTTTCTGTGTCTTGGGTAGTCCGATTACGAAATCCATCGTGATCTGCTCCCACTTCCACTCCGGAATGGGTAATGGTTGAAGAAATCCGTAAGGCCGTTGATGCTCCAACTTGACTTGCTGACAAGTCGGGCATTTCGCCACGAACTCTGCGATATCCTTCTTCATTCCGCTCCACCAATACGTTGATTTGATGTCATGGTACATCTTCGTGGAACCAGGATGAACGCTATAAATCGTTCCATGAGTCTCTTCCATGATCTTCTGTCTTAAGTCTTCCACATCTGGAACGCACATTCGACTGCCGTATTTCAAGATTCCGTTGACGATACTGAAATCTTGACTCTTTCCTTGTTGAACTTCCTCGATTAGATGCGTCAATTGAGGGTCGTCTGCTTGCAACTCTTTGATCTGATCAATCAACGTCGATCGTACCGTTAACTGAGCCATTAGGTTTCCGAGAGATGAGATCTCGAACTCCACTCCTTGGCTAAACATCGTATGTATCTCGTTGATTAATGGCCTCCGCCATGTCGTTGTAACGTGCGCGAGACTTCCAGCTGACTTCCTGCTTAAGGCATCTGCCACTACGTTGGCCTTGCCTGGATGGTATTGTATCGTGCAGTCGTAATCTTTCAGTAGCTCCATCCATCTCCGCTGTCTGAGGTTTAACTCTCGTTGGTCAAAAATGTACTTGAGACTCTTATGATCTGTAAAGATTTCGCACGTAGCGCCGTACAAATAATGTCTCCAAATCTTTAATGCAAAAATCACTGCTGCTAGCTCTAGATCATGCGTGGGATAGTTCGTTTCGTGCTTCTTGAGCTGTCGCGAAGCGTATGCAATCACTCGACCGTGTTGCATAAGGACACATCCTAGCCCAACTCTTGACGCGTCACAGTAAACTGTGAATCCTTCCGTTCCTTCTGGTAACGTTAGGACTGGTGCCGTCGTTAAACACTCCTTCAATTTCAGAAAACTGAGTTCACACTGATCCGTCCAGTTGAATTTCACGTTCTTCTGAGTTAACTTCGTCAAAGGTACAGCGATCTTCGAAAAGTCCTGTACAAATCGTCTATAATATCCCGCTAAACCAAGGAAGCTTCTAACTTCCGTAACTGATTCAGGTCGTTTCCATTCTATCACAGCTTCAATCTTCTTTGGGTCAACCTTAATGCCGCTTTGTGAAACCACATGACCTAAGAAAGCCACTTCCGTTAGCCAAAATTCACATTTAGAGAAT
This sequence comes from Mercurialis annua, assembly GCF_937616625.2. Lineage (NCBI taxonomy): Eukaryota > Viridiplantae > Streptophyta > Magnoliopsida > Malpighiales > Euphorbiaceae > Mercurialis > Mercurialis annua. The sequence goes on from NC_065574.1 coordinate 13,625,084, forward strand.
TTGGCGTAAAGCTGATGCTCTTTTAGCGTCTGTAGTACCATCCGCAAATGTTGTGCGTGCTCTGCTTTTGTACTTGAATTGATTAAAATGTCGTCGATGAACACGATCACGAACTGATCCAAGTACGGTTTGAATATTCTATTCATCAAATCCATGAAGGCTGCTGGGGCGTTCGTCAATCCGAATGACATAACGAGAAATTCGTAATGTCCATATCGAGTTCGGAAAGCAGTCTTCTGAACATCGTCATCGCGAATCTTTAGCTGATGATAACCTGATCTCAGATCAATCTTGGAAAAGTATTTCGCTCCTTGTAACTGATCGAACAAATCGTCGATCCTAGGTAACGGATACCTATTCTTAATCGTCACCTTGTTCAGCTGTCGATAGTCAATACATAATCGAAGCGATCCATCCTTCTTTTTCACAAATAGCACTGGTGCACCCCATGGGGATACACTCGGTCTGATAAAACCACGATCAAACAATTCTTCTAATTGATCCTTAAGTTCTTTGAGCTCTGCTGGCGCCATTCGATAAGGTGGTATCGATATTGGCTTCGTGCCAGGAGCCAATTCGATACAGAACTCAATCTCGCGGTCTGGGGGTAATCCAGGTAATTCCTCTGGAAAAATGTCTGTATATTCTGACACAACTGGCACACCACTTAAATTTATACTTTTCTTCTCTGTGTCTCGTATTATCGCTAAAAATCCTTGACATCCCTTCTTCAACATACTATAAGCTTTAATAGTTGAAATGATACTTGCAGAAGATTCCATTCTATCACCCTGAATTGAAACTGCTTCAATTCCAGGCGTGTTAAACGTCACCATCTTCTTTCGACAATCCACATTGGCGTAGTGCTGAGCTAGCCAATCCATTCCTAATATGACATCAAAAGCTAATACTTCGAGTAAAATCAAGTCAACTAACAAATCTCGTTCTTGAACTCTCACAGGACAGGACGGATAAATGATACTAACTTCCACACTCTCGCCAACTGGAGTAGCTACAGATAAAGGGTTCCTAAGATACGCTGGTTGCACTCTTATTTTACTAGCAAAACTAGGTGAAACAAACGAATGCGTAGCGCCCGGATCAAATAAAATTAGAGCGTCTTGAGAAGCGATAGAAAAGGTACCTTGCACCACCGCATTGGAAGCCTGAGCCTCCTGAGGATTCAGTGCAAAGACTCTGGCCTGACTCCCGCCAGCCTGCGAAGTCTGACCAGTACCGCGTCCTCCGCCATTTCTTCCTCCACGATTTCCATAGCCACGGCCTCTCTGGCCAGTGAAGGTACTTCCTGTTTGATCATATCCTGACGCTATCTGCTGCGCAGTTCTCTGCTGTTGATAGGAAGGCTGTACTACAGTAGTCATCGAACCTTGGGGCATCTGCCTTGGACAATCTCTAGCAAAATGGCCCCGTTGACCACAGTTAAAACATGCTCCACTAGCAGTGTAACACGCGCCATAGTGCCTCCTATTACAGTTCAGACATATGGGAACTCCGCCTCCCATGCCACTCATCGATCTGGCACTAAATCCAGTGCCTGAAGTACTGACTCCAGTTCCAAATCGAGCTCTCTTATTTCTCTGCTGACGTGATGGAGGTCGAGAATAATTCCCAGCATATGATCGGGTAGGTGCGCTCTGTACGCTACGAAACGTATTATCTCTCACAAGTGCAACATTGGAAGGGTCAGGAATTCTTCCAAAACGAATCAGAGAAACTTCCATTTGCCTAGCACTATCAATCAGTTGCACTAGGGTTCTTCCGATATCAGACGTCAGACTCACAAATTCAGCTCCTAGACCCTCTACAAACCTCGAGTTCACTCTGACTGGGTCTGTAGTCAGGTCTGGTGCAAACCTACTCACCCTGGTAAACTCCGTCACATATTCTTGCACAGACCGATTGCCTCTACTCAGGGTCAACCACTGGCTACGATAACTCTCTGTCACTGCATATGGTAAAAAGTATTCCCTAAAGTGGTTTGCAAATTCAGCCCAGGTCATAGTATCCATGGTTGGCTGAATATGCTGCTGAAACCAATCTTTCGCGGGTCCTTTCAATGACATTTCCACCATAATGATGGTCTGTCTCTCATTAGCTTGCAGGCGTCGAGCATTACGTTCTACTTCTTCGAGGAAATCGAGAGCATCACCTGTACTGTCAAACTTAGTTGGCTTAAGGCGCATATAAGCCAAAACGATATCTCGATCAGTGAAAGCCACATTGCGTAACTGTTGCTGCTGTAGCTGCTCACGATGCATATTCTGTACCTCAGCCTGATTGGCTTGCATAGCCGCAATTCCCGTAAGAAACTGATTCAGATCAAAACCCACAACATTAGGTTGCTGGGCTTGCGCTTGCACTCCAGGTGCCTGCGCCTGGGCCTCTTGGCCACCACCTCCTCCCTGAACAGAAGACTCATCTTGAGCTTCTGGATGGACGTCATGCGCCCCTTCTATAACGTTACGTGCTGCAGCGGCAGCTCGCTCTACTTCTTGTCGTTGGTCAGACATCCTGACCAAGACAAACAGCGTTATTTAGCCACATAACCGCATAATATTGCAAACGCATACCGTAATAAACGCGCATCTCATCACAAGCGAACACACACGTAAGACAAACTCACATCCTAGAGGGAAAGCTGAAAGTTTGAAAATCAAACGAATACGTAACAAAGACAAGACTCGAGTCCTATGTGCTGCAGTAGAATCCTATAAAAACCAATCACTCTTCTAACATAAGCAATGGTAACTGGACCATGCTCTGATACCAACTTTGTCACGACCCAATCTCAGGGCCGAGACCGGCGCTAGGGAATGGGAGTGGTTGCTCCGAAACCCGTAGCAAGCCTAAAAACGTAAAATAATTTTTCGCAATTATAAATGTAAACGTCATGCATGACATAAGCAAACACGTGTCATGCAGAAGCACACATGCCAGGCACACATATCCTCTGGCAGTCACCACATATAAATAACGCAGCAAGCGTAAAACGTTTAAAACTTTAAAACGTTAAAGTAATATTTACAGAAAACTATATATTACAGCTGACTCACAAAATACTTATCTACTGCAGCTCTAAGAGTAAAGTACTGTTTCTTTACATACTCAAAAATACAGACTTCCGGAAGTAGGATAGAAGTCCGTTGCTTTAAAGCGTCTTTATCCTGAAAGGAAATCTGTGAGGGGTCAGTATATTGGGATATACTGAGTGAGTTCATACATTTACTAATAAGTATTCAAATAAAACGTAAAATCGTAATCAATCATATGCGACCAAGTATAAGATCCGATTGAAACCTTAATCCTCAAACATACTAATAGTCAATCTATCAATCCAATCATAAATATCAATTGCGAGTCCAACTCGCTGGTGGCCCAGCCACTAGATACGGGGACTTCCAGGCTACACCGTAGCCGAGTTCACTCTGCGTATCTAAATCATAACCCAATCGTAAATTTCATATTCATCATCAGCTCCCAGCTGAGTCATATCAAAACTGGTGATCACACAGTCCTATTGTCGCCCAATAGGTAGCACGTTCCATCGGATCAATACTGGTTTCAAATCAAACATATGCAATTCATAAAAAGAGTTCGCATACCAAACATGAAATTCAAACACAAAGCAATATAAAATAATTGCTTAAATACTTTAAAAGCAAATCGTATAAACTCACAGAAAACGCTTATCCAAAAATACGTCGGGGCTTTAGAACGTCAAGCTTCCCGAACTCCTGGTCCAGCTCCTTCTTGCCTTGCTGGATCTAAAACAATTTCAAACATTTGACTGACATCAGAATCCTATTCTAAGATTGACTCTAGACTCAAGACTAGACACACTGAGCTTTATTAATCATCGTGCCTCTCACGTGATTATCCCGATAAACGGTATCAAACTCGTTTATGGATAAAATATCACTTTTAACTTCATTAGGTTAATGTCTCACATTAATCAATTACTAACCCATTTCACGTCTCGATATGCGCGTATAAAATTTCTCGAAGAACTAGGTCGATAGACGAAAACACTGTGCGTGCGTACGTCTGCCTGTGCGATTGCACAGGGGACTGTGCGTCTGCACGGTGTGACTGTGCGTTCGCACAGTCCTAGCAGACTGTGCGTTCGCACAGTCCATGACTGTGCGTTCGCACAGTCACCTGACTGTGCGTTCGCACAGTTGACTGTGCGTTCGCATAGTCCATTGACTGTGCGTTCGCACAGTCCTGCTGTGCGTTCGCACAGCTCGGCTGTGGGACGCACAGCCACGGGCTTTTGCCCGGAAATCGTTTTCCGACATGCTCCATCGTGCCAAAACGCTCAAAACGTAACTAAAACGCTATTTCTAACTTCAAAACACCCAAATACGATCCTATAATCGAATAAACGATAAAATCGTTTCGTGGCATAAAACTTTGAATCGACATAACTCAAAATATAATCAACGAAACGGTAAAACGTCAAGCTTACCGTGATTTGCCTCGTGAATACGATCAATTCGAGCTATTAAACGTCGAAAATGGACGAGAAGCAAAAACCGCGCGACGAACCGTACGTTATCGCCGTTTATGATCGAAAGAAATGGAAAGGAGATGAAGTCTGGATGATTCCTTCATCTGAAGGGTTTTTATATATATCTGGCTAACTTGCACTTTGGTCCTTGAAACTTTTCAAAAGTTTCAATTCAGTCCAAAACCTATTCGCGTCCAAATTTTAAACAGTCTCCGATTGACTCGAAACTTTTACCATAAATACTATAAATTATTTCGCGGACTTTGGCGAAATAAAATTCCTTACGGGATCTATAAATTATTTTATATTAATTTCTGAAGTTAAATCCCCAAATTCCGCTAATTGACTTATTAAAATTTATTCAAATTTCCCGATATAATTAAATTAAATTCTTCTTAATTTAATTTATCGGAAATCACGACACGTGGCACGACGTAATTATCTTAAAATATTTTGGGGTATTACAGATATATAAGAAGAAACTGAGTTAGTTAAGTTCAAGTTATGTGCATGGAACTTCAGGGTTAATGAATTTTGGGCGGGAGAAATAGAAGGATGGTTGACTGTGAGCGGAACGGGTTTAGGGCCGCTATGGTAGACCTCTATTCTGGAAAGGTTTTGAAAAATATGGAATCGTCATCTAGCTCAGTTATAAAATGCCTTTTCTACCGATTGGATAACCTCACTCGCATATGGGTGAGATAAACGTATGCCGGACCGAAAGACCAGGTTCATAGACTAACTACCGAAACTCATGTACTTGGCATATTAGTTACGTTTATTTACCGGACATATTCGTTTTATATCTCATCTCGATATTCATACAGTTCACGATATAATTTGCTGGAAATTAAACACGTACGAAAGCAATAAAGGAACACATATAAGATGCGCATATGACTCGATCTGGCATGTGAGGCAGGTAGCAAATAATGTTAAGCATACATCTAGCCCTAGTGGTATCTATCATGTATATGATAATGGATGATCTGGATCGTTTTACATAAACAAGGCCTAAAACTGGATTTCCAGGTGTGATTGGTTTTATTAAGTCATCTTGAATTACCTATACAACCTATATTTACATTTTCATGGTAACCCTAAGATTTCTAGGTGATTTGTTGGATTTGATTACTAAGTTAACGTGATTAGTCCTTTAGCCTATTAATGATTAAATTTGGCATGTTTTTGGAAAACTTTTAAATAGTATCAACATACACATTATGCAGGTGATAAACATACAAGGTTAAAAATACTTTTTAACCTTGTAGACCGGAATGTCTGGCACTCGATGTGTTTTGACCATTGGTGTGGTATAAATCAAGATTTGGTTAGAACATGAAAGTTCTTCATCTCATCGACACGAATCCACTAGTTCAGACCGTAGTCGATTCCAAATTCAAACGAACTCGAAATGGCTTTTGGAAGTCGCTGGTTTCATCGCTTGTGGGCTTCGAGGCTCGGTTGGCGTGGCATATTAAATTGTGGGTTATGAGGCTCGAAATAAATTGGGTTTGACCTATTACAAAAGATATTATAATTCTACAACTAAATACAAATTCGTGAGCTCAAACGGGACTCAATTCTGAATTCAAACGAACCCAGAAACATGAAAAAAATGATTGGATCGAAGTCTGAAAGATCTGGAAAGCATTATGGATTGAATAAATGGAGGCCACCGCGGCACCATTAGGAGTGGCGGTGGCACCACTCTATACTCCCGGCGGCGGCAGTGTGTTCTAGCGGCATCGACAATTCAAAGGCAACGCGGCAGTCCGTCATTCGACTCAGAATTTAATGAAAAAACACTCTGAAACGCGCATATAGACATGAACTAGAAGCAATATACAAGTTCTAAAACATCCTAAATTAGATAAACATCACGGTTTTGATGATTAATCAAAGAAATTAGACAAAGAGCATGTTTATGGCAAAAGAAGCATAAAACACACATTTCATGCATTATAAGCACTGAAATCAAACAGAAAATGGAGTTGAGTCATGAAATGTATTAAAACAACCTAATATCATATTTCTAATCAGTTTTGCATGGCATCATGGCAAGAATATTAAATTTAGACATTTATGGCAGTTTATGGCAATTATAGCAGTTTATGACAAAAATAGATAGAACCATCTAAGCATGCATCCTAAACATAACAAATTAAGAAATTATAGTTTAAGAAGCATAAAAAGTGACGAGAGAGTTTGTGGGTTCTCAGAAATACCGTTCTGAGTCCTTTACTTGTTTTTTGGTGACCCAGATGCGGAATCCAGCTTCGGATCGATGTGCAACTCTGCGTTCTTTAGTAATTAAAGCGTTTTTAGCTTGTTTTCTAGACTGGGAATCGACTGTGTGCGTGTGTTGGGTTGTGTGGTTCGGATATGGCTCTCTAATTTAAGGTTTGATCGTACTTTTTTGGGGTGATTAATTGCCGACCTCTAGTTAGGCTGTCGAAGGGTCCTATTTCTAGTGATTAGAGGTAGCTTAAGGTTGGCTAGAGTCTAAGTTATGTTAGAAGTTTGTTAGTCATAGTTGTAGATGTATAGGAATAGTGAAAGTGTGTGAAGTGATAGAGTTTTAGGATTATGATTATCTTTTACAATTATCATTAGGATTTTAGAACTTCAATTTGTATTAATTCTTATAGACAAAGTAAATTGTGGTTAAAAGTCATTTAGTTAAGATTTTTATTCCTGCATTTTTTTTATTTTTGTGTGTTTATTTATGTTTTTTTTAGGTTTAGTGTTATTTTTTGTTATCTAATTCTGAAATTATGCATAGTGGTATTACTTGACCTTTGGCTTGTGATTTGCGACTAAGCATGCTTGTAATTTTACAATTTGATGAAAAATACCAATTGAGGCCATGTTTTGAATGAGTTTCTAGTGTTGATAATAGTTAATGATGTTTTCCTAGTTGAATGTAATTGTTATGACATGATTTGATAAGATTAAAGTGAATTCAATTTTAGCCTATCGTAATCTTTAAAGCATGATTAATTATCTTGATGCGGAATTATGGCGTGTTGGTATTTTGTTGAAAATTTAGTCGTTTTTTGCAATTTTTGGCATGATTGGTATTGATTTCGTCATATTTGAATCTATGGCATGACAGAACAATATTTTGAGAGTTTTAAGCCTATTTTCCTTTTTGTGTGAGTTAAATACATGCATTATTTCTAGAACTTGCTCAGTGTCCGTTCAAAGTTATACGGTTGAATTTTTGACATTGAGATGATTTTGGCATTTAGGTTTACCCAATTTTTTAGACCACTTAAATAGACAGACCATTATCCCCTTAGATTACACAAACTTGACCCTTAATATTTTCATTGATTTACACTCAAATTTACACATTTTTACCATTTTTCATTTAACTTCATTTGATATCCTAATTGGCTTGATAAATTCTTTGTTGATAAATTTGTGCAAATAGGTGATTCTAGCTTGACGAGTGAATAAGAAAATTGAACTAGATTGTGCTTACTCAAAAAATTATGCCTTGAGATAACTTGAAAGAATGAAAAGAAAAGAGTTAGAAAAATTGCAAGAATTATGAAAAGAAAGAAGTAAAAAATGTGATTACAAAAAATGCATGAAGTAAAGGCAAATAAAAAGAAGAAGTTTGTTCACAAAGTAGAAAAAAATCCATCTAGATCAACCTTAAAGTATTAAAGTATATGATAGACAGTTTATCGAACGGAGTTTACCCAATTACATCGTTTTTACGTACCTTTAATCCCGAGCCCCATTACAATCCGAAAAAGTCTATTTGATTTTTGTCGATTACTGAGCCAAGTATTGGAGTCCGAGACTCTGAGCAAGTTTATGGTACATGTGTATGTATACAGTTGTGAGCGTAATGTTGTGTTTTGACCTTAAACAAGTGAATGTCTCAGTGAAAACTTGTGAGAATTTAATGTCATTTACTTAGGTGTTATGTGATTATTGCCATGAAATGTCTAACTTATGAAAATTGATTATCGTACATGTCTCGCAAATGGTAGTGTTTAAATCATATTATTTAGTATATCGATTGAGCTATTGCGATAGTATTCTTGGTGTAATCGGATAATGTCGTTTGAATTACCTTTGTCAATTGTTTGCATCATTGATAGTTATCGGTTTTAGAAGCTTCTATTCATTCAATTCATCATGATTTCAATATGTTTTAGACTAGTGTTTAATTTGTGTTGCGAGATTGTTGGGTATGTTATATGGCGAGATTCTTTTCTTACTAGAGGACAAGTAAAGGTTAAGTGTGAGCATGTTTGATAGGGGTAGAATTACTCCTATTCTGCCGTTGTTTTTTGAGTCATTTATGTACGTTTGTTATATTTAAGCATTTTGAATCTTATTATTATATTTGAGTGTTCCAGGTTACATACATGGAAATCGATGAGTTTTAGGTTTAATTGGAGCATTCTAAAGGTTTTCGAAGCAAATAGACGCGGAGAGAACATTTGCAAACATGAGAGTCTGACCCCGCTACATTAATTGACAAGTTTGAAGTATTTCGAGACTTTAATTGACTTTATTTTCTTCACAAGAAATAAAGTATACAGCCTAAGCATTCTAAAGGTTTTTAAACCAACTCATTTGGAAGTGTCTACTTCGAGTTATGAAATTTTGAAATTGGTGGTTATGTAGCAAAAGTTACGACTGAACAGTCCAGTTGGGACTGTACGGTCCAAACTCCATTTGAATAATAGAAATTTTTGTTAAGCTTAGGAACAAACGATCCACTTAGGACCATACGGTCCGACATGGGCTGGTCTGAAAATACACTTTTTCAAGGCTTAGTTTAATGTATATTTCCTAATTGCTTTTGGTTTAGGTTGATTTTATTCCTAATCAATAACAAACACTATATATACCACTTTGTAAATCAGTTTTAGAGTTTGAATATTATTAGTTTCAAAGCTTTTAGTTAAAATTCCAGCCCTTTATTATTATTGTTCTTGAGATAGGATTCGAAGATTTATATTATTATCGAAGTTTATTTACCAGGATTTGACAATTTCAAGTAATAATAATTTAATAATGTTTAATTCTTCACCTAATTACTTTATTATTGTTTTAATTGGGTAGCTAAACCCCTTGTTTGGGGAGTTGATCATATATGGGCATATAATTTATTGATAAATTGGATTTGAATGAATTTGCGTTTTCAACATGTTTTAATTATTGGATTTAATGCTTATTTTAGATTGACCACCTAAAACATGATTCGTTTTTAATTAATGAATTAAGAAATTATTAATTATATAGACCAAATAACTAGGAATCTAAATTATAATATTTTGGGAGCGAGTTAGAATTTAGACAACTGTTGAGTTTGCTTAATAATTGTCTTTGAATTGATTAATTGATGTTTAATGTCGTGAGAGTGAGTTAGATATTGATTAATTAGTGATTTTATCGTTCTTAGAGGCTCAAGAGAGCGAGAATCGATTTGGAATAGTTTGGTTCTTGTTAGTTTGCCAAAAAAATTCAATATCCATGAAATTGATGATTATATGAAAGTACCAACCCTTGAGCATTTTAATTTTATTATTTTGAATCTTAATTTATTTATTTTTTAATTACTTTAGTTCAATTGCTAGTTTGGTACTTTTAATCGTTTAATTTAGTCATAAAAATATTCAACCTTTTGTTGCTTAACGATCAAAGTAATAAACAAAATCTCTTTATAAGGTCCATTATTTTTGTGAGATCCGTACTTCCGGACTATATTACTTGTGCGATAACGTCACTTGCAGTTTTTGCTAATAATATTTCATAATATATAAATATTAATATTAATAATAATAAGAAAAAAAATATTTAATAAAATAATTATAAATCAAATGAATTTGCTATTTGGCAATTTGTGGTCCATCCACTTATTAGAATATCCATAATAATTGGTTTTGGAACTTTGTAAGCATCAGACTTTTAAAAATTTATATAACTTTTAACTTTTTATATCTCATAATTTATAAATATTTTTTGTTTGGTAAAAGGTACCAATTGCATTAACGGGGCAAAACACCCAAAAAAAACTACCACCACAACAGGCTAAAGCAAGTTGTTAAGCCAAAAAAACCCAGACAAACCCTAATTACAGAATCTATACCAATTCTGATATATACACATAAAACTATCTGAGCTATTCCTATAACCATACATCTTTAGCATAACATCAAACCTGATCCAGCTCTTAATCATCACCGCATCCACCACAGTATTATCAAACACAATGCAATTCTTACCTCTCCATATGTTGTAGATTGTAGAAATGAAAGCAGTCCTTATGACCTTAGCCAGGCAGCCTCTTCCCACAGCTTTCATACTAAACCAAGAGCACTCTCCTCTCCAGCTGCAAACATCTCTATTAATACAGCAAGCTTTGAGCACATCTCTCAGAATACTTTTAGAAACAGGACAGTCAAAGAAGATATGCTCTACTGTTTCCACATTGCTATTACACAGGACACATCAGTCATCTACAGTACATCCCCAGATTTTTAACTTATCTTTGGTTCTCAAAGCTCTCCTCAGGGCAATCCAAGCTATAAAGCTCTGTTTAGGAATGTAACCATCCTTCCACAAACTTCTCCACCAAGAAACAGACTGCTTCTCTACTCTGAAGTACCTCCAAGCAGTTTTTATAGTAAAAATTCCATTCTTTCTATGCTTCTAAACAATACAATCTTTTTGCTCTTCCACAATTTTGTAGTTTGAAGTGATACAGTCCCATGCCTCTTCTGTACTATCATCCATAGGTAAAGGCAGACACCACTGCCCTCTTCTAAAGAAATCATTAACCTTTGCATTCCTAGGAACATCACTGTCAATAGGATTGATCTCAGGGAAGATATCCTTTATGGCCCTTCCATCTAGCCAAGGATCATACCAGAAAGAAATATTACCTTCTCCTAGCTTATAACAGTAGCAATCACTAACCCTGTCTCTTAGCTTAACCAGGTTCCTCCAAGACCAACTGGCCAGTAAAGGCTTGGTGATACCCCAAAAGCTAAGCATTTTTAGCTTATTTTTGATAATCCACTGGGTCCACAGGGACTCTCTAACTACGATTAGATCCTAGATGTGTCTCACCACATCAACTTTGTTCCAAAGAACTAAGTCTTTAATTCCCAGACCACCCTCTTCTTTCTTCATACAGACAGACTTCCAGGCAACTAAATTCACATACTTGATATCCACAGCCCCTTTCCACAGGAAGTTCTTGCACATTCTTTCAACTCCCCTAATAACAGCAATGGGCAAGATAAACAAGGAGCACCAATACACCTGCATACTGAATAAGACATCATTTATAAGCTGCAACCAACCTGCATAGGTTAGGTGCCTAACAGTCCAATGGCTTATCCTTTTAGTGAACTTCTCAATAAGGCCTTGACAGTCACCTTTAGATAGCCTTTTACCAATAAGGGGCACACCAAGATATTTAACAGGAAGGCTGCCCTCTTTGAAACTCAGTTCATTCAGAATATTCTCCTTTACATCATTATCCACTCCACAGAAGTAAATGCAACTCTTCTGATTGTTCACTTGCAAGCCAGAAACATCATTAAAAGGCTTAAGCACATCTGCAATCTGCTTCACACTTCTGAGATTGCCTTTACAAAAGACAAACAAGTCATCAGCGAAGCTAATGTGCTTGATCTTTAAATCTTTACACCCTGAATGGAAATCAAAATCATTGTTACAATTTAAACTCAAAGCCTTGGACAAGCAAAGGAGACATAGGATCCCCTTGCCTGATGCCACACTTCCGAGGAAAGAAACCTTCAGGATTCCCATTCACCATCACTGAGTAGAAAGGAGACCCCACACAAGTCATGACCCACTTAATAAACACTTCAGGGAATCTAAGCCCTATAAGAATTTCCTCAATGCAGTCCCAGTGGATAGAATCATAAGCTTTCCTCAAATCAATCTTCAAAGCACAATCCTTCTTTACATTGTTTCTGTGATAATTGTGAACAAGTTCATGAGCAAAAGAACATTGTCCCCAATTTTCTGCCATGAACAAAAGCAGACTGAGATTTGTCTACTAAGTACTCAAGACATCCACTTAATCTAGCAGAAATGATCTTGGTTATGCACTTGTAGATGCATTACAGCGGGAGATAGGTCTGAAATCACTCAAGCACTCAACATTTTCTGTCTTGGGAATGATAGTAATCACATTAGCATTAAGCTGTTTCAATAAGATCCCAGTCTCAAAGAAATCTCTAATGGCAGTACAAAAATCGTTCTCAATTAAATCCCAAGTCTTCTTAAAGAAGTGACTGCTTTAACCATCAGCTCCAGGAGCTTTATCACTTCAAATACTGAACAGAGCATTAAGTTGTTTCAATAATTTATAAATATTAATGTTACTATAAATTAACAAAAAATATTTAATGAAATTGTAAATCAATTTAACATAAAGAGATTTTCTAAAATTCAACTTGTCAAAATATCCATAGTGTTTAAAGTTTAGTTCGAAGCTCAATTATATATATATATATATATATATATATATATATATATATATATATATATATATATATATATATATATATATTGAAAACATATGTCAAAATTCGTAGTTTGATATCTATTATTTAAAATCAAATATTAAATATCTCATTTTTAATTATGCAAATAATTACAACCTTCTATTAAATTTGAATACCAAATTGTCAACGGAATTAAAAGTGAGGTATCAAATCGTTTGAAAATTAGGTACTAAATAGTTAATATAATTGAAAGCGGAGAACCAAATTGTTTGAAAGTGAGTAACAAATTTTTAATAGAACTAACAAAAGCTCCTAATGGTTAACATAATTGAAAGTGGGATACAAAATTGTTTTAATTTTCAAGCAAAAGGTATCAAATTGTCAATTATAACATATGTGTTGAGTCTCACAATAATATGCTTATAAAATTAGTGGCTCCTATATAATACTAAGGCTAAACTTATTTTGGATCCCTAAAATATACGATTTTAGTTTACCAGACTCCTCATTTTTTATTTGATTTGCTCAGGTCCTTAAACTTTCACTTTTTGGTTCATTGAGTTATTAAGTGAAAATCCACTTAAAAAACACTTAAAAACCCAATGAACCAAATGAGATTACTTAAAGGTCCAATAAACCAAATGAGATTCACTTAAGGATCCAATAAACCAAAAAGTAAAAAGTTTAAAAATTCGAAAAAATAAATAGAAAATGAGGGACCTCATAAATTAAAATCGCATAATTTAAGGATCCAAAATGGATTTAGCCTAATACTAACATAAAACCAATTTATTATGACTAAACCTATTTTGGGATTCCTAAAGGCCAAACCCATTTAAAAGCCATGTACTTTACACCTTTTTTTCCATAGGTCCTTATACTTTATTTTTGTATTATATGTTTCTCTACTTACCTATTTTTATTTTTCAGGTCCTTTTTGAGTTTTTTCCAGTCCTTTTATGTGACTGGAGGAAAAAAAAGATTGTAAGTATAGGGACTGGAGGAAAAAAAGATTGTAAGTATAGGGACTGGAGGAAAAAAAATTATAAGTAGAGAGACTGGAAAAAACTCAAAAAGGACCTGAAAACCAAAAATTGGTAAGTAGAAGGATCAGATAATATAAAAATGAAGTATAAGAACCTATGAAAAAAAAGTGTAAAGTACAGGGGATTTTAGATGGATTAAGCCATTCCTAAATTATACGGTTTTTGTTCATCAGACCATTGAACTTCTATTTGACTTTTTCAGGTTCCTAAACATTCATTTTTTACTTCATTGGGTCTCTAAATTTTTGTTTTTTGGTTCATCAGATCCTTAAACTAATCTCCGTTTAAATACTCAATAAACCAAAAATAAATTGAGAGATCGTATGAACCAAAATCGTTTAGTTTAGGGACTCTAAAATGGGTTTAGCCATTAAAAGGGTTTTACTATTCGCCGCCTCTTTTTACTTAACACCGCCCCTACAAAAGACATTTTCGCCCTTCTAGTAAAGCCAAAACCAAAACATTCTCCCAACTCATTCGAACAAATACGTAAAAAGTCGATTAAAATGACAGACAACGATTATAATTTGCCGGGTAACAATTATCGACGTTCGGAAACAAATTTTTCCGGTTTTTCCGAAATAAAAAATAATTTTTTTTAAATTTTAGGGGGACGTCCCGGAGGGACATCCCTCCACAAGGAGGGACGTCCCATATGGGATTCCCTCCAAAAGGAGGGACGTGGGAAGTCCCTCCTTCTGGAGGGACGTCCCTCGGGGACGTTCTCCTTTTTTGCCGGTTATATTTTTTTTTTAAAAAAATTTATAAATTGTTAAACGAATTATTTATATTAAACATAATTTTATAAATTGTTAAACGTAATTATTTATGTTAAACGCAATTTTATAATTGTTAAACGTAATTAGTTATGTTAAACGCAATTTCATAAATTGTTAAACGTAATTGATTACAACGATCAGTTTTTTTTTTCAGAACATGGATTTGATACTGATGTTGTAACAATTAGTTGGGCTAAGAATATTGCTATGCAGATTGGGTTTGAGTTAGTCATTCCGTCTCATAAGAACGGGAGAAAACGAAAGTTTTTGAGATGTGCTCGAGGTGAGCGTTACAAAGATTCGGTAATAGATTCTGATTCAGCCGTACGAAAAAATATTAAGTCATACTACTAATATTCAGTAAATATTAAATCGATTAAGTTTTTAAAATAACTAAAATTATAAAAAAAATTAATTATATATACATTTTTTTTTTAAAAATTCGGCTGCAACGTTTCCGGTCGCAGCCGGAAACAGCCTGTTGAAGGGGGACAGCCACGTAGAATATGGTTTTTAGTTTGAATGAATTGAGAGGTTTTAGTTTTGTATAAATATAAAAAAAGGCAAAAAGATAAAGTGTAGGTGCGGTGGATAATAAAAAAGGGCGGTATTTAGTAATCTAGTTTATCAATTGAGTTGCTGATTGTTACCCACAAAATACGAGGGCGTTTCTTACACTTTACTAAAGGGCTTAATTACTTAAAAACCACCCACCTTGAACTTTTTTTTCGTGTATACCATGACTTAGGAAAAAATTCATTTATACCCTGACGTATGTATTTATGTTTCATCTCTACCCCGAAGCACTAAATTAACCTCTTTTCATTAAGAAAAAAGTTTAAAATGGTTCTTCATTTTTAACCTAAGCTAATTAGAGTTTAATTAGAAATGAATTTTTTTCTAAATGAAGGATTATTTTAAACTTTTTTTTAAATGAAAAGAGGTTAATTTAGTGCTTTGGGATAGAGGTGAAACATAAACACATACGTCAGGGTATAAATGAATTTTTTCCTAGGTCAGGGTATAAACGAAAAAAATATTTAAGGTGAGTGGTTTTTAAGTAATTATGCCCTTTACTAAACAAACACTCCACTGTACTGTGTCCAGAAACAGAATGAGTGGTCTCCGCTCTTTCAAATCCAAATCAAACACAATCCTATGTGGTCTCATTGGATCCACTCAACTCAATACATAACTGCAGTACCCATTTAACGCAAATTTATAATCTCAAACACCCTTTGAGCCACTAATTATTTTAAACTCATATTTTGACAACAAACCCAGTTCTATATTTTTGGATAATTGAAAGTTTTGCCAATAAAGAGTGATTCTTTTGAGTGTCATCTTGGTTGGGTGGTCAGACAAATGATGTCAGTGACATGTCAGAGACTAGATTTTGGGAGGAGTGTACTTGATTTAGCAGCTTGTGGGTGTTCTTCAAATGCTTCAGTAGATAGATATTCAGTCAAGAATAGTGCAAAGTCAGCAGTTTTCAGGAGCTGCCATGGAGACTATGCTGCTAGAAGAGACACTGCAAGATGTAGAGTTTCCTCTACCAAGACCCCTGACACTATGCTTAATGGTACTTCTTAAGTTTTCTTAATCATAATTTGTTTTGACATGTTAGGCTAATATTTCCCTTTTGGTGGGGCTTTCATGAATTCGTTTATGTTTGGTTCTTTACAATTTTTAGCTATCTATCTTGTATTAATTACAATTATTATGTCCTAGTGTAGCTCCAGTTCACCAGTGTCTTTTTTACTATACAGTGATGTAAAGTAATCTACTTCTAAATTTCGAAGCTTGAAACTCGACTTGAAACGGGTTTGAGCTTGAGCTCGGAATTGAGAATTGAATTTGACTCGGCTATACTCGATTATATGTATAAATATTTAAAAGTAAGTTTTAGAATTTGAATAAAGATATAATTATAAATATGTTGTATAGTTATGATAGATAAAAATATGAAATATTTAAAACTCGGTTAGGTTTGCAAGCTGGTAGAGTCGAGTATTTGGATTCTGAAACTCGATTCGTTAAAAGATTCGAGTAGTTTAAACTCGAGATTGACTTAATTGATATCAAATTGTTTCAAGTAAATTTCGAGTAGTTCCCGGGTCGACTCGACTCAGTTACGCTCCTACTAATATCTAGTCATGTGCGATTAATAATTTATTTTTAGGAGTATATTTTTAGTATTATGACTGTATACATGACAAGAATTCAGTGATTCAGTATTGAAACAACATTAATATAAGAACTTTTTTGTTTTAAATTTGTAATTAGATACAGGATTGTCTCAAGGTCCTGCAACACTGTTGAATTTGAAGAAGTCAAGAGGCCAAGTAATAGTGAAAAACTTGTTTGACATGGTTGCTGATGATCTCCGGACTCTCAACCAAAACCTCCGGTTGGTGAGTGCTCATTATATTTATTTTATTTATGTGTTTTAAATAATAGTTGGTGTTGTATGCTTTAAAATAAAGTAATTTTATACT
This sequence comes from Mercurialis annua, assembly GCF_937616625.2. NCBI lineage: Eukaryota > Viridiplantae > Streptophyta > Magnoliopsida > Malpighiales > Euphorbiaceae > Mercurialis > Mercurialis annua. The sequence goes on from NC_065574.1 coordinate 13,642,454, forward strand.
TTACCATGCAGTTTATCATCTATGCTTAATTTGTTACTATTGCTTAGTCTTGAGCATATCATTTTAATATTTTATTGTTCATTATTTTATTTTCTGTTTCATTAAAATCTCAGATGAATTTATGATTCGAGTGTAATTCTTTTTTGTAATTCATAGAATTGAAATTAGTATCTGCAGCTGTGGGTACCGTACGTTTGCTCTTAAGATGTTCAGTTTATGAATAAGAAAAATTGTTTCTTCTCATTCAAAGACAGAAAACGAAGTAAGGCAATTAGTGCTAAATGACCTGTGGCTAAAATTATTGCAGTATGAATTTTGTAGCAGCATTACTATGGAAGTGAAAATGGAGGTTGATGATTTTTTTACTAGTTGAACTGTTGCTTCTGTAAACCGTAGTGTCTTGTTGACAGATGCAATAAGTTCTGTTGTTTATGCTGATAGTGATTGTTACATTATGGAGGACATAGGACTTTTTGACGAGAAGTTGGCTTTTGCGAGTTGAAAATGCATAGTTATTAATATATGGTGATATAACTGCGCTTGTTTAGAATATTCAATAGGTTTTTCTCGATAACTTCATATACCGAAAATTCTTTTTTAGATTCTCTTGACATTTGTTCACTATGAAAATCATCAACAAGCAGCACTCCGTTACAACCAAGGACCTTATGTTTGCTTTATTTATCTCTAGCTGATCTTGTGTTTTATCTCTATTGTTTGAGCGTAATAATTTCTCATCAACTGCCTTTAGTCATTGTCTTGTATTTTAGAATTAGAAGAAATATCCTCAATTACAGGAGCCATTAAAAATTAATCGTGCTGTACTCTAGTTTACTTTTGACTATATTGAAATATTTCCAATCATATTAGGCTTACCATTTACTTATTTGAATTATATGGGGAAACACCTTTTATCTCCAATAATGGAATAGAAACTGCCTCGCTAATGTTACAATTATAGTTATAGCCATTCACATGGCAATGATTTAGCGGTAAACTTCAGAAAAACTGTCTCTTTTCTTCTATGCTCATTCTCCTCTTAGTTGTGAGTAGTTAAAAGTGACATTAACGGGAGTATAAAATAGCATACAAACCCTGGTATGGTAATCAGCCACTGAATAATGAGAAAGCCATAAAGACAGTACATCATTGTTAGTATTTGTTTTTCTTTGTTTTCACGGGGAATTTTTTGGTCTATAAAGAATTTATTTAAGCATATTAACATAGGATTGTAAAATATTGAAAACTATGTGCTTTCTTTATGTCACCTAGCGACAAATAATGATAAAAATGATATCATTTGTTCTTCAAGATTTTCTGAGTTCAGCACTAGTTAGTTTAGGAAATATCTTTAGTAAGAACTAAGGAGTAGGCAATGCTTCCCTTTTTCGTCCAAGTGGAACAAGGCCATATTGGTTCTTGATTTTCTGGGCAGAAAAAGTCGATGCAAGTGAATTATAAGGTGCTCCATTATTCCCAATTTTGCTCGCTTATAAATGTTTCGTAATTTGATATAGCTTATAAGAGTTTCATTTGTAGACAAATCAAACTATGTCAAATCCATTTCTTACATCTCTAATTTTGATGTTTTGCTAGATTGTGGGTGCAGAAAATCCAGTTTTAATGTCAGCAGCTGAGCAGATATTTGGTGCTGGTGGAAAGAGGATGCGCCCGGCTTTAGTATTTCTAGTAGCAAGAGCCACAGCAGAAGTAGCAGGGTTAAAGTGAGTTGTATTTGGACTGTTTAACAAGTGCTTTACACAATTTGGAATGGAATAGAAAATTTATATTGCCACGCTCTTCTGCAGGGAACTTACACAAAAGCATCGGCGTTTAGCAGAGATCATCGAAATGATTCATACTGCAAGCTTAATACATGATGATGTGTTGGATGAAAGTGACATGCGGAGAGGTAAGCGAGAAAGTGATTAAAACATTTTTTTGGTACCACTGTTGTAATAGGGAAGAAAATTACAGAAGTCACAAAAAAAATGCCATGTCTAGATCTGTTTCAAGCTCCAATATTTTTTCAGTGACATGCACTACAATTTTGCATCAGAATATGAGGCTTGTGCTTCTGCTTTACGCTGATAGATTATAAGTTTATATGCAATTATTAAGAATTTAAGATGCTTACTGAATCCTTATATATGATTTTTTTTATTTGGGGGCTGATTGTGGAAGCTATGTAGCAGGTCAATGCCTTAGTCCGTGTAATGATTTAGTCTTGTAGCCTACACAAGAAAATGTCACTCAATTATTTTGCACATCATGTTGTATGATTCTTGAAGTTCAGTTTTAATTTCTTGTTTTAACACGAGTTTTAGCTATCTTGTACGAAACTTGTCAACTTTTGATGTTTCAGCATTTCGTTTCTATTTTCATAAACGCTTTTAAAACTCTAAAACTTTATATTTTTTTAGTTTATTCTTGTAAAAAATATCATTTCACCGGTTTCCATTTCAACTTTTCTTGTTTCGGCATTTACATTTTTGTGCAACATAGGAAAAAAGTTGTGAGGGAATTCTCGAGTCGTTTAGATTCGACAATTACTCAATGTCCTGTTCTCTACTTCTAATAAAATTGTATTTGTGATGAATTCATGCATTACATGAAATATCTAATGAGTACTAATTTTCAATCACGTAAAGTTTTATCATGGTAGGTAGCTAAGTTTAATTGTATCGAATGAAAGCTTGACGAGTAAAACAAATGGCATCATACTATATATAGCACTCGAAATGTCACTACTTTTTTTCCCACTTGGTTTCACATCTGATGGTTTGCAGGAAAGGAAACAATTCATCAACTGTATGGCACAAGGGTGGCAATACTGGCCGGGGACTTCATGTTTGCTCAATCCTCATGGTACCTAGCAAATCTTGAGAACATTGAAGTCATAAAGCTTATCAGCCAGGTAGGTCAGCAAATGAAACTAAAAAGTTATGGGGGGAAAATGAGTTCTAAATCGAACTAAAATGTCGGATATGCAAAATGGTGAAACCCATTAGTTTACTAGCACATGCTATCAAGATAGAATTTTTGAGTTTCAAATGCATTTTCAAAAATGGAAATGAAACGTTGAAATATAAAACTCAAAAAGTTTATGTGCAACACGGAGTGTTAGTAATTATCTTTTTTCTTTAAAAACTGTAGTTCATTACAGATCTAGTGGTTCCTTGGCAGGTTATTAAGGATTTTGCAAGTGGTGAAATAAAGCAGGCATCTAGTTTGTTCGACTGTGATGTTGAATTAGAGGAATATTTGGTGAAGAGCTATTATAAAACTGCCTCTTTAATAGCTGCTAGTACTAAAGGAGCAGCTATTTTTAGTGGGGTGCACAGTAACATTTCTGAACAAATGTATGAATATGGAAGGAATCTCGGGCTATCATTTCAGGTCGTTGATGACATACTTGATTTTACTCAGTCCGCTGAGCAGCTAGGGAAGCCCGCAGGCAGTGACATGGCAAAAGGGAATCTGACTGCACCCGTTATCTTCGCTCTAGAGAAAGAGTCTAAACTCAGAGAACTTATCGAGTCAGAATTTTGCGAAACTGGTTCGCTCGATGAAGCTATTGAGTTAGTGAAGCAGTGCGGGGGATTGGAAAGAGCGCGAGAACTAGCAAAAGAGAAAGCTGATCTTGCAATTCAGAATCTAAATTGTCTGCCTCAAGGTGCATTTCGATCAGCTCTAGAGGAAATGGTAATATATAATCTCGAACGGGTTGACTAGTTCATATATATCATTTAAAGGGAAACAAATAATCGGCAAGCTTTACGATGAATCCCCTAACGAAGAGAAGCTGCCTGGACACTTGTATATTTGATTAAAGTATTGAGCTACATTGAGCTCAAATATATTGTTTATATACACTTACAAGTTTGACATACATTGCTATAGGAAAAGGGTTGTCATTTTTCTATGATACAAATTGGAGAAAATTATCCGGACAACCTTCACATATAGCTAATTCACAATTTTATTATTCGTATTGGAAAATAAAACGATATGGTTTTTTATTGTTATTTTTGTTAACATTTTAGTCTTTCTGTCTATTTTTGGTTTTAGCTAATCAAGTCAAAAGATTTAAGAGAAGCATTAATTTCAATTTAGCCTTTAAACTTATTTTTGATACAAATATAAATAAAAGGCTTAAATGCACCAAAAATCAACTTTCGCGTGTTTTTGATATTTAACATAATTTTTTAATTTTGGCATATTTAACATGAACTTTTCAATTTTTTGCAATTAAGACCACGTGTGTTTTCCGTTGAAAAATAGTGTTATTTTACACCCAAAACGGCGTCGTTTTTATGTAAAACGGTGTTGTTTTGCATCCAAAACGGTGCCGGTGTCTTTAATTACAAAATTTTGAAAGTTCATGTACTTTTTTCCCAAAATTAAAAGATTATGTTAAATACTAAAGACACGCGAAAGTTGGTGATTCTTGGTGCATTTAAGTCTAAATAAAAAATATCTTTTTATGAAATTTAATGGTTTAGTGAATTCAATTTATATTTTTTTTATTTTCATTGATTTTTTAATTATTTTAATTTTCTTACTTCTCTTACTTTTTAAAAAAAAATTAAAAAATAATAATAAATATTTTATTAAAAAAAGAGCCTGGTTGGCAACATTAGGGTCATTTTTTAGCTTTCTCCCAAATAAATAAAATTTGTTAGGTCATTAAATCTCAAAAAAACATAATTTCATTACTTGTATTTATATTAACAATAAGTTTAAAGACTAAAATAAAATCTAATCTTTGAATTAAGTCTTTTAACTTTATTAACTAGCATTAGAAATAAACAAAATGATTTAAATGTCAACGAATATAAAAGTAGAGGATTCTACCGTTTGCTTTGTAAAAAAGAGGGACGAAATTGTAAATTATATCATATGTGAGGGGAGTTAAAATAATTTGCTCAAAAATATATATGGATAAAACTGCAACTTTATTGGTTATCTTGAGAAGTCTAAAGGATATATGTGTCCTAATTATCGTACAAAAATTATGGAAACCGAAAATGCTAAATTTTATGAAAATGAAATCACTAGGAGTGATAAATTACAATATGTAATAATTTCAGGAAATAAGCGCATTTATCTCTTTATCCTCAATTCCGAAAGATGTCGAGGACCTCCCAGTTGTCGAACAATAGTGTCATGATCTGAATCCACTTGTCACAACCGGCGCTAAATAACGGAAGTGGTTGCTCCGGAATCCATAGCAAGCTTAAATTACTACCAATATGATATATCTTGCTCGGATCAAAGCTCCTTTCTCGTCCCTTACAACTATACCTATGCCAATTCCTCTGTTTCCAGAGAAACATGTTGCATCTACATTAGCCTTTACCCAGTCCTAGAATGGGGACGCCATTAAACCGAACCATCATCTTTGAACAGATCTGCTGATCTCAGTTGGAACGCCGACGAATGAGAAACCTTCCATGATGAGAGTTATGAACTCGCTGCTGCCAACACTGAATCAACAATGCCCAAATTTGTGTTCAATGCAACATTGTTCATGTTTTGCCATAGCTGCTAACAAATAAAAGCAACCATATTTTTCTCATCTTTCTCCAACTCCATCAACCACCTAGAGATCCTATTCGACATAGACCCACCTTTCGAGAACTGCGAAACCTTTATAACTCGCCAACAATGAGCATATAACGAGAGTAAATAAAACAGGTGCCTTGTATTATCCACGCCATTTGCACACACCGAGAACTAATCGAACACGAACACTTTTCGACTAGCAAGTGCCTCCATCATAGAAAGAAAACCTGCACATACTCGCTATAAAAAATTATGAATATGTAAGGGAATCGAGAGCTTCCAAATCTTTTTCCATAAGACATCTGGTTGGCCATTAATTTCACCACAAACAGCCTTAAAACAGCTCTTAACGGAAAACTTACCTTTCTTATCGAACTTCAAAAGCCATCCATCTTCGATATTCATATTGCTAATAGGAATGCTGAAAATATTTTACTAATCACACGTACTACGCATTCCCATTCATTTCTAGGAGACTTATTTGGCATGAGCAAGATTGCCTGGCATTGAGGTAGTGACGAACCCATTGTTTTCACCTATAACCACGGGCTTCCTCACACCTTTGATTTTTTTCCATTCGCGATCCTCACTGTAGACCCCTTCACCATCACCGGTTGGGTTTCAAAGATGATACGCCAAACATAACTAGAATTCGGACCAACTTTGCCTCAGGGAAAGTAAAAATAGAAAAATAATTTGCCTTAAAAAGTACCCATCAAATTATCTTCCACACTAATAAAGCGCCACGCTTGACGAGCTAGCATATCAATATTGAATTCCCAATTTTTCTTAAATCTCATTCCACCAAACTTCTTTAGAATGCAAAGGCTATTCTATCATGCCCAACTAATACCTTTTTTTTAATCCCTTGGTCTCTAAAAAGAATTAAGCATTTTTTCTAACTCCTCACATAGCCTTAAAGGAATTAAAAAGACATTCATAACATAATTAGCCATGGATTCGGCAGCTATTTTAATCAAGATCTCTTACCGCCTCTTGATAAAAAAATTGATTTCCACTCTTTCACCTTATTCCATACTATGTCCCTGAAAGAAAAAAATAGTCGATTTATTTTTTCACACCAAAGAAGGGAGACACAAATATTTACCATTATCCCTCGCTTCTTCCACACATATCACTGATATATTCAATCTTTCCTCCGTTAAAACATTCAGGCTAAACGTAATCTTGGATTTTTAAAATTTACCTTTTGACCCGACAGTTAGGGCTGTGCATTCGGTTTTTAGTTCGGTTCGGAAGTGAAATTATCATAACCGGTCGGTTTTTTAAAGATTTAAAAACCAGTCGGAACTTAGACAAAAACTATCGGTCCGATTTGGATTTACCGAAATAGGAAAATAATACGTTTTTAGAGTTTTACTCATAAAAATTCAAAAAATTAAAAAAACAAATAAAAAAATTAAACTTAAAAATTAAATTTAAGTCAAATTGTAATGTATTATACACTATCGCACTTAAATATGAAAGGAAGTAGTTTTATTTTTAAAAAAATAATAGTATTTAAAAAAATCAATAAATTTAAATATATCAGTTTTTTTGTTTTTCGATTTTATATAACTTAAAACCAAACCAAACCGTAGTATATAAAAAAATCATAATTTAAAACCGAACCGACTATTTTTAGTTCGGTTCTGTTTTTGCACACCCCCGACAACCTCTTGTACTTATCATGTCACGACCCAAATTCATAGATCGTGACCGGTATGGGAGTGGTAGCTCCGAAATCTGTAACTAGTCTCGCGGATGACATACAAAACAGATAACCTGCATAAAACCAACGCTCGGAGGCAACCGAGACTCCAATCTAAGTCTAGCAGTAATATAAACAAGGGTTAATGTCATAAGGATTCATCAGCTTTACACGTTTTTTTAATTTAATCACGCCTTTTAAAACTTGTCATTAAAATACACCATTTTTCATTTTATTTTTCAAATGCATACATTATGGTGATGTAGCATTGATTCATTAGTTAAAAATGACCTTCACCTCAACAAATTACATCAATGAAGAGTGCCACCTCAACACCGTGTATGGATTTGGAAAAAAAATGAAAGTTGGTGTATTTTTATGACAAATTTTAAAAGGCGTGATTAAATTGAGAAAACGTGTAAAATTTATGAATTTTTATAATATTACTCCTATAAATAATATATAATAAATGCTCGGCAACACTCCAAGACTCCAAACTAAGAACTTGCCAACATGAAGCAATAGTTGGACCAATCCGACAAAACAACAAGTTTAATATAATAAAGACATAAAACTAGCACTACTGCAGTTTAAGAGTTAAATAATTTGATCATCTTTATTAAATAGAAATAAGACCTCCAAAGAAACGTAAAAACTGGAGATCAATCAAGTATGCTAAAAAATCATAAACCTATAAAATAGGGAAACAACGGGAATCAGATATACTGAGATGAGTTCATCCTACTTTTTATATTTATTAAGTGAAAAACCTTTAAAACATTTTAAAAAAACATTGTATCATTATGGATAAGCATTGAAACCCTAAACCACAAATATCTAAAACAATTTGTCGTGTCGGTGAGACGTATCTTCATAACCGATCCCCGACTGCCACTTAAATAAATCATGTGAGTCTCAGGAGACGTATCTTACACTGGCTCCCTCACTAAGGCGAGACGAATCTTCAACCTACCTCAAATACCAAAGGCTCATACCGGTACGCACGCAGTCTCGATGATGCCCATTGAGTAGCCCGTTCCAATTCAGATCCATAATGTCGAAAAACAGTTCGAAAGCTGCGTATACAATATATATATATATATATATATATATATATATATAAAATATACAATTTACATAATAAAGCGGTAAATAACAATAAACTTACTGCTTGTGAATCCCACACAAAACTCGGCAAGCACTAAACCTGGTTCAACTCTGACGCACGAACAATCAACGAGTCTAAGAAAACATAAATAATAATTGAAATCATTCCCTAACTCTATAGAGTAATAGACACCACATAGGACTAACAAAAACTTTAAATCAAGCCAAAGCATAACCCAAACACAGAGTAATCACTCATACTCAATCCAATGGCAAAGTCATACAGTAATCAAGTTAAATTGAGTTCCCTCTTTGAAAACATAATCCGGAAATCCTTTTCAAATAACTTAGTTAAAATCAATAAATCAAGTTAAAACCAAAGTGGTGAGTAAGCTGAGTTATCACAACTGCCAAGCCTATACTCACAAATTGGGCGACCCAAGTATAACCCAAAGCAAACATCCAGCAAAAGTAAAACAATCCGTTTAAAGTCAGAATCACTTTAATAAACCAAAATCTCAATTTAGAAAATAAGGGAACTCAAATTCAACACAAAAATCCAAATATAGCACCATGCTTACAAAGTGTTCGATAAAGTCCCCAAAGGATAAACGTTCTTAAATAGACCAACATCCAACATACAACAGCCCTAGTGCTTACTAATCACATTTGATATAACAAATGTCATAGCAAAAAAGTTAGAATCCATTAACATGCTTTGCATAAAAATCAAGCCAATAAAGCATTCGTAACACTTAGTCCGAAATGGGTCTAAACATACATCGGCAAATCTAAACACCTTAGATTAGATTATGCACATGCTATATCCAATAATATTGAGGCAAATCAAATCCTAAGTCATCATAAGACATCAAGTCCATAAACAAAATATTTTAGCGTAAAACTAGCTAGTTTTCAAACTAAGTCAACACATACAAAAACAATTATGATTCAAACTCCCAAACTCATTTAGATCACTAGTATATCATGCAAGAATACAATATTCCAAAACAACTCAGATCTAAACTCATGCCAAAATCATTTAATCAGACAATTACGCAATTTCGCTATAAATTGCCTAAACATGCCAACCGATACAAATTAGGCATCCAACGAATCAAAATATGTTACCATTGATCCTAAACTATATAAACATAATAAGTGTTAATGTCAAAAAAATCACGAACTTTACATGTTTTTTCATTTTAATCACGCAGTTTAAATTTTGTCACTTTCATGCATGAACTTCCACATTTTCCCAAATTCATACACGACGCTGAGGTGGCACTTATTCATTGGTGTAAAATAACCTCCACCTCACTGAATTACACCAACGGAGTCGTGACAAAATAATAAAGCGATTACAATGCTCAATAACCATAAATTCACCATTTTATGCAATAACATATGGAACAAACGATACAATTTAATATCAGCACTTATTATCCACCAAAACATTTAGATCAGCAACCTAACATACATATTCATACAATCTCAACCCAAAATAGATCCAACATGACCATTAACCATCAATTCGAACAGAATTCATAAAATTGCTAGAATTCACCCTAACATTGATTAATCATACCCAAATGCCTTCAACTCATGAAACATAAGATTATACATGCACAATCCATCAGTACATTCACACTATTCAGAATATACAACTCAACCAAACACTCATACGATTCCAATCACCAACAATCCTAAAAACTTGCACTTCTACGCACAAATCGCAATAAATAAATCACAAAATGAAAATGATTGTAGAGCTTACTCTAGAGTGACGTATGAGATGATAACAAGTGAAAATAACCAATAATAATAGGTCTGGACAAAACTCAATTCGAATAACCAAGCACTCGGGAAGAACACGAACGTAGAAATTGCAAAAGATCTTGCGAATCGAATGTAAAATCACGTTCTAAACGAATGGAATCACACCCGGACTTGTTAGAATGAAGAAATGTAGAGTTTTCAGTGTAATAAGTCGTTTTTAGGGTTTAGGAGTCGAAATATAGACTTTGCAAAAACCTAGCAGCGCCCGAGTCGCGCCCGCGACATCCAAAACCATCTTAACCAACCAAATTTTAGTAAATCCTCTCAGAAACAAAATATCCGAACGGGTCCCCGATCTGACGGTGCAATTGAGAGATATGGACGTTTTACTAAAGCATGACAGATTTGGAAAACACTCGAACACTGTTTCAATAGATACCCAAAAACAAATCGAATCAACCTCGAACACATAAGGGCTCAAGATATACATTTGAGACACTCAAAAAGATACTACCAAGGTATCACATGTGTTACTTTCCACATATATCAATCTAGAATCAAGTCGGAAACATAACAAGAATATGTCGAAACGCAAAAGAACAACGAATGAAAGAAAACAATCAATTTGTAACAGATAACCAAACCGACAAATCAAATTTGAAAATACGGGGTATCACACATCAAGCACTCTTTTCACATCAGTCATCTCCTCCAAAGAAGCGCGAAAAATAGAAAGAAATCATCCGCAAAGAATAAGTAGCTAATAGACAGAGCACCTCTACAATCTGCCACCCTATGAACTCTACCCGTCCCCTCCTCATGAGCAAGCAAAAGGCTGAGACCTTCTTCACAAGTAATGAAAAAATATGGAGATATGAGATCTTCTTGTCTCAAACTTCTACTCGAGATAATAGACTCCATATTAGCACAGTCACCAATGCTAGTATACCTAATGTTGGCAAATAATCGCAAGTGTACGATATCGCTCAAGTAATATAACTTGGAAGACCAAGTATCGATCCCACAGAGACAATGGACTTAATCACTAATTTCAAATATTCTTTAATCGGCTAGCTAGAAAAATCAATAGGGTTTTGTAATTTAATTAAACTAATATAAACTGAAAACAAATAATAAAATATGATTTAAAACAATAAGATTAAAAAGCTCAAGGATTGATAATCCCAAATAAATAAGTAAAATTATGGAATAGGATTTTTTAGTGATTTTATCGTGAATCGAGCTATTCTAAAGCACCGAATCCCGCCCTCTCAAGCCTCAAAGATCCGAATAAAATTACAACCTAATTAACTAGCCAATTATTAACTCGCTCTCACGATATTAAAACTGAATTAAATAATCAAATTATAATTATGAAGCAAACTCAACGACTACCTAAATTCCAACCCGCTCTCACGGCGTTTTCCTCTAAGTTCTTAATTATCTATGTCTATTTAATTAACAATCTCTCAATTAGTTAACTAAACACAAACTCATGAACTAAGTAGCTAATTTAATCCAAGCAATAAGATTAATAATTAAGACACGAATTAACACTAATCCATCCAATCCAAATAATTACCAATTTATAAGTTCATATCAACCCTCGAACAAGGGTTTTAGTTACTCATATTAAAACTGAAACAAAACAAGAAGGATGATGAAGAAGAAAGCATAATTAAACAATAAATACCGGAGTTGTCAATTTCGGAAAGAATCGTCTTGATTAAGCTTGAAATCTTCAACAATCGTCTTGCAGAAACTAATTATAAACTACTTATAAACTGCTGAGAAACAGAAAACTAAAACGCTAATCTAAGAGAAAATAATTAAAACTAATGTATTCTAAATTATTCTACGTACTAAATTGAGTCTAGTACAAGGTCTTTATATAGTAGGAGAAGTTCCGGAGTCTTCTAATTCGTATTACAAATCAATTTGTAATAGGAATTATAATTGTAATTGGAGGAGGAATTTCAGTCCAACTCAAAATCTGTTGCACGTGTATTTTCCTTCTTTCCCGTTCGGGAAGCCATAGTTCCGTTCGTGACATGCCCAATTTTCTTCTTTCCCGAACGGAAGCCTCTTTCACGTTCGAAAAAACTGTAGACCGAAAGCTTTGAGATCTGATTCCTTCTTGAGTCCCGAACGGGACAAGGCTTTTTCGTTCGGGACTCATGCTCATTCTGCATGTTTTTCGTTCGTGAAACCTTTGTTTCTAACGGGAACAACCCCTTTTTTCCTCAATCTCGTTCGTGAACTTCAATTCCTTCGTCCGCAAGCTACGCTTTTTACTCGTACACGCAATCCACCATAATTTTGCCCCAAATAGTCGGTTTTCACCTAATTTCCACTGAAACACTAACAAACACTATTAAACGTAAAAACGCCAAATAATGTATAAAAACAATACTACACATGATGAAAACCGAGTAAAATCGACCCTAAATATAGGAGTAAAATACTCCTATCAAACCTCCTCACACTTAACCTTTGCTTGTCCTCAAGCAAGAAATAAATCTTACTCTACAAAATATGTTAGAAATCCTTAGCATATAACTTAACAACAAATCAATCAAAGAAATCCCCGACCCTATGAATAATATGAAAAACAACCTTCTAAAACCGACAACTAAATAATGATGCAATCAAATAACAATAATAATTTTATGACATAATTCAATATAACAACGGTTACTAACTCATTAGTACAAGGTCAAATTGAATCACACTTCAAGCTTCACTATCACTTGCGGGACATGGAAAATAATCAATTTTTCACTTAGGCAAATCATAGCACAATTTAGTAAAAACTAAGCTAATGGCATCAATATTTCAACAAGTAGGGTGTATAACAAAGAAAGCTCACAATTGAAAACATGAATACTCACCATAAGCTTGCTCATAATCCCGGACTCCGCTACTTGATTCGGTAATCAACAAAAATCATATGGTCTTTTATTGGGTTGTAATGTGGCTAAGGTAAAGGGTAGGTAAAAAGGATAGAACAAAGGCTAATTATCAACTTAATACACTATTTATTACTACTATTAACTTCTAGGTTGATCTAACTCCGGTTTTGCGTTTATGTGAACTTATAACTTTCTTTTTTTTTTTTTTTGAATTCACGCTCTACTCATTGCTTTTTGCAATCTTAGAATTTTTTTCTTTTGAAGCTTTTGCTTGCAAATTTTTATCTCTTTTTTTTTTTCAATCTTTTTCAAGGCGCAATCTTAATCTTTTAAGCACAATGTAGTTCACTTTTCTCTTTTCACTAATCTCGAGTTATTAATCACCTATATTCATCATAGTCATAACAAATAATATATAAAGTCGATAAGGTAAACAAAAGAGGTAAAGCATAGAACGGTAAAGGGTAAAATATGGTAAAAACAATAAAAAGGTTTAAGGCTCAAATTGGTGTAATCTAAGGGATAAGGGTAGTCTATTTAGTGGTCTAAAAGAAAGGTTATACTTAATTGCCATAATCATCTAATTGTTGAAAACTCAATCGTGTAACTTTAAACGGACACCGAGCAAGTTCTAGGAATAAAACATGAAATCAACACTCACAACAAGGAAATTAGGCTCAAAAACTCTCAAAAGTGTGTAGTGTTATGCCATAAACTCAATTCCTACAAAAATTATGCTACTTATGCCAAACGTTTAAAAACGACTATAAAAATAAATAATCGACATGTCATGAATCCGCATCAAGTTATTCAATTATGTTTCAACGATTTGAACAAGTCTAAATTTTGAATTCACCCTTATTTCATCGGATTATGTCAACGAATTATTAAGTCATTAAGCAAGCATCACTTATAAATTGTCGAATTAAGAAGTCGTGTTCATACATTCATCGATTCGGGGAAATCTAAAATTGACAAATCAAAGATAACACCAAATCAACTAACACTTTTTTCATACTTTCAAGACAAAGATTAAAGCGATACAAGACATTGAATTAAACTACGAATATCCTAAAACACCCTAATACAATCTACTAAAGCACAAAAACACAAGAAAAACAATAATAATAAAAAAAAACAAACTAAACCTAAGAAAACATAAATAAACAAACAATAATAAATAAATAAAAATCCTAACTAAACGATATGTTTTTCCCCCATCCTCACACTATTTCATGCAATGTCCTCAGTGTAATGAAATAAAAAAAATTGAAAAACATGAGTGTAAGATGAAAGGAAAATAATACCTCTTGGGATTGCCTCCCAAGTGCGCTTTAGTTAGAGTCTAAAGCTTGACTCTTCGCGTAAGGTTGCTAAAAATAAAACCTAACATGAGGAAGCCGTCTTGGTAGCATCTTCTCCCTTTTTTTTCTTGTTGGCTCCTTCGAATAAAACTTGGATGATATAGAGTATGCGTGTACATTATAGTAGGGAACATGAGGAGTATGAATCATATTCATATATTTAGTATTATTTCCATCATACTCGGAATAAAATCCTTCTAAGAAAGGATCTTTGAAATCAAAGGTTTTATTAAATTCCTCGTAGAGTACCGTAATACCAAATTGCTCTCCACTTTCATTATTTAAGCTCATGGATGTTGTAACTGGGTGGAAAATCGGAGTATCAAGTTCGCCATCCGCACACTGTTCTTTTTCGACCTCTACATGTACCTTTGTTGGATGATGTCCAACTAAAGCATTGACATATGGAATTGCAGCCATCTCATCCTCACTATTGATCGGTACATCGTCAACTTGAACCACCTTCGTAACATATGGATTGTCAAGTGATTTTCCGCTTCGAAGCTCAATTACTTTTACTTGCTCTTTTATATTTGATTCTTTTGTAGATGGTAGACCATCTTGAGCTATATTTTGAATCAAAATAGCCAATTGAGAAATTTGCGTCTCAAGACGGTGGTTGACCGCGGCTTGATTTTGGAAACCGGTTCTCATCTCCTCAATGAATTCGTCAATCTTGCTTCCTTCATCCACATTCCAATTTTGCTGAAAATCCGGTGATTGTTGTGGTTCATTATCAAAGTTGGAATTGAAATCCCATTCGTTTTGATGTGGGTGATAACTTGAATTAAAGTTCAAATTTTCATTGAAGTTCTCCCAAGTATCGTTCCAACCATAAGTTTCACTAGCTTGCCATTGATCACCCATATAGTTGGCATGTCCATTCCAATCTGGATAGAGTACATGACAGTCAGCTCGAGTATGGCCAAAATCCCCACAAATTTCACAGTTATACTGAAAATTTTGGTACTGCATATAATTTTGATTCCATGCCATTACTCTTTCCAAAATAGGTACACCAAAAACAAATTGAGGATAAACCAACAAATATCAAATTTCCTGCACACCCAAAAACAAGAACACCCCACGTAAAATCCAATAAACACAAAAAAAAATAGAAAATAAAGGCTAACACAATCAAGAATATAATACTCTTAATTTATTAAATACGCAATTGTCCCCGGCAACGGCGCCAAAAACTTGTTGGCAAATAATCGCAAGTGTACGATATCGCTCAAGTAATATAACTTGGAAGACCAAGTATCGATCCCACAGAGACAATGGACTTAATCACTAATTTCAAATATTCTTTAATCGGCTAGCTAGAAAAATCAATAGGGTTTTGTAATTTAATTAAACTAATATAAACTGAAAACAAATAATAAAATATGATTTAAAACAATAAGATTAAAAAGCTCAAGGATTGATAATCCCAAATAAATAAGTAAAATTATGGAATAGGATTTTTTAGTGATTTTATCGTGAATCGAGCTATTCTAAAGCACCGAATCCCGCCCTCTCAAGCCTCAAAGATCCGAATAAAATTACAACCTAATTAACTAGCCAATTATTAACTCGCTCTCACGATATTAAAACTGAATTAAATAATCAAATTATAATTATGAAGCAAACTCAACGACTACCTAAATTCCAACCCGCTCTCACGGCGTTTTCCTCTAAGTTCTTAATTATCTATGTCTATTTAATTAACAATCTCTCAATTAGTTAACTAAACACAAACTCATGAACTAAGTAGCTAATTTAATCCAAGCAATAAGATTAATAATTAAGACACGAATTAACACTAATCCATCCAATCCAAATAATTACCAATTTATAAGTTCATATCAACCCTCGAACAAGGGTTTTAGTTACTCATATTAAAACTGAAACAAAACAAGAAGGATGATGAAGAAGAAAGCATAATTAAACAATAAATACCGGAGTTGTCAATTTCGGAAAGAATCGTCTTGATTAAGCTTGAAATCTTCAACAATCGTCTTGCAGAAACTAATTATAAACTACTTATAAACTGCTGAGAAACAGAAAACTAAAACGCTAATCTAAGAGAAAATAATTAAAACTAATGTATTCTAAATTATTCTACGTACTAAATTGAGTCTAGTACAAGGTCTTTATATAGTAGGAGAAGTTCCGGAGTCTTCTAATTCGTATTACAAATCAATTTGTAATAGGAATTATAATTGTAATTGGAGGAGGAATTTCAGTCCAACTCAAAATCTGTTGCACGTGTATTTTCCTTCTTTCCCGTTCGGGAAGCCATAGTTCCGTTCGTGACATGCCCAATTTTCTTCTTTCCCGAACGGAAGCCTCTTTCACGTTCGAAAAAACTGTAGACCGAAAGCTTTGAGATCTGATTCCTTCTTGAGTCCCGAACGGGACAAGGCTTTTTCGTTCGGGACTCATGCTCATTCTGCATGTTTTTCGTTCGTGAAACCTTTGTTTCTAACGGGAACAACCCCTTTTTTCCTCAATCTCGTTCGTGAACTTCAATTCCTTCGTCCGCAAGCTACGCTTTTTACTCGTACACGCAATCCACCATAATTTTGCCCCAAATAGTCGGTTTTCACCTAATTTCCACTGAAACACTAACAAACACTATTAAACGTAAAAACGCCAAATAATGTATAAAAACAATACTACACATGATGAAAACCGAGTAAAATCGACCCTAAATATAGGAGTAAAATACTCCTATCACCTAACTGAAGATAAACAATACATGACCAAATTAACCCATCAAACTTCTGTCATAAGTTTTACTCATGTCAATTTTTGAGCCGCCATTTCCAACTTACCCTTTCTCTTACACCTCAAGTAATGACCAATTTCATATGCAATAAAAAAATGGGTTAATTACATATAAAATCACCACCTTTACACGATTTTTCAAAAATAACTCAACTTTTAAAACGTGTCAATTCAGGACATCACCGTTCATTTCATTTCAAAAACAACATTGGCACATTTTTAGGTATAATTTCGCTGACTTGGACACCTGATGGGCCTGCCACGTCAGCAAAAACGCCACTAAATTTGTCGATGTTGTTTTTGAAAAGAAATGAAAGGTGGTGCCCTGAATTGACACTTTTTAAAAGTCGAGTTATTTTTAAAAATTCTTGTAAAGGTGGTGATTTTATATGTAATTAACCCTAAAAAAATTATCAATTATGAGCCTATTTTCAACAAAAGCACTCTAATTTTCAGAAATAATTTCAGTCATCGTACTCTTACTTCTATTAATCAAAACTTTTCAAATGATTTTGTACGCCGCATTAGAGAGAAATATAAGTTTAAGTCAACGACATTCTCCGGTTTACTCATTTTAGGAATTAAAACTAAAGTAGTTTCATTTAAGCCTTTTTTAAAAAACTTTTAACGAAGAGATACCTACACAAATTAACTACATCATAACCCACCACATTACAATAAGATTTAAAGAAAGTCGGGTTAAAACCATCCGACCCTGGAGATTTATCCTCATCATATTAAAAGCCACCTTCCTAACTTCCAACTCTACAATAGAGGACATTAAAAATTCATTTTCAACATTAGACACACGAGGCACAACATCAACAAACTCAATAGACTCACAATTAGATTCAGAAAATAAAATGTCGAAGTACCTAAGAAAAATACCGTCCACCTCGTGTTTTGAGTCTCCACACGCCCTCCTCGTCCCGCAACCTTGTCACTCGATTAAACCGCTTCCTAGCTGAAGCGAAATCATGGAAATATCGAGTATAAGCATCTCCATTAGAGATCTAGAAACGTTTCTCCCTTTGCTTCTAGTATACTTTCTCCTCACTAAGAAGAACGTGAAATTCCTTAGCCAACCTGTTGTACTTCTGTAAATCCTCACCATCAACTCTAAACTGTAAATTTCCAAGCCGCCCACATAAAGAACAAATGCGGGATTTATATTTCGGACCCCTTTCCCCATTCCATCCTGTTGGAACATGCGGAAAAAATATAGAATCGTTCTAGGCGTACCTCTTGTTGATTCCACAAGTTTGAATGATTGATTATGTCACTAAGTCCAAGTATTATTACTATGAATAATACTTATAATTCACCACCTTGTGTACTATCTTTATTGTGTATATTTAGAGAGTGTATTTATGATCAACCAACCTTGTTTGATATGTAATATAATGATATATATAAACATCAATTGGGTGCCATGAATAGGTGTAACTTTTCAATAAGTTACAACCTTTCATGGAGTTGCAACCTTTCATTAAAGGTTGCAACACTCTCCCATGTAAACTCATATTGGGTAATTGGTTTGGGTCAATTCGTCATGGGCGACCCGACCCATATACCAACATCTCCCACTCGCACATGACGGCTTATACCTCATTGCAAGATTTTCTTACAAAAAAATATAATCACAATTTCATACTAGTACACAGGTCGTGCGACCTAGCGAGTATACCTGCACTCGGGAGCTTATAGATATGCATCTGTTAGGAATAACATAACAGCTTCTACCCTTAAAAATAAATTATAACTATTCTCGCAGTACCCTAGATTTATCCTTTTTGAAATGATAAACTCTAATCCCTCACAGAGCATGTTAAAGAACATATATACTTGTGTATTCATTATCAAGTCACATTTCTTTAAAAACATGACAAGATTGGCGCCAATGAACATATTGAATCAAATCTTCCTTTCTTACTCAAAATTTACAATTTCATACATAGTTGCTTTTCTAGACATGTTCCATAGGTAGAATCATCCATAACCATAGGTAGCAAGCTAAGATAGCAAACACCACGAATAAAACGTAAATAGTAGTAAAAAGTATAAGGGTACAATCATAAAGAAAATATTTATCCTTATATGGTCTCACACAGTGAAGAAGCAGGGAATCATTCTCCCACTACCTTCTTGGTCGTCCAAGCACACATGGTATGAATCATGCGCTACAATATTCTTTATATCTTTGATGTCAAGCAGAATATTGTAAGGATCTTAGTTCAGTCATTTCTTAACGCCTAACTTGAATTCTCATAACTCTTACTCTTAGCAGGTAATAGTGAGAAATCACATCCGGCTATCACAGATTATTTGGATACGGGCGATCCAAAAACGGTTATAAATATAGTATATAACCTCATCTCATTTTCTTGAGGCGATAATCCTAACATTATATCTCATCTCCACTCGCTCATCTAGCGCTAGAGGAGACCGCTCGTGTGAGTGAGCCGATCTAAAATCTGTGTGACATCCTTGTTGAGCTTTTAACAAATAACATATGTGATGTGTATGATGTAACAATAATTAATGATGAAAAAACATAATACTCATTTTTGCAAACGTCTTATAAGTACAATACAAGCTCAACGAAATATTTATAGATAAATACAATTATCTAAATTCTACGCAATCCAAGAGATTTAACATGTGCAAGGAATACATCTCTTGGAATTGGTTTAGTAAGGGGATCAGCTACCATTTGATGCGTAGAAATATATTGTACTACCACTTCTCTTTTGGCGATTATGTCTCTAACGTAGTTATACTTGGTATCAATGTGTTTGGTTCTACTATGGAATTTTGGATCTTTGGTGTAAGCAATTGCTGCTTGATTATCACAATGAAGTGTAATAGCACCTTCATTCTCATTTTTAAAACCCAAATTTCCAAAAAATCTTCTTAACCAAACAGCTTCTTGCACAGCTGTAGAACATGCTATGAATTCAGCTTCCATAGTTGATAAAGCTATGCTCGTTTGTTTCTTACTACACCAAGAGATGGCGCCTTTATTAAGTAAGAAAACAAAACCAGAAGTTGATTTACGTTGATCAAGATCTCCTCCCCAATCAGCATCTGAGTATCCAATGAGACGCATTTCAGATCCTTGATAACATAAACAATAATTCTTGGTGCCTTTTAGATATCTGAATATCCTTTTCACCGCTTTCCAATGCTCACGTCCGGGATTGGATTGATACCGGCTGACTAGCCCAACAGCAAAACATATGTCTGGGCGAGTGCACATCATAGCATACATTAGACTTCCTACAGCACTAGCATATGGTACAGTGGACATCTTTTTTTGTTCTTGTGGATTGTTAGGGCACATTGTTATACTTAAAGCATCACATTTTGATACTGGAGTATCCACTGGCTTGCAAATACTCATATTGAAGCGTTCAAGAACCTTTTGGATATAATCCTCTTGTGACAGAGCCAAAAGTTTCTTAAAGCGATCTCTTTTTATTTTAACTCCCAATATGTAGTCTGCCTCGCCCATATCTTTCATGTCAAAGTTTGTGGATAACCATTTCTTAATGGTTATGACATACTCTTTGCCATTTCCAGCAATCAAAATATCATCAACATAAAGAGATAGAATTGTAAATTTTTCTTCAGATCTTTTGATGTAAACACAGTGATCTTCTTCAATCATCTTAAAATCACAGGTTAAAATAGCCTTGTGAAATTTAAGGTACCACTGTCTCGATGACTGTTTCAGGCCATAAATTGATCTTTGGAGCTTGCATACTTTGCGCTCTTGATCTTTAACAACGAAACCTACAGGCTGCTCCATGTAGATTTCTTCATCTAGTTCTCCATTAAGCAAAGCTGTTTTAACATCCATTTGATGCAATTCTAAATGTAAATTCGCCACAATTGCCAAAATAAGGCGAATTGAGGAAAATCTGACTACGAGTGAAAACGTTTCCTCATAGTCTATTCCCTCTTGTTGAGTATAACCTTTTGCTACTAAGCGAGTTTTGTATCTATCAATGGAACCATCCGCTTTATGCTTTATTTCAAGAATCCATTTGTTTCCAATGGCTTTGCGTCCATGCCGTAAGTCAACCAAGTTCCAAACTTGATTTACTTTCATAGATTTCATTTCTTCGTCCAATGCAACTTTCCATTGTTCCTTTGCAGGACACTCAAGTGCCTCTTTTATTGTTTTGGGTTCATTATCATCAGTAGGAGTAACGATATAGGCTTCATTTTCTATAGCAAAACGCCTTTTTGGAGTTTTCGAACGTATACTCCTTCGTAAGTGAGAACTATCGTCTTCACCAATTGAAATTGGTTCAGATTCCTCAACTCTCCCACTCAATTGAGATGGGTGAAGCAACCCTTGTGTGCTCCCACTATCAAAAATAGGATTAGGTACCTCACTTTGAGGTTCAACTATTTGTTGATTTAAATCAACTTCTCCTTCTTCTTGAATCTCATAAAGATGATAATCTTTATCCACATTTTTCTTTGTAGGAAAATTATCTTCAATGAAAGTGACACCTCTGGACTCAATTTCAGTTTTCCTTCCATCATTATCCTCACCAATAAAAACATAACCTTTTGAGTTTTCAGAGTATCGAATAAAGATACATTTCTTCCCTCTTGGTCCTAATTTACCAAATTTGTGGGAAGAATCAAGAATGTATGCTGCAGATCTCCAAGGACGCAACTCACTCAAATTGGGTTTTCTTTTAGCCCATAACTCATAAGGTGTTGAGGATACTGATTTTGAAGGTACTCGGTTAAGTACATAGACTGCTGTCAATAATGCATCACCCCAAAAATGAACTGGGAGATTAGCTTGAGCCATCATAGACCTAACCATTTCAAGCAAAGTTCTATTCCTACGCTCGGCAACACCATTTTGTTGCGGAGTTCTAGGAGTAGTTAATTGCCTCATTATACCTTTTTCTTCACACAATTTTTTAAATTGGTCTGATAGATACTCTCTACCTCGATCATTCCTTAAGGCTTTCACCTTTTTATCTAATTGATTCTCGACTTCATTTAAATACTTTTTAAAGCAATCTAATGCTTCCGATTTATGGGAGATCAAATAGACATGACCATATCGAGTGAAGTCATCTATAAAGGTAATGAAATATGAAGCACCATGTATTGCTCTAACATTCATTGGTCCGCAAATGTCCGAATGTATAAGTTGCAAAGGAAATTCAGCTCGTTTACCCTTTCCAAATGGTTTTCTAGTTGTTTTTCCTTGTAAGCAAAACTCACAAGTGGGCAAAATGAATTTCGTGTTTGATCCTAAAAGACCATCACGTGCCAATCTATTCATTCTGTCTTGCTCAATATGTCCTAATCTAGCATGCCATAAACAAGCATCCATATCATGATTGCTAGATTGAGAAAATAATGAAAAACAAACATCACTATTATTAGAATAACATTTGGTGTTTAACACCATAAAACCATCCACAATAAATCCACAACCACAATACAAATTACCACTAGAAATCTTAACATAATCATCTTGAAAATATAAACCAAATCCTAATTTCAACAAAGCAATAACGGAGACCAGATTTCGTCGGATTTCAGGAGCATAAAGGACATCATGTAGATAAAGAATTCGGCCTTCTTGCAAAATCAATTTGCATGTACCAATTCCTTTGACTTCAACTCTTGCGTTGTTGCCAACATATATCCATTTAGAGCCACTCGGAATTCGACGAAACTCCACAAATTCATTTCTGTCTCTAGCTACGTGGTCGGTTGCCCTGAGTCTACAGTCCACATAGGATGAGATTCGGTTCGCAAAACAGTACTAGAAACAAAAACTTTAGAAACAAAACTTCTTTTAGAAGAAGTAAGATAAGACATTACCTTTTTAAGCTCAGTGCACTCACGAGAAAAGTGACCCATTTTGCCACAATTGTAACAGGTCGACTTAGTCTTATCCTTTTTGCCACCGCGCTTTCCTCTTTTGCGCTTTTGGTGCTTGTTTCCACCTTTTGGTCCCAATCCAGCTACATCCATTTTGCCTTTATTTTTCCAACTCTTTTTAGACCACTTGCGCTTATTACCACCTTGTTTGAAACTAGATTCCGCAACATATGCTTGAATATTAGGCTTAGCTGCCTCAAGGCGCTCATCCTCAAGTTCCAAATGGCGCGCGATGTCACCGAAAGTCTTAATATTTTCATTGTGAGTCATATTCACTTTCATATGCTCCCAATTATTAGGCAAAGATCGAATGACTGCTTGGACTTGCTGTTCATTAGTGAGGTTATGTCCAGCTGATTTCAACTCCATTATCATATTCGACATATCCCTCAAATGTTGTTTCATTGACTTATTAGGGACTTTCTTATAAGTGTCGAATTTGATAGTCAGCTGCCTTAGTTTGGAGACAGTAGTTCCTCCAAACTTCTCGCGCAAAGCGACCCACATGGCATTAGCAGTAGAATACTGCTGATATTCATACACCAAATCATCATTCATGGAACTTATAAGGATTCCTCTTGCAGTTGAATCCTTTTTCTTCCAAATAGTGTATGAAGCCATGTCACGCTTAAATTGCGCATCGTGGACATTAACCTCATCAGCCATTGGTTCATCCATTGCATTATTAACAGCATCGAGAGCTTCTTGCTCCTCAAGTACATAATGCATTTTCAGATGCCATATGTTATAGTTATCACCATTAAGTTTTTCACCCTTATTGAGCTCAGCTATGATGTTTTTCGAAGCCATTTTAATTCAATAATAACTACAAAGAGACATATTTAATGCAAAAATTAATTTATTATGCAATCATACACATCATCATATTTATCTAGTCGCAATTTCAAACTAAATTAAAAAAAATATTCATATGAACTAGAACCAAAAGTTCACTATGTTCCCAATCAAATTCATCATTCAAATGTTAAATTTTCTTTAATTTAATTTAAATTTGCGCCATTTTATTCTTAGATGAGAACAACAAATTCTACCAATTAAAGAATGCCCATTTATAAAATATTTATTGGAATAATATACAAAAAATTCACAAATATTTCAACAAACATAATAAAACAACAACCCAAAATAAAATACATTATACTATCCATATTTAACTGTTCTAGGAATGGATTCTTCAACCTTTTTCATTTCCAAAATAGTAGAACTCATATTCTTTAACCAAGGATAGCTAGAAACTGGATTTCTAGAAGTCCTTAAAGTGGAGCTAACAGGCAAAGTCGAAGACTTGTTCAAATTCTTCCAAGTATAATCATCTAAAAATAGATAGACCAATCTTTCATAAATATCGGTCTTTTCATTTAACATGTCTTTTGAATCTTTACTAAAATGATTTAAATCTTCATTAAATTCTTCCGACCAAAAACTATCAAGTTTCTGTTGAAAATACTCTGGAAGTGTCTTACGTAAGCCTTTATACTTTTGCCTGTTACTTAAAACTTCTCCACTATGAGTTATGGTTTGAAGCATTCCATTAACAATTATAATATGATCAATAATGTCGCTTTTCGGTTCCATCTTATAGTTTGCGAGATTAATTTTCAATAATCGCAGTCTATCTTTTCCCGTTTGAGACCTTAAAGCTATATGAGTTCTTTGAATTCTGCTCATGTCAGGAACCCATTTGTTCCAATGATCTCTCCTATACTTTTCGAGTCTCGCAAATCTCCTCAAACGAGACATAATTCTCATGAGAGATCTGAGGAAAAATAGACTTTTATTAAAATAAATCTCAAAATCCAATTTAAAAAAATTTATACACACCATAACTCAAAAAATATTCACCAAAAACTACAGGGGCATTACTTAAGTTTAGAAAATTAAATTAATTAAAATAATTTTCCAACACTTAAATACAATTTTTATAAATTTTCCAATTGAAAATTCAAAAAAAAATTGCATTTAATCAAGTAAATGATTATAAAAAAATAAAACACATAGGTAGAACAATATTTTTCTCCCACTGAAACTCAATAATATTTAAAATATTTTCTGAAATATATTAAATATTTTTCTATATTTAATTTCTGTCAAGAATAATTTATTTTGAATTTTGAACTAATACTCAATAATAAATCAAATTTAAATAATAAGTATTTCGGAAAAATAAAAAAAAAATACCAAAAATTCAGAAATTAAATTTACATTTTTTCAGTGGTGTTTCAGAATTTTTTCGACTCCCGGAAGGGCTTTCACGCGCCTCCACTGCGCGTGGGGCTGTTCAATGCACTGGCTGCTTATGCAGCCAGTCCCAGTCACGCGTGCGGTGCGTGTCATACATGCGCCGCCTTGATTTTTCATTCAGACTCCGAAATTTTTCCTACCCCCCCCCCCCCCCATTTATGGCTATTCTGAGTTCAACGGTGCAATCGGATTTTAATTCCGACATCATTTGATATGGGTGTGAATCTCAAACTTCATTAAAAAGAGTGTAAATCACACTTTATCTTCAGTAGTTGCACCCTTTGAGTGAAAAATTCCAGATTTCAATTTTTCATGGTGGTATGTACAAAAATTCATAACTTTCACTACATTAATCCATTTTAGATGATCTTTATATCATTTTGAAGATGACGTTACGTAGTTTTCATATACGTAATTTTTACCGAATTATCAGTTATAAAATTGGTCGAAAAATTACGTCAAAGTTGCTGGAAAAACACTAAATTTCAAAAATTCCAGAATTGAATTTTTTTTTTTAACTATCCAACTTTGAATCATCATAACTTTTACTATACTAATCCAAATTTCGTGTTCTTTATACCGTTTTAAATCTTGTACAACATACTTTAATAATATATGCATTATACATCATGAAACACAAAAATTAGATATTTAAAAAACACACAAAGTATAGCAAATAATGATGCATTTAACATAGAAAATTCATTTTTCAAATATCATAAATTTTAATCAAACAAAACATGGAAATCAACATTATAGGCTCCGATACCAATGTTGGAACATGCGGAAAAAATATAGAATCGTTCTAGGCGTACCTCTTGTTGATTCCACAAGTTTGAATGATTGATTATGTCACTAAGTCCAAGTATTATTACTATGAATAATACTTATAATTCACCACCTTGTGTACTATCTTTATTGTGTATATTTAGAGAGTGTATTTATGATCAACCAACCTTGTTTGATATGTAATATAATGATATATATAAACATCAATTGGGTGCCATGAATAGGTGTAACTTTCCAATAAGTTACAACCTTTCATGGAGTTGCAACCTTTCATTAAAGGTTGCAACACTCTCCCATGTAAACCCATATTGGGTAATTGGTTCGGGTCAATCCGTCATGGGCGACCCGACCCATATACCAACACATCCCTTCAAGCTCTCCATCGTGCCATTTAACTTAATAGTTAACTCGTTTTCGGGATTGCTGCTCCAAGCTGAAGAAATAATCTCCAAGCAATCTTTATTAACAAGACACATTGTTAAGCGAAACTGTTTGTGCTTGGAAAAGACCACTTGCTGATCCAACGTAAGAAAAATGGGCAAGTGATCTAATGTTGCCACTTCTTGAAACATATGCTGCCAGGAATATCTCTATCCACTCATCGGAACAAAGGACACGATCAAGCCTCTCCTCCACTCTTCCCATAGCTCGTCTACCATGAGCCAAGTGGATTGGTAACCCGGAGCCCCAACATCCTTTAAACCATTAATAAGCCAACTCGGGTGCACCGCTTCCCCTCTCGTTTCATCAATAGACAAGATATCATTAAAGTCACCAATAATACATCACGAGAGAGAGCTAAACTCACATAATATTCAACGAATCTCGCCTCCTGCTCCTTTCCGGACAACCATACCCAGTTGGATATTTATTTATTCATATTATCTATTTTTTTAAAGTGAGATATGATTAGCGGAGTTAATTATGTTAGTTTAAAGGTTCAATTTATTCATATTTTCTTTGATAAAAAAAATTACAGTACTCATATTATCATATCTGTGGATTTATTTAAAATTCTATAAGAGAAAAAAAAATTAAAATCTAAAATTTAATTTTCCAATTAAACCATGGGTACCACAGGCACATAAAATTAAAAAAAAAAAACATCACAGTCGTCTTATTTGCTGCGTTTTTTCCAGGTCTATTACTTTCCCTTTCGTCCTCGTCGGATGTCTGGCATTTCCCGCTGGAATCCGTCGATAATCGGCGACAACAATTTCGAAACCTAAGCACTTCGTTAGCACAATGAAGAAGAATTCGTTAGGTTTTTATTGATCATCATTTCTACACCAAATACGAAAGAAAAAGGAGCAAAAATGTCTCGTCCGACGTCTTCTACTGCTTTTCACAAATCAAAGACACTCGACAACAAATATGTGAGTCTTTCATTACAATATTTGTAAACTCTACTTTTTACTTGTTATTTAGAATTTAGAATTTTAGAATTTTTGTTGATTTTTTTTTCTAGTGGCTGTGTTTGTTCGCAATAACTTGTTGCTTTTGAAATGCGTGTTATTACAGTTGAATGAAGATTATTTTAGCAATTTTAGCTTTGCTGAGATGAGAATTTCAGGTTTTTTTATGTGTGCTGTTATTGTTTGTGTAGATGCTTGGAGATGAGATTGGAAAAGGAGCTTACGGTCGAGTTTACAAAGGATTGGATTTGGAGAACGGAGATTTTGTTGCGATTAAACAAGTTTCCTTGGAGAATATTGCTCAAGAGGATCTTAATATAATCATGGTTTGAATTTAGTTTTTGCTTTACTTTATTATGCCTAAATCTTTATATGTTTTGATTGTTACTGGCTTGATTATTTAACATAGGTTAAGTATTAGGTTTAAGTCCTAGTTGCTATGTTTATTTGATTTAGTTAAACTCATTATGCATTATGAACGCTTAGATAGCTTTTGAAAATTGGTTAAGACTCGAAAATCTTTCTTGACATATCGTATCAATTTGATCTTGTTTTGAAAATGCAAGTGAATAACTTAATTTTGTTTCAAATAACCTCGTATCGTACTTTAAGTCTTTGTATACTTCTTCAACAAGACCTTTTACTTTGTCATAATTTTACTGGTTCAAGTTCTTTGATGCCTTCTTTATTTCACTTCTTTGGTGAGCCACAAATATCTATTGAAAGGGCTTCCTAAATATTTATCATACTACTATGCATGGATATAAATTGCGGTAACGGCTGCAATTGTGGCCGTGGCTATTTGCAGTAGAAATAAATCAATAATGGTTCTTACATAATGGTCTGCCGTGGCGCAAAGCTCTAAAAAACCTTTATAAAGCATGTGGAGTTAACATATTTTAAGGAGTTAATGAAATTTAAATATATGAATATCTAATAAAAAATCATAAAAATTTATAAGCGTACTTTATTATTTTAAAAGATAATTGAATTTCTGCTATCATGCTTTTAATAAAATAAAATATGCTCATAATAGAAATACAAGATAATACAATATTAGCAAAGATTCTTTGATCGCCAAAGATCAACCTTTGATGGTCAAATATCAAATGCTTCTTCAGTGAATTGCTGGGATTAGTCATATATTGTATGCCTCGATGAAATCTAGAACCCTAAGCTAAGCATGTGGTAAAATATATAATCTTTTCATATTCACAATCCATATAATCAAATATGCATAGAACAAACAATTAGAGTGCTCATTATTTATAGGAAAATAGTAAATACGGTAATGACAAGCTTAAAATTCTTTTATATAATGGCTGTTCTGTTGCATTACAATGATTATATTATAGGGATTTTAAGCTTTCTGTCACCGTTTTTTTACTGCTATCTAACGAGGCGGTTATTTGAAACCATGCTACTAGGAATGGAATTCCTAGGCATTGCAATGAAATTATGTATGTAATAGTCATTGCTTAGGAAGTTCTATAATATGTCTAAAGGATAAGAATAGCATTTTTTTCTAATTACTGGTTTCCTATATAATGTCTTTGCTATGTATTATAATTTAACTAATAATTATTGGTTTTGTTTTGTATACACTTCTTCTGTTGGGTGGATTAATGGTTCAGCAAGAGATTGATTTACTGAAGGTATATTTGCTATTTATTGCTATTGCTTTTATTATTTTTGTTTCTTGTATTATATTTTTCCAACCATTCTCTTGGTGGTCCTAAAATGCAATTCCGAGAGTATTTTTAAAAACATCTTTCTGTTTTCAAACTGATTTGATGCTTCTAACTGTACACCTTCATTTTACTATTGATATATGTTTATCTTGATTTTCCACTCTTTTGACCTTGTTGAGATGCCTTTTATTGGATGCATTATTTAGTATATGGCATTTTTTTGGTGCAGTGATAAAATTATCGGGCCCCAATGCATATTTGTTATAACTGGGAATGACGGAATGGAGGACTTCTTAAGTCCTTACTCCTCCAGTGCTTTATTTCAAATTCCTTTGTTTTGCTGTATCATGCCTACATATGCCTTGAATGTTTTCATTGTGCTTATTTCATGATTCATGCTGCTAAATTAGAGATGCCGAATTGTTTTATAAGGTGTGTGTAGTATCAATATGTTCCTTTAGCTTTTTTTAACATAATCCATATGTAGCAGAATTTGAACTGTTGAAATCTGTTTATCTTGATTTTTTCACTCTTTTGACCTTCAATCTTGGGAAGCCTTGTACTGGATGATTTGGTGCAATGTTAAAACTATTGTGCCCCAAATGCACTTTTTCCCCATAAGTTAGAATGATGGAAGGGGGGATTTTTTTGGTCCTCGATCTCGTGCTTCATAAATGTCAAATGGCCTTCTCTTTGCTGCAACATTGCATATGTTATGCTCATTCCTGCATGTCTTAGATAATTTTTGTGCTTATCTCATGATTCAGGCTGCTAAAACTAGGGATGCTGAATTTTTTATAAGGTGTTTTAATATCAATATGTACCTAATGCTCTTTCCAACGTTTTTCATATGTTGCAGAATTTAAACCATAAAAACATTGTCAAATATCTTGGATCATTGAAGACAAAGACTCATCTTCACATTATACTTGAGTAAGTAAGCTAATGTATCCTTCCAAATGAACAAATAAACCAGGGTCCACTTAAAACTCGGTCTTCATGATACTGTTATTCCTGTATTTTATTGTTATAGGTATGTCGAAAATGGCTCACTTGCAAACATTATTAAGCCAAACAAATTTGGGCCTTTTCCAGAATCACTGGTGGCTGTTTATATTGCTCAGGTTGCTTTTTTGAACTTGTGGTTGAATGCTGTGTTTTTGTGTTATCTTTAAAAACTAATAAATGTTACACTAATGATAACAGGTTTTGGAGGGCTTGGTTTATCTACATGAGCAGGGGGTAATTCACCGGGATATTAAGGGTGCAAATATATTGACAACTAAAGAGGTAAATGTTCTGATATTTTTGTTTAAATGAAATTTTAATTTAGATTTGAATTTCCAAATCCTATGATTTAATTATTCTAGAAAGATTGAAACAGTTTGAGGAGCTCCCAATTCTGTACAAAGCAATTTTTTTCAGAATCCAATTTGGTTAGCATTTTAAGTTCCTTTGCAATTGCTTAAGGTAAGAATGCAGCCTAGGCGAAAGCTTGGGGACAAAGTTAGAACTGTTAGTTTATGTCTATTCCCAAAATTGCAAGTGGACATGAAGCTGCCAAAGAATATATTACTGTTCTTTTTGTTGAACGCGACAATTATATATTTCAAAAACTGTTAGAAACATTCTAGTAAGCCACTAGAAGACCTGAATACCTAAAGAACGAAGGACCTATAATAACTACCTCATGTTTGAATTTTGATGATACTGGTTAACCGTATGCTCTCCACCACTCTCATGAGAATAAATATTACATTTCTAGATTAAAGAATCAACTTATGATATCTTTTTGGGGAAAACTACTAAAAAAACCTCAACCTTTCATGTAATGGACAAGATAAACCCTATGGTATTTTTCGGTACAAAAGAAACCTTAAACTTTCAAAAAGTTCCAAAAGAAACCCTCCATCCCTAACGGTGTTAAAAAGTTTACTTTGGAAGCAGAAACATTAACTTTGGATTGAAAAGCAATTTATGCTACTTTTGAAGTTGAATGACAAATTTTCAAACTTGTCAGTTGCCTTTTGGTGAGATTCTGCTGAATTTTATTTCTCTTGAGTGTGTTACGGTGGTTTGAGAAGAAATGAGACTTTTTGAGTCTCTATGTCGCTGTCTCTTATTTGCTTGTTTTTTGGATCTCTATTTGGATGAGTTGTGATCATAAGTAGACTTGTTACTGGTTGTACATATTCATAAATAACAAACATTGTGTTGTGTGGGACTCAGTTTTAATGATGAAGGAAATGCAGATGGTACTGATTTGAAGTAAATTTTGCTCTATTTGATTGTCTTTAAGCTATTAGATGTATTAGATTCTCTCCATGTGAGCTTTTGTAAATTGTAAAAGTCATAGCTATACAGCATGAATGCTAAATAATGGCAGTGCTTATCAAATCTCTGATCTGAAGAGTGTACACAAGATATTTTTTTGCTTATCATCCTGCAAATTTAATCTGATTGTGAAAAATTAATATTAACAAAGATGACTTAAAAGATCAAGAACCTTCTGTGCTCAACTCCCTCATAAGCAGTTCTGTCGCACTGCCGACTTATCCTGTTGAATTAAAGATGATATATTTTCTTGTACAACTTCTATTGATACTAGTATTTATAAATTATTTGCTTGTCCCGATTTATGTTTTCTAGGGCCTTGTGAAACTTGCTGATTTTGGTGTCGCGACAAAATTAACTGAGGCTGATGTTAATACGCATTCAGTTGTTGGAACACCATATTGGATGGCCCCTGAGGTATTTGTTTCTCTTTTTTTGTATTTCAGTGTTTTAGAAGCTGCATTTTCGACTAGTTATTATGGTTTCATTTGCAGGGCTTGTGATTTTTGTCTTTTGGGGTCTAAGTGCTTCTTCTGTTTTCTTTTGTTCATATGCATTTCTTAGGGTTTGCACTAGCATATATCATGTGTACTTGATTTCGTTTCTTTTGCATTTTAGAACTTTTTCGCTCCTTATTTCAAGAAAAAAGAGCCTGATTTGGTTCTATCGATTGCTTTCTTATTTTTTCCGTGTCCCTTTATTGCTATTAGTAAAGATAGATGGATTTTCATTCATTTTGAGTTCTTCTCTTGCCTATGTTTTTCATTGTTGAATGCTTAAACTGGTAGATTCATATTTATTTATAGGTTTTGCGACTTAAGAGTTAACTTCTACGTTTTTATATCCTGATTCTCACTCCCGTTTCTCTAGCACTGTTAATTCATATACTGCAGTTATGAAGGTTTTGAATGCCTTGTTCATTTGGAACTGATTTTCTTTCAGGTTATTGAAATGTCGGGAGTTTGTGCTGCTTCCGATATATGGAGTGTTGGCTGCACTGTGATTGAACTTCTTACATGTGTGCCTCCGTACTATGATTTGCAGCCTATGCCAGCCTTATTTCGTATTGTTCAGGTATGTTGCCGTTTCTCCTTCGTGTTTTGTCTTTATTTATAAAGATAAATATGGCTTCTTGTTGATCATTTGGGTCATTTTGCCATTTTCGCTAGTTTCTCCATTGTTTTTAGCATCCCATGTTTATCGTCATTCTTTTTTGCAAATTATAAATGTTCTAACTGCAGAAGATTCAATAGTATTTTTGGTAAAAGGGATTTTATCCTTTTTGTTCTGGTTGGTTATTTGGAGAATTATTTCAGTATGTTTTATTGTTACATGTTTCTTGAAATAGATTTAAGTGCATGATCATAGAGTTGCTTTTTCTCCAGGACGACCGTCCTCCAATACCGGATAGCCTGTCCCCTGATATAACTGATTTTCTGCACCAGTGCTTCAAAAAGGTAATCATCCCGTTCTTTTCAGAAGTTTCCTATATAATAATTGTAAGGCTTACCTGTTTCTGGAGCCACACTCAAGCAAGGTCCAGAGACTTGCTGAATCTGATTCGTTTGATATTCTGTGACCTGCAATATTTAATGGGCATGAATAATATTAATAAATTGAATAATTAACTAATAAGTTTAGCCCATTTGAGATTTTTCATAAGTTGGTGCATATT
The DNA here is from genome assembly GCF_937616625.2 of Mercurialis annua. Classification (NCBI taxonomy): domain Eukaryota; kingdom Viridiplantae; phylum Streptophyta; class Magnoliopsida; order Malpighiales; family Euphorbiaceae; genus Mercurialis; species Mercurialis annua. Next base: position 13,675,761 of record NC_065574.1, read on the forward strand.
TAAATGGTATTTTTGCAAATTAATTTCGAGTAAGCTGATAAATCTCCCAGGCAAATGAAGAAAATATCAAATGTGAGTAGGTTCGTGATAAACTGCAGTGTCTGCTGCCATCTTATAGTCATCTGGGATAGGTTCATGACACTTTTGATGTGCATGGCATGCCTGTTACCAAAGTAAACTTCCAATGAAGTGGTTGGTGAAAGATCGTATTGATGCTTGGGGTTCGTTTTTAGTGCTAGCTTCCTTGCCTATGCTACTTCATATTTGGTCAAGTTCTTATCATTAGTCTGTCACTGGCACTCTGTAATTACTAATTGCTTAATTGATAATTTAATTGTTTAACTGATAAGTTCTGTATCTATTGTGCTATTAATTGTTTATGATTTTTTCTTGACATTTTAGGATGCTAGGTTGAGGCCTGATGCAAAGACTCTACTTTCTCACCCTTGGATACAGAACTCTAGGCGTACGTTGAACTCTTTCCGACATAATGGATCAATAAGGTAGAATTTTCACTTTGAAATTTTCTCATCTTCTTCAAAGATTCTTTAAATAGCTCTCTGCAATTTTGAGTAGCTTTTGAGGTATTAATATGAATTACACTCAGTTCGTCTATGGACTTCTGACCGTTTTGATGCATCTAATATCCTTAGACCATCAAAGTTCTGAGCTTAATTTTGGAAGCTAAAACAACCCGTTATGGTTGGCATGTATTTAGTGATTTTTTTCACATTGAATACTACCTGGGAAAATGTTTTTGTAATACACCTTTATGGTTGTCATGCTTGCATAGTGATAAATGGAAATTATTGAGAACAAAAATTGTATGGGTCAGATATTTGGTCAACTTCACTTTTTCCTTCTGTCAGTTAACTCTGCCATGATTCTTGCTTTTGGCTGTTTATTGAGTAGGAGTAGGACTACCTTCTAAAACCTTGTGGTCTTAACTGTTATTTTTCCATCCTTATGTTTTGGCAATTATAATCAATTTTGAACTTCTTTGGAGCAATGTGAGATGCTTATTTGATATAAATAATTTATAACACAATAATATTGCTTGGTCTTAAAGAAAATTGATTACTTTTTGCTTAGGCAGTGCTATTTTATTTGATATGTTATTGTTTGCTTTTTCTTGAGGCTCAAAATTTACTTTGCGGAGAGTTTGATTATATATTTTTATCTATTTCTATTTAGTTAATCTTAACTGTTATAGAAATATTAATTAGTTATTTCTGAATTTACTGTTTTCAACATGTGGCCCTCACACTTTAGTTGGGCACCGTCATTTTGGTTTTATTGTGATTCATCAGCCTTAAGGGGGAGGCTTAATGGTGCCAAAAAGTCAAAACCTTTTCGGATTTTTGCAAATTTATAAAGCTTTTAAATTTTGCGAATCTATCCCAATGTGATGATTTCGTTACAATTCTATCCAAAAAATTTCAATCAATTTTAATTTTCCAATCTTTCACCTCAGTACAATACCCATTTTTTTTGTTTATTTAAAGTTTCAAACTTGCTTCTTTTTTGCTTCAACCACTAAAAGATAGAGAATTTGATATTGAATTTTGTTGTTGTTTCTGATTTTTTTTTTGAATTAGGAGTTAAATTTTGCAATTTGGAAAATTGATTTTACTAACTTAAGTATTAGCATGGAAATTCAACTGAAATGGGACAATTAAATTGATTGGATAGATTTGCAACGATATCATCAAATTGGGATAGATTTACAAACTTTGAAAGCCTTGGATAGATTTGTAACAAGTCGTAAAAGTTTGGCTTTTTTTTCATTAAGCCTAGGTGGGAGGCGAAATTGTAGTAGACCAAGGTACACCTTGACGGGGTTTAAACAATGCACAAGGATGGTTGAAAAACATTTTATAACTACTATACAGGCTTGAAAATATGAAAATTATCAAATAAATAAGTATTTTGCAATTCGGGGCATGTGAGGACAAGGAAATGTGGTGTAATAGAGAACTATTTTATGACTTATGTCTGGAAATGCTGGGTAAGTTCCATGCTCAATTAAAGACATGACTGAGGGGTGACATTGTTCTTTACTGATAAGTTTCTTGTTCATTTGATGTTTGAATACTTGTGGGAATCTCTCAAGGTGGGAAGATATCCTCCATTGGGATCTGTCTTGCATAAACTTGAGGGAGTTTTGAGTGCTACACTCTTCCGGTGTCATGTGATATGCTAAGACCAATCCCGTGATAACTTGACCTTTTTTTCTTCTTTGATTTGTATGTAGCTCTCTATTTTGTTTCCAAAGAGCTGGTTTAGTATGTTTATATCACAATTTCTTTGATTGTCATAGAAGTGCACAAGAAGATGTTTCAGTGGGTTCAGAAATTTTGAATGGAGATAATCAGAGCACCGGTCAAAACCCTTCTTCAGAGAAAAACGATGCAGTTGTTGCTGACTTAGAAACTGTAAGACCCTCTAGTTCAAACCTCTTCATGGAGTAACATTTTCCATCTTATCCTGTATTATGTTGCTAGCCAAGAAAAACAAAACATGCTTTTAAGTTATTATCTCCCTGATATTGCATGATTGATAAGTTTAACTATTTTTACCACTTTCTCAATTTTTTTGGTTTGACTTTCAGGACTCTAGGAAACAATTATTAACGGAGACTGCAGTTGCTAGCAAGTCTAACAAGGATCATATTTTAAATTGTGATGGTGTCGAAGAAAGAACTTATAAGTTAGAACATGATGTTCAGTCAGATCAAGTTCCCACCTTAGCTATCCATGAAAAGACATCTCTGCAAACTGGTTCTAGCAAACCATCTGCAAATAAAGCAGTGGCTGCCTATGCTTCGCTTCATGGCTCAACTCATTTGCATGACGAGGATGAGAATCTTGTAAATGGTGGTGAGGCTGAATCTCCCAAAGCAAGAAGGAAAAGTGTGGACAGGAAACATGGAGGAAAAGGTACTTCCGCCCATTCCGAGAATAGAGCATTTGGTTTTTCTTCAAGAAGTCAAGACAATGGGCTTCAAAAGGTGAAAACTTATTTTTTATATCTGTTTCTTTAAAATAATTGTTGGCGAATTGCAGTAGCTATTTATCTGTTATCTGTCTTTTATGCTTCTGTCTGTCTATCTTCCATTCCCTCAATCCCTCCTTAGATGTCTACATATGGAAAGTATTAACTAATGTTGACTTGGTTTTCAGACACTTTTTACATGTCCGAATGTGGTTTTCTGTTCTGGCTGATTAGTAATATACTGAATGCATACCTGATGCACTGGGAGGCCTGCAAGTAAAGTTGATATGAAGTCATTCAATTGTTGATATATTTACCACTTTGATTAAGCAATCAAATCAGATCAAGTATATGATCCGCTTTAGCCAGGTTATCACTATTTTGAATCTTAGTACCATCCTTCCAAGAGACTAGGTAATGTTAAAAACAAGATAAGGTTATGTACCTGCCTGAAAATCCTCAAATGAAAGAGAAAGCAAATAGCTAGGAATTAAAATTCTTAAAATACAGTAACTCACTCTGTTTACATCTCCTTTATGTTGGGCTAATTGCTAGAGATAATGCATCATCCTATCACAAATATATGGTCCACTATCCTCTTAAAAAGGATTGGATCATAATAGGAAAAGACATTTTATTTGCTTTGGTTTTGGGTGTAACAGGGTTTGATAGGATGATATATGCAGACAAGCCCTCTATTATTTGTGTAGTGCTTGAATGATGCTTTTAATTCTTTTTAACTATTGTGTTGTGCTGTGTTGATTTTTATCTGAGGAATAAGAGGCAATCGCACAAGAATAAAACGTAACTATTTTTTATTTCCAAGAGGAATGAGAAATTTCCTTTGTCAAGATGTGGAACTAAATATACTTAATAGGAACAAGAATAAGGATTCATCTGACACTATTCATATATGTAAGGTTACAAATTTTAGCAAGCCAGTTTTTTATTTTCTTTTTCTCTCCCTGAATCTGCTTTTGATTCTTGAAGTAAAACCTAGTTGAGGCCTATTGTCAGGGAAACTTGCTGCTTTGGCATGGCTATAGATAAAGCATAGAGAAAAAAAGAATATGGTCATGTATTTTCCCTAGTATCCACATTTAATTTCTCGAAGGCGTAATGTTTAAAAGCTTTTTATTTTCAATCTAATGGTCATGAACTTTATACTGTTGTGGATAATTGGATGAATGATTGGATATTCTTCACTCCAGTGGCCCTTGTTTGTTGCTGCTAATGAAGCAACTGGTTTATTTGCCGCCTCTTTTCATATTTTCACCAGCCTTGAATATACTTACAATTTCCTGACCAAACTCATGTACAAGCAATCCTTTTAAAATAGAAATGTTTGCTATTTCCTATTTCCCTGTTATAATTTTTCACACTTGTGGACATTTAGACGGCAATTCCTTCATTTAGACTGCACTTCTGTTTGCACTTTGAGCATGTTGTCATTCGTTGTTTGTTTGTGCCTGTGGTGGTATGGTTGTAAGTTCCCATGACACCTTGAACATTTACTTCACTTGCCTCCTTTTCTTTCTCCTTTTCCCCCTCCCTTTTTGGCAACAAAAATTGTAAATCTCATGGTTCTGTGCAAATGACTTTTGGAAGGCTGCAAAGACATCAGTCACATTGGGAGGGAACGAACTTAGTAGATTCAGTGATCCTCCAGGAGATGCCTCACTTGATGATTTATTTCACCCCCTTGATAAAAAATTTGATGATCGAGTGGCAGAAGCTTCAACTTCTGCGTCAACGTCGCATATGAACCAAGCAAATGCATCTGTGACTGATGAAGGGAAAAATGATCTAGCTACAAAGTTGAGGGCTACCATAGCCCAAAAGCAAATGGAGGGCGAAATCGGGCAGTCAAATGACTTGATTCGCCTGATGTTGGATGTTATAAAGGATGACGTGATTGATATTAATGGTTTGGTATGTCTTCAGACTTGCAATTTTATCTTTAATTTTTATGGATATCTGATAAGTAGTTTGGAGTCGTTGACAGTATGTTATTTTTCATGTGCTTTGATTGTCAGGTTTTTGATGAAAAATTGCCAGCGGAAAATCTTTTCCCCCTTCAGGTACTTAAATAGTCTACTCTTATGAACTGTATGTAATTATCTAAGGTGGAAGATTTTTATATTTTGAACTTGTCTATGTAATTTTAATGATTCTTTTATTTGATATGCAATGTGCTTTATACCAGCTTCTTTTTGATGTACTCTTTTATGGGGAGAACTCATAGGAAAGGTATTTCTTGAATTTGTTCTCTCTTTTGATATTAGTTCTTGTATCTATTAATTTACATTCTAGGCATATATATAGACTTTGCAATATTGCTAATAAGTCCCTATATCTTTTTACCTAATAAGACCCTAAACTTATAAATCTCAACACTCCCCCTCAAGGTGGGCGAAAGATATTCACTAAGCCCATCTTGTTACATAATCTAGATAGATCTAATGAACTAAGCCCTTTGGTGAGACAGTCAGCCACTTGCTCTCCAGTTGATATATGACTTAGCTCCAGTATTCCACTATTGAGCTTCTCTTTGATGAAGAACCTATCAATCTCAACATGCTTGGTTCTGTCGTGTTGCACTGGATTGTTGGCAATACTGATTGCTGACTTGTTATCACACCACAACTTCATTTGAGCTCCTTGGTCCATCTTTAGTTCTACCAAAAGAGCCTTCAACCACAACATCTCGGCGACTCCTAAAGCCATGGCCCTGTACTCTGCCTCAGCCGTTGATCTCGCCACTACCGACTGTTTCTTGCTCTTCCAAGATACCAAGTTGCCTCCTACAAACATGCAGTATCCTGAGGTGGACCTTCTATCATCCGCACAACTGGCCCAATCAGAATCACAATACCCCTCAATGTTTAAATGACCATTCTTTCTAAAAATCAACCCCTTTCCAGGTGCACTCTTCAAGTACCTCAGAATTTGATACACTGCGTCCATATGACCCTTCCTAGGGTCATGCATGTAACGGCTCACTACACTCACCGCAAATGAGATGTCTGGACGAGTATGACTCAGATAGATCAGTCGGCCTACCAATCTCTGGTACCTTTCACGATCAACTGGTTCTCCTGCATCTGCACTTAACTTGAACTTTTGATCTATTGGAGATACTGCAGGCTTGCATCCCAACATGCCTGTTTCTAAAAGAAGGTCTAGAACATACTTCCTTTGAGATAGAACGATCCCCTCTGCTCCACGAGCTACCTCGATCCCAAGAAAATATCTTAGTTGTCCAAGATCTTTCACCTCAAATTCTTTACCCAACCTCACTTTCAGCTGAGCAATCTCTTCTTCATCGTCACCAGTAATAATCATATCATCAACATACACAGCAAGCATAGTAATATGACCACCAGATTGTTTAAAAAACACTGTATGGTCAGCATTGATCTGTTGATAGCTCATGTCCACCATAGCTCTTCTGAACCTGTCAAACCAAGCTCGAGGAGACTGTTTCAATCCATACAAGGATTTCTTCAATCTACATACCTTGCCAACCGTCTGATTTGTGTCGAAACCTGGTGGTATTTCCATGTACACCTCCTGAAGCAAATCACCGTGGAGAAAGGCATTCTTCACGTCAAGTTGGTGCAGCTTCCACCCACCATTCACGGCTAAGGAGACAAGCGTCCTTACTGTACTTATTTTAGCCACTGGTGCAAAAGTCTCATCATAGTCGATTCCGTATGTCTGACTATATCCTTTCGCCACTAACCGTGCCTTGTAGCGCTCAATTCGCCCTTCTGGGCTCTGCTTCACAGTGAAGACCCACTTGCACCCAACTATCTTTTTCCCTGCTGGTAGAGGTACTATCTCCCATGTTCTGTTTTTATCAAGTGCCCCAAGTTCTTCTTGCATGGCTGTTTTCCACTTTGGATCTTCCTTAGCTACCTGCCAACACTTGGGTATAGAGACAATGTCCAATGATGCAATGAATGCTCCATATATAGGTGATATGTTAGGGTATGAGACAAACTGAGCAATGTCATAACCAAAGCGATTTGGAGGGAGTCCCGCATTGTTGCGAGAGGACCTCCTCAAAGTAATTGGATTAGGAGAGGAAGGGAGAGGAATGATATCACCTGAATGATCAGAGTCTGATGTAGGTGTAGGTGTCTCAAGAGTCGAGGAAGACCGGGACAAGGGACTTGCGGGTACGAGTGCTTCCTCATCTTGTTTTCTCCTTCTTGTATACACCCTCAACTCCCCCTGATTTCGAACCTCACCACCTCTGGATTCAATCTCCTTATCAATCTCCTCACCTCTGAATTCAGTCTTCTCATTTTCCGGCTCCACAGAGGGTTCTTTCCTCAAAACAGGACAAGGTATCGTTCCCACATGTATTAATCTCCCATGGTCAGTACTCTCCCCCTCTCGCCTCATACACGTAGTATCTGGCGAGTCTCCAAAGGGCGAGGTCACCTCCGAGGTGTAATATGGTTCAAATTCTCTAAAATTTACATCCATACTCACAAACAATCTTTTCTCTATTGGACTCCAACAAACATACCCCTTCTGGGTAGCCGAATAGCCCACAAAAACGCACTTCACAGCTCTTGGATCCAACTTTCCTACCGATGGTCTGTTGTCCTTCACAAAACATACACAACCAAATACCTTCAATGGAAGGATTCCGCCATTATCTCCTTTCAACAGCTCACAAGGAGATTGCCACTCCAATACTCTTGAGGGCATCCTGTTAATCAATTGAGCAGCTGTCAAGACCGCTTGTCCCCATAAGTGCTTTGGAACATTCATCGAGATCATCATGCTTCGGGCTACCTCTAAAAGGTGCCTATTTTTCCTCTCTGCTACTCCATTTTGTGCCGGAGTGTATGCACATGTGGTTTGATGTTGTATTCCTTGGACTGACAAGTACTCCTCAAACGCCTTGTTGGTATACTCTGTCCCATTATCAGACCGGAATGCCTTCACTACTGCACTGTATTGAGTCTGAATCGCCCTGTGAAAGTCTTTAAAGCAGCCAAACACATCACTTTTATTTTTCATCAAATACAACCAAGTAACACGAGAAAAACAATCAATAAAAGTCACAAAATATCGATAGCCATGCATAGAACTTGTAGAACAAGGTCCCCAAACATCTGAATGTACCAAATCAAAAGCAAAAGAACTCCTATTTCCAGAACTAACATAAGAGCTCCTAGTAAATTTGCCAAACTCACAAGCATCACACACAAGTTTTTGCTTATTTGCCTTTTCATATAAAGATGGGTACAATCGACTCAACAGACTAATAGAAGAATGTCCCATGCGTTTGTGATGTAACAACAACACATCTTCCACACTACTCCCAAATGTTTCTACTCTAGCACTCTCCACCATGGATGTTAAGGCTGAGTCCATCCCGTCTCTATCCAAGTACCATAATCCACTATGCCACGTGCCAGTCCCAAGTCTCCGGCCAGTCCCCTTCTCTAGAAAGATCACCTTAGGAATATCAAAAGAAACGACACATTTCAGTTGGAGTATAATTGCACTAATGGATAAAAGGTTTACAGGAAAGGAAGGAGCATGCAGAACATTGGACAAAGTCATCGAATTGGTACCCTTCACAGTACCCTTACCAACCACAGGCTGAGCAGTACCATCAGCGGTCTGAATGCTTTCTGGGACTGCTAAGTGAGTATAGGAAGAGAACTCACTAGCAGTTCCTGAAACATGCCGAGATGCGCCAGAATCTACTATCCATTCTGGTGATCTTACAGTGGATATAGAGGCAAGAGCATGTGCATCACAATTACCTTTAGTTGAGTGAGCATAAGAAGCAGTGTTACCCCTGGATGAAGACGAGGTGTATGTGTCCTCGATCACACTCTTTTTGTCCTTATCACCTGCTGCTCTCTGCTTCTTCTTCAGCATTTCCAAGAGCTGACCATCCTCTTCGGTAAAGGCCACACTTGTCTCTCCACCATCCTCTGCTATCGTCAGATTTGCTCGGTAGCCTCCTCTTTCGCCTCTTCGGCCACCACGGCCACGACCACGGCCTCCAAACTGTCCACGTCCGCCTGACTCTCTCTCCTTAGGTGGCCTTGGACAAGCCGGTCTCAGATGACCTATTTCACCACAGTTGTAGCACCTTCGGGTCTCCCCCTGTGCACTTGTGTTACCCGAGTTGGAGACTACCAATGCCGATCGAATTCCCGGTGGTCCATTAGTTACAGCCTGCAATCCGATGCGACTCTCCTCCTGCATCATGGCTGCAATAGCCTCCTCCAATGGAGGAATCCTTGTCTGGGCTAGCAACACTCCACTCCTCTGCTCAAACATTGGGTTGAGGTTTTTCAGAAATTGCATAGTCCTTTCTTGCGCAAAAATCTCTCTACTCTTGCACGCAGGATCATTACAGCTTGCCATGGGCGAGAAGTGGTCATAGTCTGCCCATAAGCGCTCTAGATCTATGGCATAATCTTGAATAGTCCTATCTCCCTGAACAACAGCATCAATCTCTCGCTTTATCTGAAACACCCTCAGGTTGTTACCTGCCCCAGCGTATGTCCTCCTCAACTTTCCCCAGATGTCCTTCACACTCTCAATGCCATCCACTGTGGCAGCAATAGAAGGAACCATCGAGTTGAGCAGCCATGTGTATAGTAACATGTGAGTGGCATTCCACTCTGACCACTCGGCAGTATCTCTTCCCGGCTCTACCTTATCTCCCGTCAGATAGCCCTCAAGGCTCCTTCCTGCTAGAGCCCCTTTGACCCTACGCGACCAGCTCAAGTATGTGGCAGGTCCATCGAGTTTTAGATCTACAGGTGGGAGATCCAACTTCACAGGTTGTGAGCGTGTTAGCTCCTCGCTTTTCGACAACTTCAAGAGCTCAATCAAAGTCTTCACATCCGCAGAATCTAGCTTCTTAAGAATTTCTTCCATCGAACTAACTCGTATCTGATTTTCTCACACCAATCGTACGAGACTGAACCCCCCCCTTTTTTTTACTGTAGCAGCCGCGTCACTGTAGCAGCCGCGTCACTGTAGCGGCAGCTAGGGTTTTGGCTCTGATACCATCTTGAATTTGTTCTCTCTTTTGATATTAGTTCTTGTATCTATTAATTTACATTCTAGGCATATATATAGACTTTACAATATTGCTAATAAGTCCCTATATCTTTTTACCTAATAAGACCCTAAACTTATAAATCTCAACAGTATTCTATCACTCTTCTTTTCTGTAGCGAGCCATCTATGTGGTAGACTGCTTTTCCATTTTCTCCTATTTGGATTGTGTTTCAGTTCTCTCTGAGATTGCTTTTATCTTCTAAATGTTAACATTCAGTTCAGCAAGAATGGGGATGTCGGACTTGTTTGGTTTTGAAAGGGGATACCAATCTAGCAGTATCATATTTATTGAAATTTTGGCTGGAGGTTTGACGGCTTTGGAAGTTTTTCACCAAATCAATTAGAACTTCTCCCTCCAGTTATCATCCCTCCTCCAAACAAGGAGGGAAGGTAGCGTACTTTCTTAATTTTTTTATTTTTTTTCAAATCCTTCTGGACATTGTTCAAGTTCATCTGTACTTCACTTTTTTTTTGATGGGTAACTCACTTCGCATTTTTGGTGGGTAATTCGTTATCTCCGTCAGATATATCTCATTGCCCCATACTGTTTTCTTGAATTTACTCATTTCTGCATTTACCTTAAGAGATCAGAACATAATGTCAAGTTGACTGTGTTGCACAAACCAGATGGGCTGGATTAAGAGAGTACATGTTTTTCGTTTTTCTATTATCTTCAATATATATTTTTTTGTGCTGCTTTTTATTTTATTTTTATTGTTTTCTCAAACCCCCAGTGATTGTAGGATTTGGTTTTCACTTGGCTATTGCTTCATGAAGTTGTAGAATTAATTATTGCTACTCTTCTGTGGCTATTTGATGTAGAACCTTAGGCTACCACCTTGCATATAAAACTCTAAACAGCCTTATCTATGAAGCTGAAGAACAGCAATTATGAGGAGTTTAAAATTTTCCCAATGACAACAAAATTCCTGTTTATTCAATCCCAGAAAGAGAACTTGGAAGAAGTTTTTTAATTTAAATCTTCATTACATTCTCTCTCTCTTTCACACACACTCAAACAGGGAGACTTATGAAGCATTTTCTTAACTTTTTCTAACTTTTGCTTGGTAGGCTGTTGAGTTTGGCAGATTAGTTGGATCGTTAAGACCTGAGGAATCAGAAGATGTGATTGTGTCTGCATGTCAGAAACTTATTGTTATATTTCACCAGCGCTCTGAGCAGAAAATTGTTTTTATTACCCAACATGGATTGCTTCCTCTGATGGAGTTGCTTGAAGTTCCTAAAACTCGGGTACGACGACTAGGATAAATGTTTCATTATTTGGTAATTTTTTATTGTTTTGAATTTTATTTAAAGCAAACTCACTGATAACTGTGAGTGTAAAATTTGATCTTTGTTGCAGGTCATATGCTCTGTTCTTCAACTCATAAATCAGATCATAAAAGAAAACACAGACTTTCAGGAAAATGCTTGTCTTGTTGGCCTTGTAAGTAATGTGCACATTCAAGATTTTCTGCTCTCTTCCATGAAACAAGTCTAGTGGGGAACCTTAATTTAGAAATTCATAAGAGTTGTACATTTTCCTATTACTTGAATGGTCATTTTTTCTGTCTCTTACTCCTAAAATATAAATGACACTCTTTTTGTGGTTTCTTAAAATAATGACATATATTAATTTTGAGTTCCAATGCGTGGGACTAATGTAAATAATACTCTTTATAGTGTGCCTGATGGAGAGTATTTCCCTTAAAAGAAGGGGTATTTTAGAAACATAAAATAAACTAACTAAAAATACCTACTTTTCTTCATGCGGAAAGTAACTTTTCTACTAAAAGGGGACGAAGGGAGTTGCATTCTAGTCCAGACTATGTCATTATTTTAAGAAACCACAAAAAGAGTGTCATTTTACGCAGCCATCACATTTGAGTGCAAATATGATATTAAAACTTTATCTTGACTTGTTGACCATAAAGTTATTAATTTTGAGTTTCAATGCATGGGACTAATGTATATAATACTCTTTATAGTGTGCCTGATGGAGAGTATTTCCCTTAAAAGAAGGGGTATTTTAGAAACATAAAATAAACTAACTAAAAATACCTACTTTTCTTCATGCACAAAGTAACTTTTTCTATTAAAAGGGGACGAAGGGAGTTGCATTCTAGTCCAGACTATGTGGTCAAACAAGTCAAGGTAAAGTTTTAATATCATATTTGCACTCAAATGTGATGGCTGTGTAACTGTTTATAAGCTTTGGGCCTGAAAACGTATTTTATGTTTATTTTTGGGTCTCTCTCCCAATATCTTTTTATTCTTTTCACAGGTCGTGGAGTAGAATATTTTTTGAATTTTATCCAATCTTATTTATTGTTGGAGTTGCATGACAGATCCCAGTTGTAATGAGCTTCGCTGGACCTGATCGTCCTCGGGAAGTTCGTATGGAGGCAGCCAATTTCTTGCAGCAGCTTTGCCAATCAAGGTGATTTCTCATGTTTTTTTATAATCCTTGAAAATGATTTATGTGAAGATCCTGGATGAGAGTTGAGAATGATGACCTTTTGATGCAGCCCGTTGACACTGCAAATGTTTATTGCCTGCCGTGGGATACCTATTTTGGTTGGATTTCTGGAGGCTGACTATGCTAAGTACAGGTTTGTAATTTATGATGCAACTATTATTATTATTGTAAAGTAGTATTTATTATCCTCGGAAGTAATGGCAATTTGGTGCATGTTATTAATGATAGGCTTTCCAATGTACGGTTTTGAACTGTCGAATTCCTCAAATATTTTTGGCAATTTTCTTCCAATTCTCATCTCATAATTGTACAACTCAAGCTACTTTTTTTATGAAGAGCAGGAACATACCTAACTTATTGGAAAGGACAAATGTTCATGTAGCTCATTTTTGGCATTCAAAGAAAATTGTTGTAGAACTATGAAAAGGCAGTGAAAGAAATAGAGAGCTTAGGAGGGGCGGGAGAGTAATTATAGGCACTGAGCTTTCTAAATCACATCCTTACAAATCCATTAGAAATGGCAAGATATTTTGGAGTTGTTCAAGTCAATACTAATTAATCTGCAATGGCCAAAAAAATTATTTTCAACCAAACAACAAAATATAATTATTTTTTGCAAAATCTTGTCCAAGGGAAGAAGTTTGCTACGAGAGAAACTGAGTCCTAGAATCTATATGATTTTTCCACTTGGATGCAATATATTTTGGTAATGCTGCTTTGAATCCTTAACTATCTCAGTTTGGTTGCCAAGGTACAAAACCTAGGGGTTGTCTTATTTTGTTCACTTTTCACCATCATATGAGTTATAATTACTTTAATCCAATGGTAAAATTAACAAAGTAACTCTAGAAAAAGCCACAAAAACTAACATTATATATTTATGTATATTTCAGAATTTTGTCAAAATTAAATAATTATTAAATGGTAGAACAAATATATCTGTTGAAGTAATTAATACTACCATTTGTATGTTTTGTAGAACCGATAATTAAATGGAATGCATATGATAAACAGGTTAGTCTTACCAAGTGCACTAATTTGGTATTGACATCCAGGGAAACAGTTCATCTTGCTATTGATGGCATGTGGCAAGTCTTTAAGCTTCAGAGATCCACCCCAAGAAATGACTTCTGTCGAATAGCTGCAAAAAATGGAATACTTCTGAGGCTTATCAATACTCTTTACAGCTTGAATGAGGCAACTAGGCTAGCAACTGGATTTCCTTTGGATGGTTCAGTTCAACGACCACGTTCTGGTCCATTGGATCCCAGCCATCCTATTTTTGTTCAGAGTGAGGCAACACTTCCTGCATCTGATCAGCCTGATATCCTGAAGGTTAGGCATGGATTGGTTGAACATCCTTTGTCCACGGGAACTCAAGAACCTTCCCGGGCTTCTACCTCGCAGTCTCCAAGGCTGGATGCCATTCAACCAGATGCAAGATACCTTGTCACAGACACTGACAGACCCCAGTCAAGCAGTGTGGCTATGGAAACTTCAGTTGCTTTGGAAAAAGCTGGAATTATGGCGATGAAAGAATCTCGAGTAGATATTGATGCTCGGCAGCAGCGAGTCACTGGCTCCGTTAACAGGACATCTACAGATAGGCCTCCAAAGTTGATTGAAGGTGCATCGAATGGTCTTCCTTCTATGGTCTCTGCTCAGCCAGAGCAAGTTCGACCTCTTCTAAGCTTGTTGGAAAAGGAACCACCTTCAAGACCTTTCTCTGGTCAGTTGGAGTATGTACGCTATATCTCTGGGTTGGAGAGACATGAAAGTATATTACCTCTATTACATGCTAGTGAAAAGAAAACAAATGGTGAATTAGATTTTCTGATGGCAGAATTTGCAGGTAACTACTATTCATATTTTATTCTTTGCCTATTTGGAATTTATAAAATGAAGCAAGGAGTTGAAAGTTCTTAGCTAGAATTATATTCAATGAATGAAGTAAGCAGTTGACTCTTATTGAATCTTTTGTAGATCGACATCCTTCATGCTGTACTCGAAATGTTCTTAGTAGTAGAAGCACCAAAAGAAGTTTAATTTTTTTGTTAGGACATTAACATGCCCTTTATATTTTTACTGGAATAATGTATTTGTAGTAAAAGGTACATCTAGAAGTTTTTGCCTATTGGTATTTTGCTTTGTGCTTGTGAATCTGTTTCAAATACTTTTATATCTAGTTTCTCTATGTTTAGTGACACTAATTATATAACGACTGTCTGATATTCATTTCTTCGAAGGTGAATGACTGATTTAATTTTTGCAGAGGTAACTGGGCGTGGACGAGAAAATGGAAATCTAGACTCGACACCTAGAGTTTCGCACAAGACAGTAAACAAAAAAGTGGGAGCAGTGGGATCAAATGATGGAGCTGCTTCCACGTCTGGTATTGCATCACAAACAACGTCAGGTGTATTGTCTGGCTCAGGTGTTTTGAATGCTAGAGCAGGGAGCGCAACATCATCCGGCTTACTTTCCCACATGGTGTCAACAATGAATGCAGAAGTTGCCAGGGATTATCTGGAAAAGGTGGCGGACCTTCTGCTTGAGTTTTCTCAAGCAGATACAACTGTAAAATCCTATATGTGCAGTCAAAGTTTGCTTAGCCGTCTTTTTCAGATGTTCAACAGAATTGAGCCACCCATTCTCTTAAAGGTATGTGAGAATATATCTTTTGGCCTTATCATAATGTTGTCTGGGGGTTTCTGTCTATATCTCTTTTATATGTATCTGCTAACTAGGCTACCTAATTGGTTGCTCCATGTCAATTTGCAGATCCTCAGGTGCGTAAATTATCTGTCAACTGATCCAAATTGCTTAGAGAATCTTCAGCGGGCTGATGCAATTAAGTTCTTGATCCCAAACCTTGAACTAAAAGATGGACCTCTCGTACAACAAATTCATCATGAGGTTAGTCTTTATAATTTTAATCCTAAAAGAAGCATTTAGAGGCTTGCTATAAGCTACTCGTAAAGTTAGATTGATGTTGTATCAGGTGCTCAAAAGTTAACGTAGAAGTCAATTTTTATTAGTCACTTTGTGAATATATTAACATCTTTACTGATTTCAACAGCCAATGATGTATTCCTACATTTGTTAATATAGCAAATGATAGGTCAACTATTGGTGTAAGTCTGAGCCTTGTACTTGGCTAAAGAAGCATAATTTGTTCTATGATCAAAGCTTTGGTTTGTAGTAGCAAATTAGTGTTCCTGTTGGGGAATATAATTCCCTATAGAAGAATTATAATTATTTATGCGGCATATAAGTGGAGAAGATTGGACCTTAGCATAAGCCAATTGGTTGTCACACTAATATGATATGGTCACTGTTGTGACTTGGGCCAACACTCTTCCCATGGAATTTATTCAATTACAGAGCAAGTTCTTGGTGTTTGTCTTGAGAACAGTATGTGTTTTACACCAAAGTATATTGCAACTGATGTGTAAAGTTATGTTTTATGTCAATTGTTATCTAGTTAGAGCACTGAATTGTAAACACAAGTACATGTATGAGCTGCCATATTACTGCTTTAAATAGTATCAGCAGTCGACATCATTGTTTTTCCCCATTTTTTTTTTTGAAGGTCCTCAATTCGCTATTTAATCTTTGCAAGATAAATAAGAGGAGACAGGAACAAGCTGCTGAAAATGGAATAATTCCACACTTGATGAATATTATTGTGACTGATTCTGATTTAAAGCAGTATGCATTGCCTTTATTGTGTGATATGGCTCATGCCTCCCGTAATTCAAGAGAGCAATTAAGGGCCCATGGTGGATTGGAGGTGTACTTAGGCCTGCTTGATGATATGTATTGGTCAGTGACAGCTTTAGATTCAATTGCTGTTTGCTTGGCTCATGACAATGACAATCGCAAAGTAGAACAGGCCTTGTTGAAAAAGGATGCAGTTCAGAAATTAGTGAAGTTCTTCCAAAGCTGTCCTGAACAACAATTTGTTCACATTTTGGAGCCTTTCTTGAAAATCATCACGTATGTGGCCTCAAAAGCTCTCATATTTGTTTCTCATTCTTTAAAATTGTATCTGGTGCTTATTCTATTGCTCGAATGTAGTGATTGTTTTAACTTCTAACAGTGACATTGTCTTTTAATGTGTTTTTTCTAATATTTTGAGATGCGTTCTTGTCTGATATTTTTTGTTAATTCACCATTTGTGTTGGTTCAGAAAGCGTTAACAACATGTCACTGTAAATTATAATGGTAATACTAGGATGGCATTTGATAAGACTCTAGTTGTGTCACCGTGTCATTGTAATACTTGTGATCAGCTAGAAAGCTTGGTCTTGTTTTTATATATCCATTGATTCCTTTTCTTCATCTAGCTCATTAGAAGATGATACACCTACATTTTCTCCTTTCAGAATCAAATTCTTTAGACTACCAGCTTCTCCATTTGTGTCTTTGTTGCTCACTTATTAATCGTGTGATTGCAGGAAATCATCCCGGATAAATACTACATTAGCTGTTAATGGTTTGACACCCTTACTCATTGCAAGGCTGGACCATCAAGATGCCATTGCTCGTCTGAATTTGCTTAAACTAATAAAGGTGAAAACCTAAACTTGTCCTCCATATTTTTCTTTCCCTTTTAATATAGTAAACCGACTTGAATCAAACCGACTCGTCCTGTGGTGATACTACTAAATAGGAGTAAGTTATGTATCCGTGTTGAAAAGGTAAATAACATGTAGACGAGTGTTACATGCATTTATGCTTTTATTGTAGTTGGGTAGGCTTCTGTCTTGGTTTTTATTTGTTCTGCCTGCTGGTATTGTTCAATAAATAGGGGACGACGCTGTAAAATTACTAGGTAATGGATGGGAACTGTTGTTACTATCCCATCTTCCTATACCGTTTACCACTAGTCATTCTTTAGCTGAATGTAATATTTGGTAGACTTAGTATAGCTTATGTCATTGCCTCTTAAGTTTGTCTTTTTATTCAGCACTGATTTTTTCGGATGTCTTTACATTAAAATATGTGTTTCTCACAATAGCAATATATGATGAAGCATTGCATTCAAATCTGTCAAGAGGTCCATTTAAATCCGGTTTAGTATTTTGTTGTCGTCTGACTATGATAGTAATTTCATTATAAATTGCTAACTGAAGTTCATTATGACAGGCTGTCTATGAGCATCACCCTCGGCCAAAACAATTAATTGTGGAGAATGATTTGCCACAGAAACTTCAGAATTTGATAGAGGAGCGCAGAGATGGGCAGAGTTCAGGCGGCCAAGTATTGGTCAAACAAATGGCTACATCTCTGCTCAAAGCTCTTCACATCAACACTGTTTTGTAAATCCATTTCTCAGCTCCAATATGTACATCTTATTCTTTAGGAAATTCCTTTTTGATTGTTTTAGTAATATTGTTTTTTTTATTTATTTCATATATCGGTTTGCCTGTTTATATCGATGCGACGAGTGTGCTGTGCTCTATGTATTCAGAATGTCTCAAAGGACTAGGTGGCTGTCTATTTGCTTTGGAGCTGCCAGAGTTTTCTTTTTTGTTTTGCTTTCCAGTGTTAGCTTCTTTTAATTGCTATCATTGCTTTCGGCTTCTCGGGTAGGGTTGCTTTTCTTAACCCGCTTCCCTTTATAGGTAGTAATTTTGACTTGTATATGTTCGAATTATGACCGTTTGAAATTTTATGATGATTTGAGTTTCATGATGATAGAGGCTATGGTTTGTTAGTATTGGCTTTGTAGTGAATTCGTTTCTGTCATTTCTTACTGTTGCATATTAACTAATAAGTAGGCTTGAAAAAAAAAAGATTCCAAAAAAAAAACCCTTTAATTTTGGAGGAAATTATACTATTTATTAAAAAAAGAAAATAATTATAAAATTACATGTTGATTTTTTTTTATTTATAAAAATTTTAGTTGATCTAAAAATATTTCAAAATTACTAAAAAATAAAAAATAATTATAAATATATGGTGTATGTTGGTATAATGTACTATATTAATAAACTAAAAGTATACTAACACTATACCAATATTATATAAACATACTGAAATTTTATTAATATTAAATAATTTTTTTTTATCAAAATCACATTAAATCGTATACTAAAAATTAAATTATAATATATTAAAATTATATCAACAGTATACAAATTAAAATATATTGAAATTTTATTAATATCAGGTAACTTATTCCCTTAAAAACCTCCCACCTTTTACCCATAATTTGTTTGCACGCTCACGTTGCAAAATCACCAAATATACCTAAATTACGATCTTTCATTTTCAATTGCACCCTCAAATATTAAAATTCCCACCTTTTAGTTTTAATTACACCCTTAAACATTAAATTAACCTTTTTTCTAATATTTCAAATTTCAATAAATATTCAAAATGGTCCTCATAGTTATAATTAGGACAAAACCACTATCTTGCTTAATTTTTTTTAAAAAATAATAATAATAATTTATTCAACATAAATCAATTAAATATATTCAAAAATATATTGAAAAATTAAATAATTCTTTTAACTTTAAAATAATTTTTATTTAAAAAAAATCTGACATGAACCCGTTGAGGAAGACGACTTGAACGGAGGAAGACAGGTCGTCTTCCTCAGAGATCCGAGGAAGACGAGTTGTTCGTCTTCCTCAGAGATCTGAGGAAGACAGTCGTTCTGAGGAAGACGACCAGGTCGCCTTCCTCCGCTCTCAGGTCGTCTTGCTCATAACAAAGGAAGACGACCTAATTTGTCAGCCTACGTGTCAATCCCGACTTCCAACTCAGCAAAAATGTCTCGAAAAAATATCGGTGTATTGATTTGCCAAAAGTGCAAAGTTCATTACCGGCATTGTCAAGTTTAAAAGTTTATGTTGTAATTGCAAATTAGGTCAAAGTTGGCTAGCTTTGTTATTATTTTAAATTATTTTATTATGTTTTTTATTAAAGTCTGGTGAGTATCAATCATATATATTCTATAAATTTCAATTTGAAAAGAAAATTGTGTTTAAAGAAAAATTCTTTTTGTTTTTATCTGTAAATTTTTTATATCTACCAAATCTCAATCAACTTTTGTAATAAGATTTTTATATAAAGGCCTAATTACTTAAAAACACCCCACGTTGAACTTTTTTTTCGTTTATACCCCGATCCTGGAAAAATTTCAATTGTACACTATTTTGGGTTTTTCGTTTTCACCTCTACCCTGAGGTACTAAATTGATCTTTTTTTCATCTGAAAAAAGGTTAAAATAATCCTTTATTTTTAGCATATATTCTAATTAGATGTTAATGTAATTAATTACACAAAAACACCTTTTACCTTAAAAATACATATTTAATTTAGATTAATTATCAATAATTATTATTAAATTAAAAAATAAAAATAAATAAATTTATGTAAAATAAAATATATTAATATTTTTTTCCGGGTTTCTTCCGTTGTACGAACTCCTTCTCCTTCATTGAAGGAGGAGCAGCTCGTACTCCTCCTTCTATGGAAGGAGGAGCACGAGAACCGAGAAAAAAAATTAAATGTTTTCAAAAAAAATATTAGTGACGGGGTTATAATCGGAGGAGTATGATGCTATGTCGGAAATATTTTTTTAAATAATTTAATTCTTTAATGAAATTTGTAAAAACAATTAAGTAGGATTTATTTGAATCTTTTAAAAGATAAAGGACTTTTTTGTATTGTTCCAAATAAGAAAAGATATGATATAATCTTTTTATTTAATTGTTATTAACGTTTTTATATATTTAAATTATCAATTGTACCCTTAGTTGGGGTAGAGATGAAAATGAAAAACCCAAAACAGGGTACAAATGAAAATTTTCCTAAGTCGGGGTATAAACGAAAAAAAAGTTCAACGTAGGGTGTTTTTAAGTAATTAGGCCTTATATAAATGTGTAGTGTAGTTTATTTGCTATATACATACAGAGTAATGCTATATAACCCTCCTTTTTAACCCACCTTTTTTGACCCACCTGACATGGCAAAAAATTAGCGGATGCATTAAAAGTTGTTTTTTGAGATATACAATTTTGGAGGGGATTTGGACGAATTAAATGCTGCCACGTAAGGAGGGACAATGAAGATGGTACAAAATGGAGGGTTAAATTGCATTTTCCTTAATTGGGCGACATCAATTACACGAACGGGGGATTATAGGACAGCCCCTCAACTCTCTCAACTCCCTTGTCCAAACCCTAGCTTCCTTTGTCCAAATTCTAGCCGCACTTCACGGTGGGAGGTGATTTGTTTTACTATACTTGTCTAAAATCACCTCCACCTCCAATATTTACAATTTCTAGCAAATAGATGAGTTTTTAATTTAGATTATTTTTATTTTTTATTTTTTCTTCTATTTCTTAACTTTATCTTCTTTATCATACATGGGTGATATTTTGAATCTTCATCAAATGGAAAGTTTAAGTAGACATCTCAGCATTTTTCAGCATCTCTGATATACTTTGACGAGTTGGAAGTTTATATTACAAATTTAAATGGTCACAACTTATTTTAATTTATAGATTTGTTATAGGGGTATTAATGGAGCAAATCCAAACGTTTCACCTTTTTATCAATTTTTACAAATTGTAGCCCAAGTTCTAATTCTAGCTATTTTGCATCTTTTTTAGGATACAAGTTGCAAAAATATGAAACATTGGGATTTGATTTGCAAAATTTTAAAACGTTGGGATTTAATATACCAATAATATGGCTGCCGCATAAGCAAATAATGGTCGGAAAATGGGTTAGACTACAATTTGAAAAAATTGAAAAGGTTAAAATTTGTTTCGTAAAGTTTTAAACGTTCGGCTTAAATCGCAAAAAAATAAAATATTAGGGTTTGTTTTGCCAGTACCCCTTTGTTATATATCTAGGACTTTTTATTATAATTATTTAGATATTGTAATTTTATACTCATCTAGCTAGATCTATTATTAGATTTAGGTATTTTTGAGTTTATTAAATTTAGTAGCTAAAAACCCTTGTAAAGTTGTTGTAATCTCTAGTTTAAATATCGTGACTATTAAGACTCTTCGTAGTCGATTTATTTCATCTAATGAAATCTTATTTTTCGACAAAAAAAATGACATGTTCTTTCTTGCAATATTTTAAGAGAATGGCAGTGACGTCACACAAATGCTGAAAATTTAATTTGACTTAAACAACAATCACCCCCCCCCCCCCCCCACCCAACTTTAAACAATAAGCAATTAACACATAAATTAATTTTACGGACATCAGTCATAAATTTGCTAATTATAGATAATTAACCCAGTTTTTGACAAATTATTTGCAAGTTGAGGTGCAAGTTGATAATTTAAGGAACATAGCTCATAAATTGAGGAGGTAAATTGTCAAAATAGAATGATTGTCTATAAAATTAATTTATGTATTAACTGATCATTACTTACAAATTGAAGGAAAAATTACTACTAGAATCATTCTAATTTTATCAAAATCAAACTGAAACGAGTTTATAAAATTTTAATTTGTTCCAACAGACTCAAAAAATTAGTCCACTTGATTTTTTATTCAGTTTTAACTAAAAATAAAGTAAACTTTTAACATTTCAAACCAAACCGAACTGAAAAACTATATTTTTTACAATATCAAACCAAATTATCAGTTAGGTTATTTAGTTTGGTTTGATTTTTGCACACCCCTACAAACAAACATGTAGCCAGATAGTAAGAGAAGACAAATTGTTGTTACTCAAAACTTCAATGAATCCAAATGAAAAAGAAAAACCTGGAAAATAACTTTACTTTCATCAAATTATAGAATCCGTCTTGAGTAAAAACAAGGATAAAAAAAATCGACCACAAAAAGGAGTTAATGCTACTCTACCTTGTTTCTTGTCACGCAAAACTCAGACACAACAAGCCAATCCACCAATCACTATTATACAAATCATTCTCGATATGGAGCACGATAATGCCAAATAAACAAACTTCAAACGCCATCTCGATGGCAATACAATCCAACTCAGGAAGTGTTTAGATCAGATCAGCAACATTCATCGGCATTTCATCGATCTGGGTACTATAGTATTGCTCTATATCTCTTAAAATCTTGATATCGTCACTTTTGACAAAATTTATCGCAACACCCTGGAAACAATACACAAGTCATTGAATTACTAATAAATAATCAAGCAGGTAAGCACCTTAAGCCATCAGACCATATCATAATAAAGTAGAACAAGCATCTGCTAGTATTTCATGCACAAAATATTGCATCATAAATCAAGATTTGGCCATGACAGGTCAGTGAAAAACAACTATAATAGAACGCATATTGCCGATCTATGCAAAACAAAAACAAAAACAAAAATAAAATACATACCTTGCGTCCAAAACGACCTGAACGACCAATCCTGTGGATGTAAAGCTCTCGATTGTTTGGAAGATCATAATTAATTACCAAAGAAACCTGAGGAGAAAAATAAACTGGCACAATAAGGACAACATAGCAGATGGATACCTCCGAGAATACAGTTGAAAAAACTAAAAAAGCAAAATACAAATGAGAAGCACTAAGTCACCCAGTAGCAAAAGAACAAAGAAGAGATGCAAAACACTGCAATCATGCTCCTTTTGCAGACTTGGAGTCTTTTTGACTAAGAATTTGCCAGTTACAAGGAATTTACCAGAATTAAAATTATTTAATCACCGAGACATTTGTTGTAATCAAATTCAAGATATTTTCATCATGGAGTCTTTTAGTTAAAGAGTTGTTCTTTAATAATTGCAATTGATATTTAACATTGAACCTTATTTCTGAAAAACAAAAAAATTCCAAACACCAAAAGAACAACTTCAAGCTATATAAACTTTCTTTTCCACTTCTCTTTTCCGATGCCAGGAATGTGAAAATGAGTTTCAGTATTCAATCTTATGCAAACAGATATATATTTAACGAGGTATTCCAAACTGACTCTTTTCAGAAAAGTAACTATATACGTCAAAGAGGAGATAGTGGGGTATTTGGAAACTTAAACACATGAGGCAATATCTTGAGATTTATTTGTTTTTTATTTAGACTTTCTGCATGTATTACATTTACGAATAACTGAATGAAGATGCACGCTGAATTGAAAAATAAAATCAGATTACTTGCCTGTTGAACATCAAGCCCGCGGGCCCAAACATCGGTAGTGATCAGGACTCTGGTATCGCCATTCTTGAACTCTTTCATAATTGCATCTCTCTCCTTCTGTGGCATGTCTCCGTGCATTGATGAGACTGTAAAATTACTACTACGCATCTTCTCAGTTAGCCAATCAACCTGTACAACAGCATTAGAATGAATTAAATCCAAAAGAATATTAAGTTCACTTGATTTTAACTCAAATTGGTCCTGACTCAACAGAATCAAATACTTTTAAAGTCATTAATTAATTACTTGAATTGCAATCAGCACTAAAGAGGTTTGATTTCCTAAGAATTCAACTCAGTTCATATTCCATAAGAATAGTATAGCATCATGCACCAAAACCCAGTTCAAACTTGAAGCAAACAACAAAAATTGAATGACAGTAGAAAAGCCGCCTCCACAACTAATCGGATTATGTTCAAATAAAATTTTAATATCCACACCTGAACAGATTATGTTCAAATAGATTTTAATAATGAATGTCTAATTTTGTATAACTCAATATCTAGCTACAGCCTACATATCATAAAAATTAGATATTAGTCCAAAAAATTATACAGACAACAGACATGCAGCCACAGAAAGATTGTAGGCAACCCACTCATAACAAACTAGTGTAAGCCAGAAAAAACTAGTTATCAAAAAACACAGAAATCACTTAATTCATCTGGGTAACAGAATAATAATGGTAAATCTGTTTGTAGAGACTTGGATTTTCAACAGAATTATTATAAAATCCAAAGTCTATACACTTGAGTAATAAAAATCTCATGTCAGATAGCAGAAAGAAAATTTGGTCACTAACAGTATTACCTTTCGCTTTGTGTTGCAGAATATAACTGCTTGGGTGATGGTAAGAGTGTCATAAAGGTCGCACAGAGTATCAAATTTCCAGTCTTCCTTTTCAACTGCTACAAAAAATTGCTTGATGCCCTGCCATCATAAAAACAGATCAAAAATCAAGATCGTATCAAATAATTTTCTCGCTTGTTAAAAGCTCAAGCACAGCTCAAACAAGTACTTGCCTCCAATGTCAATTCATCACGTTTCACAAGAATCTTTACAGGATCTGTCATGAATTTGCCTGTCATCTCCAAAATTTCATTAGGAAGGGTAGCAGAAATCAAGACAACCTGCAAAAGCACACATGAATTTAATATATAAATTCCATGTTTCGTGTCAGTTATTACTTATTAGTTTTCTTTACCCTGCCAAAAATATAATCAGATATCATGCCAAATCAACACTAGGTTGACTCAGTTACGTTACGACTTTTAAAGTTTAAATAGAGCTAATTATCATGTTTTTAACAATTTCCAAATATATATTTCACAATACTCGACATATGGTCACTTCAGGTTTCATAACCATACAGCTGAAAAACCCAAATCCATAGTAGCAACATTGTACAAATAAATCTGTCATGTCAATAAGCAGAAAACATTTACCAAAGTTTATGTCAAATCAAATCTCACAATAGAAATAACACTGCTTTAAATTAGATCGAGCACCTAGTGAACACAAATAATCAATGAAGAACACAATGCGAAAAAACTGAAGAACATGTATTAAACAAACACCAAATTTACATTCATGATGGTAGGAAAAAAGATCACAAATAATAATCTCATACATGCATATGAAGAATACCAGCTACATAATCAGAATAAATATACATGGGATAAAGTATTGGATTATAAAATGAGCACCTGGAGTTCGGGAGGAAGATATCTATACACATCATAGATTTGATCCTTGAAACCTCTGCTAAGCATCTCATCGGACTCATCCTACAAGACATAACAATAATAGGAAGAAAATTTCAACAGATGCTCTCACGCATAATATATTCACATACTATCCTGATTGGACATGCACCACACATCCAGAC
Source organism: Mercurialis annua (assembly GCF_937616625.2). NCBI lineage: Eukaryota > Viridiplantae > Streptophyta > Magnoliopsida > Malpighiales > Euphorbiaceae > Mercurialis > Mercurialis annua. The sequence goes on from NC_065574.1 coordinate 13,701,398, forward strand.
TCGGAGCGTATGATATTTAAAACAGACGGAAGCAGTTAAAATCACAAGAGGCAAATTCATCAACTCACAAGAACAAGTAACCTAATGGCCCTGGTGCGTAATGTTCTTCTCTTAATCATATCACAGACTCTTCCAGGCGTTCCCGACACAACATGAACACCATGCTCTAGTTTTCGGATATCATCACCAACACTTTTGCCTCCAATGCAAGCATGTACTTGTATATTAATGTAACTACCAATTGCCAATATCACCTTCTCAGTCTGCGAAGCCAGTTCTCTTGTTGGTGACAATATCAATGCCTGCACCCTGTTAAAAGAAAATAGAACTCGATATAATGGCAAACAAAGCACAAACTCATAAATCTGTAAACTACATTAAATAAACTCCTCTTTGTTATTTAAGCTAGAAAATAAACTAGGGCATTCTTTTACAAGGTGAAAGAAAACGTAATGATGCTCTACATAAATCTTCAGGTGTACTTAAAATTAAGGCTAAACTCATCCCGAGGCCCCTATACTTTACCACTTTTGTTCACAAAGCCCCTACTGTAAAATTATTTTCTTCTAGTCTCTCTACTTACCTAATTTTGACTTTCATGCCCTTTTCTGTTTTCCTCCAGTCACTCTACTTACAAAGTTTTGTCTTCGAGTCCGGGCGTGCGAATCGAAATTGGGCAAGTAGAGGGACCTGAACGTGAACAAGTTTACAGTACCTGTAAAGTACAAGGACCACAGGATGGATTTTACCTAAAATTAATCATTCAATACCAAGTACCTAATTCAAACTAGGGTTTCTATATCATTAACAAACAACAAAAAACCAACACTTTACCTACCCAAAACAAGCAATTAACAAAATTAGGGTTTAGTAATATTAAAAAAGGAGTACATACTCTCTACTAGCGGTATCAACTGTTTGACAAACAGTGAGAGCAATCATAGAAGTCTTTCCGGTACCGGACTGAGCCTGTGCTATCACATCTCGGCCTTTTATCATCGGCATAACAGCTCTCTGCTGTATGGCTGAGGGCTTTTCGAAACCGTACTCGTAAATTCCACGGAGCAGATCGTTCTTAATGCCCATCTCGTCGAAGCTGGCGATGGGCTCGATTCCCTCCGTCGTCTCGAACATCAACTTATCATCCTCCGCCGCAGCTCTCCTTGCGCTTCTTCCCGCTGGTACCACGCTCGTTGTCGCCATTGGGATTTTTTTTTAACAGAGTTGAAGAAAATTGTTGTGCGCTAACCCTTTTTAGACACTTTTTTGTATGAGACGGTAGTGTTTCGGCCCATTTTATAAGCCCTTTTCTGATAGGGCTAATTATAAGGGCTTTTCCAAAAGATATGTTTGGCAAAATAAGGGTTTTTTACACAAACAACCTACATTGACTAATTGTTTACTTTTATACATGTCATATTTTTCACTTACTAAACTACCATACACGGAGCTGATTCTAACTTTTATACGGATCTTATATATTCAACCCTAATAGCACAATCATCATAATTTCATTTATTTTCTCTCTCCTCATCATTCAATTCTCTCTTCCTCTCAACTCATATTTCTCTCTCTTCCTCTCAGCTCATCTTCCTCTCTCTTCCTCTCCGCCGTCTTCCGCTTCGCCGTCCTCTATTCCTACGCTCCTTCGTCATCGTTCTCATCATCGTCTCCGTTGTCATCTTCGCCAACGCCATCATCTCCTCTGCTCGTCTTGTCATCTATTTGATTTCAGATTTACAATTTGTTCATTCTTCTTCTTTTTTTTTTTTTTTTTTCAGATCTAAAATTGTTTTACTGTTTTTTCATCATTAAACATGTATATAGATTATATTTCAAGAATATAATGTTAATTTCATGTTATGTAATATACAATTATGGTTATATGGAATAATTTTTTGTTATTTCTGCATTTTGTTTTTGTGTTTGGTTGTATTTCTGTGTTTATTTATTCTGCAGCTCGATTTTTTTATGATGGTTGATTGTTGAATTATTATAATGTTACAGTGTTGTTGATTTGTTGTTGATTTTGTGTTGATAATCAGTTAGTATTTCCTTGATTTTAACATTGGAATTTTTTTTTAAATTGACAAATTAGATAACTTTGTCAGCGAAATAAATAAAATAAAATAAAATTTAACTGATACTAGATAATTATATGTTTGCATTATTATGTTGACATGTTGTTGATTTCTTGTTGATATTTTGTTAATTGTCACAGTTTTTCAAAAAATTATGTTTTATTTTATTCCTTATGTTGATTCGTTGTTGATTTATTGTTGACATTATGTTGATAAGTATTTCAACTTTTTTTGATTTTCAATTTTATGTTGACATGTTGTTGATATACTGTTGATAATATGTTGATTTTTCAATCATTGAAAGAAAAATAAATTATATGTTTGCATTATTATGTTGACATGTTGTTGATTTCTTGTTGATATTTTGTTAATTGTCACAGTTTTTCAAAAAATTATATTTTATTTTATTCCTTATGTTGATTCGTTGTTGATTTATTGTTATCATTATGTTGATAAGTATTTCAACTTTTTTTGATTTTCAATTTTATGTTGATATGTTGTTGATATACTGTTGATAATATTTTGATTTTTCAATCATTTAAAGAAAAATAAAATTAGTCTTATATTATTGTATTGATGAGCTAGCAGCCGCACAGTTCCTTCAATATCACTTGTATAATTTTTTTCCGTTTTCCACCTCTCATATCTAACTAAATTTCGACAAAGCCGGTTATAATACAATTTCATTTCATCCAACAAAAGTTTATTTCACTGACAATATTATCTTATTTGTCAATGTTAAAATAAAAAAAATCAGTTGATATCAACATAATATCAACATAAAGTCAACATAAAATCAACAACACTGTAACATTACAATGATTCAGCAATCAATCATCATCAATAAATCGTTCTGCAGAATAAAAAAACGCAGAAATACAACAAAACACAAAAAATGCAGAAAACAACAGAATTTTATTATATAAAATCACAAAATTATTCTACATAACATGAAATAAGTATTAGATTCTTTAAATATACTCTTTATACATGTTTAATGGTGGATAAACAGTAAAAGATAAACAAATTACAGATCTGAAAATGAAAAAAAAAGAACAACAAATTTCAGATCTAAAATCAAAAAGATAAAAGAAAGATGGCGCGGCGAGACAAAGACGAAACGATGGAAATAGAACGGCGGAGGCGGAACGGCGGAGGCGGAACAGCGGAAGCGGAAAGGCGGAACGGCGGAACGGCAGAGGCGGAACGGCAGAGGCGGAACGGCGGAGGCGGAACGGCAGAGGCGGAACGGCGGAAGCGAAAGAGCAGAAATCGTGGAAAATTTCTTTCACATCTCAAAAGAAATCATGGAGAAGAAGAAGAATGATTGAGAGAAATAAGAAAAATCGTATAAAAAAAAGAAATTTGAAGTACAAGTTATTAAAGTAAGAAAATGAGGTAGGTAAAGTAAAGATTTAACTTGTACTGTATAAAAGTAAATGGGCTGCCAAAATCAGTATTTTATATAAAAAGCCCGCAAAATAACAAGTAAATACTAGAGGTTTTTTTGAAAATAACCATAAAAGTGTAAAATATTTTAAAAAATACAAGTTGACCAAATTTATTACAAAAATATGTTTGAATTTTAAAAATTGAGAAATATGGTTTTTATTTATAAAAATAAATTTATTTAAAAATAAATTTATATTTATTATCAGTTTACTATATTGATTTACTAAAAAATAAATTTACTATTGATTCATTATCGATTTACTTAAAAAAAACTTTTATTATTAGTTTATTTTTTTGGATTATAAAATTAAAGTAATTATTGCTTAGTTTACTATCAGTATTATAAAACATATATAAAATTAGTTTCAGTTTGTTTACTTTTAATTTACTAGAAAAAACAAATTTACTATTATTTTACTATCGTTTACTTTTAGTATACTAAAAATCAAGTTTAATATTAATTTACTTTTCCAATTACAAAGTTATAATAAACTATTTGAAATTCTTAAGAGGGGGTGAATTAGGTTTAATGGCGATTTTTAAAAGTTTAAGACAAAGATTTAGGGTTTAGAGATAAAAACATAAGAGATTTAGAGTGGTTCAAATCACAAACCGATTCTGCTTTACTACTCAATTAAAGATTGAAATTTGCTAATCCACTAATGGGTTGGTGTTTTAAAGCTAAACATCTAACTTTACAAAGAGATTTTCTAGAGCTAATCTCAAACTCACAAAGTGATTTTTTAATACTAATTACAAACCCACTAACATTAAATGATTAATCAATAATAATAATCAACAACAAAAAAAAGCAATCAATTAATGCACAATAAATAAATAAATAGTAGTATTTAATTGTTTATAGTTATTGTTCTTAGAGTGTCTAACTGCATAAATGTGGTGGTTGAGGGGTATTTATAACCCCAACAACTCTCATCTAAGTCTTTCAAGTGAAGACTTCACTTTTGCTGGAATCAGTAGTGTCACGCCCGTGATACTGCCCGTCGTGCCCACGACACACCTTTTGGCCAGTTATACTGATCAGCTCCATCCAAATGTTTTTTTATCTGTTAGGGAAGTTTTACATATAATTATTGAATCCCCACGCGGTAATTAGTCCCTTTTGTGTGTGTGGCAACCATTGTGTCACGTTCGTGAGCCATCATCTTCGCACCCATTACTCATATGTGTCGCGCCCGCGACTCCTTTATATCACGGACGCGAAATCTTAATTGTTGCTTTGTGAAATTTTTTATCGCCATAAACTTCTGAATCGATCCACGATGGTTTTGTTAGGTTCTTATACACTAATAAACAATATTAAAACTTTTAAATTAATTGTCTAAGGTCAAAATTAGAAATATCAAAAGGACGTGGTCCAACACTATTATATTTAGTTTACTATCAATTTATCATCAGCATTTCTAGATATATGAAATTAAATTTCAATTTATAAATTTTAATCTGTCAAATTTAGTTTACCATAGGTTTACACATGCGATTAACAGGGATTACTTTGACAGAATAAACCATTAAAAACATTAATCATAATATAAAATAAGTTTACAAAATATTTACTATAAATTAAAAATAAATTACAAAAATTGTCAAATAAATAAATAAGTTATTAAATGTTTACCATATGTTTTTTTTAAACAAAGGATCACTTTACCCCCTGAACTTGGCATAAAATATTAAAAACGTCCAAATTAAGAAAAGTGGATCACTTTTACCCTAAACTTGGTAAAAATGATACAACCCCTTTACCCTGAACTTGGTAAAAATGATACAACCCCCCCCTCCAACTCTCACCTAAGAGAGTGAAACACACTCTCCAGTTTTGGTGGTAGTTTTTTTTTCTTAGGTGGTTTTTGATGGCTAAAGGTTTAAAATGATCCTAATTTTTTGAACATTGTACAAATTAGTCCATAATAATTAAAAAATAATTTAATTTTAAAACCTTACATATCAAAATTATATTAACTAAAAATATAAAGGGCTTTTTTGTAATTTTTGCAAAAAAAAATCTTATTTTTTAATTTTGATGAGCAACTGCCGGAAATCTTTTCCGGCAACTGCTCATCATTGTCTCTTACAGAGACGACGAGCTCGCTCTGTGAGAGACGAGTTCGTCTCTGACAAAGACGAGGAGCTTCGTCTCCAACAGAGACGAACCGTCTCTGAGACGAACTGAGTTCGTCTCATTTCGTCTCTCAACAGAGACACTCTCAAACCCAGATTTGGGTTCGTCAAAGAGACAAACTCAGTTCGTCTCTCAGCAGACACGAGCTCAGATCTGGGTTCACGCCGACGAACCGATGGCGGGTAGTGTTTTGGGCGGGGGTTGATGGTTTTTGGTGGTGGTTGGTGGAGGTGGAGGAAGTGGGACAGCGGTGGTGGTGGTGTAAAGAAAACCCCGATGGATATATCATTTTTAAAATTTAAGTTAAATATTTAATTAACTTAAGTTAATTAAAATTAAATGTTTAATTATATTAAGTTAATTAGAGTTAATTATTTTAAATTTAGAATCCCACTCTCCAATTAAGGTGTCAGATCAGCATAGGGTATTTTTGAACCGGTTTTTCCAAGTTCAGGGTAAAAGTGATCCGGTTTTGGTAATTTGGACGTTTTTGATACTTTGTGCCAAGTTCGGCGGGTAAAGTGATCCTTCATTCGTTTTTTTTTTTTTGACAAAATTAAAGTTTATATTAATATGGTGAAAAAAAACATAATAAATCTTCAAAGTCTAATTAAAGATTGTATATATATAAGCGAATGGCATTTAAAATAAGGGTTAATTCCTAAAAAAATCACGAACTTTACACGAATTTTCATTTTAATCATGACCTTTAAAAGTTGCCATTTAAAGACACGAACTTTCATTTTGTTTCAAATCTATCATTTCAGTGTATTTTTGTTGACTAAATTCTTCAATAAACCATTAATGAAAGACCCAAATTATAAATCGACATTAAATTTTATTATCAATTAGTTAGACTATATAGGATTAGGAATTTTTGGTTCGATAAAATACACCGGATTTTACTTTGGCGATAGATTTGAAACAAAATGAAAGCTCGTGCCTTTAAATGACAACTTTTAAAGTTCATGATTAAAATGAAATTTCGTGTAAAGTTCGTGATTTTTTTAGAAATTAATCCTTAAAATAACTATAAGTTGTGTTCGAAAATCTGATTTTTCTTTATGTTTTAGACATCACATTGTAGTCTCAAATTCAGGTGTCATACATGAAAAGCAATAAATACAATAATGAATAATAAAATTTAAAATAATATGCGAATATTATACCAACCGCATAAATCCAGTCATTAAGATTGAAAGCTGCTTCTTAATTGATCTTCATCAAATCATTTGATAAATGTCTTCATTAATGTACCTGTATAACTTATAAAGGAGGAAAAATAACCTAAAAAAATAGTTAACCTCACAAAAGAGATATTAATCCCTCAAAGGAGGATAATAACCTCAAAAGGAGGACAATAACCACACAAAAAGGTCTTTAAGAAAAATTTTAACCTTACAAAGAGAATAATAATTATTTTATTTTTATTTTCTGCGTTTGAATTGTGAAATGTAATCAAAAATAATTTCTTTCAAAAAGTTTAAAATTAAAAAAAAAATTAAATAACATTTAATTCTCTAAATATAATAAGAATTGAGAGAGAGAAAAAAAATAGTTGTAAAAATGCTACCCTGAATACCATTTTAGTAAGGAGAAGGCTTAGAACATCTCCATTGCATGTTGTATTTTTTATGCTATTTTTAGCACAAAATAAGATAAAATGCTACATATAGCACATATTATTGAAATTCACTCCATTGCAAAATGCTAAATTAAATGTTAAATTTATGATTTTATAAGTGATTATCATTATTGATGGCAAATCTGTAAATAATTTACATATAATAAAATTTGACATATGCTAAACTTTCTAACAAATTTGGTACAAAATTTAGCATATGCTAAATTTAGCACATGAAATAGAAGTGCAATGAAGATGTATTTTTTATACTAAATGCTAAATTATAGTATTGTGAGGTAATTTGGCATTAGAGTGGAGATGCTCTTAGGAGCACGTAGAAAATTGGTATATTTGAATTTTATGTATGGTTTTGAATTGTATACCAATTCTGCCATATGGAAATTTCAACATCAGATTTTTGTTCTTTTGTTAACTAATATTTATAAATTCTAATTAAAAAAATTAAGTTAATTTAACATGTATAACCAAAAAATAATTAACTGTCACCGCCACCACCACCACTATAAAATGTTGCCTCCATTAAAAATAGATGTCAAAATTACAAAACCAAAACAGTTATAAGTTTCAAAATTTTGGAGAGAGTTTGATCTGTTTTCTATAACAATAACAAATTTGGTGCACTAAGATTGTGCATATAAAAGAAATTTCTATTGAAAACTCATTATAAATCTGATGAAAATTTTAACCATGATGGTTTGTGCAACAGCAACAACCGCCAATTAATGTTGGTGAGCAAAACGATGAACATACTTAGTAAAAAGATTCTCATTAAGTATGAATGATTTTAAACCGTTGAATTATCCACGCATGTTTGAATTCCCATCATATGCTTGCTCTCGCAGTCTAGATATTGAAAGTTCATATTTTGCAAAGAAAATTGTCAATGGCTTCTTTTGATGTATGTGATGAATTATCTGCTACATGCTCCACTAAAAGAAACCTCACGAGAATCTCTCAATGATTACCAACATATCTCACAATAATCATCATCTGTTCTTTTATTGAGTTATCACGAGATTCGTCAACCATAAGTGAGAAAACATGATATCCAATGTCCTTAATAATGGTAGTTCTCACTTCTATAGCACAAGCATCCACTAATTCTTTTTGAATTTTTTTCAGAAGTCATCTGATTGTTTCCCATAACATTGAAAAATTAATGAGTTTAATCATTTAACATAATTGAACTATATTACTAATACATGTAATTAATTAAATTATATTAGTAAATGTTGACATTAGTGTGTGAACACACTAATGTGTGAAACATTTAAAAAAATTAAAAGTTGCATTTTTTCCCACATGGAAAAAGAGAATGTCGGTTAAAATTCTAATACGGAAAAAGTGATTGGATATACAAGACCTGAGTAGGTCGGTTTTAAGAATTCTAATACGGAAAGTTTGATATTGGAATTTAATTAAAGGATAAAATTTGGGACTAAAAAAAACGGTAAGAAAAGTTGTTAAAGTAAAGTTTGGGTCCCAAATTGGTAATAATAAGTAAATTCTCGGGAATTGCAATTAAAAGATTATCGATGGAAAATTATAATTATGGATTAGTATTATTTATTTGGATATAAATAATACGTATATAATTGAGTTAAAGCGAGTAATTAACTGTTTGATTAAAAGGATAAGTTTGAAAGAGAAATAGTTTAAATTAATGAAATGAGGGATTAAAGTGGCTATTTAGCCATGATATATATTGAATTCATATGAATTCATAATCATAAGGAAAAAGAAGAAGGTTATAGAAGTGTGAAAACAAAGGAAAAGTGATGAAGCCTAGGGTTTGATCGTTTTTCGTCTGAATCGCGCGTTCTTTATATCGATCTCTCCAGAATTCAATCCTCTATCTTCCTTAAGCTTCAAAACAAGGTAAGGATGAGTTTTTGGTTTAAGGTTTCAAAGTTTTGTTGTCTGTTTTGATTATGTTATGAAACGGTCGAATCGAACTTGTAGAAATCGTGTTGTTTTTGGTGTTTTCGACTAGCTTTGAGTAGGGTTTTGTGTAGTTATCGTGAGCTAGCATGTCGGAAGGGATTCGAGGAGTTCCCGGGGTCAAAATAGTTGTCACACCTGCAGGAAACGAGTCCAGCAGGTGCCTCGCGACGTGCTGGGTATCAGCACGGCGCGACAAGTCCAAATCTGGCCTATTGCGTTGCGCCGAGCCCCAGCACGACGCGAGGGGTTGCAACCAGCCCTGGCGCGACGCGCTAGGGCAGGTCGCGTCGCGAACCTCCCCTATTCAGCTAGGGGAGGGCACGACATGAGGAAGGGGCAAGGCCGCCCCTTCCCATGCACGTAGGGCTTGAAACGCCCTACTCCAACGTGGCATTTCGAAAGTTCAAACCAGTTTAGTCGAGCATTCGAAACATGATTGAAAATGACAAAGAACATGAATGAAAAGTTAATGGAAACATAATAGAAATGGACGTTTTTATGATAAGTTAAAAAATCGGTATAAGCATATCGATTGAATAAGAAGTCAATTAAAAGTTTATTGGAATTAAGAAGACGAATACGAAATAAGATTGTTTTAACCTAAGTCTATAACTTAGGGTTTAGTTTACAAGGTTCACGTTTATATACTAAACGTGTATTTGATCTAAACATGTAACAGATGTATCAGAAAACTACGAGGTCGACAGATTTGGATTAATACAAGCTTATTATCGTATCGATTACATAGTAGATTGGATAACGGTCCAAGTGAGTTATATTTTATTTTCGTGTATTATTCATAAAATTCATTTGATATATTATAAATACTATTATCGCATATTATATGATTTGATTTGTATATTATATCGTTGATTGATTGTTTAAGTATAAGAATTTGGTGTGCGATCTGAGGGAACAACTACCTATTGGGTGTTAATAGGCTGTGTGATCACCAGTTTCGGGTAAGTCTTAACAAGTAGAATTAGACTAACTTATTTGTGAAAGATACGAAGGTTAGCATGGTTGAACTATCCCGTGGCCTGTATCTAACGAGTCGTCATGGTTGAACTATCCCGGACTCATATCGATCGTTGGATTTAAGTGTTGGTGCGAGTCACCATGGTTGAACTATCCCGGGGCTGTACCAGATGGTATTGGTTGGCTTGGTTGAGCTATCCCGTAGCCTACCATCAGGATTAAGAAATTGTTATTACTTATGATGTCACGACCCGATTTCCATCCTCGAAACTCGAGCCGCGACCGGCGCTAGGGAATGGGAGTGGTAGCTCCGAAACCCGTAGCAAGCCTAAAACCACTACAAACTTATTGCGATATAAACAAGTAAGTGTTTTCAGAAAAGCTTTTTAACGATAAGATATTAAACATCTATGTACATTTTCTGAAAACCATCAATAGAAACTAGGGTCTTACAATGCGATGCCACATCAAGCATTGCCCTGTTTCGCATATCAAAAACAAACGGTTTAAAGCGCAGTAACGCCATTCAAGTTTACAAACATCAGAGTATAAATATACATTAGACCGTTTGACAAAACTATATACATATCTAGGACTGGTCTACTGCAGCACTACTGATACATACTTCTTCTATACATACTTCTAAGCAGACTTCTGAAGCAAGAATAGAAGCCTGTCACGTCAAAAGACTATATACCTGAAAAATGGTTATAACAACGGGGTCAGTCGAAACTGAGTGAGTTCATAAGTTTACAGTTGAGTATTCTATAAAACAAAACAATGCAATAAATCATTCATTCATATGCATCCAAATATAACTTCCGATTGAAACCCTAATCCTTGATTCATCGAATTATCAAAACCAAATTCTTTCTTTCAAACAAAACGATATATCTTAATCTTGCTGGTAGGTTGCGGGATAGTTCAACCAGATCAACCAATACCATTTGGTACAGTCCCGGGATAGTTCAACCAAGGTGACTGTCCATCTCAAAGTCCAACGATCGATCGATATGAATTTCGTATTCAAACAAACAAAACATTTTCAAACACAACCGAAGGAGTATACAACTTGAACTTAACTAGTGATCACGTAGTTCCTATTGCCGCCCAATAGGAAAGCATGTTTCATCGGATCTATACTGGTTTCAAGATAATGATGCATGTATTTCATACAAAGCATTTTCGATAACAAATCGTGTTATGCAATTCATATAAATCATTTTACGTTTAAAAGCAATGCATTTTCAATACATCAAAAGTAAACACATATAAACTCACTGCTTGCTTTTTCCCCAAAAACTTTTTTACGCGACCTCCGTCAAGCTCCTTGTCCGGTAGCTGGTTGCCTTGCCGGACCTAAGAAACAGACAAACATAACTCGAGTGAGAGTCTAACTCGATAGACATTCTAGACTCGAGATATAAACACACACGTACTCGCTCACGGATCGAACATCACTTTTCATTCAATTCTCGGCATGCGCGTACGGCGACGAGTGTTAAACTAACTCAATAGGAATACGAAAAATCGGGGATGCGAGGGTCGGGGGGTTGCACGATCGTGCAGGGAGGTACACGTTCGTGTACCTTGATGGTACACGTTCGTGTACCTTGGTACACGGTCGTGTACCATATATTGGTACACGTTCGTGTACCTTGGTACACGTTCGTGTACCATGGATGGTACACGTTCGTGTACCACAAGTACACGATCGTGTACTATCGTACACGATCCTCCGGAATCGATTTCCGGGGTTTCCGACATGCTATATACGTAAAAACGCTCCAAACTCAACCAAAACGCGTATTCTAACATCTAAACATCCAAAAACGATCCTATAATCGATAAAACGATACAATCGTTTCGTGGCCTAAAACTTTGAATCGATATAACTCAAAATATATCCGTCCAAACGATAAAATGTCAAGCTTACCGTGATACACCACTGGAATACGATCAATTCGAGTTAAGAAACGTCAGAAACGGACGAGAAACGACGATCGAGCGACGGAACGGTGGTTTCGTCGATAGAAAATGAAAAGATGAAGTTGATGATATGATTTATGTAACCTTCCTTATGAAGGTTTTGATATCATATATATCCTGGCTAATTTGCAACTTAGTCCTTGAAACTTTTCAAAAGTTACAAATTAGTCCAAAACCTATCCGCGTCCAAATTTTAAAAGGCGTCCGATCGACTCGAGATTTTTACCACATATTCTATAAATTATTTCACGGACTTTGGCGAAATAATTACTAGCTCGGGATTTATATTCTATTTTATATTAATTTTTGAAGTTATATCTTTAAATCCCGCTAATCCGCTTTCTAAACATTATTCTAAATTCCCGATAAAATTAAATTAAATTCTTCTTAACTTAACTTATCGGAAATTACGACACGTGGCACGACTTATTTATCTTAAAATAATTGGGGTATTACATTCACCCCACCTTATAATAAATTCGTCCTCGAATTTATAACTTTAGCTCACGTACCTATCAAAAGAAACTAACACGTCCATAAGAGTTATAAAAGGTACCTTGAACATTATCGTCAAACTCTTGCGCCTCTGGCGAATTCAAAGCAAAAACTCTGGCCTGACCCCCACCAGCCTGTGAAGTCTGACCAGCACCACGACCTCCACCATTCCTTCCTCCACGATTTCCATATCCACGGCCTCTCTGGCCGGTAAAAGTACTTCCTGTCTGACCATATCCAGATGCTGCCTGATATGCAGTCCTCTGTTGGTTGTAGGAAGGTTGCATCACAGTGGTCGTTGAGCCTTGAGGTATCTGTCTCGGACAATGTCTAGCAAAGTGACCATATTGACCACAATTAAAGCACGCTCCTGAGACAAGATGACACACTCCGTAATGCCTCTTGTTACAGGTCTCACAAATAGGAGGTTCAACTCCTGCATCACTTGTTGTCCTTGCACTATATCCTTCTCCAAACGTATTAGCTTGTGAATCATATCTAGCTCTTTTACGTTCTCGATTACGCTGAGGTCTAGGGAAGTTTCCATCATGAGACTGCACTGGAGCACTCTGCATCACATGCACATTCTCATTTCTAGTCGGTACTCGACCAGAGGGATCTGGAAGTCTCCCGTATCTAATCAGGGTAGACTCAATTTGTTGAGCACTATCAATAAGCTGAACCAAATCTCTGGTCACACTCGACATCAAGCTCACGAACTCGGGTCCTAATCCCTTTACAAACCTCGTATTTACTCTAACCGGATCCACATTCAGGTCTGGTGCAAAACGGCTCAATCTTGTAAAATCCGTAACATACTCTTGCACCGACCTATCTCCCTTTTCCAAATTCAGTAATCGATCACGATGCAGCTCAGTCACTGAGTACGGTAAATAGGACTCTCTAAAGCGATTAACGAACTCGGCCCACGTCATCTGATCCATAGTCGGTTGAATAACACGTTGAAACCAATCCTTTGCTGGTCCTTTCAACGACATTTCTATCATCATAATAGAATGCCTTTCATTAGCTTGGAGACGTCTAGCGTTACGCTCCACTTCGTCCAGAAAATCTAACGCATCTCCAGTACCGTTGAATTCAGTTGGCTTAAGACACATGTAAGCCAAAGTAATATCTCTATCCACATTCCCGATTAGATGTTGCTGTTGTTGCAGCAATTGCTCCCGTTGCATAGTCTGGTTCTCCACATGAGTTGTTGCCATAGTCGCAATTCTAGTTAAAAACTGTTCCATATTAAATCCTCCAAAATTCACTGGTTGAGGCATTCCTGGTGCCTGCACTGGTTCTTGCACATTGGCAGCTTGCCCTCTGCCTCCTCCAGCTGCTCCAGCCGGTTCCTGCTGTCCACCCTGGACAGAAGACTCATCTTGAGCCTCTCCAGCTATTGCTCGTGCCATAGCGCTACGCGATCTAGTTTGTCTCTGGCCAGCCATCCTGACCAAAGCAAACAACGCCCCGATCAGCAATCATACGATGAACATATTCTTACTTCCAAGCGCAAAACTAATCATATATGCAAACAGAGGCATCCGTATACTATCGATCACACGTACAACAAACTCACATCCTATAGATAAGAGTTGAAAGCGCGAAAACAAACGAAGACAATTCAATGACATAATTCGAATCCTATAGCTGCAGTAGTTCCTATCTTAACCTAAAGGCATTGTCAATCCTAGGATCACATAACAAACAAAACATAAGGCAATGGCCTAGGAAACTAAACCATTGCTCTGATACCAACGTTGTCACGACCCGATTTCCATCCTCGAAACTCGAGCCGCGACCGGCGCTAGGGAATGGGAGTGGTAGCTCCGAAACCCGTAGCAAGCCTAAAACCACTACAAACTTATTGCGATATAAACAAGTAAGTGTTTTCAGAAAAGCTTTTTAACGATAAGATATTAAACATCTATGTACATTTTCTGAAAAACCATCAATAGAAACTAGGGTCTTACAATGCGATGCCACATCAAGCATTGCCCTGTTTCGCATATCAAAAACAAACGGTTTAAAGCGCAGTGACGCCATTCAAGTTTACAAACATCAGAGTATAAATATACATTAGACCGTTTGACAAAACTATATACATATCTAGGACTGGTCTACTGCAGCACTACTGATACATACTTCTTCTATACATACTTCTAAGCAGACTTCTGAAGCAAGAATAGAAGCCTGTCACGTCAAAAGACTATATACCTGAAAAATGGTTATAACAACGGGGTCAGTCGAAACTGAGTGAGTTCATAAGTTTACAGTTGAGTATTCTATAAAACAAAACAATGCAATAAATCATTCATTCATATGCATCCAAATATAACTTCCGATTGAAACCCTAATCCTTGATTCATCGAATTATCAAAACCAAATTCTTTCTTTCAAACAAAACGATATATCTTAATCTTGCTGGTAGGTTGCGGGATAGTTCAACCAGATCAACCAATACCATTTGGTACAGTCCCGGGATAGTTCAACCAAGGTGACTGTCCATCTCAAAGTCCAACGATCGATCGATATGAATTTCGTATTCAAACAAACAAAACATTTTCAAACACAACCGAAGGAGTATACAACTTGAACTTAACTAGTGATCACGTAGTTCCTATTGCCGCCCAATAGGAAAGCATGTTTCATCGGATCCATACTGGTTTCAAGATAATGATGCATGTATTTCATACAAAGCATTTTCGATAACAAATCGTGTTATGCAATTCATATAAATCATTTTACGTTTAAAAGCAATGCATTTTCAATACATCAAAAGTAAACACATATAAACTCACTGCTTGCTTTTCCCCCAAAAACTTTATTACGCGACCTCCGTCAAGCTCCTTGTCCGGTAGCTGGTTGCCTTGCCGGACCTAAGAAACAGACAAACATAACTCGAGTGAGAGTCTAACTCGATAGACATTCTAGACTCGAGATATAAACACACACGTACTCGCTCACGGATCGAACATCACTTTTCATTCAATTCTCGGCATGCGCGTACGGCGACGAGTGTTAAACTAACTCAATAGGAATACGAAAAATCGGGGATGCGAGGGTCGGGGGGGGGGGGGGTTGCACGATCGTGCAGGGAGGTACACGTTCGTGTACCTTGGTACACGGTCGTGTACCATATATTGGTACACGTTCGTGTACCTTGGTACACGTTCGTGTACCATGGATGGTACACGTTCGTGTACCACAAGTACACGATCGTGTACTATCGTACACGATCCTCCGGAATCGATTTCCGGGGTTTCCGACATGCTATATACGTAAAAACGCTCCAAACTCAACCAAAACGCGTATTCTAACATCTAAACATCCAAAAACGATCCTATAATCGATAAAACGATACAATCGTTTCGTGGCCTAAAACTTTGAATCGATATAACTCAAAATATATCCGTCCAAACGATAAAACGTCAAGCTTACCGTGATACACCACTGGAATACGATCAATTCGAGTTAAGAAACGTCAGAAACGGACGAGAAACGACGATCGAGCGACGGAACGGTGGTTTCGTCGATAGAAAATGAAAAGATGAAGTTGATGATATGATTTCTGTAACCTTCCTTATGAAGGTTTTGATATCATATATATCCTGGCTAATTTGCAACTTAGTCCTTGAAACTTTTCAAAAGTTACAAATTAGTCCAAAACCTATCCGCGTCCAAATTTTAAAAGGCGTCCGATCGACTCGAGATTTTTACCACATATACTATAAATTATTTCACGGACTTTGGCGAAATAATTACTAGCTCGGGATTTATATTCTATTTTATATTAATTTTTGAAGTTATATCTTTAAATCCCGCTAATCCGCTTTCTAAACATTATTCTAAATTCCCGATAAAATTAAATTAAATTCTTCTTAACTTAACTTATCGGAAATTACGACACGTGGCACGACTTATTTATCTTAAAATAATTGGGGTATTACATATGAATACTAGGAAGTCCTAGTTCATGATTGTTTATAAGATTAGGGTTTCGATTGGATCAAATGCTTGGCTTATATTGTATATCGTATAAATGGTTGTTTTAAATGCGATGTTATTTTTATAATACTGTTAGTAATTTGTAATCTCACTCAGCATAGTCTGACCCATTGTTTTTAAACATTTCAGGTGCATATGTCTGGACTTGGCTAGAGTCCACCTTTTTGGGTCCGGAAGTTGTCAGTTGTATGTATAGTTCCTGACTTCCGTAGAGCTGCAGTAGGTTGACAGAGTCGTGGCCTTGACAGCAGTGCATTCTGTTTGTTATATTTGCTGTCTCTATTCATATCTTTTTATAGGCTACGTTTGTTGTATTTTGTTTCACGACGCCAGCTGCCGGTGATATGACCAGTTACACCAGTATGTATATAGTATCGTGGGGCCAGTACGTACGTGGTACGGAAGTTAGAGCCCATATGTTGACAGAACGACTAATGTATATATTTGTATATATGTTTATCTATTTGCTTCCGTGTGATTAGTCTTTATATGGTTGTTATTTGCGAAAAAGTTTTTATTATTTTAGGCTTATTACGGGTTTTGGAGCTACAACTCCCATTCCCTAGCGTCGGTCTCGGCTCAATAATTTGGATCGTGACAGTGCAGTGGTGGCAGTATTTTTCTGTTGTTTTATCCTAGTACGATATGGTTGATAGCTAGCTTTGCACCTCCGAGTTGAGCCACGAAACGTCTAAAAGAGAGTGACCTAATCCGCGACTCAGCCTTTTCGGAAATTCATGTTTCAACTGGCAATTGTTCCAACAATTTTTAGACGTGCCCCTTAACAGTTGCTGCCATGAATTCTGAAGAGGTTGCGAAAACAAAATATTGATCGTGAAGTTGTCCTTGTTTCACAAAACGATTCTATTAGAAAGTTTAATGAACAAAAGATCACTTTACCCCCTCATCTTGGCACAAAGTATCAAAAACGTCCAAATTGAGAAAACCGGATCACTTTTACCCTGAACTTGTCAAAACCGGTACAAAAACACCCCTTATGCTGACGTGGCACTTAATTGGAGAGTGGGTTACTAATTAAACCTAATTCACTCTAATTAATCACTTTTAAACACTAATTAATAACAATTAAATTCTAATTAATCTAAGGGCCTTTTTTAACTTTTTTCAACTTCTTTTTTTATTTATTTTTATTGCGGCGAGCCTCCTCGCCGGAAAACAGGAGCTGCTGCTCCTCTTCTCAGAGGAGCAACAGCTCCTCAGAAATTTGCTCCTCGAGGAGCGGATATGACCCATCTGGGTCTGTTCATCTTTTTCAACGAAAAAGATGAACAGACCCAGATGGGTCTGTTCATAACTTCCATTAGGAAGTGAAGAAAATTTAATTTTCTTCACTTCCTAATGGAAGTGAAGAGGAAGAGACCCATCTGGGTCTCTTTCGTCAAAGTGACGAAGAGACCCAGATGGGTCTCTTCTTCACTTCCATTAAGGAAGTGAAGAAATCCTTCACTTCCTTAATGGAAGTGATGAACAGATCCACGGGTCGTCAAGAACAGACCCGTGGGTCTGTTCTTTAATTTTTTTTTAATTAAATTATAAAAAGTTAGGGGTTAATTTGTTATATATGTATAATTTAAAGGGTTAATTTGTTATTTTAAGTTCTTGATTAGAGGGACTAAATTGTTTTTTTTTTAATTATTAGGTATTAATTTAAAATGGTTTAAAAAGAATTAGGACCATTTTAAACCTTTTTATATCAAAAACCACCTTAAGAAACCGAAAACCACTTTGAAAATCGAAGAGTGTATCTCACTCTCTTAAGTGAGAGTGGGGAGGGGGGTTTTTGTACCAAATTTGACAAGTTCAGGGTAAAAGTGACCCCATTTTGCTAATTTTGACGTTTTTGATACTTTGCGCCAAGTTCAGGGGGTAAAGTGATCCTTTGTTCAAAGTTTAATTATAAATTAAAACTTATGATGAAACAAGATCCACTAATTGGAAATGACAATGACCAGCTTGTGAGTTACAACTGTGATAAATCATGTCATATGACACAAACTTAGTTTTGAATCAGAGACTAACTTGATTGAAAAGACGAGTATGATGATTTCAAAGATCAACCTTATTGGTAGATTTGGTGGGTGGTGGGCAGACACAGACGCATCACACCATTTCTGCTATGACAGTGTTATGTTTAAAAAATATATTGCTAATAAAGATAAGTGTTGTTGGGTGATACCCACAACACTAAACCTGCCAGATTTGGCGATTTAGAACTGAAGTTTATTTCAGAAAAGAGTTTGATTTTGGAGGATGTGTTGCACACTCATATGAGAGAAAAAAAAAACAAAATGTTGTGTGTCAGATTTTCTCCTGAATAAAGCCAGAGCTATTCAAACTATCCGAGACAGTGTTTATACTATTATTGAGGATGCTTTATTTATTGGAAAAGGTTTTTCCACTGACAATATGTTTAAATTAATTGTTAATTTAAATATTATTTTGCCGTCTGCTTATATGCTATGTGATTTTAATGCTTGGCATACTAAAATTTATCATGTTGATAATAGAGTTATTTTTTATATGAATTTTTTTTTGAGTTTAATACCTAAAATGTATTTGAATGATTTTAAAATAAAAAAAAATTATGAATTTCATAGTCAATCGAAAATAACTAAAACGTCTCATAAATATGTTATTAGAGAATCTGAACCGTTTGATTTAATTTATTGTAATAACTTGATGGAACATTAACTAAAAATAGAAAACGTTATTTCATCACTTTTATTAATGATTGTTCTGATTTTACTTTTGTGTACTTGATGAAAAATAAGAGTGATGCACTTGACATGTTTAAGTTATTTGTTACAGAAATTGAAAATCAATTCAATAAGAAAATCGTACTGAATATGAATCAAACTTGTTTATAGACTTCTATAACTCGCATGGTATAGTACACGAAAGAACAGCACCTTATTCTCCTGAAATGAATGGTAAAGCCGAGGAAAAAAATAGAACATTTACAGAAACTGTAGTGTCTATTTTATTGATTTATGGTGTTGCTTTTTATTGGTGGGGCGAAATCCTGTTGACTGTTTGTTATGTACTCAACATAGTTTCTAAATCAAACAGTAAGATCTCACCTTATGAGATTCTCAAGAAAAGACAACCAAATTTGTCTTATTTGAAAATTATGGGCTGTTTAGCCTATATACGGATTCCTGATCCAAAACGAATAAAATTAGCAAGCAGAGCTTATGAATGTGTTTTCATTGGATATGCAGTCAATAACAAAGCCTATACATGTTATGACTTGACCGCACGAGTGATTATTGAATCTGTGGATGCTGATTTTTATGAACGGAAATTTTCTTTTAAATTAGAAAATAGTGGGAGCGAATCATCTAGTAATGTTCCTGTGGTCAGGAATAATGAGATTACTATGATACAAAACCAGAGATCAGAAAAAGTAAAAGAGTTAAAATTTCAAAAGAATTAGAAACTGATTTCCATGTCTATTCCTTAGAGGAGGATCATACAAACCTCCAAAAATCTAGTCGGTGATTATTAGCCTAAGAATCTAGAACATCTTTTTACAAATTAGACAAGGTTTCCGGGTAGTTTTAAGGGTTTCCCTTATGTTTAAAAGTAAATCTTCTATTAAGAAATCACAATACCAACTCTCACGTTACAAGCTACAAGTGCATTACAAGTAAAAGTAATATGTATAAATACCTCAAACTGCTACAAGGTAATCAGAAATGGGAGAAGTTATGGTATATATTTACCAAGACTATCAACAACAAAAAAGTAGAAAAAAAACAACACGAAGTAACTGGTGGGGGGGCTTAAATTAGGAGGAATTCCAGACTTCATATTTTAAGTAATATTTCATCTGAACAAGGTGGCAGTCTAACTTAGTGCTTAGAGTCAATGGTCTGCTAAATATCAACTAATTCCTAGGGTCACAGAGCAGATAGTTCAACTTCTTGGGTGCAAGGACGATATGCTACAAATGTGCTTTCACTGGAGAAGGATCCAGGATTTAAACAAGTGATTCCTGTATATTTGAATGCCTTCTGCTCCCCATTGTCACCTAAAACAATCTGTGTAAACGTGAAATGATTATTCATTCGAATTTTCATGGATCATAATAGTTTTCAATAAGAAAAAATAAATTGATATATCTAAAAAATTATCATGTTTCTTCGAGTACAAACAAATACTCGATAAATTAAGCATAGGATAACACAGGATATAGCAGTACCGTGTGTGGAGATGGATAGAGATGGAGGCAGTGATCGAAATTCCAGATAATTGGTTGAACAGTAAGAGGGAGTGGGCAGAGATGACTTTGATGGGTTATTGTTGCGATCAGCTGTAGAAGTAAAAACCTATAAGTTTCATTCATCAATAAGCTCAACTGCACATCATCATTATGTTTGGGGAAGGAGAAAGAAGCAAACATGTTCAAAGGGATCAGCAGTCTCCTCTGTACAAGGAGGCATTAAGCATGACCGACGCATCCTATAAAGCAGATCATAACGAAAAAATACGATTTCTTGAGTATAGAATTTGACCCTGCATTTAAATTTTGAAGCATTAATATATGAGGAATTAAGCACAAGACAAAAACTGCAGCGAGCACACTAGGTTTCCATGTCAAAATTCCCATTGCTATATTGCCCTCAAAATCTAAGAAATGCAAATTCTAAAAGAACGTTAAAACAAAATGGATCTTGAGGGAAAAACAAATATAACATTTATATAATTAGTCAATTATTAAGGAGAACCTGCAAGGATTAGTTGAAAAAATGGCATTTGGAATGTGCTTCTGAAGCTCTTCAGTTAGATACTTTGGTAGAGGGCACCGGGGAAGAACTGTTGACGGACCTGAAACAGTTAAACATTTCCGTAGTCTCATGTCAAGCATTTTAGAAAGAGTTGAAACTTGAAAGTACCGCATCAAAACCATTTTACATACCTGCATCATCAGGACCTGGAATAAACAGAAATCGACTTTGTTCTTTAAGCCTTGGATGTGCTGCAATCATTTTCCCCAACTTTCCAAATTGTAACCTACATATGTTCATTAAATTTAGTTGAGTTCATCTTGTCACCATATTTATTCGCAGCCAAGACAGGTAAATCACCCAAAACTCCCTCACCTGAGAGTTGAAAACGAATGAAAGGAAAGATTGCATGGACGAGAACAAAAATTCCCCATAAAAACAAATAAGGAAGGAACGACTTCTTGGATCTCAAAGCCGTCAAGTACCATCTCAAGCTTTCCCATAACCTTCTCTTAGGATAAGACGATATCATGATCAGGCGGAGCTACACTAGAAAACCACCAACACCAAGCCAGCCCCAAATCTAACTACATATGTAATTCAAAGGATTTTGTTATCACCTCATCGCTGTCTAGCCAAATGTCGGAGAGTATGACAAACATGTCATTAACAGCCTTGTTTTCCAGCTCTTCAAGTCCTATCTGTTGAAATGTATAGGAAGATCGCTACAAGTATGACATGCTCTAATATTAAGCCAAAAAATGTCGAACACCAGTACAAAAGATCCTCATTTTTTTTTATCAGTGTAAGCTTATAAGGATACAGTTTCCTCTTTCGTGAAAGTACCACCTCCGAAGAAATCATGTTGTGCAAGTAAATTTAGTGATTTCTCTCGATCCTCTAATGGAGGAAAACCGCATGTAAGTACCTGCGTGAGAAAGCAACTATTAACATTTCTTGATAAATTATTAAACTCTAAACAACTAAAAGTGGTTATTAATTTCAAGCTGACGCTATAATGCAACCATTCGAAGTTAATATTCAACAAAATTGTGCTCAGCAAATTAACCAATCTCATTGGAGAGAGAATCCTATGTCAAAATTATAACAGTACTATTACATAAGAAAGCAGCGCACAAGCAGAGATTCTTGAGGACGAGAACTGTGTATAATTTACCCATTAATTTTTTTGATTCACATCTAAGTATGGATTTGACTGGGATTCGGTTATATTCAGGATTGTGTGGCATAATTCCAGATACAAGTTTATCACAAGCCTGGGCAGATATACCATCAGAGACTCCAAATATATTAGTTAGCCATATTCATACCTCATCCCATACAAAATCGTGTGCCATTCAAAATTATCATTTGTAATAGTAAAAGAGCTGTCATTCAGATGGAACTTCTATGATCACTCATCTATTTGCATTGGACGCCCTTATGTTATGATCCTATGAAAGAGATTTCTGCTACATAGGATATTTGAGCACATGATAGTCCTGCCTATTTTTCGCATGAAACTTGCAAATGGTATTTGTTTGTTTTAGCATTATTTTGTTGTTATACATACAGATAAAAAAAATGACCGTGTTCATAACCATACCCTCAAGCCTATATTCAGATTTAGCCAGATCCGGCCAACCACAATGCATATATAATACTAGTGGACAATTTATATAAACTACTATTTAAAGCAAGGAAACAATTCAAGTTTGAAAGTCCTGCATTATACCAGCAATCAAGAATACAGAAATGTATCAATAGATTGTTATTAATGTTCATTTCCTTAGATTATTACAGTTGATTAACTGCTGAATTTTATAAACAGTTGTATAGATGTTGTTGATTTGTTGCCATATGGAGCAGCTAAGTTATCTGCATTAATACGGCTGTATACAACTCGTTATTTCCTCTTTTGGCTCATAAGCCTTATATATATAATTATATATTCGGTGTCTAAACTAGTTCGAAAATGAGAAATTGGTGTATGAACAAATATATATATCAAATTGATGTTTGAACCGACCTTTAGGAATAATGAATGCGAGGCCCATCGGTTAAAGGACTATTTTACCCCCTTAACTTAACATTAAAGATCAAAAGAGGCAAATTTATAACATTTTGACAAAAATATCTAAAAAAATCGAAGTAATCAGTTTACTTATTAATAATATCAAATTTACAGTAATTAATAATAATATCATAATAAAAAAATAATGTAAGTAATTATATCTAATTTTTAATCTAAATAAAATTGTAATTAAGTTTTAACCTAAATGTTTGTTATTTTTAGGCTAACCTATACTGATCCCTCACCCCTACAGCCACCCATCATTGCCAACCTTACCGTTACCCATATCCAACCCCTACTGCCACCGCTATCCCACCTATCCCCCACCCCTATTGCCACCCATGCCGCCATATTCTTTCAGCTTAGAATCCTTCTGATCTCAATTTGACATGTTTGCTCAGGTTAGTAGCAAATTTGTTGTTCTGTTAATAATTGTTTCTTATATATTAATCTGAAAATTTTTGCAGTCTGTGTAGCCAATGAGTAATCATGTCAAATGTATCAGCGATCTGCTGACATGGGCTTGGGTGTGCCACTCAACATTGCATCATATATATATATATAGTCTCTCGACATGCATAATTGCTCATGTTTATGGTATGCACTCGCTTGGAAAATTAGTAATTAACTTGTTGTGACAAGATAATGAGATCAGTATAGAAGTGTCTATTGAGTTGATACCACTTGCAGTTATGGAATTTTTTCTGTGATTGCTTTTACTCTGTTAAACTAAATTGAGCAGTGAAAAGATGTGCTAATATTGCTATGTACAAGAGGGCTTCACAGTCACTAATAAATAATATCTTTGAGGACCAGACTTATCAACAATGACGTTCGGCCTCAGACTAGCACTGATTGAAAGATGACATATCCTATTTTAGCATTGATTAAAAGATGTTCTAATAATCTTTCATTTTTGATGCTCATGTATATCAATCATGGAGGTAGTTATTGATACTAACCTGATCTCTAAAAACAAATTCCCTACTAATCTGAGCAAACATGTGGAATGGAGGTAATTATTGGTAACTTCTATTAAATTAATTAACATATTCAAACAATAAAATTCTTAATTGCTATCAATTAAGATATCATTAATAATTAAATTAAATAATCAGGATGAAGATTAAATTGATTAATCTTGAAAATACTAATCTGTGATACCTTCTCAGAAACTCGCTATCAAAAATATACATTAAAACATAATTGAAAAAAGATTTAGAAATTTAAAGATTAATAATAATTATTAAATATCAAACTTTTTGGTAACCAAATTGCATTGAATCAAAGTTTGGTAACCAAATTGGAACGAATCAAAGTTTGATAACCAAATTGGAACGAAACAAAAGTAACAAAATCGGAACGAATCAAAGTTTGGTCACCAAAGTTCAAAAAAAGCGATAGTTTAGATACCCTCAAAATTAATTACCTCTAGTACACCCAAAGAAAAGACCACTAAAAGCAGATTATACAAATACCATGGCATAGGAATCAATACTACTGCTCTCAACATATTAAAAAGCATAACCACTCTTTAAGTATTTTAAGTCGAAAAAGATACCTCCTCTTTGAAAAAGTTAGCAAAGCAACAAACACATCGCTAACAGAGGACCTTCCCAAAAAGTGATCAATATTTTACCATATTAACGTATTCTAATGTCTCAAAAGCTGGTATAAAACCTATTAGTAGACTAACAGAAAAAAAAACTTTCTTGGTATTATCTTCTTTGAAGCATGGGAATCTTACAATCAAGACAAGCTAAGTTGGATATATTATGAAAACAAAGATCTTTTAAATAAAGATGTGTGCATGAAAAAACAATACTAACCTGAAAAACACCAGCCAAGAGCATCTCACCTTCTGCAACAACTATTGTGTTTTCTGCTAAAAATCCTGCAGTTATTTTGTATTACTTATATAGGAAAACAATTATTTAGCATACAGTTCACAGTAATGATTTATCATAGTTCAGAAAAAGAAAACAACTATTCATGTCAACATCTGTACTGATAATGTACCATACTTCTGCAAAGAGAGCAAACAAATAACATTTAACCCGAATTCACTGTCTCTCTTAAATGTCACAAAATCACTTTATTCCAGATGAGAGGTTCGCTTCCCATCATTTTGCATGTCTAAGAAAGCAGATGTCTATCTTTTGAATTTTCATAGTCATTCATGATAATGACAAAGCAAGAAGATATCTAAAGATCAATAAGCTGACAATACCACAAGCATGCCACCAGTTAAGGGTAGAAATGCAGACAGTTCACATTTCTCGACTCACTCATGCTATAAGCCTATAACTTCATTGCTTGTCCCATCACAAAAATACATTAGAGTCAAATGTAAAGAAAAGATATCAATTTAACCATACCTAAGAGAAGAAGTCCAAATGCTTAATGGATGTAAAGAAAAGGGAATATAATTTAAGTTCAAGTCTCATGGAAAATAATTATATAAGAGAGAGGTCAACATCATGAAATCAGTATTCTTAAAGGGATTTGTAAAGACTATAAGACACATTTAGAAGGATATTGCTTTAGATAAATCAACTTCCACCGATGCAGTAAGATCTTCCAAGTAGAAATGACCATCCTCCAACTGGGATATCACTCCCATGACCCACCGCCTTCCCGTTTGACCAACCAAAGACTGAATTGGGGCTATCTAGAAAATACACGAAAAAGACATTATATGAATATATACAATAAACCAGTAACCCTAAAAGCCAGATATTTCTACTTTGATGCATTATCACGTCACTAGGTTCTTAAAAGAGAGAGCACCTCACAGCTTCCGTAATCGGAAATTTCAGAATCAAATGCAGGCTTGGAAAAATGCTGATCACGACATATTCGTTGGAAAAGTAAAAGATACCGATCTTTGTACAAAGCAGCTTTTGCAAAGGAGTCACCATGAATGGATAGCCCTCCTGTATGCCTTTTCATTAAGATGGATAACAGTTATTAGTAAGCAGGAAAAACGAAGAAGCAACAAAAAAGAAATTTATAAGCATTTCCAAATGCTGTAGCATGGTCAAGTTATAGTACAAAAACTGAAAAAACATCAAATCAAAAAGAAACTAAAATCGCTTAGTGCAAATCTCCAATCGACTTTCCTCGACAATAATCAATCCAATCATGTTATAATCAAATGAAGGTTTAATTGCTATAAAAATTACAAACTTAGCGTGTTTTGTAATTATAAAATGAACTTTCAATTTTGGTAACAATATTTATTCCGGTGTCCACATCATCATTAAAAATGGAAAATTGTTCGGTGTTTCGAATTGTAAACAAAATAACAGTTCATTTATCAGATTGTCAATATTAAAAATTCGTGTTAACTAAAGTTCATAATTTTGAAAGCAATTAAGCTATAAATGAATCACAATACTCATCTATTCAAAAACCATAGAATTCCAAAATATCTCTACACTACAGTGAGCTGGCTGCTAATAACAGAGTTAAATTTCGAAATTAATGCAGAGGATACAGAAACAAAAACAAAACTAACTTACTGATAAAACTGCTTCTTGATAGGATCAAACTTAAACTTCGGGACCAGAAAAACATCAACGACACGAATAGCAGAAGCAGCAGTAGCAGTAGAAACTGAACCACTTGTGCTCTCTTCAACAGTGTCGAGTGCTTCCACTAACTTGCTGATAACACGCTGTATCGGCTCTTTATCTATTATGGAAGACTTCACTCCCACATTTTCTGCATCCACAATCACATATTCATAATTGAACCAACGAACTTAGCCGAACACTGCTGAGCGCCTTGGTAAAACCTAGGTTAATTCTATTCAGTTTAATTCAATAAAAACGACAAAATAAGAGAGAAAACTGATAGTTACGTGATTCGGACTGAAGGCGGTCTAAGAGGACATCAACGGCGTCGTCTTCGGCGTCTGGAAAGCGGTTCACGAACGAGAGAATTTCGTCGAGAGCGTCGACTTTTAGGGTATAGCCTCGTATTTTGAATTTCTTTTGAATTTTTTTTCTTAACGCTGAACTGCTACTCATTTCTTCTCTTCTTCTTAGTTCTTCTAGTCCAGTTTGGCTTTGAGGAAAGTAGCGGAAAATTGAATAGCGGTGGGTTTAAGAAGAGGATTAAACGCTGCGTTTTGAGATTCCCATTTTCTAGTGGGAATGCGTTTGAAATTATTTAAAAATTAATAGAGCAAACTACTGTCAAATCCACATATGTGTCATAATTCACGTTTTGACCTTTCATTTTTATTTTCGCTAACGATTTAGTTCTTCTGTCCATTTTTATTGTTAGACAAACGAGTTAGAGAATTAAATTAAAAAAAATTAATTTTAAAAAAACAATTTGGTCTCTCATGTTTGTTTTTGTATATGATTTTGTCCCTCAAATTTGAAATTAATTTACTCCTATATTCTTTAATTTGATTACCTAACACTAAAAATAGACAGAAGAACTAAATTGTTAACAGATTTAAAAGTGAAAGACATTCGAAAAAAATATAGATGGTTATTTCGCTTTCAATAAAGTAAATATTGCCTTTTTCTACCTATTACAGTTAACATTTGAAAAAACTTATTGATTTATGTGCACACTATATACATAACTAACCTCGTCTCAAAGTTTAGTAAATTCAATACGTTCTTATTTAATCAATTTAACCGAATTAAAATAAATTTATATAATTTGATTACTACTCGGCCTTCCATCTTTCTCGTCTCCGAGCATGGGTTATAACATATTTTAGGCAAAATGTTACAACCAAAGAGCAATAGGCCTGCTTCTAATCTATAACATCTCAAAAATGTCGAAGTCTGGCGGAACTGCAACCAGAAAAAATAATAAAAATAAATTACTGCTACGTTATTAAGACAACAATGTGCATCAGAGTGTAAAAAATTGTTGAGGCTGATTTTCCATCAACTAGATCTATGTAATGTTTGGAACAGCTGATGCATATGGATGAAATCCGCCCAGAGAGTTGAGAGGAAGACGGAGGATTTCGATTACGCGGCATTAATGCCTCCCTCCCCTCCTGACAATGTATTCACTGCAGCGGGAACATGAACTTACTTCGGTTTCCCCAAAGTAAATGAATGTTGAGAAAGCTCCATCAACTTCAGAAACCAAAGGGTGATTTTCGTCTGCTTCCACCTTCTCCATATTGTTCGTTCCATTTCCTGAGCTCGTTCATGCTTGAAGCATCGAAGGCGACTGACGGGCCAACCTATATTCAGTTTTCATGGAAACGCATTCCAATTACTATCATTGGATTTCAACACAAACAGCATTAGTATGCTTAATCTAATCGAAATCCATTCGTTACCTTTGCTTTTGACTCGATAAAATCTTCCAAATTTAGTGGCCTTATGGCTGAAGCTACACCACTCTCGTCACCGTGAACCTGCATGGCAATACATAACCCATTTTTCACTTTATAATCCTTATGATACAGAACTTTCCGGAAAGAAATCATAAATGTTGGCATGTTCGTGTTTCATATAGCATGAGGGAGCAAAACTTCTCGGGGACCAATTGTCACCATCTTTCACATCGACATAAAAATAAGAATTTAAAGGGTAGACACATGAAGGAAATAAGACAGTAAAGTATGTTTAATATCAAATTGTAACACATCATCCAACCAAGTCGTTCAAAAACAAGAACTACAGAAGTTTTGCTAGTCACATCTCAGAAGCCATGATAGGAGATCTAACATATCCCTTCCTTCTTAACTTGACAAGGATCAAGAAACTTAATTACTTTTAGCTAATTTATCATTCTTCCTAAATTACCATATCCTTTATTTTGAAAACCCCTATATGAGCTAAAAACGTTTATTGCTTAGTCAAAAAGTCAATTACATTTTAACTTAATTGATAATACCAAGTCAAATAGCAAGGGTACTCTCAAGTCTCAACAACTATTTTTTTTAGGCACTCAACTACTAATTATATAGCTAAAAATTAGAAAAGGAGAGTTTCATTATATTAAGTAAAGGTCAGTACGGAATTTTTTTTTATCAAACTGGGATGAAGGGAGCATATATGCGATATTCACCTTTTTTTCTGCTTCCAAAAGTTCCTGGACTGGTCTATATGCTGCAGAAATACAGAGGTTCTACAAAACAAAAGAATGAGAACATTAGAAATGTCAAATACAAATCACCAAGTCACATTAACCTACATCAGTAATGGATTACCTTCAAGTCACTACCAGAATATCCCTCCGTTGCGTTTGCAAGTTTGTCAAATGGGAATTCAGGTTCTAGATTCTCTTTTGTAAGAATTATTTTCAAGATCTTCTTACGGTTATCCGCATCCGGTAGGTCCACGTATATTCTAATCAGGTCCAACATAATTCCATAAGAAACCATATCATCACAATCAATGACAGCATACAACAAGAAATATTTGCTGCCTTTGTTGAACATGGCACTCCCAAGTATTAAAAAAATAAATATCATCCAGCCTCACCTTCTTGGCAAGCGGCGAATCACAGCATCATCAAGATCGAATGGGCGATTTGTGGCACCAAGAATGAGAATTCTTTGGCTGTCTTTTGTCCTCAATCCATCCCATGCAGCCATAAATTCGTTTCTCATTCTTCTAGTAGCCTCATGCTCAAAAGCACCACCACGTGCGCCAAGCAAACTGTCAACCTACATATATAGATTCCAGTACACAGCATTGTGCCCAATGTTAGAGCGACTGATCCAAGCCTTTAATATGAAACAACTACCAAAGAAGTTAAAATGTTAAAGATCTGTTGATTGAAATCGCCTCAAACTGGGAGAGTATAAAAAACTTTGATAAATTTTAAATTAACAAATCTACCACAGAATATTAAATTTAAGCCATGTGAAGAAAGATAGTGGGAATTCATAATGGCCTTGAGCAATCCATTTCAAAAAAAAATTTGTTTAAAAATTTCTACAAGAATTGAAGATGAAATTTCTACAAGAAGCGAAGATTGACACCAATATTCGTACATATGGATGTCTGTACATTTTTTCTTTAATTCCGTCATTTTCATTTTTTAGTTATAAGAAAAATATAACCATCCAGCAAAACCAAAACAGCTACAAAATTCTAAGAATTAACAACCAAACTATGTGATTATAAAATGTTGTCCTAACTTGTACTTATGGACACGTCTTAAACGCTTAGATATAATGACCAAAATATTAATGCAAGAGAGAATGACTAACCTCATCAACAAATATAATGACAGGAGCCAATTTGCTGGCAAATGAAAATAAGGCCTTTGTAAGCTTTTCAGCATCTCCAAACCACTGCATTGGGAAGAAGCAAAAACATGTATTATATAATTACGAAGACAAATGGAAAATTACAGAAAGACAGAAATTATGGAGGTTTGAAAAATTTTAGATCTTTTTACACTGCAAATCCACAAGTCGTCCTCTTTTTTTTTTGTTAATCAAAGATAAATCAAGGAAATTAACTA
This sequence comes from Mercurialis annua, assembly GCF_937616625.2. Lineage (NCBI taxonomy): Eukaryota > Viridiplantae > Streptophyta > Magnoliopsida > Malpighiales > Euphorbiaceae > Mercurialis > Mercurialis annua. The sequence goes on from NC_065574.1 coordinate 13,732,428, forward strand.
GTTTAAGTCAACAAGTTAAATTCACTACAACTTAATTCCTCTCATTGTAACTGTTTGGCTAAAGCACTCCTCACTCAGAAGTATTGTAACACATCTTCCTTGTTTGCTATTGAACATATATTGTGATTTATCATATATGAATACAATAATAATCGCCATCACACACATTTCCAAGTTCCTATTTTGCTCACAATTTAGGTATTGATAATGCATCCATATGATTGGTTATACTTTGAAAGTTATCTACATGACCTCTTGTTTATAATAAAGCATGGTATGCATCTACAAAAGACTTTAATTTCCAGACATTAAAAGAGAATTACAATAACTCATATCATTCATAATTTAAGATCCATTAATTCAGGACATTTTCCCAAAATATAATTCAGTGAATATGAGTTGCCATTTTGGATAAAGTTGATATACTTGTGCCATTTTGGTGATCGATTTGGCAGCATGGGCCTCGTGATGACCCCTTGCTAGACCGAAAACCAGTGGGGAGTCGTACCTAAGGCTTCAAATGATTCTTTTGAAATCAAGGGGTCATCACGAGATTGGCTTTTCTTATGCCTGTTTAATGCCATTGTATATCATCGATGGAAAAACTAAAACAAAAGTATGCCAAGCCTTATAACATGTTTGTTCTCTTCTCTACAAAGCTAGGAAACAGGTTTTCATCCTTTGCAAGTCTAGGTGGATCTTTATCTCTCTATACATGAAAAGAGTGGCAGCTAATCTGCAATGTTACCTAGGTCGTGAAACATTAATTAGCTAAGAAAAGCATATAAATCATACAAACCAGCTTCAGAACTGAGTTTCATTTTTTTGTTTGTTTTAGAAAAAAATCATACCCTCCAAAAGTACGTCTTTGGAATTTAACTTTTCTCAAACTCTATTCGGCAGTTTTTCTAAATAACTCTACAGTTATGTTTAACTTTAGAAATGATTCCAAGGGTGAAGAATAATTGCAAACACACACTAAATGTGATTCAGGGCTGCAATATAGATTTTAAAACACACGAGTCAGTTGAATTAATACAGCATCAATTTTGGCACACCTTTGATGTAAGAGTCGAACCAGTAATGCTGATAAAGTTTGCGCCAGCCTCTGTTGCAAGTGCTTTTGCCATAAGAGTTTTCCCAGTACCAGGAGGGCCGAAAAGCAAAATACCTTTGCAGGGCTGCAAAAAGAAATTATGTAATCAATTACTGAAAATGATACCATCACCAGTAAAAACCACAAAAAAAGCCATTACCCTCAACAAATTTCCGTGAGAAAAAAGTTCAGGTCTACTCATCGGAAGAATGACTAGTTCATTCAATGCCTTCTTCACATCTTCAAGAGCACCAACATCATCAAACTTGACACCAATTTCACCGGGAGGAACCACTGCTGAAATAAAATTGGTTTCATACTCATCTTTCACAAGGTTCTGGTGAAATTGAAACACATTAGAAACAAGAACAGTATCCAAAGCTTTCAGAAATTCCTAAGAAGAGTAAATGTCTAGTGTCAACACATACCTTCAAATTCAATGATGGCTTTTCAGATACAGTTTCTTGCTCCTTCAACCTTGTAAGAGCAATTTCAAGGCTTCACATAAAAAAAGCACAGTCAGCATCAAAACGATATCACATTGGCATACAAATATAAGAAATGAATACCTCTCACGAGGCAACAGCAATCTGTCTCCTTTTATAGATGGAAGCAGGCAAGATGATAAGTAATGATTCTTAGCCCAACCAATAACTTTTTCAGCTTCTGCAATAAAATATGATGTATCACAAGGAAATTGATCAACCACCACTCTTACACTCAAATTTCTCAAACAAACTCTTCTTTTTTCCGAACTAATGGTAAGACTTATCAGCACACAAGACACCAAAGACACAAATCCTTTTTGTAACATGAACAGAGACAAAAATTAACCAACCAATAATTTGTTTTTTACACCAAAATATAAAATGCCTTTAGCAATATTTTGCAAGAAATATGATTAACAAAGAAAAACCCATATACATAGTATCGAAAAAGGCAATAAATTTTAATAATTATGATAATTATCTTTTTGATTGAATTGAATTACCGAATGATGAAAAAATTCAACATCATGCATCATAAATTTCAAGTGCACTTGTGATACGTTTATTAAAAGGTAAATTTCAAATGCATTCTCTGAGATTTGGTCTGAATTTTTTTTAAATCCTTTACAACCTTAAGCACACAATTTTTGACTAAGCATTGACTAAAAACATTATGGAAATATAAGTTTTCCTAGAGATTTATCTATGGCGAGTTGCATTCAACTGATTACACTGCAATTGCAGCAAGTAAATTTTTCAGAAAGTCCACAAGAACACAATGCTGTAGATAAAAATTGAGCAGATTAAAGGAACAAAATTTCAACGTGCACTTATATATTTAATGGTAAAAAATTGTTGTCATGGCCATCACGTGACATGGCTAATTGTGATTTTAATAAGAATATTAAAGCCTCTCGGATCTGACAGTAGCATAAGAATTACTTAATGTTCTTAATGTCACAAATAGAAACCAACTCTAAAAACACAATGAGTTTTTTTCTATGAGATTTAGCCAAAACTAAATCACTAATAAATGGCTTTTATAGCTACATTACAAGAATACAGTTCAAGAAATGATCGCTAAAACAAAATAAACTTAGATGAGCCTGCTTTTATTTGTATCAAGGTAATCTCATACCAACTCAAGTAAAAACTTATCTTTGACTGCTCCATTTGCAATTTGTCTATTTATAGAAGTATCTCTGTAAGCAATTTCTGAAATTAGTTTAAAACAGGTTTCAGTTTCTTACTCTGTTTTGTGAGTACTACTCCATCTGTATTAATGTGCAATAAGTCTATGCAAGACATTTCATTTCCTTCAAGAACCTGCATTACAATTAAATCAGTAATTTCAAAACATCAACTCCCAATAATTCACAACAGAGTATAAACATCAACTTGCATGCAAGAAAGTTCATTCCATAAACCAATTATAATCTATAAACCAAATTTAACTGCTCAAATTGTAACCTTCATTTTAAAGACCTCTGAAGTTAACCATATACCTTATATAGTTCATTCAAATTGCTCCTTGATATAACAATTCTTCTATCCTCTTCAATCTGTTTATTAAATATTCTAAGATGATCTTCCTCCTGCAAAACCAGAAAAGGAAGAAATATGATACTGATAACAGAAAATGCCTAACCATTAAAGAGATGTAAAAACCAATAAAACAATATCATAAGAAATCATAAAAGCCCTATTTTTTAATTACAATAGAAGTCTACAGGCTTACAGGATAATTATTTTTTCCTGCACTATACAGTCACTACCAGCATAATCTTCAATCGTAGTTTCGTTTGATGTCATTGCAAAATAAAGCATGCTTAAAAGGAAGACTAAGAATTTAATTCTTAATTTTAGACTTCATAATTGTCATATAAATTCTTATCTAGGAAATTTCAAATTTATTTTTATCTATTAATTTTATTATACTTAGGAATATTTCAAATTTTCATAATAAAAATCTTTCTAGTATTGATACTGAAAATTCATGTTAGAATCCTAACTAGTATAGGCTTAAGAAACTTGATCTTTTAGTTCTTAATTCTTTGTACAAAAATCATTGCCGCTAAGGCATTCAAAAGATTTGGATTTAATAAAAATGTGTATGGTGCAATAGCAGAGGTTCTACATCAAATCTGAGGTGCACTAAGTCCCACTTGCCCACAATGAAGCACTTCTAAACTTCAAAACACTGTATTTCCCCTCAAACTTGATGTTTTTTCTACTTGGACCAGAGCTGCACACAAGTAACAAAAGACAACAAAGTTGTCTAAATTTGTCTGTGTGGTGAGCTTAACCTGTCAAAACACAAATTTAGAGCCTCCAAATGACTTCAAAGTTTCTAACTCTGATAAAAAAAACTGCTAATTACTAAAAACTATCAAAGAACTTTATTTAGCCCTTCCTAGATCAATGTCAAATCAATTGAAACAAAAAGTAACAGAGTGGAGAGGGAAAGTAGGTTAGATTCATTGAAAGAAACATAAAAGGAAGCATATTGTGATACGATATATTTCCAGCTTCTAGAACACACACTTCAAAGTTTACAGTTTAGGATGAGCTAGATAGAACTAACCTTTGGGGGATAAATGGACAAAACATTCGTGAAAAGCTTATTTATTTGACAGTCATCTGACCGCTTTGTCACCCGTAATCCCTCAGCAAGGTGCTTCAAAGTGAGAGGCTGCAAGATACGAGTTCGAATTTACTGCTTACATGGAGACAAGAACAAGAAGCAGAAATTGCTAGACACAGAATGGAAAGAGCACATGGTATTGAATGTTTCAATCCATATTGCTCTTAAAGAAAATTTTGCAAGACTTACCAGCTTCGTTAGACGAGCAAAATTCGGAAGAATCATCGTCTATTCAAGGGAAAAAGAAGGAAAGAATGTTATGCTTAGACCACAAATCAATGCAATTAATGGTTTAAACATGCATGTGTCTAAGTTGGTACAAAACTCTGTAGCTTACAATGTTATCTTTATCCTTTGAACCATCTTCAACTTTGTTCTGGCCGCACATCAATACAACAGGACCTGGTATTTGATCAAACATTTCCTGCACCTTCTGGACAAAATCCTTGCGATTTGACTTAGAAAGTGCACTAAACAACAGAGAAGAATCTTGAAAATAGACAATGAGGGGTTGCATGGACCGTAAAACCTGCAAAGAGGGGAGAGTCGAACACCAACTCACAAGGATCATACAAGAATGCTGGAAATGGACAGAAATGTAAAATTATTGAGCAACTCATACCTCACATAAGGCCTCTATCGCAATGTAGCAGTCTTCTGCCTCCATGTCAAGATCATGCTCAACGTTCTTAGCTATAAAAGAGAGGCACATGTCAGGAGACACAATATTTGTATACAGTTGACTTAACTGTAAATCTTTATATATTTTTAATAAGTATAATCAGAGACAAACAAGGAGGGCACACCCTAACATACAGACAGACAATGAAACAGAGTGTAGAGCTGATCTGATAAAGGACCCTGCAAAATCATACTCGAAACTTTTCTAACCTAATTTAAATAGTTTTAAATCACAAGAAATAAAAGCTACATATATGTGGAAATGAAATAGACACCAGTGAACTCATAAACATCAGATACTGTATAAAGGAATGCAAGAAAGCAATAGTATAAGCTAAGCATTGTAACCAGAATCATGAAGTTTCACAAGTCCAAGTATATTCTTTTGAAATACTATCAGCAAAATGTATCCCAAGTATGTTTTTAGGAGCCAGTCACTTTGTTTTACAAATCTTTCTAAGCCTTAGTGTTCAACATCTAGAATCTCAAAAGCATTTGTTCAATTGAGGGTTTGGATGTTTTGGAGAATTGTTTTTTTCTTTATGACTGTTGCATTAGTTATCTCTCTCTTTTGTATAAACCATTTCACCTAGGAGAACCGAGAACCCCTTATCATCCTATTGTAATCACTCTCTTTTTATTCCATTGATAAGATTTCCATCATTCATCCATCATAAAATATATCCATTCGCACATCAATTTTTGTCATGCAGGAGCTCAAATGCAAGGAACATTAAAGAATGTAAAACAGATTTTGCATTTAACCAGACAGTTCAAAGAATCTATTTTCTTCCAAGCATGTTACACATAATGAAGATGAATAAATGAGCTCAAGTCTGTCCAAAATAACACCAATAACAAAAACAAATAATTAATCTGAAAATCATTGGCAGGCAATATAACATCCTGGTTTCTGATGTTGCACTAACAAGCTCCTAATGTTCATGAAAATACAATAGAGTATTTCATGCAGTTGGTAAACATTTTCTTTTTCCATTTACATCAGTAATGTAATCCTTGATGCAAGTAATATTACCTTTAATCCAATAAAGAGGTGGTTTTGCAGGCTGCTCTTCAAGCTTCTCATCCCTCTGTCCATTTTCTTGGTTATCACTAATGATATCCAAAATTACAGCAACTTGATCTCCGTTCACCTCATATACCTCCCCACGTTGACCACTTGGTAAAGGCCTGAAAATGTAAGAAACTCCAATTAAATTCTGATGTATACTGCAATTTTTTTGAAGTAAATGCATTACTCTTTAGTTTTAGTAGTGTTTTTCCAGTGCAAACATCAACTCTCTACTAGTCCAAACTCAGAGTTGAATGTTTTAGAATAGATTCCGTTTATAGTATCTAATTAAAGTCTCCGGTAATATGACCGATTCCAAATACACATTAGCATAAAATCAACCTGCCACAAGAACTTCCACTCAGCATAACTCAAACAATAACATTTTACATGCTGAAAATTTAGAAAAGTTAATTCTCCAAGATGAACCCTTAGAAAACTTAAAACATCTTATTCACTTACTTTTGCAGATCAAAATTGTCAAATTAGTACATTCATACTTCTAGTAATCGCTAAAAGCTTGCATTTAAGCAGGGAATGTTTCACTTAAACAAAAGTCTAGGCAAGAACACAACAAGAACGCCATCATGGCCACAAATAGGGGTGTGCATTCGGTCGGTTCGGTCACCGAACCGACCGAAACCGAATTAACCGAACCCGAAATATTAGAAATTTCCAAAACCGAAACCGAACCGAACTATATTAAAACCGAACCGAAACCGAACCGAAATAATATTTTGGTTCGGTCGGTTATTTCGGTTAACCGAAATAACCAAATTTTTTTAAAATTAATTAATAAAAAATAAAATAAAAAACAATAATTTTAATACTAATTTATAATTTAAGTACAATTTTAGGGGTTTTAGTAACTAAATTCTAAAAAAATTACAAAATTACCTTAACTTTTTTTAAAAAATTACAAAAATAACACAATTAATATATATAATTCGGTTATTTTGGTCGGTTCGGTTAATTCGGAAATTCCATAGCCAAAACCGAACCGAACCGAATTAACCAAACTTTTTGAAAATGAAAACCGAAACCGAACCGAATTAACCAAAAACCGAACCAAATTAAAATTTCGGTTTGGTTCGGTCGGTTAATTCGGTTTTAACCGAATACTGCACACCCCTAGCCACAAATGTTAGCTGAGGTGAACAAACCAAAGCAAGGAGGTTAAGAGTAGGCATGCAGAAATGATTTACTACATGCTGGCAGCACAGACCAGATATCTACAATTGATCATTGACAAGTCCACAAGAACGGTCCCTCTCTCTAGACATATGTGATTGGGAACATATTTGTTAAGTAACATAGTTAACTAAGATTAAGGAAAATGCAAGCACTGATGGCACCGTATACTTGGTGTTTTCCGCTTTCCAGACATCTACTTTCAGTGACATGCCATGCTAATTTAAAAAGCAATCAGACGCCTAGCAACTAACATAAACAAACTCAATCCAACTTGACTAACCCTTGATTATAAAATTGTCAGGTACATTACAGAGCTTATATTTCTACTCAAATATATTAAGAACCTGTGATTTTTCAAGTAGATCTAAGGCACTACTTCATTCTCTTTTTTCCCCAACATCACCTCACATATGCCCCCTCATTTTGCTCTATTTCACAACCCTTATATATTCGACCTTTAGTACATGTGCAACATGTAATTTGATGCACATGTATAAATCACCTCAACTTTCTTTATCAATAGTTACCAGTCTCAGCTTCTTCCAAATGCACTCATTACCTAGACAGATGAGTCATGCATTTTTGAAAATCCATCTTAGAATCATCGTCTCTATAATGTTAACCTTACTGTGCATATTGACTCTTGATTTTCCCTGGTCCAACATTCTCAGGCACTCAAGCATAAGCATAGCTAGTGAAATCAAGATCCAATAAATCTTCCATTTCAACTAAGGTGGTACTTAGTTAATCTCAGATTGGCATCCTCCTCTATTCCACCACCTCTTGGCAATAGAGAATTAGATAAATGCAATAAGGAGATGCGTGCTCAATACATATCTGTTTCAAGAGTTGAGCACCAGTTTCCTTATTTAATATCCTTAAATAAATGATCCTTGGAGTCATCTTATCACAAACTAAGTCATTAGCCTTAAAAATCAGTAAGCCGAAGCAGTAATAAGATTCTTTTCCAAAAGACCCGAATATTATAGGCAACAATGACAACTGCATTCTACCTTAAGTAAATATCCAATGAAATGATAATACCCTGAACAGCTACAGAAACGAATAATTCTTAGATCAATATTTGGTAATTCAATAAATTTTCAGATGAGATACAGATAACTTTTACAACTTAATCATACCCATGAACACTCTGTAGGAGGGAGTCAAGTCAAAAATACTTGGTTCCTGAAATCAAGATAACAATGCAAGAATCACTTGCACTTTTAAAGGTCTGTGAACACATAATCCCACCCCAAATTCAAAATAGTTCTGCAACAAAAAAAACATATCCAGCAATACCAAGGACGAATCAAGGACCCACTTGTATGGAAAATGAAGCACCATGGATAAAAGAATTTCCACATTTATCCCAAGACTAGAATCGCATTTATGGGTTCTTCTAAATATCAAGATAACTTACCAACCCACCTGCCATTGACCAAGGTATAAGCATTTTTCAGACCATCATGTGTTTGTATCTTGCCCAATATGATCCTGTGATGTCAAAGTTTAGGTGGTTGATAAGTTTATGCTAGAATAGTTTTTGAAGATAGATCATTGACAAGACCCTGTCATCAGTCAAGATACGATTGCCTATCAGAATATTCAATATCAAACCAATAAATATTTTGTCTCTAATAGACTGGCACATAATGAATTATTTGCGCTTCAAAAGCAAAGGTATGGAAAGCTATCCTGACCATAGAAAAAGAAACCAATATTTTAAAAAAAGTGCTAGATGCATAAGACAAATATTCCTATCATCATATTCATATATATGTGTGTATTAACAGGACATTAACACATAAGAAGTAGAAGTCAAATTACATGGTCCATAACGGGTAACATACAATAAATTCCACAATGGTCCAGATAACAGGCCAGCAGGTATTTCACAAGCAATGATTGAATGAAAACCCCAAAAGAGCACAACGGTCGTTCCGAGACTATCAATCTCGATATTTTTAATATAAGTGTGTTCTTGCTATTTTTTATTGGATATTTGCAGTTTTGTCTAACAGCTTAATTATGGTTTTCTCCCTTATTGTTACTTTCACCTTCAGCATTGCTGACAGACTTGAATGAGTCCATTAAGCCTGCAACTCTTGGATTTCATTGATCAATGACTCAGCTTTGGGACCATGACCATTACCAGAGGGCCTCTAACAAGTATAAATGATAAAATTTCTGGGGTGGATTAAACAACCTCCGTTAAGTTACTGGAGAAAATTGGTACTAAGAGACCCAATTGGGATATGAGAGGATATGTATGATAAAATTGTGCACCACAATGTTGACAAATTTTGCATGTGCCTATATCTTAAATTTATCAACCTTCATCTACATGCCACTTCTACAAGCATAAAAAGGACTGTAAATACCTTTTATCATCTTTAATAACAGTAGACCGTCCGATATACTTCACCCGATCCCCTGGTGCAAAGGATGAAGCAAAGACATAAGAAATTCAATGCACACAGACTAAGACATCCCAAGAAAAAATAGTCTAAAATTTAAGGGTTAATTGCAAATTAATACACAAAATTTATCCTAATTTGCAATTACAACACAAACTTTAAAACTTGGCATATTGGTACACCGATTTTCATTTTTTGGCGAATTGATACACCGAACTGGAAAAACGCTAACGTGGACATTGTCATATAAAGCCACGTGTTGTTGTATGATTGGTCGGTGTACTAATTTGCCAAAAAAATGAAAGTTGGTGTATTAAATTGCCAAATTTCAAAGTTCGTGTTGTAATTGCAAATTAGGGTAAAGTTCGTGTATTAATTTGCAATTAACCCAAAATTTAACCAAATTGAGGGTATATACCAAAATAAACAAACAAATTTAAAGAACATAACCAACTTGAGTCACAACAGTTATATATATGCAGAGATTCAAACTTCCCTGGAATCAAAGCATAACAACAACCTTAACTAAAGGGAAAACGTAAAAGTAACTCCATGAGAGCTAGGTAACAAATGCTGCTTAGTAACAGGCTCCACTCACAATTCACGCATTCAATGTCCATAATAATAGCAAACCAGACACTGTTACAACTGCCGATACATTGCAGTACATTTATAACACTAGTGTCGCTTTACGTGTTTCACACATGGCTCGTAATGTGACTCGTCAAATATTTATTAATATATTAATTGACGTTAATAACATTTATTTATAATTTACATTATAAATTAAATTTATTATAATTATACCTATATATTCCATGTATAATTAATATTAACTTGGAACATAAAGAAAAGTTAAGAAACCGGTGGCATGTTAGGATTGTGAAAATTATAATACGCCAGTGTTAAGAACTGATAATTCGTTTAGTTTCTCAACATTATAATTGTATTAGGATTGTGGAAATTAGACTTGTATACAACTATTATTGACCATTGTTGTTAGACTCGTCCGAGTCACGAGTCGACTCGAACGAGTCGAGCCGAGTCACAGCAAAAACGATGCGACTCTATGGGTGAATCGGAGATGAGCTAGACTCGGTTGGGAATCGGCTGACTCGGTTGGGAATCGTCCGACTCGGTCGACTCGGACGATACAACCGATTCAGTTAAAACTTCATATTTTTGATACATTTTTCGTGAAAAAGGGAAGAAAAATACGGAAAACAGCAATTTCTTAACACATAACTCCATATATTTTGTTTAAAAAGAATTCGATTGCATAAAAATGGAGGATGAAGGATGAAGAAGAAGAAGAAACATTAAGGAAGAAGATGAATAATGATGTGATTCTTTTACTTTATTATATTATATTGTTTAGTAGTAGAGTTTTATTGGAATTAGTAAAAAAACGTGGAAGAGAGCAAATAGGAGTACTTTTTGTGTAGGAGGGAGAAAATAGAAGTACTTTTTGTGTAGGAGAGGTAATTATTCATATTTTATATTTTGACTTGTCAAATCAAGTCTTTTTTTTCTAAAAAACTTATATCTTATTAAAGCAAAAGTGTTGTAATTTACGAAGCAATGTTTATAAAAATACTAAAATTCTTTTCTTTTAGGAATAAATTCTATTATTTTTATAATATAACAATCCTATTACTATTCTAATATAACAATCTTATAGGAACTAGCTTTATTGATAATCTAGTTTAGTTTATTTAATTTTTCTATTAGATGATATTAGTTTATTTTAGAGTATTTTATTTTATTATAATATTTTATATTCACAATTATATATATTATTTTTTAAATATTATTTTTATTTATAATAGCCGAATCTTACGATTCGAATCGATTCTCGATTCTCGATTCACAAAATTATAATTTCGATTTTCGAGTCGAATCTCGATTTGACAACTATGTTATTGACTGTTAATTATTGAAGGTTAAAATTGTAATATAGATAGAGATAACTATTTAGGTAATTACCATAAAACCTCTAATTAAGTAATGAATTGGTAACAAATTGGGAAGGGTTATTAGGTAAAAGTGTATGTCCCCCTCCCCATCCGTGCTTTTATAGATAGTATAGATAGATTAAGAATATAACAAAAACACATGAAAGGAAAAGGATAGAGAGGGACATTAAGAAGCTATAGGTTAATGAATGGCAAGGTAAGCTGTCACAAGCAGGATGTCACCTATAGCATCATCATTGTATTCCCAAACCAATATTTAAAGGAATAAAGAAACCTTGGTGTATAGTCCCATCAGACGATATGGCTTTAGTTTGTCTAATGCTGAACCATAAACCAACCCAACCAGGATTTATCAAGATAAACACTTATATCCTGACTCTTCTAAAAGAAACTTAAACAGTTCACTCTACATCCTGGCATAATTATAAAGAACTTGTCGAAGGAAGAAAAAGAGGTTCAAAACATGATAAACATTGACCTTACTTAACTAGCAACTCGTCATAGGACAATAGAGTAAAATTATATTAAATTCTTCATCATATTAATCCAGAATCACATGATGTAGAGTTCAGTAATTTAAGCAAACACTCAGTGCAGATTTATTTATAGTGCCAAAAATGCATTGCCTTCATGGAAGCAAGCAACTGTGAAATATTTTCAATAATGTCAGATAGAGAGATGAGGAGCTCCACTTAAAAGGCTATATCAGTCTCAGTAAATAAATAGATAACCAAGTAATTATTAAGTTTATCAAGAGCCTAACTATTTCCTGAAAGATTACAGCAGACTCAAATATTAAACCAAAAAATAGAGAAGTCCGAGGGAGAAAAGGCAAAAAATGCTGAATTACTTTTGCAATTTTCATTTTAAAGGGAAATAGCTAAAAAATACTAATCGAACACTTTAACAATAAAGGAATTGAATCTTGTATATTAAGGAGTTTTGAAGTAGAAAATAGAAAAATTTATGGTCAGTACATGAAGCAGATCGTCACCTTTCTTAAGTGGCCGTTTGGGGGTTTCAGCGGGCTCAGCAGCCTCAGACTTGGATGTTTCAGAGGAACTGTCAGATTCTCCACAGACTCTCTGCAACAAACATAATTCCAAACCAATAAACAAAATTTTAATATACAGTTTAGTACAAGTAGCAATAAATATCAAAACAGAGAACGCAAATGTTCCAAGCTTTACAAGATAGAAATACCATAAATACAAAGTGGTAGGAAGACTTGGATCTTCTATGGTTTTTTTCTATTTTTAGGCAGATATAGAATGTCAAAGACTTGAATTATCAGTTCATAAAATATAAATAAAGCTTTTATATGCAGGGAGAACTCAACCGATCACCAAAAGAAAATTAGGGAGAATGGAGATTTAGCATAGAGAAATTGCAATGTTAAACCTTTTCTGCTTGTCATTTTTATCGTTTTTTGCTTACCTTTCACAGCGAAGCAGAAATCCCAAGAGCTATAATGTCTTTCCTACCACCAACCCCTTCTACTTCACATACTGCCAAATCCAACTCTATATTTCAAATGAAGGGCGTCACACTGTAGGATTTGTTTGACAAACTTTCTGAAGTAACTATATTATCCTTTTTGTGCTTCAGAAAGTATAAGGCAAAACTGAGGGGGGAAGAAAAGTTTAGCATTTCAGGATGATTTTTGTGTCCAAAAGAAAATATAAAAATAAAAAATAAGAGTTAATTTTTAGTTGCTTTTCTGCAATTTATAACTTTGCTTCATGTAGTTTTCTTATTTCAAATTCACTACAAGCAAATCAAAAAATATTAATATTACTGTTATGAAAGCAAAAGAAACTTGAGGCGAACAAAGCATCAATCAAAGTAAATTTGCTTTGTTACCTTCCATATTTGACATTCATACTCCTAGAGGCCATGTTAGACTAGTTTATGATCTAGTTCTTCATAAAAGGTCTGAACGGCATATCCACTTTTAAACTTAAATAAAGCTATTTTAGGGTGTGAGAACTTGCATTCTAATTCATAAGGTTAATACTCCCAACTGGAATTACTCAAAACCACGGAATACTAGAAGAACACATTGGGTACAAAGATTACTAACTGAACTAGTGTTCCTCTCCTCCTTGACACAGTCTTTGTCATTTCTTTAAGAATTTAAATGAATTAGGAGAGGCGTGGAAGATGTAAAGAAGGGTAAGCTGCTAGCTTCAAACACAAACAATTTTTCCCGGATCATAATGTCTGAAAACTGAACAAAAGAAAGGAATTTTCCGTTCATCCAATAGCTTGCTGGCAACAACTTCCAGCCATGGCAACAAAGTAACCCCTAAATAAGAGATATGCACCACCAACCAGGAAAATACAATATCCTCACTGTTGATAAATTACAATACATACCTTCTCAAACTCTTCAAGGCTGCAGGGAATCAGCTTCTTGAGAGCTGCTTCAGCAGTTGCCTCCACATCAACTACATCATCATCACTGCAGTCTGATTTTGCCTCAGCACTGCTTGTCCATTCCTCTTCATTACCTGCATCATTTTCATCATCTACTTCTGACTCTGAGGTACACCCTTCCCCAGATTCTGCATTATCATCTGATTCATAGTCAGATGAGCAATCATCACCAAAATCCTGCACAATCAATAATATCATTATCATATATTTCAATTATACATAAGAAATAGAGAACATCACTAGTAAAATTCCCAAATTAGCCTGATCTTACATGAGAAGCGAGAACACTGCTGTCAAGAAGCAATAATGGAACTTGCAGTTCTCGTGCAAGAGCTTTGACTACTCTCTCCCGGTAAAGCTCAGTACCTGAAGATGGCAAACTGATCAACATGGAAGTTTATACACTTGAATGAACAATCAATCATTTCAGAGTAAGCAGTAATGCAGTGGATATATTTCAGAATGATTGATTCACCTGGAATACTCTGTAGCAGTATTCTCCCACTTGACGATGTCAAGCGAGATCCGTAAGAAGCAGTAAATTTCTTGTGTTTCAGATGGGAAGCAACACATTCCACTAAAACACTTTTGGTATGCTCACTGCAAGACAGCACATGGTATTAAGTTCATATTCTTAAAAGATGCAAAATATAGTAGCAGTAAAGCCTGATAATTTTAAAATATCATGTATCCCAAGAAAACAAAAACCAGGACTTACTTCATGTAGTAGGGAAAAGTTTCCCAGGAAACAGGTATTCTCTCCCACGGAATAACTCTGCGCAAAATATCATTTTTAAACCTTTCACGTCTAGTCAAAAAAGGGGATTCCTTCTTTTTACTTTCTAAGGTAAGCTTCTCATTTGTAAGCCATTCCCTTTGATCTTGTTCTGCAAGTTGAGCATGCGCAGATTGAACTCCTTCTTTAGCCATTTGGCAGCGAGTCTTTCCACCATTAGAGTTGATTCCATCTTTAACAGATGCTTGTTTATCCTCACTGGCATTCCTACCATCACCTTCAGAACTGTATGATCGTAATTGTCTAGTACTGAAACATACATTAGGCCTTGAATGCAAACCAGAAAAACTAAACTCGCGGCTAGTGCCTTGTGATTTAAACGAATCTACTACACATCTTCTGATAAAAGTAATATTTGATGATGGTGCTCCTACTTTAGCTGTATAGCTAAAAGGTCGATAACAAGCATGATCCTGGCAGTTCGACCTGATCCAATGCTTAGGCGGCAGAAATACTGAACCCCATCTCTGATATCTACAGCTGATTCTCTTTGCATACATTGCAGCTTTATACTTCCAATTCCTGTTGCATAACAAGATATAAATGCATACTTATATCGATTGCGCAAATTCCTGAATTAAAATTTCAGGATCACACCAGCACATCGGTAACATGTATTTAAATTGAAAGACAGTTTGGCAGATACTCTAAAGTAGCAAAAAATACGCATGAATGTCAAAGAAGTATATCAGAAGTTCGAAACCGAAAAATGCAAATTGAAAGAACTAGCCAGCGTTTTTAATTACTTCCATTTCAAAGTATTTTCCATATCAAGGAAAACAGAATTTGATCAAAAAATGCATCCATCTGAGATTATTACCCTAGGAAACAAGACACCACTCTCTTTCGTCGTAGTCTCCCATTCAAATGAGCTTCATCATACATAGACAACAAATTCATTGCTCTCTTACTCAAAGACATTTGGTAGAAAGAAACTTCCTTTACAGCATATTTGTAAGCAGCAGACCCAGAAATTTTTCGTAAAGTGGGCAAGATTGTACTAAAGTTTGTAAGATGGGCAAAATCGATAAAATATAAATTATAAGATGAGCAATGCTATAAATTTAAGGCGGAAAAACTATACTATAAACTTATATATTCATATTTTTTTCAAAGATGCAAAATAATAACCATAAGCTCTTCCTAGGTGCGCCCTGTTTGTAAGTAAACATATTAGTAAGTATACCAAGAACCCTATAATAAACAACATAGCATTTTGGCATCATTACAACACATCCAAATTGAATTCCAACAAAATCAAAGCAATTAAGGAAGAATTAGAAACCTTAATGAGTAATTCAGATATGTGAAGCAGATGGGTCCATTACAAAAAATCTGGGCAAGCGCTTGTGCTTATGTCTTATTAATTTAGGGGAGGATATGGCGGTGAGAAGTTTGTGTTACACCATCAACTGCTTGTTTGGTTGGTACTATAATTTTGCAAGTGCTTAGGTTCAGCTTCACTTCGAGGCTTTTCTTGTTTCTGTCGTGTTTTCTGTTATGAGATTAGAGAGGCCACCACTTGCTTACATCCGGCCCAATCGAATTCCGGTTTCCATTCATTTGTACTCTATTTTTAGGGCATAGTTTAAAAAAGTCTAATTATATTTATAAAATAATTTTTATTTTTTTTATTTTATTGCTCATATTTTTTTCTACCTCTTCTCATTTTTTTCCATCTCTTTTTTTTTTTGATTATTAATCACCCATGACCCTTAACTTTTGAGTGTCCGTGTACAAAACTCTCTAATGTTTAAAAACATACACAAAACCCTCTGATTTTTGTGGCGGCGCTCACAAAACCCCCTGAGACGAAAATACCCATGGCGCTGTCTTTTTCTATCAACTGACATTCTTAAAAAAAAAATTGACAGCGCCACGTTAACAAAATACCTTAAAAATTTCAAACACCAAAAATAACCTTTATTTTCATTTAGAGAAAAACAAAAAACCAACCCAATCTAATCTAAACCAATTGATTAACTCGACAACCGACAACCAACAACCACCCAACCACCGCCGCCACTCCAACCACCGCTGGAAAAAATTTCGGTCATCTTCTCCGAATGAATGATGACTGGAAAATTTTCCGGTCATCCTCGTTGTGGATCTGTTCTTGAAACATATCCTCGATGATATGTTCTTCTTGAACAGATCCGATGTGCATCTGTTTCAAGAACAGATCCAAGGCTTTGGATGACCGAAAATTTTCCGGTCATCATTCATTCAGAGATGACCATAAAATTTTCCGGCAGTGGTTGATGGGAGTGGTGGTTTGGTCGGCTGTTGGGTTAATCCAATGATTTAGGTTAGATTGGATTGATTTGATTTTTTTGTTTTTTTTTCTAAATTAAATTAGGGGTATTTTGGGTGTTTGAAATTTTTAAGATATTTTGCTGACGTGGCAGATGACGTGGCGTTGTTATATTATTATTTTCTGAAAAATTACAGTTGACTAAAAATGACGGCGCCAGGCGTATTTTCGTCCTCGGAGGGTTTTGTGAGTGCCGCCACAAAGATCAGGGGATCATGTGCCCGTTTTAAACATCAGGGGGTTTTGTGCACTGACACCCAAAAATCAGGGGCCATGAGTGATTAATAGCCCTCTTTTTCGTTTGTTTCTTCTTCTTAATTGTTTTTTTTAGGATTGATGGCAAAACACAAGCTTTAAAAATTTAATAAAAACAGTAGAAATTTTTAATATTCAGCAAATTGAAACACCGATCTATATTTCATTGTACAAAGGATCAATCACTCCCTCAACTTGGCACGAAATATCAAATGAGTCATTTTGTACGGTTTTGGGTCAACGCAACTTGCGTTTTTCGCTTAAATCAGCCCCTCCCCACTCTCACTCCAGCAAGTGAGTTACACTCTCAACAAAAAAAATGTAAAAAATCTAAAAAGACCCTTAAAATTTATTTATTTTTTAAATTAATCCTTCACATTTTTTAAATTTCAATTATGTCTTTACAATTTTGAAAATTCAATAATTTTTTTATTTTTTTATAAAAGTTTAGAATTTTTTTCCTTTTTATCTTCTTCTTCACTCTTAATTCTTTTCCACCAGATTCCTCCGTTTTCTCCCTTTTTCGCCGGACACCTCCGCCATCGCCCCCACCGGTGTCCTTATCATCGTTCTCAGTCACTGAGAACGGACCCGTTCTCAGTCACTGAGAACGGACCCGTTCTCGTTAGAGAACAGACCCGTTCTCGTTAGATAACAGACCCGTTCTCGTTAGAGAACAGACCGGTTTTCAGATGAGAACAGACGAGAACGGATTTGTTCTTAGTCGAGAACAGATGATAACGTATTCGTTCTCAGTTGCTGAGAACAGAGTCTGTTCTCAATCCCTGAGAACGATTTGTTCTCAGTGTGACTGATGGCCGGTCGGCGGCGTAATTTTCAGGTGGCAGTGAGGGTGTCCGGCGGTGAGGGTGTCTGGTGGCTGTGAGGGTTAGATTAAGTTTAAGTGTTTAATTAGGTTTAATTAGTGTTAATTTTAATTTTAATTGTGTTTAATTATAATTAATTAGGATTAATTTTTGGATTTAGAAATATCACTCTATTTTTTAGGAGTTTTTGTGTCAGAGGGGCTGATTTGAGCGAAAAACGCAAATTGCGGGTCTGTTTGACCCAAAACCGTTTTAAATGACTCATTTGATATTTCGGGCCAAGTTGAGGGGGTAAATTGATCTTTTATTCTAATTGCAAATCATGCTTATATTTGTGATTTAGTTTGCACTTAGCCCTTCTCTTATTTTTAGTTTATTATCACTTTTTGTTATTATTTTCATTACATTATCTTTTTTGTTCTCGTCGTTTTCTTTCTATTTTTTCATTTATTCTTTATTTATTTTGTATTTTTTGGATCATATCTCGTTAAAAATAAACTAAGTCTATCTTTTTATTTTAAGGATAGTACTAGTAATCTACGTACTAAAGTATTAAAGAGAAACAAAAAACATTGTATACTTAACAATGTTTGTGATCCTCTTTGTTTTACTCATCATATCGTTTAGCCTTTACTTTCTTAGGTTTTTTTTGTTGATCCATACTATCTAGATTATGAGTGCAAGAATCGATTGAATCCGAACCGAATTAAAATAGTGGTTTTCTTAGGTTTAAATTTTTATTCGGTTCAGTTTTGTTTTTTTATAAAACTCAACCAAACCGAAAATGTAATGTTCCAGGTTTTTCCGCCAACTTCGCCATGGTTTTGGATTAGTTTTCGATTGTTTACGTGTAGATTTTAGTCCATGTATTTAATTTTGATTGACTTGTTGTAAAATTTATCCTTTGATTTGAGTTCCTTAGTGTTCATCTGTGTGTTTTCATATTTGGATTGCATTGATTTTGAGTTCGGGTTTGAATCGTTTGCATAGCACAAGTTTTAATCGAGGTTTTAGCTGTTTTTGGCTTCTGAACGATCGTCCATAAAGTTTCAACGATCGTGCATTTTCAAGATTTTGAACTATCATGGAAATTTTAAACCATCGTTCACTTCGAACTGTATATAATCTGTTTTTGCATTTCAAAATTCATTATAACTCGATTTCCATAATTCAAACACCATTTTCTTCTCTCATACTCCTACACTGATCCTAACCCTAGACCAATTTGGTTTGAGACTCAAGCATACTGGAATGATCAAGATACTATAAATAGTAAAGTATGCATCAAAGGATTATTCTATGCTCCGGACAAAAGTGACTTTTATGTGATATTGATTGATATTATTGAGTTAGAGAACTCAACTTTACCAATAAAAAAACTTTCCTATTTAAATGTGATTGGTTTGATCCAACAATTAATGTCGGTATATTAATGCATGATCGATATAATATGGTAGATGTTAATTGTAAAAGGAAGTACAACAAATATGAATCTTCATTTTAACTGAGCAGTCCGATCAAGTCTATTATTGCACCTATACAACCAAAAGACGAGATAGAGCTAATTGGTGGGCAGTATGCAAAGTGAAGTCGCGATCTAAATTCAACATGCCTGATACTGCACAATCAGAAATAATTATTCTATTTTTTCAAGACGACATGTAAAATATTTTCTATAATTATGAGAACATAGGGGGTCATATGTTAGGGTTTCCTTCTCCTAATTATCTCTTAATAATTTAATTTAATTAATTACTCCCTCCGTCCCATTTAAGAAGGGACGAATGGATTTTTCACCAAGATTAATAAAATAAGACAACATTATTTTATTCCATGTCTATCCTTATTAATGGTTAATTTTGCTAAAGAATATGCATGTTAATATAATCAATTGCTATAAACTAGTAAGTGGATATTAATTGGAGAATTTGGTTAATCGGGCCATGCACAAAAAAACATTTTACAATTCTAAATATAGGAATTTATACTATCCAAACATAAAAGGATATTTATCTTTTCAAAAAGAAGCAAATTAGTCTATCATATTTGTCAAGTAGGAAAATTAATTATAGAGTTACATAGTGCGTTGGAACCACAACTGCACTGTAAACCGAATTTTATTTAATGTATTTGATGATTTCTAAAGAGGTAAAAATGGAAGTTTAATATAAATTTACACGGAAAACACGATTTGGCCTTCTTAGATGGGACAACCAAAAATGTGATATGTCCCTTCTTAAACGGGACGGGGGAAGTATTTAAAAATTATGTGAAAAACTTTCGTGAAGTACCTATTTGGTTCTTGAAAGTGTTCAAATGAATTACTGGGCAAAATCTGCAATTTAACAAATTGATCCATAAACCTTTAAGGTTGCAGAACTAGTTTGAATTCTCAGACTTATATTCATATTTTTATAGATTTTTATGAGTTATTAATGGAGTTATTCATAATAATTATGATTCAATCCTTCAATTATACTGCTACGTGTCGATTTGATCCTTTAAATTTTTTTATTTGGATCAATAGCTTGTCATCTAGACGTGTTTATCTAGAAATCATCTCTAAACGCTTAAGATCTTAATCGCTTTTTTCGCTGTCCGAAAAAGTAACGTTTACAAATATTTCAAATATTATTTTAATTTTTATGAAAATATATCTTTCTATCTTTATATGACAGAGAAAGTAATAATTATTGAATTTATTCCTACAAAATTTTATTAAACTATGATCAATTTTACCAACGAGCTGTAACTCAAATAGTATAAGCGCTGGACAACAAACTGTCCAGGTCGTGGGTTCAATTCCTCCCACAAGCGCTCCCCACTCCTCCAATTATCAAAAAAAAAAAACTATAATCAATTTTGTGACTGATCATATTATGACCAGTTCGAAGCAAAGACAGAAAATGGAAAACAATACAAAATTTGAATGGTAATTTAAACAAATCAACAGGAAGTTGATATCTCAAGAAAATGAAAACAATTGTAGAAACAAAGCAATCAGGTAAACCAAATTGGTTGGTCTCTAAGGCTTCCAGAGAATAGTGGTTTCAGCTATCATTGAAGTGACAGTATATGGATCCATGTTGGATGATGGCCTCCTATCTTCAAAATAACCTGCAAACACCATAAATAGTAGTCAATGTAGATTAAGATAATTTTTTTATAAAAAAATATTAGTTCGGAAACCGATTTATAATTTAATAACCGTTTTATAATTTTTTATAATCCGGTAACTGTTTTGTAAATAAGTTATAGTTCGGTGACCTTAAAAATATTTAATATTTTCATATCTATTACATTTCATAAACCAAGCATAGTCGCAATAAATACCTTTGCCTTTCTGTTCTGTGTCGCGCCCGACACGGATAGATGCTCCCCTGTTAGCAACACCCTGCAATTTCACATAATAGAAAAAGTTTGACAAATTGTTGGCAACATGTTAAGAGTTCTGATTATAGGAATAGGAAGCGTACCCAGGAGAATTTGTTGATATCAGCGGTCTCATGGCGACCAGTGAGTCGTCTCTCGTTGCCTGTACCGTATGCAGCTATATGCTCCTTGTGGCGCATACCCAACTTCTCGATAGCCTTATGGATTACATCTATCCCGCCATCATTTCTCATCGACTTGGTGCTGACACCAAATTACCAAACAAAAACTCGTCATTTCGACATTTCATTTCCGTTTTCGAATAAAAGTGAAATATCAATAGCATCCGAACCTGTAGTTTGTATGCGCACCAGCTCCGTTCCAATCGCCCTAGAGATGAATATAAAGCAAGTGAGTTTAACTTGTTTCAAGTAACGCAAAACGTATATACATTTGCAATTGCTCTAACTAACCGGAATTGGTTTTGGGTCAAAAGTAAGGATGGCTCCTGCAACCTCAGTGATTCGCTGTACAAGTAGGAAGTAGAATTACAATATTATTACAAGAATTGATGTAATAGTATTAGTATTAGGCATTAGGCCAGTTACCTCAAGAATGTAACGAGCCATCCATAGCTCATCACCAGCAGAGATACCAAGTACAGGGCCAACTTGAAATTCCCACTGGCCAGGCATAACTTCACCATTGATGCCACTGATATTGATGCCGGCATATAAGCAAGCCTTGTAGTGGGAGTCTACAATATCCCGCCCGAAGGCTTTGTCAGCTCCCGTTCCACAGTAGTAAGGACCCTGCATCATACAAATATTCATTATATTTTTAATAAATTATATTTATTTATAAAATAATTCTACTCATAAGTTAGCATGGACACGGAGAAATCATACACTTGGACACAAATATAGTGAAAGAGTGTTATTTTAAGGTTTCTTTACGTAAAAAATGAAGTTTCGGGTCCAAAACGTCAAATGTCCGAAACGTTTTTAAAACGGGACACGTTGACTGAATGAAGTGTCCGTGCTACCATAAGTATTAAAAAAAATTAGAATTTGAGAACCTGAGGTCCTGGGAATCCACCAATAGGCCATCCAATTGGCCACTTCACATCCTTCTGAAGAAGAGTGTACTCTTGCTCAATCCCATACCTTACCACATTAAAAAAAAGTTGCAACTTATTGTAATGTGTATTTGTACTATGAATTTGTGAATTATGTGTTGTTCTAGGTAAAATTATTTCACTCATAAGTTACAGTTATACATTTTCATATTTTTAAAACTACTTTTCAAATTTTATAATCTATTTTTATAAACATTAGGAGTATTATGACATCGCTTTCTATTTGTATATTTTTGCTGCAAAAATATATATACCACATGCCATCAAATGATAAAGAATTGTGAATTTTTCATTAAATATTGACATTAGTAAATGTAAGTAACCAATCATTAAACAGAACATCAACAAGAGATTTTAGAAGTATTATTAAATGATTTATCAAAAAAAGTTATAATTAAATGCTACGATTAAACAATGTACCATGGCTCTTCAGCAACAACATCAGACTGGCTAAAGATTTTGGCGGCATTGAATCTTTTATTGGTGGGAAGAGGCTCGCCTGCCGGTGTGTACGCATCGCACATAACCTACATAAATGTGATATAATATACTATGAATTACAATTTTTATTTATATAATTAAATTTCAATATATATGACCAGAAATGAAGAGATGAACATAATTTAAAAAGAGCTAATAAAATGAAGATTCAAATAATTAATTACCAGGATGTTGTTTCCTCTTCTAAAGGGATCTTTAAAAACTGCCTGTGGGCTGATTCAAGTTCAACCAAAATAGAAAAATAAATAAAATAAAAAAATGAACAAGGGCAAGGAGATGAAAATAATAATAATAGGTGAGTAATAAAACATACTACAAAATGACTTCACTGTCATCTCCGGGGGCTTGGTCTGTGCTGGAACCATCATAGTTCCACTTTGGCAATTTTGATGGATCACTCACTGCTGCTGGGAGGGTCTGTACATAACACAACACAAAATAAATTGATTATTTTGTATTTAGTTTTTACAGTGTTAAACATAAAAATGCACTTCTAAAAAAGGGTTACCAAATTTTATCTGAAAATTTTGCTGGCCAACTAATATTTTTTAGAAATAGAAAGTTATCCGCTCATGTCAGATCAAAGTTAGTACATATATAATTTGTTGTTTGGTATTGATATTGATGTAACATGAAGAATGAGAAAAAAAAAACCGACATCAACATAAGCCAAAATCTCATATAAAATGAGCGAAACCTCTCGCTTTTTAAAAGATGTTAATTGAATTTTCAAAACGCTACAAATAAATTGTTGGTAACCGTTTTATTAAAAATATATAGTTCGGTGACCACACAATTTTTTAATCTTGAATTAGTTTGAAAATCCAACCAACAAGGACGTATGAACTCTTGGGGAGGGGGAGCGCTTGTGGGAAGAAATAAACCCACGACCTTAACAGTTTGTTGTTCAGCGCTTATAACATTTGAGATATAGCTTGTTGGTACATTAGGATTAGTTTATTGAATGGCAATTGATGATTTGAATTATAACCAAAAAAAAAAAAAAAAAACTAAATTTTGTTATAAAAGAAAAACTCACTCTTGCTTTGCTCCTTAAGTCCAATCCAGATCCACCGATCCTATACAAAACAACAAAATTAAGAACATACAAGCTAAACCAAAATTAAGGAAAATAAGATGATAATTAAAATAATGTACCATATATATTCAGCTATAATCTTCTCAGTGGAATCAGAGAGATCGAGGTTAACAAGATCATTAAGCAGAGACATGGCTTGGTAATAATTTTTGAGAGAGATGGTTAAACATAAAAAGATTGTTTAGTTCTTATCAAATAGATGTGATGCAGTCAACAATTACTTCCTAATTGTTTCCAATAAGTCAGGAAAACAATTAATTTTTTAGTAAATATTTATGTGATGGATATAGTTTATCCGAAGAGAAGGATAATATTTGGTCATTTTTTTCACATCTTTAATAAGTATTTTATTTTTCTTTTAATACTCGCTTCGTCCCACTCTAATTGACAAAATTTGGAGTTTTTGGTGTCCTATTCTAATTGACAAAACTAACATAACTACTATAATTTTATTTTTTAATATTTCATTTTTACCCTCATTTAAAATTAAACTTTTTATGAAAAATGGTGAATATTTAATGAGAATTTAACTAATATACTAATAGAATTAATAAGCTTAATTATCAATAGAAAGTTATAGAAGTAACTATCTACGTCATAACTTATTAATTTATATTGATTATTGCAATTTTGTTATTTTATCAATTAGAGTGGGACGTAGGGAGTATTTTTTTGTTAACTCCTATTTAATCAAAAAAAAATATACATTCTTATCCATGTGCAGATTTGTTAAAAAAATATATTAAATTACATTAAATTAAATTAAAAATATGAGAGTATTAAATTAAAAGACGACTTTTTACATTGGCGGTAGATTTGAAAAAAAATAAAAGGTGGTAATTTTATTTGACATTTTTTAAAAGACGTGATTAAGTAGGGTATTAGTGGGCTAATAATCATCAATGGCCAAATATTAAAGAGTTGCACATCACATGTTTGATGGTATGCCTTAGTGAGTTTGTACTAATTTTGATATTAAAGAGTTGCACATCACATCTTCTAATTATTTGCCTACAATATGTAACAAAATAACTAACATAATTAACACAAACACAAAAAACTGTAAATAGAAAACCTTATAAATCAAAAATCCAGAAAAGAAAAGAAATCTCAACTTGCATAATTACAAATGATAAAAAAAAAACTGAACTAAATTAACCAGACACAAACTAACAATAATCTAAAAGATTAAAATCATTTACTATCCCTTGACGAGCTTCAAGCAGAGAGGAGGGTTGACACCAGTAAGTGAAAGTATAGCAGCCGGAATTCCCCACAAAGAGTCGCCGCAGATGAGACCAGAAGCCACGGCAGGTCCGAAATCATTCGCCTTCTGCTTGTTGATCCTCTCCCATATAAACAGAATCACACTCCCAACACACATATCTATCGTAAAATAACCTCCGATATAGAACGGTATCGCCATGCACATTGGGCTCGGAATGAACCTATGGATCCTCCATTTGGTTTCGTACTTGGCCAAAAGATCGCGAACGAGGTTCACAACGATGGCGCCCACGAAAAACCCTACCGTGAGCGTGAAGCAATGTTTCGGAAGCGAAGAGAAACCCTCCACCCCGAAAAGAGCGATCCCACGATAGACCTGCGCGTAAGGCGCGGGGTAGGTGCTCGTAGGCTCGCCCATGTCGGGGTAAGATTTGTAGAAGAACCAGAATACTAACGGAGTTATCAAACACCCCATTGCAGTTCCAGCGACTTGGCTGAAGAACATAGCAACAGCTGATGAAAGAGTGAGATATCCTGTTTTGAAGTCTTGCATGAGATCAGAAGCTGTGGAGACGATGCTCATCATGACTCCACATGAAGCAAGACCGGCTATGACTCCACCGTCATGGCCGACCCAAGCGCTGAAGATGATGATAGCGAATTTGCCGTAGTTGGAGGCGAGAGACCAGTCTGTTAGACCGCAACCGTAGGCGTTGCAGAAGGCTAAAACTGGTGCAATCACGTAAGCTACTAAAATATGGTACCATTTTAGCTGATGGAAGATGAATAATGGGATCATAACAGTTGAAAAAGCTGCAAGAGCAAGGTATCCAACCAAAGCAGCCCATAATGGGATTTGATCCTTAAGAAAAAACTCTTTTCTTCGCTGTTCGTCGTAGTATGCAGCAGAAACATCAGTCTGCTCGTCAGACTCGAGATCAGATGGAGCGATCGAAGCAGAAGCTTGCTTTTTCGAGTCGAGGTAGAGGCTGATTGCGGTCTTACCGAGCATGCAAACGACATGGTAAAGTCCATCGCCGAGCATAGTAGCGATAGCGATAAAAACTCGATATCCTTGGATGCCATGGAGACTACTAGCTGATAAATCAGAAGGATACCAGTTGCCTTTTTTTGCTTCAATGAGTGGCCACATGATTCCCCATGAAACAATGGCTCCAAATAGCAAGGAGAAGTTCACCATGTATGGACATATCATTCCAACGCCAACATATGTTGATGAGAAATCGAAGTAAAACCTGTCATGCACATTACCATACAATTAATTCATAATCTAAGTAAACAAATAAAAAACAAAATGTGAATGTTGAAAACATTAACATACCTCTGATTGTATGCTTTAAGACCAAAAGTGGGGATACTAGCGAATCCACAATCATCTCCATTAGTGAAAAACCATTGAAAACAAGCCCAGATCATGCTGGCTCCGAAGAATTTAAACAAAATTCCCACCTGCTTCCTGCAACAAAACAAAGCCAAACATAGGCTTATCAGCATACACGAGTAAAACACAATATAAACCATTTAAATATATCTTAAATTCTTGGTTGTAAACATGTTGTAAACGATGCTTACTTGGCTAATTTGGCTCCTTTGGGTGTGTGAAAGGAGTTGATAAGATAAGCAGTGGCTGTTCCACTAGGGTACGTTAGCTTGTACTTCAAGATCATTAGCTGCAATTCAATTATCACAGACATTAAACATTAACAAACAAAACCAAGAGACTAAAAAGAATAGTTAAGGAGAAGAAAAGTTGAGAAATATTTACCCTTCTCAAGGCTACAATGGAGAACAAGCCAATGAAGCTTACAATAAAGAGAAAACCCATGAGCCAACCAAGAGACAGATGCTTCACATTCTCTGGTGTATTTCCTCCTTCTGATTGAGCTGCTATCCTTGGAAGCATACCTAGTATGTAACTTGCTGTCCCACCTGTTATCATACATTTTCACGAGATTAGTTTTTCCGGAAAAAATTGACTAAAATCGACAATTTTAAAAAGTTAGAAATATAAATAAAACAAATCGAAAAAGTGAAATGTTTTTGGATGATTAAACCTCTAATATGTTATCAATTAAAGGATCATCGGTTCAACTCTAGTAACCCTAAAAACCTAGAACCCCTAACCCTAAAATTGTTCCGGCCACAATTCTCACTCTTCATTTTAATCTCAATCATATTATTAGTACAAATCACGTAAAACTCGTAAAAAATCTCACACAAATAGATCAAACATACGGAAAGAGAGAAACTTATTATTATATCATCAATTACCAAAGATGTTCCCATCTAAATTTAAATTTCATTATTTTTATTCTAATATATCATCTATTATTCAATTCAACGATCATCGGTTGGATTACACCTCAACCTAGTAACCTAAAAACCTAGAACCCTAACCCTATAATATCTCAGTCATATTATCAAAACAAAACACGTAAATCCATCAAAAAAAATCACACAAATCGATCAAAACATACGTAAAGAGAGAAAATAATTACTTACTGCTAAAGGCAATGCCAGAAGAGGCAACAACACAAGTCTGAATAACAGTATTTTCCTGCCTAGTAAAAGGCTGTTTCAAGTAACCAGCTTTCGAGAGCAAACCAGTCCACATCTTGAGAAGAAAAAAACCGAGTAATCCAGCAGCAACATTAAGAGAAGGAATAACACCAGTGGTGAGATTCAGCTTGCAAACAATAAAGTTGAAAACTATACTCAAGAAAAAGCTTGTAACCAGTGCCCTAATGGTTATTTGCTCTGTCCATGGAGGCACTGGTAAGTCCTTAAAAGCTTGCTCTCCGATGACAGCAACCGCCTCGTCGTTAGTACCAGCTTCTTCCTCATCCGGAGGGTTTGTGCTTCTCCGGCTCATTTTTTTTGGTTTTTTGTTTTTACTCCGCAACTTATGATTCTGTTGTTGAGGTTTATCGGATACTTATAGTGATAGAATCCAAAACGGTATTGGAAACTGAAATATATGGAGTGATTATATTTTTACTTGTAGGGTTTGGATTTCCTATGGTTACATGAGTTTGTGTTAACGTAAATCACTTCACACTCCTTCGGCCACCCAATATCTTTTTTATTTTTCATTCTTTAAATGGTCAATAAAAGGTTTGGTACCTTTAGTTTTTATTTTTAAATATGTTTTATTAGACTTTATTTACTTATCTTTATTTTGATCCTTTTAAGTTTTTATTATTTAAAACAATTCAGTGGTTTATTTTTGCTCAATAATTTTTCTAGAAAAATTAATTTTATTACAATAAAAAATTTACTAGTTGTTACACCTTACAATTGTTTTTAATGAAAAGTTGATTGAAATATAAACTTCTTCATTTTCATACAATAGCAATACCTATATTAAATTAAGCATTAAGTATGTGTGACGAATTTCTAACCGCGCAGTTATTGTTGTTGACCCTGCCGAGCCTACCTAAAGGTTGAGGTCGGATTGTAGGAATTGGATGACACGCAGTGTCGGAGATAGGATTTCAACATAGGAAGAGTCAAATTACAATATGCAATATATGAAGTAAGCAATCTTAAAAATTAGGAGGAGTTAATTAAATTGTAAAGTATTAAGATTTTGTTGCTAATTTCAATAATATTAAAAATTTAGAGGGGACAATGACACTTTCATGCCTTCCCCAGTTCCCCTCCCTCCATCGGTGGTGATATGTTTTTGTATTTATATAAGAAGCTCTACAACACCTATACCATGCAATTATTTTTTAAGCACAATACTTCTTAAATCAGGTAGGAACATCTAGTAAAGTCCTTGTAATTACGTACTCGATAATCTTAATATATAATTGTACGTTTTTCATAAGACTAGTTTCGCATTACGTGCTACGCACGTAGCGCGTAATGTGTCTCGTCAGTTTATGTATTAATTACATTTTTTATATTTATGTGAATGTATTTTATTTATAATCAATATTAAAATTATTAAAGATTTTTATTACAAAGAAATATAATATTAATAAATTAATTGACATCTACAATATTTACTTATAATTATACCAATGTATAATTGTAAATTAAGTAGAGTTTTTGTTGGATTAGAAAATCTCTTACGTGTTTCACATGTGGCTCGTAGTATAACTCGTCAAGTAATGATAATTATATTTATTATGGATAAGAGTAGTTCTATTTATGTTTAATTAACAATTATTTCTATAATCATAAATTGTATTTAAGTATAAAATCTCAAATGATAGTTAATTATAATTTATTTTATTTTAAAAAAATATAAATAAAAACATCAAATAATAATTAAAATAATATTTTATTTGAAGAAATTTACTTTAGTTAGAATTCTAATTGATTAAATAAAAAAAGAGATAGTAAAAGTTAGATATTTAAAATAATTTATTTTAATTATTATTCCAATTTGAATTTAAATTTGATTTAAAAATATTCGATAATTTTTTGTTTAAATATAGTCTGGAGTTTGCTTGGTTCCTTCCTTCCATTTATAACCTAATCCTATTCCAATTAAAATAATTTAGTAAGCTGCCTTTCTAAAGAATTCCTTATTCAAATTAAACTCTAAAGCATCTCCAATGGTGCTCTTTATTTTAAAGAACATAATTATTAAAATATATAGTATCTTTAACTTAAAGAATAATATATTTAGATTTACTCTAATAAACTCTCTAATATTTACTCTTTATCTTAATTTTATTTTCATAAAAATTATTAAAAAATAAAAATATTAATAATATTAATTTATTTATTCAGTTTTTAAATTTAAAAATTTAAAATAATACATCTCAAATGAAAAATAA
Organism: Mercurialis annua; assembly: GCF_937616625.2. Lineage (NCBI taxonomy): Eukaryota > Viridiplantae > Streptophyta > Magnoliopsida > Malpighiales > Euphorbiaceae > Mercurialis > Mercurialis annua. Next base: position 13,762,781 of record NC_065574.1, read on the forward strand.
CTAACTTATTTTAAAATTTAAAAGTTTATCTTTTTGAAAATGAAGTAGAGAGTGAAAATGGCTCTCCACGTATAGAGTCATTTTCACTCTCTATTCTAAATTTAAATGGGCTAAGCACACAAATCACTCAAATGGTCCATTTGTCTTCATAAATACATCACCTATTGAAAATATGCAGAAATCTCTCAATAAAAAAATAAAATTTTCATAAATACCTCAAAATCAAAAATAAGGAGATTTATTATTAAAATAGGACAATTTTGTCCTTCCTTACTAAGTATCGTTATTTACCAAAGAGGAAAGAGTTCCTTTCCAAATTAATAACTAAAACTCATCTTCAACCTTATTTTCAAAGCGAAATCATGCCATTAGAGCAACTACAGAGCTCCAAATTCTGCCACAATCAGCGTACGAGCTATTAATCTTCACGAGATATGATTTAACCTTCGATCTCAACACAATCAAGCAACAAATCACCAAAACTAACAAGGTAAACGAGAAATGCAGTTTATAGATTTTTTTAAATGGAAGGTGCGGCAGAGATCCGGCAACAGTTCGGCTCCTACTTGTTGTCCCTTAGATTCCTACTGAGATATGGAGGACGAAATAGGTAACTAAGGTTTCAAATTTTTGGTCTATCGAGAATGGATCCGACTAGCAATTTGCAAATTCGTGTTAGCACTGTAATTAGAGGTAACTTTGGGTGAATTGATTTCTATTTACCGATGGGTGGATTTTGTAACTGAGATATGCAAATTTGATATCTGAGGTATGCAAATTTGATTTTGTAATTGAAATATGCAATTGACTTTAGAAATGTAACTGAGATGCATATTCCATTTTTAATTCTTTTTTTATTTTTGTTGTTTATGCATGTAGGTGGATTTTGTTATTATGATTAAACTGGGTAAAATATCATTAAATGAAGGTGTCCATGATAGGTGAGTAACATTTAGAAATATAGCTATAAATAACTGTTATAACCATTTTATGGAATTGATTTAAATATTAGTTATGGAATATGTGTTTGATTTTAAAGGTTATAATGTTTAAGCCGATAGAATTACATGAATGGAAATTTAATCAATGATTGGGTTTTGAACTTTTTTATGGTTGTTATAGGTGTTTGAAACTATAAAGACCCAAGAAGAAATGTACACGGAATTTGCAGCTAAGATTGCTGAATTTAAGGCAATCTGAAACTGTAAAACATGCGGATTCATTTGCATTGCTCATTGTTTTTATATGCATACATGATTGATGGATAAATAATTAGGGGCTCTGAATCCTTGGATTGGTATCAAGAACTCGTATAGTACACAAGATGAAAGGACATCCAGAGACAAGTCTGCATTTATTCAACCAGAATTGATATTCGTTGAGAACAGTGGTGCATTTTACTTTACCCAGAAATACGTGTCGAAAATAAACTTGAAATCAACCTGATGTAAACCATCCCAAAAATAAAATAATTTTAAAATCTATAATGCATATTTTTTTTATGTTTTTTTCATTGGGTTGGTTCAGGTTTTGTATATTTCGAAGAATGTTTTGGTCCTAGATTGTTGCCATTTCTAGCTCTAAACTGTAATCTAATTTACCCGGGATTAAATACTCATAGTCTAGTTTCACTTATTTGCATCAATCTGAAATCAACTTGATATTTATAGTGGCATATTTTATGTTTTTATATTTGACTATGAATTTGACATATTATAGTAAGAGTCATTTTAATACGTCTAAACCAAAAAACTAAAATTGGAGTATAACTGATGGTAAACTGAAAATTAACTTAATGTAAACCGAATGTGTTTTAAAATCTAAAGTTGACGTAAGTTGTTCTGATATTTTCTAGCATTTTGTTGTGTGAATTGTTAGAATTTCCTTTTTTATTTTGATATTTAGTTGATTTTAGGCTGATGTTTAATCAATCTTAAAATTATCAAATCTCCATTAATTTCATCTCAAAATATTAAAATTTTACAATCCAAATTAAACTGATTCGTGTCATCACTTATGTATTAGTGAAAAAAATTGACACTTGGTTGATCTTTAGTTGACATTCAGTTGATCTTCGGTTCACATATGGTTGATATCTGGTTGACATTTAGTTGATCTTTGAAATTTTTCCAAATTACAAAAGATGAATTTCAACAAATTAAAGAGAACTCGTCAAAACAGTCGAAATCGACACTTGCCAACCTTGGAAAAGGGAGAATTAGTAATAATAATTTTAAATCGTTTCGCGTAAAAAAAGTCAACTAGTTAATATTTGGTTGATTTTTGGTTGACTTATAGTTGATAGTTTGTTGATTTTCAGTCGACATTTGACAGATCTTTTAGATTTAGCTAAATTATAAAAGAAAAGGTTCAACATATTAAAAAAAGTCATTAAAAAGTTAAAATTAATACTTGTCAACATTATCATTGTTTTTGTTGTTCTAACAAACGGAGTTGAAAAGAATCCATTTAGATAGTCCTTTGATTGAATTACCTAAATTTTAGAAATTATAAAAGTTCGAAATCCATTTTCTTCTTTTTTGTAATCTCTAAATAAAGAGAGTCCATTCAAATTGAAAAATGATAACAATAATTTTGTACTATGTTACAGAAGAAAAAAAAAATTAATTGACTGATATTTGGTTGATTTTCGGTTGACATTTAGTTGATTTTTATTTTTATGAATAGTTGATTTTAAGTTAAATCAAATGAAACAAAAATATTTTAGTTATAAAATATAACATGGTAAAATTAACACTAAGGTCATATATACATCAATCCTACACGTTATAATAAAGACGATTCAAAATTCATGTTCCTACCATACATATTCCAGTTTCATAGAGAAACAAAATGGTGTATCTATTAGCATTAAGCCTAATAGAGTTTGAATATGCAAATCAACCATATAAGAGGATTACATGAATTTTATTTTATTTTAAAGCATATATGCAATAATATTAAGACAAGAGAAGTTCAACAATCAACATATCAATATGAATTTTAGTTGCATTGAAGCAACTCCTATATGAATTTTCACATATGATAAACTAATAAATAAATATATTTAAAATTTAAAATTGATAATCAACTAATTTATGGTTACATAAACACCTGATAAATTAATAAATATATATTTTACAATTGCGAATTGATTTAAGGTTATTAAAATACATGATAAATTAATGAATGTGTTTTAAAATCTAAAGTTGACATGAGTTGATTTATAGTTAGAAAAATACATGATAAACTAATATGTCTATATATATATATATATATAGTTGACAATAAGTTGATTAATGGTTATAGGAACACTATCAATATATATTCCACAGTTGACAGTGAGTTGATTAACAGTTATAAAAAATACAAAATAAAATAGTAAATATATTTAAAATCCAAAACCTACTAAAATCAATTCATTTTTTTTATAACTAACAAAAAGTTTGCAGAGAAAGACAAGACAAAACAAAACAAACTAAGCTATTTCACAAACCACACTCTAATATAGAATTTGGCCATCTTCCCAAGTAGGCTGTCAATTAATCAACAATTCATCTATCAAGAGTTGCACTTCTTCGACTATCACACAAATTTCCCCATTTTTTCCCCTCTTCCTTGCCTGCATCTGATTCAGCGATCGCATATGTTATCCATCTCTATTCGCATTATCATTTCTGAATTCAGCCATAGTATTATCGCACTACACGATATCGTTCAAATGATATCATCTCTATATGCTTCTCATCCTTTTAAATCAAACACCAGCACTCAACAACTCTAGGAACACTAATACAAATTAAGAAAAATGGGCGTATAAATATGCTAAAAATTACTAATAATCTAATACTGGTACTTCATCATAAACAAGAAACAATTCAATTATGAGAAGAATTTTCAACAACAAATCTTCATAACTAAACAAACAAAAACAGACTAGATCTAGACAAACTAATTAAAACCACAATTAATTATCAAATGAACTTACTTTGTAAATAATAGTACCAAAATTTCTATAAATCTCGTACATCTGTTCGATCGATTTGATTTGTCGTAATCGAGAAAGAGAAGGCTAACTGAGAGTAAAACAGAAGGCTGTCGGTTGATGTTGAGGATCGCGGCAGGCGTTGGCGGTTGTCGTTGTCGGAGCATAAACGGAAATCATAGGTGGTTGTCGGAGTGTAGGCCGTGGGTGGCGACGGTGATAGAGGTTGAAGAAAGTGAGGTTTACTGAGATTTAGATGGAGAAGAAGGAGTGACGTGTGGTATTGAGGTACAAGACATATCAACAGTATTAGTGGGAAGTTAGGGGTAAAATGGTACTGAAATTGTTATAAGGTATAAATGAAAAGTTTTTAAACTAATTGAGAGATTTCTGCATATTTATTTATTTTGAGTCACTAACGTATAGTTTTATGGAAATTGAGATATAGAATGTAATTTCCTCAATTTAAATTTTAGAAAGTCCATTAGACTTCAATTTATTGACAAAACTCTTTAAATTAGAGAGTTTGTCAATTTTAAAGAGGTCATTGGAGATGCTCTAACAATATTATCTCTTTAATTGCTTTATCTTCTCATTCAAATTAAACTCTAACTAAGTTATATCTTTAATTATTTTATCTTTAATTAGATAATTACCATAAAATCTTTAATTAACTATTCAATTAATAATTCATAAAGGGCGATCTAGTAAATTTGGGTTGGTATCGTGATTCGAGATTGGCGTGGTCATGTTATGCAATAGATCGGCAATGTAGTTGGTTTGGTTCTTTCTCTCCTAAGCTGGTAGAAGTTATGGACATTAGAGAAGCCCTGGATGAAAGACAGAGACAAGTTGATAGTCGATTCGGATGCTATGGAGGTGGTGCTGGCGATCAAAAGTCCAAATTACAAGGATACTGAATCGTTAATGGAGGACTGTGCTGTTTTGGCGAGCAGTTTGATAATATTTCTTTTTACTCGCGAGGCGATTTGCGAATCAGGCGGTGCATGTTCTTGCGCAATCCGCCAATTCTTTGTTAGGTCATCCGGAGTGGTTCTGTCACTTGAATTTCTCACAAATGTAAATGCTTCCGATTTTATTTAATAGAATCATTATTTTTCCAATAAAAAAAATCAATCCTTGTAGGTTATTCATGATTCTAGTGAAACTAACATATTATTAGTTAAAAACAAAAAAAACATATAGATGCAAACATCCCCTACTAGGGTGAGCAACGGTCAGTTCAATCATCAAACCGCCCCTAAATTACAAACCGCTCGGTTATTTAAAATTTAAGTGACCGAACCGAATTAATTATAATTATATTTTGGTGCGGTTCGGTTTAGTTGGTGACCGGATTTTACATATACTTGTAAATTACACAAAAATCAATTTCGTTACAAATTTTTTATACTGCACACAATTTCAAATTCAAACATTTCCATTTAAATATTAATTTCACAATTTTTGTTTCTGTATACAATTTTAATTCCATCTAAAGACCAATTTGATAAGTCTTTGTACCTGTATAATATCACAAGAAGATTAAATACAAAAAAAAAAGAGAAAGATTTGGAAATTGATGATGGCTATAAATTTAGCAAGTGAAATTAATATTTAGGTATGAAAAAACAAGATAATAAGGAAAATGGAAGGAATGGGTATAGATTTAGAAAGTGAAGTGGTATTGGAGTATCTACAATGCAGTTTTAAAAATAATATTAAATTTAGCATTTAAAAATAGCGAAATGTTATATTTAGCATGATATTATAAATTTCTCTCCAATGTTAAATAATAAAAGGATGTGTATAATTCATTTAAAAAAAAATGTGTATAATTAATTACTACAATAATTATTATTTATTAATTTTATCTATCTTTTCTATTATCTGTGACTATTTAAAAAATCTATATCTATCTATAACAAATATAAAAGTGTATTCGCGGGGGGAACACTTCTATTCACGGATAAAAATACCCTCTACATATATTATCCAAGTTGATATTCCTAATTGTGATATATAATAATATTTGTGCTTAACAAATAGAAAGATGACATTTCTAATCCATAAAGGACACATATTAAAAATAATTATCGCAGTAGCTATCTTTCTGTATTAAATTCCTAATCCTAAAAGGAATTATACAACAACTATCATTATATGTTAAATTCTTAATCCTAAAAGAATATGACGATTTTCATTAATATTAAGTAATCATATATTTGTGTTAAAGCTTTGATATTTTTTATATTTATTAGTTATTTACTATGAAAAATAATATAAATTTGATTCAATCATATTATTATTTTTTAATAACAACAATATCAAAAATTAAATCTATTGCTTAATTCTAACTTTTAACATTTTTAATAAAAGAAATTAAAATTTTATGAAATAATTAAACAAAAACAAATAAAAAAACACAAGTCTAATAAAATTTTAATAATAATATATTATTAAAATATACAATTATAATAATAATAACGGGTCATATAAATATCGTTAACGTGCGTAGCACGTGGCCAAAAAAAACTAGTATATCAAAAAATAGTATTTGAAAACCTAAAAATATACATAAAAGAAGTCTTTAATCCATGAACATATACATAACCAAGAAACTATAGAGCATGATTGAATTCAAAGCAAAACCAATAAAATTCAAATATCAAAACATAGAAAGTATTGAACATAATTAACAAGTAGGTATTAAAAAGAGTTGAACTTTTTGAGATTAAAGGTTTGGGAATGAATTTAAAACATTTTTTGGTACAAATAAAATGGAAACGAATGATTAGTACCTCACTGAACTATAGAGATAAAAAAGCAGAGCTGTGCTTATTCCACTTCTATTGGATTTTAAGATCAAAAACAAATATGGATGACCACAAGCTATTTTTTTTTTCCAATGAAAGCGAAATTAAACTTCACAAAGGAAGAGTTGTGTTTGATCATGTATTTAGGTAGGTTACAACCGTCCAAACTTTAATCTATAACAAAAATAAAAGTGTATTCGCGGGAGAACACTTCCATTCACGGACAAAAACACCCTCTACATATTTTATCCGAGTTGATCTATAACAAATATAAAAATGTATTCGCGGGGAACACTTCCATTCACGGACAAAAACACCCTCTACATATTTTATCAGAGTTGATATTCCTAATTGTGACATATAAGAATATTTGTGCTTAACAAATAGAAAGATGACATTCTTAATCCATAAAGGAAACATATTAAAAATAATTATCGCAATATTCCTAATTGTGACATATAAGAATATTTGTGCTTAACAAATAGAAAGATGACATTCTTAATCCATAAAGGAAACATATTAAAAATAATTATCGCAATAACTACCATTATGTATTAAATTCCTAATCTTAAAAGGAATTGTGCAACAACTATCATTATGTGTTAAATTCTTGATCCTAAAAGGAATTGCATATATATATATCACTATATATAAAAGAATATGACGAGTTTCATTAATATTAAATAATTATATTATAATATTTGTGTGAAAGCTTTGATATTTTTTATATTTATTAGTTATTTACAATGAAAAATAATATAAATTTGCTTCAATCATATTATCATTTTTTAATAACAACAATATCAAAAATTAAATTTATTGCTTAATTCTAAAATAATTAAACAAAAAAACAATGGAAATTTTCCAATAAAAGAAATTAAAATTTTATAAAATAATTAAACAAAAACAAATAAAAAAACACAACTCTAATAAAATTTAAATAATAATATATTATTAAAAAGATATAATTTTTTTAATATTAAATAACGGGTCATATAGATATCGTTAACGTGCGTAGCACGTGGCCAAAAAAATTAGTTCAAGATAAAAGCATGTTTGTTGATTTAAACGAAAACCCATATGTGAAGTTTTTTTTTGAAATTGTAAATAAGCAATCAATAGTAAAATTTAGCATGTACTATACTGGATACTAAATTCAACATATAGAATATGCTAAATTTAATGAGATATAGCATTATATTGGTCCTATTGGAGTGGAATTTAAAGATAAAATGCTAAATTATAAAATTGTTATTACATTGCATTGGTTAGAACTAGATGAACAGAAGAAAAAAAATGGAAGAAAGGAGAAAAATGGTAGAGATTTTACAAAATGAAAATGTGCGGCTAATAAGAGGATTTTTCTGTCATAGGATTGTGTTCATTTACACAGCACAAAACTACTACGACGTTTTAAATTTTAGGTGGTTCAGTTATTACAATTATTTTTTAAGTGTAATCGAGAACCGAACCAAATTGTCAAAGTTTTAAGAATTCTAACCATAGCCAAACAAAATTTCCAAATTATATTTCGGTTTGATTCAGTTAACAGTTTAACGTTCACCTGTCCTAGAATTGATATCCAGCTTCAACATCCTCGTCGATTTATATCAAAATAAATTGATTTATCACAGCAGAACTGTATTATGGATAATGAATCAGATAATTTGGAGAAGTATAATTTAAAATAACTAGATAATAAAATTACACACTAAATACTTCTTCAAGTATATGTATGCAAAGTACATAGAGTCAAGGATAGTAAAGCAGTTGGAAAATTACTTAAATAATACTACTTCCTAATTAAAAAAATAACAACGCCAAACAAAATCTTATGAGCCTGTAGCCACTGAAAACATAATATTCGCTTCATCGAAACAATTTAAGACTCCTCTACTTTCACTCATCATCGTTAAAAGTGGTTTTCTTCCCTGCAATAGAGCAACATACAAGTAATTAATAAACAATATACAAGTTCCAATCAATATTATAATATTTGAGGATCATATTGCTTAAAGAAAGCAAGGGGGATTGAAAATTACCAGAAGCAGTCATACTGGGCCTATTAGGTCCACGTCCTCCTCTGCCACGGAAACCGCCTCTGTCACCGCCCCCTCTGCCACTAAAACGACCTCCACCACCTCCAAAACGACCACCACCACCTCCAGAACGACCACCGCCGCTAAAACGACCACCGCCGCCTCTGCCGCCACCTCTTCCACCACTCTCAGTCCTTGGTGGTCTTGCCTCTTCAACAGTCAAATACTGGTCTCCAAATTCACAGCCATTGAATTCTAGAGCACTACTAACACCCTTAGGATCCTGGAATTCCAAATAAGCCATCCTGCATGTGCAATTGAAAATATGTAAAACACTTAAAATTGTAATAAATGTCATAAAACAAGTAACAATGATCTAAACAGAAAATCACTAGAGGTGTAAAATAGTTTTTTGGCATCATAATGTAACAAATGACTACAGATAATAAAACAAGATTTCCAATTCAGCTTGCATATAATATATAGGTGAAGAAGAAACAGAATAAAAAAATACTAACCCTTTGATAGAACCAGTCTCATAGTCTGTTGGGATAGATATCCTTGTAATCTCTCCACAATCTTTGAAATGCTCCCCAAGAGAGTTCCTAATCTGTGTGATTTACATTGAATACATGATACAAATTATTTTTTTAAGACCCAAACTAGCTATGTAGATCAGCAAAAGAACAGAAAAATACCTCATCCTCACCGAGGTTCGTATCAAACCCCCTAACAAATACTTTCTGACCCTGGCTTCTTGCTCCTTTCTGGAATGAGTTGTTCTCATTGCTGCAGAAATTGAACATTAAGTAGAGGGACAGCAGAACAGAACATATAATTACCGCATTCTAGAAACTACTAAAAGAGATGTACCCGCTATAAGGGGTCCTTTCACCCCTTTCCCGAGCCAAATCAAGCTTAATGTCCCGACCATTTAAATTTTTTCCATTCAATTTGAGAGCCTGTGGAAACAGAACAGCATTCGCATCCAGTCATTGACACAAAAATAGAAAAAGAGGAACCTGAAGTACCAGAAAATCCCTAATGTAAACAACCAAATTACAAACAATAAGCAGAAGGGACACTTGCCTCTTGCGCTTCTTCGGCCGTGGCAAATTCAACATGTCCAAAACCCTTGAACCTCTGTTCTTGATCCAGAGCAAAGCGAACATCGACAATTTCACCAACATCTTTGAAGAAATTTTCTCTGCAGCAAAACCTTAATCAGAGACAAAGTATGAAGATTTTTAAAAATCCCAAAATGATAGAACTAGACATACATATCTGCTCTTTCAACTTGAAAAGATAAATTGCCAGCAAACAGTGTCTTTGATCCTGTAGCTTGGATCTTGGGAGTGACTGGCGTTTTAGGCTGCATATAACCAAAAACCATCAAAATTGCATATTGCATAAAGGAAAGATACAGAGTACAGGAAGAAAGAACAATTACAGCTTTCATGTCTGAGTTTGAACCAACTTTGGCATCTACGATTTTCACATCAGTATCCTGTTTGCAAGCAAAATTAAGTCACTCTCAAGAGACATCTATAAACAAAAAACATTTAGAGTTGTCCAAGAAAGTTTAGAGGGTCCCTATATTGGCAGTTAACCAATGGGTCAAAACTACATAAAAGTTAATCACATTCCTCAAACAAAATAACTACTCTAATTCTACTTTAACAATAGTGATTCCAATTAAGTACAGAAACATATAGAAGAAAGTCTTTTAATACTTGTATCATTGATCAAAGATTGGGTCAGAATTCACCAACATACTCCATGATTTACAAAGGCAAGTCATGTAGCTCAAAATAGTATTCATCAACGTTAACAAAAATTCGGACTATAACATATAATTTCTAGCTTAAGAAAATCTCAATATCAAAATAAATAAACTCTTACAATTTTTGCAAAGAAGAGACTTACATTTTTCTTTGTGGTCTTAGCAGATTTTTCATCTTCACTTTCTTCTTCATCTGAACTATCACTGTCGTCCTCACTATCATCTTCATCAACATCCATTTTATCCTACATTTCATAAAGGCAAAAAATTGAACATTTACACATTAAACAAAATATAAACCAGAAGACAGACTAAGAGTTCTTGATATAATTCATTAATTAATTAATTGCAATTTAAAACCTGCAATATATGCCTAAAATTAATAGGATGTCCAATGTCTAAATTTGAATTGGGGACTATTTGAAGATCAATCCGATGGAGCATGAACATAATCCCTTCATATTCATTATACCAAAGCAGACAACAGTGCTGTTACAAAAAATCGACATAAAGCAAAAGTCTAGCTAGATCTCACTGCCTCACAGGAAGGTCACATTAAAATCCACATAATCACAATCATAGGCTTCAAATTATCCATCATTCTAAATAGTTCCATAATCATTTTCTTAATGATTATAAGGTTCATACTTAATTTATAGATATGTAAGTATTCTTTCTGAGATCCACACAAATCAAATCATCAATTGTACTTGACAGTCTTTCATTCTCATTTCATTAATGATTACAAGGTTCACTAATAGGCTCAGATATACAAAAGCAAGCAATGTCTGGCATGCCATGAACATCTTAAGGCGGCAATAAATGTAACAGTACAAATTTATTCACACTCATGCAGAAAACAAACATGAACTTCAACTTAAAGAAGCACCACAGAGTATAAAGTACTTCTGTTAGCAAATTATTCATTAATATTGAAGTTTGGGATTGCTTACCTTTTTAGCATCCTTAGTTTGAGCAACAGCAGCCTTTGCTGGAGCAGCCTGTCAGATACAAACAAAGAAAAAATTATGTCAAGATGCCAATACATTATTAGCCTTGGTTATTGCACCCCAAGATTCAAAAAAATTCACAGGAAATCAAAACAATTGACAGGCATTCTAAAAATATTAAACATCTAAAACAAATAAATAAAGAGTACAGATTAACACCTCATCCTCATCAGAGGAATCATCCTCGCTATCGCTATCACTTGATTCAACTTTCTTTTTGATAGCTGGAACAGGAACCTTCTTAGTAGCAGTAGGAGCCTAAAAAAACAAAATACAGAGATCAACAGAGTTCACTAGCAGCAACTCCATGGAGACTAACATCTAAAACAAATAAATTAAGAGAACAGATTAACACCTCATCCTCGTCAGAGTCAGAGTCATCCTCGCTATCGCTATCGCTTGATTCAACTTTCTTTTTGATAGCTGGAACAGGAACCTTCTTAGTAGCAGGAGCCTACAAAAAAAATTCAGAGATCAACAGAGTTCACTTGCAGCAGCTTCATGGAGACATTCTCAGCAGCAAGTGGCTAAAATAAAATTGATGACAAAACTCACCTCATCGGAGTCATCATCTGAAGACTCTGACTCTGAACTGCTACTATCAGCTTTGGCTTTCTTAGCAGGTGCAGCAACAGCACCATTTTTGGCAACTGTTTGCTGTTTCTTTGCAGGTACAGCAGTCTTTGCAGGAGTCTTCTGATAGAATAATGGAAGACCACACAAATTCATTACTTAGCTACAAAACACACAGCTAGTTTTCTACCAAAAAGCAGGTGACTTGTCAATAAGAAATATGACTAAATATCCACCTCATCATCAGATGATTCTTCAGATGATTCTTCTGAACTGCTATCTTCCTTCTCTTTTTTAGGAGCAATAGAGCCATTCTTTACAGGAGCAGTTTTTTGAGCAGGCACCTCCTCATCAGATTCATCATCTGAAGATGATGAATCATCACTACTAGATGCCTTGACAGGTGGTTTTGCTGCTGCCTTTGGAGCAGCCTTCTTTACAACCTTAGCCTACATTAAGTAGTTTGAAACAAAATCAAGCCCATTCAAGAAATTACTTCAGACAAACATTAACAATTAAGCTTTCAAAACAAAGGTAATGTACAAATATACTTGAAAATCATTAATTCGCACAAAATAACGCAAAATTACCTTCTCTTCTTCCTCGGAAGAACTGTCATCAGAACTGCTCGACTCCTCTTTCTTCTTTTTCTGAGCCTTAACTTCAACCTTAGGCTTCTGAACAGTCCCCTTTTCTACCTTCTGTTTCTTTGCACTCACAAGCTTCTCCAATTCCTCCTCAGGTTCTCTCTTACCTATATCATAAACCCCAAAAAACATACCCAAATAATTCAAATAAAAATCATAACCCACCACATAAACATAACTACAGAAATCATTTTCTCTAAACTTTTTACCAAAAGATATCAAAAAACCAAAAACAAGTCTAAACTATTAATAATACCTTTCTTTGAAGCTGGAGTTACAGCAGGAGCAGCGTCAACCTATTACACAAAAAACCCAAATAAACATAAACCCTAATCATAATAGAAAATCAAATGAGACAAAGAAAAAAAGAATTAACAGTACCTTGACGGCTGATTTCTTGCTTGATTTACCCATAATCTATAGATACGAAGAGATAAAATGATAGTTTAAACTGCGGGAGCTCTGTAAAACCCTAGTTTCGGAGATATTTTAAAGGTGTTAGGGTTTTGAGTTTTGTGGTAGTAAAGCTTAGTATATATACGCGTGTCGCACACTGTGGGTTTAACTAGGGTTTTTTTGTGTACGCTCGTCTATGTTATCATTCCGTGGAATAGCGCCTCTTTTTTTTCCTCATTTTCTTTTGGTTCCCATTATTGTTTGGCTAAATTTAAATGTTGGAAATGATAGTTATTTTTTAAAAAAAGTTTGGAATTAAATGTAATTAAAATTATCTATTTTTTTACGATAAATTGGAACGCTGACCCATCACAAATAAAAAAACATTGATGTGGTTGTATATTATAATGTCCACGTCAGTATTTTTTTAAAGTCGGTGTCTTGATTTGCGAAGAAATGAAAATTGATAAGTAATATTGACAAGTTTTAAAATTTATGTTTTAATTGAAAATCACGCTAAATTTTGTGATTTAATTTATAATTAACCCGATTCTCAAAAAAATTGTAATTAACCTAAAATAAAAATTAAAAAAAAATATACTAAAATTTCTAAAAAATTAATTTTACATTAAAAAAGTTAAATTCCTGAGTAGTATTATAAAATAAACCAAGCTAAGCTTTAAACTATTTTAAACATGAATTCAAATAAATATTATTAGCTTTAATTATAAATCTTTAAAATTATAACTTTTAATTACATGTTGTAAATATTAAAATTAGATATAATAAAATAAAAAGAAAATCACAAAAATACAAGAAAAAAGCCCACTATTTTACTAATTACAAGCAATTATGAAAACATTTCATCCATACCATTTCTCATAAAAATATTTCACTAATACCACCTTGGCGTAAAGCTGGTGCACCAGATCACGCGCGGGTCAGTTCATGAATGGCACCCAATTCATGTTGTATCCAATTCAGCTTTTACTGAATTGGATTAAACCCAATTTTTTTCTATTTTAATAAAACAAATAATTTATTTTATATCCAATTTATTTTAAATATTTATCTAATATTTGAATTACAAAATATTAATGTTAATTTGAATTTTGAAAATATAAATATATTAAATTTTAAAAATATAAAATATAAAATATAAAACATATAAATACATAAAATGATACAGTTTTAAAAAACATAATATTATAAATTATTTTTCAGATACATTGTTGATACATACTGAACACGAGTCTGATGTATAAATAATTTATTTATCATATGTATAATTATATATTAGAGATGTATATATCATGTGTAAATCATATATCAGTGATGTATTTATAAAGTACATTTTTAAAAATGTATCTATCATGTATAAAAAATTGTATCTATTATGTATAAAAAAATGTATCGAATATGTATAAGTATATAAATGAACCGCTCGAATTAGTTGGTTGATTCAATTATATCGATAAAAATTAAAAAATTTAGTTAATACGTTTAATTAAACTCTAATATCACTACATATAATTCACTTTCTCGATTGAAAATTTTGAAAAAAAAAAGAAATTATTCCACCTATGTATCGTCTAATTACTTAATTTTTCAAATAATAAATTAATATATTTGATATCATATAACTATAATTTATACATGCTATCTATCATGTATTTATTTAAATATATTTAAAAATATATCTATCGTGTATACATTACGTATCAACGATGTATCTATTACGTACATTTAAAAAATGCATCAATCATGTATAAATTATGTATCAGCGATGTATCTATTAAGTACATTTAAAAAATGTATCTATCATGTTTAATTTTTTTTATATATAAATATCACGTATAAATTATGTATCAAAAATGTATCACATATGTATCTGAGATGCATCAAATATATGTCGGAGATGTATTAAATATTTATCGAATATTTTGCGCTTCTAGTCGCCTTTTTCCTTCTTTCCACCTAGAGCTTCCGGTCAAATCATAAAAACAAACCAATCAAATATATATGAAACAATAAATATTTGGTTCATTTTAATTAGTAATATTACATATATGTTTATAAGATTTTCTAAATATAAAAACGAAGCAATCGAATTAGTCAGTTAATTCAATTAATGTATCAAATATGTATCTATCATTTATATATTGTGTATCAGAGATGTATTAAAAATATATTCGAATTTCAATTAAATGTATCAGAGGTGTACCAAAAATATATCGGAGATGTAACAAATATATGTCAAAAATGTATCAAATATGTACCAAACATGTATCAGAAAAGTATCAAATATGTATTAGAGAAGTGTCAAATATATAAATGAATCTATGGAATTAGTCAATTGATTCAATTAAATCGATAAAAATAAAAATAAAATATATAGTGGAAACGTATTTAAAATGTATCAGAGATGTATCCAATATGTATCAATTATGTATCGTTCGAATATGTATCAGAAATGTATCAAATATGTATCGGAGGTGTATCGAATATGTAATGGATGAAATGTATCAAATATCTATCAAAAACTTGATACTTTCTCAATACAAGATTTTGGAAACCCACTAATAAATGTATAAATTATGTATCAGAGATGTATCTATTAAATAAATTTTAAAAATGTACCTATCATGTAGCGGAAATTTATCAAATACGTATTAAGATATATATTCAATATATATAAAAATATTTCGACACATCTCAAAAATGTATCAAATAAGTATAAAAAAATATGTAATAAAATGTATAAAAAATAGGAAAATTTGTTCGAACAATCGATATAATTAGTATATGAGAGACGTATCAAATATTTGAAATTAAAATTAATATTTTCAAAATTTAAATATAATAAATAAATTTTATATATTTAATATATAAATATATAATTTATATTAAAAAACAAAAAAAATTATATCAGGTGCACCAAAAGGTGCACCTGAAATTTGCTAAGAATGACCCGCACATCACGTGCGGGTCATTCATTATAGCAGGTGCACCAAATGGTGCACCTTAAAATTGCTGAAATAAATGACACAGGTGCACGTGCATCTAGTGACACAATGAGGGCTTTTTTGGTCTTAACATGTGTGATTTGGTGGACATATGTTGACTTGGGAGAAAGATGGTGTTGGTTGAAAATTAATAATGGAAGTTGGTATTTTATGAAAGAAAAATTGTAATAAAGTAAACAAATTAATTAATATTGCATTAGGTGAAATAGTGAGTCATTATTGTGGTTTTCTTCTTATTTTCTCAAAAATAAATTATTATTTTGAACAAGTAATGTGGATTTGTTGAATAAAATTTAATTCTACTTGAAAGTAGTAAGAATCAAATCTTCACACTCTCATAATTTACCAACCACGAAATCGTTGTCCGACTATAAACTTAAAACAACAGAGTCAATTGATAAATCGCACGGATCTATCCTTTTGCGTTTATTTGTTATCTATAAAATACACAGATCTACTCGAAAGAGTAAAAAAATGACCTTTTGAAAATTTCTGCCAGTGAGGAAGGGCGAGTGGCGCAACTCACCCCGCCTTACCTCCGCCATTGCTTGAGACATTACTATATGAAGAGCTTATTGATGAATCATGACGAGATTTAAAAGAACTAGGCATATCTTATATGTGTGAATATTCATTAGTGATGGAGTCGGCCTTCTAATATGATGATTAAACTTGTAAAACTGTCACCACCCAAATTATTGAGCCGAGATCGACGCTATGGAATGGGAGTGGTAGCTCCGAAACCTGTAGTAAGCCTAAAACCAGTCTAATTTTTTCGGCGAAACATGAACAATACATACATGCAGACACAAAGCAAAGTATGCACGCTTGCAACTACGACCTGATATCATATCATCGATACCGAAATACAATCGATAATAGTGTGCATTCAACTTTTGTAACGTCGTACGTACTAGCTCGACTATCAATCTATATGTAAATGTTGTAAACATTAGACCGCATTAAAGACGATCACATGACTTAGTGTTTCTAGATCAAAAGCATAAATAAGGTAACAGGTACATACATATATAAACTTGCAAAGACCCTGCTATGTTAGGCCACGACTGGTCACATAGACTAAGCTTTAAAGGAAGTCGTACTTTGAATAAGTCCAAAGAACTCCCAACACAAAAGAAGATGTCTGTATGATCCGACACTAAGCACCTGAAAGGGG
The DNA here is from genome assembly GCF_937616625.2 of Mercurialis annua. Taxonomy (NCBI): domain Eukaryota; kingdom Viridiplantae; phylum Streptophyta; class Magnoliopsida; order Malpighiales; family Euphorbiaceae; genus Mercurialis; species Mercurialis annua. The sequence continues at coordinate 13,780,233 of NC_065574.1, forward strand.
TAAACATCAAAGGGCCAGACTATGTTGAGTGAGTGTAAATATTACTAATGATACTACTCAAAAATAACATCGCATTTAAAAATAAAGCATATATATATATCAAGCAGTTGATCCAATCGAAACCCTAATCTTATAAACAATCTTGAACTAGGCATTTCCTAGTATTCATAACAATAACGATCTTTTAATCCTAATGGTAAGTTACGAGATAGTTTAACCATGTCAACCGATCATCTGGTTGGGCACTGGAATAGTTCTATCAACATGCCTCATATCGTCTTGAATCCAATAATACAGCGGAGTCTCGGGATAGTTCCATCATGACGACTCACTATATACAGGCCGCGGGATAGTTCAACCATGTTGACCTCGTATCGCACTCACAAATAAGTTAGTCTAGCTCTACTTGCTAAGACTTATCCGACACTAGTGATCACACAGCCTATTAACGCATAATAGGTAGCTCGTTTCGCACGAAACATACACTAGCTTTCACAATTCATTATATTCAATAGTTTGATATACAAAATCATTGTCACGACCCAAAACTATTGAGCCGCAACCGGCGCTAGGGAACGGGAGTGGTAGCTCCGGAACCCGTAGCAAGCCTAAAATCACAATTACATTTTTCGCAAATATAATAATAACAATATCAAACAACGGAAGCAAATATACATATATAACATATAATTATACATTTACACTAACTGTTTCAAAACCTCACGGGCTCTAGTTACCGTACTCTGTACGAACTGGCCTCGCGGTACTATATACATCAGTTAGTGTTTCAAACATCTCACCGGCATCTGGGGCCGTGGATCATATACTAAACACGTAGCCTATCAAAATGCATATAAAACAATAACAGCAATTAATATATACAATCAAAATGAACTGCTGACTAGGCTACTATACTATCGACACAGGACCACTACTGCAGCACTCACAGAAGTCAGAAACTAACATATACAGCTGACTTCTGGACTTCAAAATTGGCCTCTAGCTAAATCCACAAGCTAAGCACCTGAAAGACATCAAAGGTGAGGGGTCAGTATTTGGGGAAATACTGAGTGAGTTGACATTTACTAACAGTATTAATATAGAAACTTAGCATCGCATTTCAAGAAAATATTAATATAAAGCATATAAACATGTATTTGATCCGTATGAAACTAATATCCTAGCATGCGACACATCTCTCGAATAATCATATATCATTTAACCCAATCGTAATATCAAGTGCGAGTCCAACTCGCTGGTGGCGCAGCCACTAGATACGGGGACTTCCAGGCTACACCGTAGCCGAGTTCATTCTCGTATCGAAATCATAACCCAATCGTAAATTTCATATTCATCAACAGCTCCCAGCGTGTCAAGTCATTTCTCAAATGCAAACATACTAGACTGACTCGATACTGGTGATCACACAGCCTATTGACACCCCAATAGGTAGCTAGTTTCTTCGGATCGCATACTAGTTCTCATATATAGAAATTAAGTAAACATATAACATTTCAATCAATTATATATTATGCGATGCATGAAAACAGTATATATATTTCTATAGAAAATGACTTTAATATATATAATACGTGAAAGTAAAGTGCAACTCACTGTGACCGCAAACCAAGAAATGATATGATCGATCTGATAATACGCTCTCGCTAGTCCGCCTCTACTGACTCCACTACTCGCTGGCACGTCTGATACATCGTTAATAGTTAGGCGTGATTCTCGCATTCTTATACGTATAATACTTTTAAGTTTTAAGATTTAATTTCATTTTATTCTTGTTTATATATTCAATAACTTTAATCGTATCAACGACTTAGCGAATACTATTTCTCATAATTGAGAATCGCTTAACGTCCTTGACGTTTTCCATTATTATTATTTATCTAAAACGTCGAGCTAATCTCGAGATTAATGATTCTCAAAGTCCGAAACCCGTCTTTTAGAGTCAAATTACTCAAAACGTCAAACACCTAGGTCAATTTCAGTTTGTATACGCGTGGGGGCGAGTTGGGGTGCACGGGTGTGCGTTTTGGTGGGTGCACGATCGTGCAACCAAGTACACGTTCGTGCACTACAGGGGTACACGTTCGTGTACTTATTGTACACGTTCGTGTACTATGAAAAGTACACGTCCGTGTACTTCAGTACACGATCGTGTACCTTGCTAGGTGCACGTTCGTGTACTTCCAGTACACGTTCGTGCACCCGTGGTACACGGTCGTGTACCACGTGCACAGCCCCGGAAATCAGATTTTCCGGGGTTTCGCCACAACCCCGACGTGCTAAACATACCCACGCTCAATACCCATATCTCGGTTTCTTCAAAAACGCCATAATAAACCCAAAAACGTCAAATTCATGCTTAAATCATAATCTCATGAAAACAGCCCACAAAACCATCGTTTTCATGCCAAAACCCGACCTCTTACCTTAGTTTGATGGCCGGAGGTGATAGAGCTTTCGGTTCTGAAGAAATCGCCGCTTGAATCGCTCGAATCGGACGTCGAACGGAGAAACGGCGGCGAAACGACGGAAATCGATCGGCTGAAGCTTCTGGACCCTGATTCTTCTTCTTCATTCATAATTCCTTAATTATATATGATTTGGCTAAAAGCTCACTTTGATCCTTGTTCTTTTTGTTTCTTATCATTTATCCTTTAAACTTTTCAATCATACGATTTAGTCCATAGCTAAATCGTTAACCTCTTTTATTACGACTTATACGTATTATTTATATCCTATAAATAATACAAAGCCCGATAATAACACTTTCCCGTCAAAATTCAATATTTCTATTTTCGACACAAAGTGGCTAAATTACCACTTTGGTCCCTATACCTTATTTTAGACTTTTCTCATCATTTTTCCATTACATTCCAATTCCAACTTTAGAATTGAAATATAATATAAATTTTATCCATAATAACCTCTTCTAAAACGACCTACTAAAACTTATTTATCGGAAAACTTTCCAATATTGCCACTTCTGCGATTCAAAACTAGACACGTGGTCCAATTAGCTAATTAATTATTTTGGGGTATTACAATCATACAATACGATACAAGTATTATAACATGCGATGTAGTTGATATTTCTATTTATAATATCAAAATAGCTATTGCGTAATGGTACGCAAAAGTAAAGTGTAATTCACCTGGATCGCTAATAATCCAGGAATAATAAATATCACGTCGATCTCCGTCAAGCTATCTTTATTCGCCAAGTCCGTAGTTCGATAATTTATCGTATCTAACGTAGAATTCCATCATTATAACATCTAAGAAAAAAAATCTTATTTTATAACTATTTATAACGACCAAAATATTACGTTTAATAAATAAACGTAAATCGTCATACACCCCCCCCCCCCCTCTTAGGTATTTCAATTGGTATCAGAGCTTAGTTGCTCATTTATTTTGCTTAATTGCGAGTTCAAGATCTAAATGGCTACCGAAAATTTTACTCATAATCTTCGTCCTTTCTTTGATGGAACAAATTATCCTAATTGGAAATTTCGTATGGAAAACTATCTTAATATGGATGGTGTGAACTTATGGCATATGGTTCTTGATGGTTATGTGGCTTCCACTCAAGAGTTTAATGTTGGTATTATACCTTGGCCAAGAAAAGAGTGGACCAAGGATCATGTTCTAGCTAATGCTCTCAACCGGAAGGCTATTTGTGTGATCATTTCCTCTTTGTGTAGAGAAGAGCAAGGAAGGGTTCAACATTGCACCTCATGATATGTGGAAGATTCTTGAGAACTACCATGAAGGAACGGTTCAAGTCAAGAACAAGAAGGTTGAGCTTCTCATTGGAGAATATGAAGCGTTCAAGAACAAGCCAAATGAGACCGTCACTGAAACTACCAATAGACTCTTTGGCATTACCACCAATCTCAAAAAGCTTGGTAAGCACTATACTCTTGGTGAAATTAATGGAAAAATTCTTCGTTCATTGCCTCTCCTTGATTGGCAACCAAAGATAACCGCCATTGAGGAATCCCATTACATAAGGAATTGGAGAACCGATGAGCTTATAGGAAACTTACTTCTTCATGAGATGACTTACATGAAAGAAATTCAAGAATTAAAGAAGTCTCAAGAAGAGAAAACTAAGGGAATCGCTTTGAAGGCTAAAGCAATTGAAAGTAAGGTTGAAGAGGAGCTTAATGCAAGTGATGAAGAAGATGATGAAGAGATGGTGCTATTGTCTAAGAAATTAAGGGAATGGAGAACAAGGAAAAAGTCTCAAGTTCAAAAATATGAGCAAAAGAGTGAGTCCTTAAACTTTAAAAGATCATCCAACTCTAAACAAGAGACTCCTACTCCTAGAAGAGATGTTACTTGCTATGGTTGTGGCAAACCGGGTCATACTAGACCAGAATGTCGAGAAGGGCAAAGGAAATCCTTTCAAAAGGATAAGAAGGGATTCATCACCACTTGGGATGATGAGAGTGATTATCAATCTGATGAAGATTTCCAAGAAGAGGCAAGAGCAAACCTTTGCTTCATGGCTCTAGTTGATGAGTCTGCATCTGAGGTAAGTACTCTACCTTTTATTTCTTGGGATGGTGTAGGGATAGAACCTCATGATAGCTCTAGTGATATTGTTGTTGTGAAAAATACCCTTAGTGCCTCTTGTGTTGTAAATGTTGAGAATGTGTTGGTTGATGATCCTTTGGCTTATGAGATTGATGATGAATGTCATGATATGATAAATGAACTAACTAGCAAATGTAGTGACTATCATGCCAAAATAAAGCTTTTCAAAAAGGAAGCCTCTATGGCTAAAATTGAGATGCTCAATTTAAAGAAAGAAATTCAAGACCTAAAGTCTTCTTTAGAATCTATCCCTAAGCAAGATTTAAATGTCTTGCTTAAGGAAAATGAAACACTAAAGAGTGAATTTTTTTCTCTAAATAGTTCTATCTCAAAATTTCACAATGGGAAGGAATCTTTGGACAATCTTCTTGATTCCCAAAGAAATCCAACCATAAAATTTGGGCTTGGCTATAGTCACAATCCCTCTTCCTCAAGTGTGACTACTTCTGTGAAAGCTTCTTCACCTCAAACTTCTTTTATAGAAGTTCCTCCTTCTTTGGTCAAACCAAAAGAGGTGAAGAAGAGGTATGCTCAAGCTCCCAAGGCTAAGCCATTTGTGGCTCCTAAGCCTAAGAGAAACGTGGGTACAAGACCCCCTAGACATACCCATACTTCTCAATATAGTCACAAATGGGAAAAGAGAAGTATGAAAAAGAATCATGTCCATTCATATCCTTATGCTCATTCTCATAACAATGCTCATGCATACACTTATGATCACTCTTGTGCACATTGTTATGATCACACATGTGAGGCTCCTAGAGCCAAGACTTATCCATCTTATGCTCACATGTCCCCTAGACTTCAATGTGTGCCCGTTCACAAAATTGGGTACCCCTTGGGGCCCAAACCCAAGTGAGAAATTCCAAGTTAATAAACTCAATTACTTGAGTTCTCCTAAGCAATGCGGGACAACATATAAACTCTCCATATTCTCATTTCAAATAACAAGGCACTTCCTTTTTATTTTATTTTCCAAATTCAATTAATTTCAACAATCCCCCACTTTGAATTTTAAAAATAGTTTCTCGAGCAATTTCTGTTAAGATTGTGCATAAACAAAGGTATCTTTTCGATTTGAACCTTTGCGTAGTGAGTAAGATTCTGATTCAACAAGAGTGACTCGTAGTCTTGAACTCTATCTCGGACATCAAACCACACACGTTCTTTTCATAAGTGTTTTTCTAAAGCCAGTGCATTTATGGCCCTGCACGTCTATCCCAGTTTAGTGAACGCTCTAGAAATTTTGCCTCAAATTTCATAGGAAGCGGCCCCACTTCCACATTCACAAAGGTGAAGCTATCAAGAGTACTCCTATAGCTAGGTACTCCACTCCATATGGAGTATAGACTTCATTAAGAGATTCTATTAACTCATCCTTTACTCGCTTCAGGAATCATGCATTAACATTGCATGTTCTGGCTCATATCATTCATAATTTGTTATTACCCATTGAACCTATTTCTTGGGATCTCTAGTCATATAGGTCGGGTTACCATTATGAATGAGTCATTGTATAGGCATTAGTCCCATTCCTTTTGATGTTTTATGGATTTTCTCTCTAGCTAATCCTTTCGTCAAAGGATTTGCTAAATTATCATCTGTGCGTACATGATCCACTCTAACAGCTCCTGTTGAGATGAATTCTCTAACAGTGCTGTGCTTACCACGTATCTGTCGTTTCTTACCATTATAATAACGGTTCTCAATTTTTGCAATAGCCGCGGTACTATCGCAATGGATCAACACAGCTGGTATCGGTCTTTCCCACAAGAGAATTTCAGCTAGCAGGCATCTTAGCCATCCTGCTTCTTCACTAGTAGCAGCTAGTGCTATCATTTCTGACTCCATCGTAGATTGAGCCAGAATCGTCTGTTTCTTTGATTTCCAAGAAACAGCTCCACCAGCTATACTGAAAATATAGCCGCTCGTGGCTTTGGAATCATCTGACAATGTATTCCAATCTGCATCACTATAGCCTTCAAGTACAGCAGGATGCTTCAGATAATGTAATCCAAGATTCATTGTTCTTTTAAGGTATCTCATAACCCTTTCAATAGCATGCCAATGCTCAATACTAGGTCTACTAGTAAACCTGCACAGTAATCCAACGACATATGCAATGTCGGGTCTAGTACAATCAGTGGCATACCGAAGGCTGCCAATGATGCTCGCATATTCAGACTGTCGTACACTATCACCAGTGTTCTTAAAAAGTTTTACACTTGGATCATAAGGTGTACATGCAGGTTTACAGTCGAAGTAGTTATATTTCTTTAGAATCTTCTCAACATAGTGAGATTGATCTAAAGAAATTCCTTTTTCAGATCTAGTTATCTTTATGCCAAGAATGACATTCGCTTCACCTAGATCTTTCATATCAAAGTTGGCACTCAACATTGATTTCACAGCATTCACAACATGAATATTTGATCCAAAAATCAGCAAGTCATCTACATAAAGACATATGAAGTGCAAAGTTCCTTTCCAGATTTGTAGTAAATACATTTGTCACTTTCATTCACTTTAAAACCATTTGAGATGACAAGATTATCAAATTTCTCATGCCATTGCTTAGGTGCTTGTTTTAGACCATACAAAGATTTGTCTAACTTGCACACCTTCTGTTCCTGACCATGTATTACAAAACCTTCAGGTTGATCCATGTAAATTTCTTCCTCCAGTTCACCATTTAAAAAAGCAGTCTTAACATCCATTTGGTGTACGACCAAACCATATAGTGCAGCGATCGAAATCAGCACTCTAATGGATGTTATTCTAGTAACAGGTGAATAGGTATCAAAGAAATCAACGTTTTCACGTTGTCTGTAACCCTTGGCTACAAGTCGAGCTTTGTATTTGTCTATTGTGCCATCAGGTTTCAATTTCTTTTTTAAGATCCATTTACAACATATGGTTTTGCAACCGGGAGGCAGACCAGTCAAATGCCATGTATGATTGGACTCTAATGAATCCATCTCATCATTTATGGCTTCTTGCCACAAATCAGAATCTAATGAAGTTAAAGCTTCCTGGAGGTTCGTAGGATCCTCCTCTAAAGAATAGACATGGAAATCAGTTCCAAAGTCTTTCGAAATTCTAGCTCTTTTACTTCTTCTGATCTCTGGTTCTTTATCATTAGTAATCTCATTATTCCTGACCACAGGAACATTACTAGATGATTCGCCCCCACTATTTCCTAATTTAAAAGGAAATTTATGTTCATAAAAATCAGCATCTATTGATTCAATGATAACTCGTGCAGTCAAGTCATAAAATCTATAAGCCTTGCTATTGACTGCATACCCAATGAAAACACATTCATAGGCTCTGCTTGCTAATTTTATTCGTTTCGGATCAGGAATCCGAACATAGGCTAAACAGCCCCAAGTTCTCATATAAGACAAATTTGGTTGTCTTTTCTTTAGGATCTCATAAGGTGAAATCTTCCTGTTTGATTTCGGGACTCTGTTGAGTACATAACAAACAGTCAACAGAATTTCACCCCACCAATAAGAAGCAGCTCCAGAATTCAATAAAATAGACACTACTGCTTCTGTAAGTGTTCTATTTTTTCTTTCGGCTTTACCGTTCATTTCAGGAGAATAAGGTGCTGTTCTTTCATGCACAATACCATGTGAGTTATAGAATTCTATAAACAAGCTAGATTCATATTCAGTACCTCTATCACTACGAAATCTCTTGATTTTCTTATTGAATTGATTTTCAATTTCTGTTACAAATAACTTGAACATGTCAAGTGCATCACTTTTATTTTTCATCAAATACACATGTGTAAAATCAGAACAATCATCAATAAAAGTGATAAAATATCTTTTACCATTTCTGGTCAAGGTACCGTCAAGTTCACATATATCAGAATGTATTAAATCTAAAGGTTCAGATTCTCTAATTACTGATTTATGTGAGTTTTTAGTTATCTTAGCTTGACTACATAATTCACATTTTTCAAACTCAGTTTGGTTCATTTTAGGAATTAATCCTAGGGTACTCATGTTGTTAATTATTCTTTTATTTACATGACAGAGTCTTGCATGCCAAGTATTAAAATCACAAACCATGTAAACAGAAGCAACATCTTTATTGATAATGTCAACATTCAGCTTAAACATACCCTCACAAGCATAACCCTTTCCCACAAAGATACCATTTCTAGTAATGGTGTACATATCTCCACCAATAGTCTGAAAGAATCCAGCCTTGTTGAGAAGATAGCCAGACACCAAGTTCTTCCTCATCATAGGAGTGTGCATCACATCCTTCAAGATTAGTGTTTTTCCTGAAGTAAATTTCAGTTCAACACTTCCAATTCCAGCAACAGTAGTGGTGTGAGTATCACCCAGTAATACTTTCTTATCATCCACAGCAGTGTATGTTTTGAACATAGCACGATCGTGGCAAACATGGCGATTAGCGCCCGTGTCTACCCACCAACCACTTGATCTACCAACAAGGTTGATCTCAGCCATCATTTCTGTTATCATAGCCGTAAAAGGCTCTTCAGTCAAGTTAGCCTGTGGAGCAGTACTTGGCTTGTTCTGACACTTGCGTGCTATATGACCCGGTTTTCCACAGTTAAAGCATAGAAATGGTGGCAGGTCATTCTTAACAGGTGGTGCCTGTTTCACAATATGGTTCCTTGAAGGATTACCATTCTGGTTCGCTTTGTTGCGATTCATATTTTGGTTTTGGTTCGAATTGCGATTCTGATTCTTAAAATTCTTGCCATTAGGCTTCAGACTCATCGAACTAAACTTTCTTGTGTTGTTAGAAACAACCAGCACTTCATCTTTTAGATCCTGTTTTCTCGCCTCTTCCTCAATCCGAAGACGAGTGATCAAACTTTCCAGCGAGAACTCTTTTGTTTTGTGCCTGAGAGAATTCTTAGAGTCCCTCCACGAAGGAGGTAATTTGTCAATTAAAACAACAACTTGAAATTGTTCATCAAGAACCATACCTTCGGAGATGATCTCATGAGCTATTTTCTGCAATTCATGGGATTGCGCCTCGACAGATTTTTCATCACTCATTTGATATTTGAGGTAGCGGCTGACTGCGTACTTTTTAGTCCCCGCCTCTTCGGTATCATATTTCTTTTGCAACGCCTCCCAAGTTTCCTTTGCAGTCTTTCCATCATTGTAGTAATCATAGAGATCATCACTTAGTGCATTAAGAATAAAATTCTTGCACAAGTAATCATTAGTCATCCACTGTTGAAGTTCACCATTCTGTTTTTCCTTTTCTTCTTCCTCGGCAGTTTCATCAACGACAGGCATTGCCATTGTCAACACAGAAACCACCTTCTTGATAGTTAGGAAAAATCCAGTCTTTTGTTTCCACCTTTTGAAATGCAAACCTTCAAACCAGAATGGTTTGTTGGCATCAACATTAGAGGAACCGTAGGCAGCAACCTCATCGGAGTTCATGGCAGCAATTGTAAAAGGACGCGTCTAAAAATTATTGGAACAATTGCTGAAACTGAACAGAATCACGATGAGGCTGAGTCGCGGACTAGGTCGCTCTCTTTTAGACGTTTCGCGGCACAGCTCGGTGGTGCAAAGCTGACTAGCAACCGCGGCGTCCCTAGGATAAAACAGCCGGAAAATATACTGCTCTCACTGCACTGTGAAAGCAGCTCTGCAAACACTTTCTGAGTATTGCTCTTTTGCTTTGTTTCTGTGTGTTTAGAAATGAAAAAGGGACCAGTATTTATAGGCTGGAGGAAAAGAGCTGTTGAGACAATCATAAAGATGGAACATAAATACTGAAAACGTTTTTGATAATAAATTGTTTACAACAACGTATGGAGCAGTCCAAAGGTTTATTTGAAAAATAAAAATCTGTTATGTATCAAAAAAAGTAATAGTGCCAACCGAACCGAACCACCCAACCCAGACCAGGCCAGGCCGGGCCGACCGACCGACCGGACGGACGGCGCGCGCGTGTGGTAAATACGGTAAAATGTAACTCCTAGCCCGTTCACAAAATTGGGTACCCCTTGGGGCCCAAACCCAAGTGAGAAATTCCAAGTTAATAAACTCAATTACTTGAGTTCTCCTAAGCAATGTGGGACAACACATAAACTCTCCATATTCTCATTTCAAATAACAAGGCACTTCCTTTTTATTTTATTTTCCAAATTCAATTAATTTCAACATGTTTATTGCATGAAATATGGTCATAAGAATGTTGATTGCTATGTTAGAAAAGTCCAATTGAGGTTAATTCCCTTGGACTATTCTAGTGCTAACTTCCAAGGACCCAATGTGATTTGAGTACCTAAAATTTGAGTTTGTTTGATTTAGGTGCCAAAGGAAACCGTGGTGAATAAAACCAAATGGTATGTCGATAGCGGTTTTTCTAGGCACATGATCAGCCACATCTCCAATTTCACCCAATTGGAACATAAAAAGTTGGGAAATGTCACCTTCGGTGATGATGCCAAAGGTCAAGTTGTGGGAATAGGCAAGATAGATAACTCTTCTTCTCCTTCTATAGAAAATGTGCGACTTGTTAATGGTCTAAAATATAACCTTTTGAGTGTAAGTCAATTGTGTGATAAGGGCTATAATGTCAACTTCGATTCCAAGGCTTGCTATGTTACCAATGGATAACACGGTTATCTTCAAAGGAAATCGAAGGCAAAACACTTACATAATTGACTTGGATACGCTTGAAAACCGAGATGGCAAGTGTTTACTATCACTTAGCGATGAATCTTGGTTGTGGCACCGTAGACTTGGTCATGCTAGCTTAGAGCTTTTAAATGAGGTTAGCAAGGATGAACTTGTCAAAGGTTTGCCCAAGCTAAATTTTTCAAAAGACAAAGTGTGTGGACCTTGTCAAATGGGAAAACAACACAAGTCTTCTTTTGAAACTAAAAATGTTGTTTCTACCTCTAGACCATTACAATTGCTTCACATGGACTTGTGTGGACCTATGAGAGTTGCTAGCTTGCATGGCATGTCCTATGCATTTGTTATTGTTGATGATTATCCTAGATTCACTTGGGTTATATTATTGGCTCATAAGAATGAAGCTTTTAACGGTTTTAAGAGTTTTGCAAAACGTGTTCAAAAAGAAAAATATTCATTTATTTCAAGTATTCGAATTGATCATGGAACTGAATTTGAAAATGAGTCTTCTAAAACCTTTTGTGAAGAAAATGGTATTTCTCATAATTTCTCTTCTCTTAGAATGCCTCAACAAAATGGGGTTGCTGGAAGGAAAAACTGCACTTTGTTTGAAATGGCTCGATTTATGCTCAACGAGTATGACTTACCTCATTACTTGTGGGCTGAAGCTATGAACACCGCTCGTTATGTTTCAAACCGCATTTTCAAAAGACCTATTTTGAACAAAACATCTTATGAGCTTTGAATAGGAAGAAAACCCAAGATATCATACTTTAGAGTATTTGGATGCAAGTGCTTCATATTAAATACCAAGGATGACCTTGGAAAATTTGACTCCAAAACGGATGAAGGTGTGTTTTTGGGTTATGCCTCTAATAGCAAGTCTTTTAAAGTCTTTAACAAGCATACTTTAGTTGTTGAAGAGTCCATGCATGTGGTATTTGATGAGTCCTCCAAGGAATTTCCGGAAAAGGACTTGTTTGTTCATGATTTTATAGGTGCATATGAGGATCTCACGATTGTTGAAAATCAAGAAAATCAAACTACTGATGTAGAGTCTCCTCAACAAACTCAAGGAGTGGATAAAGTGGAAACCGCATCCCCTCCTCCGGTTCAACCTCATGGTAATACCTATGATCTACCCAAGGATTGGGCTTTCAAGAAAAGTCATCCACAAGAATTGATCATTGGTGATGTATTAAGGGGAGTAAGTACTCGATCTCACTTTTGTACTTTGGGTAATCTAGCTGTCCTATCTCAATTTGAGCCCACTAAAGCTAGTGAAGCTCTAGTTGATGAAAATTAGGTGATCGCTATGCAAGATGAACTCAATGAATTCAAAAGGAATAAAGTTTGGGAGTTAGTCCCTCCTCCAAATGGTCAAACCATAATTGGAACAAAATGGGTCTATCGTAACAAGTTGGATGAAAGCGGAGTAATAACTCGGAACAAGGCTCGATTGGTTGCCCAAGGCTATAACCAAGAGGAAGGCATTGATTATGAAGAGACTTTCGCTCTGGTTGCTCGTTTAGAGGCCATTCGCATGCTTTTAGCATATGCATCTTGCATGAATTTTAAACTCTTTCAAATGGATGTTAAAAGTGCATTTTTAAACGGCTTTATAGAGGAGGAAGTTTATTTTAATCAACCTCCCGGTTTTGAAGATTTTAAACATCCAAACTATGTTACAAACTCCACAAAGCTTTATATGGTTTAAAACAAGCTCCTAGAGCTTGGTATGAAAGATTGAGTGTTTTTTTTGCTTAAAAACGGTTTTTCCAAAGGCAAAGTTGACACAACACTTTTCACAAAACATCATAAGCATGATATCCTTTTTGTTCAAATATATGTTGATGATATTATTTTTGGTGCTACTAATGAACAACTTTGTGAGTATTTTGCTAAGTGTATGAGTAAGGAGTTTGAGATGAGTCTTATGGGGGAGCTCAAATTCTTTCTCGGACTACAAATCAAACAAGAAAATGATGGAATTTTCATAAATCAATCCAAATACACCAAGTAAATGCTTAAGAAGTTTGGAATGGATACTTCATCTAGTAGCAAAACACCAATGAGAACCACAACAAAATTGGACAAAGACGAATCAGGTAAATGCATTGATATCACAATGTATCGAGGTATGATCAGATCCCTTCTTTATCTTACCGCTAGTAGGCCCGATATCATGTTTAGTTTTGTGTGCTCGTTTTCAATATTGCCCTAAGGAATATCATTTGCATGCCGTTAAGCGTATCTTTAAATATTTGCATGGCACTTTGAACCTAGGAATTTGGTACCCTAGAAATGTGGACCCTAGGTTGCTTGCTTACTCCGATGTCGACTGATGGTTTTGATGATCGTCGTTGTCACTATTGTCGCTGAGCTCCCACCTGCTAAGATCAACAGGTTAGAAGGATTCGAGCCGGTGTTGGCTCGAACACCCTCCGATGCCTAAGTCAGTCTCTGATGAGGTCTCAGTGAAAGTAATGATGAGAAGTGAATATATGCGAGTTACCTGGCTCAGGCTTCGTTTATATATGTGTCGCATAGTCTTTGTATCCTAATAGGATTGTTTCTCTATTAGTCTCAGTTATCTCTTTGAGATTCGCCTCTATCCCTGATCTTAAGGGATTTCGGTGTTATCTTGATATCTTCAGCTGTTATAGCTGCGTACTGGGTCAGGGACCTGAATAGATCGGTCTCTGGGTCCATATTCAGGGCCGTTGTAGTGAGTCTTGTCCCTTGTTCTGGTCCTTTATCCATCATTAGTCCCTCCCGAAAAACAGTTTTGTCAAGTATTTATGCTTGTTTGTGTGACTGCTTGTTGGGGCCGGTACTTTGTCGGGCTTGGTTTTCGACGTACTTGCTTTAGAAAAAGTTACCTAGGCCCAGCCTGTTGTTTTTACTTGGGCGCTTATGGAGTTGGTTTAATTTTTAAAATTTCAAAATTGTAATCATTTGAAATCCCCTGGACTTCCGCCTGTCGCCACGTTTCACGCAGGTAACCGCTTAACGGTTCTCTAGTTACTTCTTTAAATGCTTTTTTCAAACTTCCTTTTTTTTCTATTTAACTGCTCCTTCTTCCTCCTCTGATCTGCTCTTGCTTCGGCTTCATTTCCTTCAATCGTTGGGTGTTTTCTTCCTCCTTTTATCAGGTAAATCTCTTTCATCTGCTTTATTAGTAGTGTAATTGATTCAATGCCTCGGACTAGGTCTTCTGTCTCTCTTCCCTCATCTGGTACGGCTGTAGAGTATAGGAATTCTCTTGATACTTTTACCTCCAATGTTGATAAAGAGATTTTGTCTGAATTCCGTGAAGAGTATGGTATTCCTCTTAGCTATTCTCTTTCTGTCTGCGGTTCTCGAGTTGCTGCTAACACCTTCGTCGGTGACGACAAGGTTATTGTTTATAAAGAGCAGTTGCGTTGTGGCTTACGTTTTCCTTTGGATCCTCTGATCAAAGCCTTTATTGTAGACTATCAAGTTCCTCTGGTTCAATTCCACCCTAACGCCATTAGGACTCTTTGTTGCTTCGTTGAGTTGTCTCACGAACGGGGCTTAGTCCCTTCTCTAGGTCTCCTTAGCCAACTGTTCTTCGTGTCTCGTCGCAACAATGAGTTTTACGTTCGTTTAGTTGCTCATAGGGGTAAGAGGGTAGTTGAAGGTCTCCCTAAGATCACTAAACGTTGGCAGCGGTCATTTTTTGTTGTCAGTCATGATGAAGCTTTTGTTGATTTTCCTACTGAGTGGGTTGATGATGCAGCCTCGTTGGCTTTCTCTCCCCTTTCTGCTACTGAGTTGGAGGTAGTAGATTCTCTTGTTGATGATGCCAAAAGTTGTATGTACGATTGTTGTGATTTAGTAGATAAATACCTTCTGCGAAAGTTTCCTCATCTTGAGTTGCCCCTTCGTGCTGTGACTGAGGGTCCTCTAGAGAGTGAGGGTACCCTATCTCAATCTTGCCATAATTCTCCTACTGGATCTTATGTAGATCTGACTGCCTCTCATGGTATGCTTCAATTTGTCTCGTTTTCTTTTACTTGATGTTTATTCATCTTTTGATTCGTTTGTTTTTTGGCAACTGCAGATATGGGTGATAACTATCTGGATTCGTTGAAATTGTCCTTTGATGAAGATGTCCCTGTGATTACTGGTGTTGTTCCAGCGTCTACTTCTCTCCCTCCTAAGCCTGTGGTGAAGTTGGAGAAATCCATGGATGCTACCTTGGCTGCCCCTTCTGCGAAAAAGAACCGTGATGGTCGTGACAAAGCCAAACAGGGCTCTGCCAAGCGACTGAAAACGAACCTGGATGCTTGCCCCAGTCCCAGGGAGTGGTTGGAGCGAAACATAGACAATGTGACTGTGACCTCTCCTGGTATTGCGTCTCTTTTCTCGCAGTTTGTTCAATTCCCTCAGGATATGGAGTCTTGGACCGATCTCTCGGAAAGTGATGCCTGCGACCGGGTTGACATCGCTTTACTTCAGGTTTGACATAATTCCCTCCTCATTGTCTTTTCTTTCTTCTTTTCATCTGTTTTTGTTTAGTTGTTTATTTGTACCGTGTTCTGTCAGCTTTTGCAAGGGAATGCTTTGATGCGTCGTCACCGAGATGAGATGGTCTCCTTGAGTCACAAGCATGAAAAGGAAATGGCTTCCCTTCGGGCTACTGCGGCTGCGGAGAAGGTCAGGTTATCCAAGCTGAGTCAGACGGCTGCTGATCGCCTGAAAATTATGGAGAAAAAGGTCTCTGATCGTGAGAATGCTCTGATGGAATTGAGGCTCTCCTATGACAAGCTGTTGCAGGAGCAGAGAAGTAGCAAACAGGATGCTAATGTGTACGTAAGTGGGTGTTTGACTGGTTTCTGCTCTACCGTCATTAAAATTGTGCGTGCAGATTACCCGGAGTATGATATAAGTAAGTTTCTGTCCATTGATCTTCGCGCGCTGGGTCAGCGTGTTGCGGCCAAGGTGGCTGCGAAGAAAGCCGGGCGGAGTGTTTCTCCTATTCTTCCGTCGGATGCAGTTAATGATGGGGCTATTGATGCGATCGGCTCCGCGGAGAATGTCAAAGGTGCTGAGAAGAAGGAAGCGACGCCTTCTTCTGAAATTCTTGCTGGGACTGAGGTGGCTGTGCCATCTACTGAGTTGACCCCCAAAGCTGAAGCTAGTGCCTCAGACCAAGGGCTGGGTGACGTGGACCCAATTGACATTTTGCTTCCCTTAGGAGATGCGGTTGGTCCAAAGGAGGGAGCGACCCTGCCAGAGGAAGATGTATAGGCCGTGTGTTTGGCCGTTTTGTTTCTTTTCTTGCTACTTGTTAGGTAGCTTTTGTACGTAGTTGGGGAGTCTTTATAGTAGACTCCCTTCTTTTGATTAACCGAATAATTTGTATTTTCGTATTTCAAGTGTTGGCGACTGGTTGCAGAGTCGTCTTGTTGTGTCATATACTTTGATTGCGTTCTTCTCTTTTTTATTTTTTATATATATAGACATGTATAGCTGCGTCCTGTGTCTTCGTCATACTACTGGTTATACTCATATGGCTGACATAAATGAATAAATTTAATTAAAGTAAGAAGAAAAGAAGTAACTTTATTAATGAATGGTGGTTACATCTTTTACTGAAGGTATAGCTTCAGATTTTCAACATTCCAAGTCCGAGGTAATGGAGTCCCATCTAGGTGAGCTATTTTGTATGCGCCCTTGCCGACTACTGCTACTACGCGATATGGACCGTCCCAGTTGGCCTCTAATTTTCCAACTCCGGCGGCTCCTCTTCCAATTTCTGCCTTTCTCAGGACTAAGTCTCCTTCTTCAAATTTTCTTTCTTTGACTCGGGCGTTGTGATACTTGGTCATCTGTCTGCGATATGCCTCAGCTCGGATTGCTACCTGCTGTCTTCTTTCTTCGAGGAGGTCCAGGCATAGCCTTAGGGACTCCTCGTTGCGATCTTCGTCTAAGACCTGAACTCGTAAGGTTGGCATTCCAAGTTCTACTGGGAGAACAGCTTCGGTGCCATACGTGAGGCGAAATGGGGTTTCCCCTGTTGCTTTTCTGGGGGTAGTTCGATAGGCCCAGACCACGTGATAAAGCTCGTCAACCCATCTCCCTTTTAAGTCTCCTAGCCTCTTCTTTATTCCAGAAAGGATGGTGCAGTTGGTGACTTCTGTTAGTCCGTTGGTTTGCGGGTGTGCTACTGAGGAGAATTTTAAGAGAATTCCTAGCTCAGTGCAGAAATCTCTGAAGCTGGCGCAGTCAAATTGCTTCCCGTTGTCTGTGACTAGGGCATGTGGAGTGCCGAACCTGTGACATGTTAATGTGTGGTTTTGTTTTGCTTTTGACTAAAGGAAAAAATGAAAAATACCAAATACCTGCTCATGACTTCGTTTGATAACCACTTCTGGATTTTCTTACTTGTTATGGTGCTCATGGGTTGTACCTCTATCCACTTGGTGAAATGGTCGACTGCGACTACTATAAACTTTACTTGTCCTCTCGCTGGGACAAAGGGTCCTAGTATGTCTACTCCCCAGATCATGAAGGGCCAAGGGCTTCCAATAGTTGACTGGTGAGCGGCTGGGGTTCTGATGAGCGACCCAAATTTCTGGCATTTATCGCACTTCTTGACCATTTCTTCAGCGTCTTTTTTCATCGTGGGCCAATAAAATCCCTGTAACATTGCTTTTCTGTATAGAGTTACTGCGCCCTCATGAGCTCCGCATTCTCCTTCATGGATTTCCCGAAGGACGTAGCTTCCTTCTTCTAGTGATATGCATTTAGACCATGGGTGTGTGACTGAGGTCCGGTACAATGCTCCCTCTATTAGTGAATAGACGGAGGAAATTCGAACTAGCTTAGCCGCCTCGGTACGTCCTTCAGGTAGGACTCCGTCCGCTAAATATGCCACTATGGGTTGCATCCATGGATCTAGGACTGTGACTGGTAACACCTGCTGCTCCTCTACTGTTGGTGTTAACCGCTCCTCCTTCATTTGGAGTGATACGTATAGCTGGCTTTTCACTGCGGCTGCCTTGGCTATTGCATCTGCTCTAGTGTTCCCTTCTCTGGGGATGGGTATGATTTCCCATTGTCCTCCGTTCTTTTCGTTCTTCTTGAGTTGTTCCTTTGCTCTTGCCATGTATTTCGCCATGTTTTGGTCCTTGGTCTGGAATTGTCCCAGCACCTGGCTAGTGACTAGTTGGGAATCACTATGGATTCTTAGCTTTTCCGCCTTTACTTCAATCGCGATTTCGAGTCCTGTTAAGAGGGCCTCATATTCTGCTACATTGTTAGCATATGGCAGAAATATTTGCCTGAGAAATGAATAAAACATATTTGTACCTGCCACATTGTTGGTAGCCTTGAAGCTTAGGTGTACTGCATACTCAATTGCGATTTTGTGAGGTCCTAATAGGACTACACCTGCTCCGGCTCCTTAGTCGCTGGAGGCTCCGTCTACGAATAGGTTCCATGTCAACTCCTCGGTCGCTGAGTCACACGGTTTCTCTGTCATCTCTGCCACGAAATCCGCGAGTGCCTGGGCTTTCAAAGTTGTCCTTGGCTCGTACCTGATGTCGTGCTCTCCCAGTTGTACCGACCAACTGACCAATCGTCCTGAAGTCTCAGGTCGGTACAATGCTTTCCTCAAAGGCTGGTTTGTGCGCACTATGACTGTGTGTCCTTGGAAATACGGTTTGAGCTTTTTGGTGGTTATGACGACGGCAAGTGCAAGTTTGTCTATGGTTGGGTAATTGAGCTCTGCCCCTTTTAGCGTTCTGCTTATGTAGTATATCGGCCATTGCTCCTCCTCTTCCTCCCGTACTAGTACTGAGGCGATAGTCTCTCTCCCTACCGATAAGTACAGGTACAGGTTCTCCCCGGCTACGGGCCTACTCAGTAGGGGCGGGTTAGTCAAGAATGCCTTCAATTCTTCGAATGCGACTTGGCAATCCTCATCCCATTTGAATTTTTTCATGTTCCTGAGTTGTTTGAAAAACGGCAGGCATTTTTTGCTGAGGAAGAAATGAAACGTCCCAGTGCCGTGACTCTGCCATTCAGCTTCTGTACGTCCCTCACACTCTGGGGGGCCTTCATATCTATTACTGCTTGGATCTTTTCTGGGTTTGTTTCTATTCCTCGTTGGCTGATCAAATAGCCTAGGAATTTCCCTGCTTTAACACCGAAAGCGCATTTTGCCGGGTTGAGTTTCATTCCGAACTTGTTCAGGACTTTGAAGGTTTCTTCTAAGTCTTGGGCGTGTTCCTCTGCTGTTAGGCTCTTCACAATTATGTCATCCACGTAGGCTTCTACATTCCTCCCCAGCTGGTCTTGGAACATAAAGTTGACCAGACGTTGATAGGTGGCTCCTGCGTTCTTTAATCCAAACAGCATGACTTTGTAACAGTATGTCCCTCGGTCTGTGACGAATGAAGTTTTCTCTTGATCCTTCTCCTCCATCGGTATTTGATGATACCCTTGCGCTGCGTCTACGAAGCTATATAGGAGATAGCAGGCTGTTGAGTCCACTAACTGGTCTATGTTGGGGAGCGGGTAGCTGTCCTTTGGGCAGGCCTTGTTCAAGTCTGTGAAATCGACACACATCATGTAAATCCCGTTTGCCTTCTTTACTAGGACGACGTTTGCCACCCATTCAGGGTAGAAAACTTCGCGGATAAAATCTGCTGCCTCCAATATGTTTACTTCGTCTGCGATTATCTTCTGCCTCTCCTCAGTGAATCTCCTCTTCTTTTGGACTTTGGGTACGCTCCCTGGGATCACGTTCAGCTTGTGCGACGCTACTTTGGGATTGATTCCCACGATCTCCGTTGGTTCAGTGGCGAAAGACTCCACGTTCTTTTTCAGTATCTCTGTTATTTCTTGTGCTACCTTTTCCGGTACCTCTGTGCCTACTTTGACCATCTTGGTCTCAGTTAGGTGAAGCTCTTTCATGACGCCTACTGGTTCTGCTACTTGTGACTCCTCCTCTTCTACTGCGTCTCCTGGGAACGCCTCAATAGTCAAACTCTCATCTTCCTTTGTTGTTACCAAGCAGCATTCCTTGGCCATCTCCTGGTCTCCTCTGACCACTACTATCCCAGATGACGTTGGCATTTTCAGGGTCAGCAACCTGATGCTAGTCACTGCTCCCGTCTGGTACAAGAATGGTCTGCCCAGTATGCTGTTGTAGGCCAGTGGAAGGTCTACTACATTAAACTGAGCATGCATCTTTTTGACTGGCCCTTCACTTCTATTTCTCAACTCTACATATAAACTTACTGTTCCTTCTGGACGTATTGGTGCTCCTCCCAGGCCTACTAGTGGGACTGAGGACTTCCGCAGGTCTGTTGTTGAGCCTTTCATCTCTTCGAATGCCTCCAAGGTTAATAAGTTCACAGAACTGCCTTCATCTACCAGTATCCGTTTTACTAGGTGATTTCTGATTATGGCTTCTATCACCAACGCGTCATTGTGTGGTCCCTTCACATGATGTCCATCGTCTGGTCCGAACGATATCTCTGGGATTACTTCTCTTTCAATTGCGAACACCGTGGCCGACCCTCTTCTGTTTCTTTTCTTTTTCTGATTATTGCTGTAGGGCTCTCCTCCTTCTATCACGTTTACTACGCCTGCGACCTCTTTCTGCTTCTTGTTTTGTTCCTCCTTTTCTGTTGACTCCCCTTTTCTTTTGTCTCCGGGTCTGTCGTTGACAAACTTCTTCAAGAGTCCAGACTGGATTAGCTGCTCTATTTCTCTTTTGAGGTCCCAACATCTGTCCGTGTCGTGGCCATAGCCCTCATGGAAGCGACAGTATTTGCTCTTGTCTCTTTGGATGTCCGGATCCATCTTCCGGGGTGTGTTGAACATCACTCGGTTTTGTTTCATCCAGCTGAGTATGTATACTGGGGCTTTATTCAACGGGGTGAAATCGTAGGGTCTGTGCCCTGCGCCATATCGCTGAGTCCGTGGCCGTTCTTCCTCCTTCTTCCCTCGATATCTGGAACTATCCTGCTTGGTGTGCTCATGTTGTTTCGTGAGGGTTCTTCGGGCTTCGTCTAGTTCCACATATTTATGAGCGATCAACATTAAGTCTTGAAAGGTGGTCGGCTTTTTCATCAGGATCTTGTCACGGAGTTCTTCAAACTTTGTTCCCATTTTCATTGCTTCGATGGCTGTGTCATGGTTCAGGTTTTCGATTTGCACTGCTTCCTTGTTGAATCTTTCTACGAAATTTTTGAGGGTCTCCTGCTCTCCTTGCTTGCACTTCCTCAAGTCGCTGGAACTCTTCTGCATGGGGATATTTGTTCTGAACCTTGCTTTGAATGCTGATGCTAAGTCGGAGAAAGAACTTATTGACCCTGCCTTAAGACATGAGTACCATTTTTGCGCCGATGCTTTTAACGTCGCAGGGAACACTCTACAGAGCATGGGATCAGTCACATCTTGTAGCATCATGATTGTCTTGAACTTCGAGATGTGGCTTTTTCGATCTCCTGTTCCATCAAAAGGCTCAAAAGTTGGTAATTTAAACCTTGAAGGGAACCTTACCGACTGTATCTCTGAGTTGAGTGGGGAGTCTTCGTCCTCTCGCTCCTCCTCTGCTCCCTTGCCTTCTTTCTGATATTTCTTCATGGCGTTCTTAATTTTCTCGTCAATATTGCTCCTTTCGTCTGCTCCCCTCCTCTTGTTGGATGAATGGCTTTCTGCGTCCTTGTTGTGCTTCCCTGGCATCTTGGTTCCTTTTGATTTGTCGTCTTCAATTACATGAATTCGACCGCTATTCTGCACCGCTGCTTCTGCGACCTTCTCCTGGGCTGTCTTATCTCCCAGGAGCAGGACTGCTCCTGGTCCCTTGTCTAGCCCCTCCTTCTCCTTTTGTAGTATGGGCTCCGATTGTCCTCTTCTCGGTGCGTTTCCTCTTTCTTTTGCCTTAGCGACTGGGGGATCCTCTCTACGTCTGGTCCCTACGGCAACTCCCTGGTTTTGCTTTTCTGCGAATTTTTCCTGATCTCTTGCTAGTCCTATCAGGTGGTCCTGGAAGTCATTGATGCTCTTCATTACTGCCTCATGATAGAGGGGTGGCATAGGCACCCCCTGGGGTACGTATGGGGGTATCTGCGCCGTTGACGTCCCTGTTCCTTCTGTGTCTAGGGACGGGAAGGGAATAGGCTGGACGGGTCGCGGATACCCTGGTTGGTTAGGTTGACTCCATGGATAGTAACCTGGATACCATCCTCCTGCCTGTTGCTGGTAGGTCATAGGTGGCTGGTATTGTGGAGTATAATATCCCCACGGCGAGGTTGTGTTCCTCAGTGGGTGTATGCCCTGAACGTTTCTCATCATGGGTGGTGGTGTGATGTCGTACGCGACTCCCGTGGTTGCTGGTATGGTCCCATTGGAGATCGAAACGTTAATTCTGATTCCTTCTTCGGGCATCAGGGGTGGGATGATCGGACCACCGCTTGCTGGTAAGCCTGCTGTGGTCACGACCACTCCCGGCGGTGGTGGTTCTTCTCTTCCCTCCATTCCGTCTTCAAAACCAAGATTAAAACTTATATTAGAAACGAATGTCGTTCCCACAGACGGCGCCAAATGATGGTTTTGATGATCGTCGTTGTCACTATTGTCGCTGAGCTCCCACCTGCTAAGATCAATAGGTTAGAAGGATTCGAGCCGGTGTTGGCTCGAACACCCTCCGATGCCTAAGTCAGTCTCTGATGAGGTCTCAGTGAAAGTAATGATGAGAAGTGAATATATGCGAGTTACCTGGCTTAGGCTTCGTTTATATATGTGTCGCATAGTCTTTGTATCCTAATAGGATTGTTTCTCTATTAGTCTCAGTTATCTCTTTGAGATTCGCCTCTATCCCTGATCTTAAGGGATTTCGGTGTTATCTTGATATCTTCAGCTGTTATAGCTGCATACTGGGTCAGGGACCTGAATAGATCGGTCTCTGGGTCCATATTCAGGGCTGTTGTAGTGAGTCTTGTCCCTTGTTCTGGTCCTTTATCCATCACCGACTATGCGGGTTGTCTTATTGATTGTAAAAGTACCTCCGGGACTTGCCAATTCTTAGGTCATAGTTTGATCTCTTGAAGTAGTAAAAAGCAAGTATATGTGGCTTTGTCAACCGCGGAAGCCGAATATGTAGCGGCCGGGTGTTGTTGTGCTCAAGTTTTTTGGATTAAGCAACAACTTGATGACTATGGTATTGCATTTGCCAACATTCCCATCAAATGTGACAATACAAGTGCAATTAACCTTTTGAAATCCTTTCGGTCTTCCGTAGATCGTATGAATTTCATTATTAGAGAAACCGGTATGCTTGATGGTAGTTCTTTAACTTGATTTCTTTTATGTGTTAGTGTCGTTTATGTCCTGTTTGATATTTGTTTGACGTTTTACTTTACTCATCCTGTCGGAAATTGAATTTGTTCAATATTCAATTCTTTTTATTTGAGTATAATATCAACCAAATCCATATTGTCTGTAAGTTTTTGTGTCGTTTCCATAAAAACTTTCTTGTACTATGTTTTTTCAAGGTTTTCCTTCATAAAACTCTGTTTTCTCTTTTAATTTTTTTTAAAACGATCGTACATATACAATAAACGATCATTTACAAAAGAAACGATCGTTTAAAATATGTTTTCACATATCCTCGTTTTTTCTCAAGTTACAGTGAAGGGAACGACCATGTAAACGACCGACGAACGATCGTTCACTTTCAAATTTTTCATTCTGAACGATCGTTTATATTCTATTTTCAGTTTATTTTAAACTCAGTTTCTCTCCCTTTCTCTTAACCCTCCTCACCGCCGTTTTGCCGCAACCTCCACTAAATCCACCTTTCCTCACCGGTTTTCATCAAATTACAACTGATATTACACCTTCTACATCGTTTTTAACCATCAAATTTATGTTTTAATCGGGTTTTTAATTGGTTTTTCTCAAACCCTATCTTTTGGGTTTTTGGTGTGTGCTTGCTTGATTCCTCCTTCTCCGGCGATTATGGCTCCTAAGAAGCAAAAGACTACCGCCAACCGCTCTGCTCATCAGTCCCGTGGTCCTAATCCGCTCAATCTCACTGGCGAAGCTCGAACACGGTATACGTATCTCTCAGAATGTCCCTTTCAATGCTCTCGGGTTCATTCATTACATACTATCGAAACTCTAGGATTTAGGGATGTTTTTGATACTTGGGTTAACAATTTAGGTTGGAATACCTTCTTGAATGTTGATTATGTTTGTGATAGGATGTTAACCCTTGAATTCTTGTCTACCTTGGTTGTTAATACTCGTCCCAATGTTCCTAATCGCCCATATTACTCGCTTACTTTCTCGCTTAAAGGTGTTGAGCATACGGTTTCTAGTGATGAGTTCAATGCTATGTTTGGCTTTTCATCCGAAGGTTTTACAACTATGTGTCACATTGTTTTTATTGTTCGAAGTGTGTATCGTGAAATGATTTCTGCTCCCGTTGATTGGGATGAGCGTAAACGAAAATGTACCTTGTTCAAATCACTTCCTCTTTGGTATTTTCAGCGTGTCATTTCATACTCTATTAATGCTCGTGACATGTCGCATGAAAAAATGACTAAACGTGACTTGTTTTTCATGTATTGTGCTTTGAATAATATTAAGGTGCAAAGTGGGTTATTTTTTTTACGGATCGTCTTCTTAGCATTGCCAAAGAGGACAAAGGTAGTGCGATCACAATTGGTCAATTTGTGACTCACATTGCTTGCTCCGTCGGAGCCGCGTCTCTCAATGACCGGTTTCTGCCTCTTAAGGATCAATCCTCTTCCTTTTTGGATATCGATGTTCTTGTCAATGCTCACATTATTGCTCATGATCCCGTGTCAAAGTCTTATGCTTTTCGTGGTGAAATGGAGGATCATGATCCGGTTCCTCCTCCCGAGCTTCGCGATGGAGAAGCCGCTCACAACGAGGGTTTCCGAGCACCTTCTCCACCTATCTCTTTCATGCCAACTCCTCGTCCCTTTGATCCTGCGTCTTCTTCCTCCTCTCAAAACGATCCATTGAACTCTATCCTTTCGAGTCTTCAATCCTTTCGGTCTTCGGTTGAGTCTAGTTTTCAACTTATGGATACTCGTTTTGAGTCGCTTGGTACGACGATCACCAATGCTCATTCTATGTATGATCGACGCTTTGAGAGTCTTGAAAGGGACATGCGTGCTTTACATCTTTTTCACGGTATTGGCTCGAGTTCCGCCACTCTGATAGATGACGAATCCTTGGCACGTGAAGTGGATGATTTTGATGGTGGTGACGCTTGATTTTACTCGGTTTTACGTTTTTGCTTTTGGTGGTTTCTCGTTTAGAGACGTATGGACACATGTGTTATTTTGATAGCTTGTTTTGCTATGTCTAGTTTGTTGGCTTTTTGGGTCATTGTTTCGACCTTTTCCGAGCATTGTTTAGCTCACGTTTATTTTGCGTGATACTTTTGTTTTATGGCCTTATGATTTGTGCTTGGCTTATGGTTTTTACCTTATCATTTGTTCATTATGTTGTTTTTTTAGTGGCTTATTTATGTTGATGATATACACTTATTCTATTTGTGTTTCTTTTTTGGAAAAACCCATTTCCAGGTCCTTAAAGTATACGACGTTTGATTATCTAGTCCCCGAACTAATTTTTGTCTTTTACTGGTCCTTTAACTCCACGGAAACACATATTTGAGTCCCTATATGGATGTCCGTTATTAGTGTGAGATTCACACTCCAACAATGGAGAGTGAGTCTTTAAAAGCTTCCACATAGGATAAATAAATCTTTTTTTAGTTTAAAATTGTTTGTTTACAAAATTAAGGACCATTTTACATTTTCACCATCATCTTCATTCTTCCACCAGACCTGTAAAAGCATAACGATGGCTCTTCTTAATCCAAAATTGACAGATCTCTTAATCCACAAATTAAGACAGATTAATTAAACTGAATTTGGTATAGATTAATGTTATATAAGAATTTTATTGATCAACCAAAAGAATTCAAAGAACCCAATAAAATTATTCTTCAGCCGCATGCGCAAATTTCACAAAGATGAGATCAGTTTCTTCTACCTGGATCGGCCATCAAATCAGTCACCTTGATCTTTTTCCTCACTTCGTCGAATCTCTTCTGGTTCACGCCGCTGCTCGTTCCTCCTACAGCGCCGCTGCTCGTTGCTCTTCCACCGTTGTTGGTCGTTGCTCCGCTAATTTTTTATATCTTTTTATTCAACTTTTGCTGCACAATCATCTCTAAAAGTCAATACCCATTTCACTTTTTGAACAAACCAAAACTCAGATTACCCAAAACAAAGTCATGGCGTTTGAGAAGATTAAGGTTACAAATCCCATCTGAGATCATTTTTAATTATTATTTATTCCGCCAATTTTCCACAAGTTTTTTTTAATGATCGGTTATTCAGTTTTGAAGATTGGTTTTTCAATTTTAAAGATGGATTTTTCAATTTTGAAGATGGGTTTGTGGATTTTTCTTGATTTTTGTTTTAAGAGGATGAAATTTTAAAACATGAGAATAAGTGAAGAGTTAGGGAAGAAGATGAACAGCGTAAAGAGTGACTAGTTTAGGAAGAAGATGAACAGTGTCAAGGAAGAAGAATGGATAAATGCATAAAAAAATCCTTAAAGTTATTTTTGAATCTTTACCAAAAAAATCTCTTTCCTATGTGGAATATATTTTAGACTTTTCCGTTAGTTGACAGTACGTGACCTCACGCACTTAACAGACAACACTCGAAGGACTTAAAGATGTGTTTCTGTAGAGTTAAAGGACCAGTAAAAGACAAAAATTAGTTCAGAGACTAGATAATAAAAAACGGTATACTTTGAGGACCTCGAAATGGGTTTTTCCTTCTTCTTTCCGTTGTCTATTTCATGCCTTTTCATCTTTTGTTGCATGATTATGTTTTACTATCTTTTTGCATATAGCCAATCAAGGGAGAACTTTTAAACGTTTCACTTATTAAAGGTTGTCTAAAAATGAATTAAAAATCTATTTAGAAACCCCTAAGTTTCGTAAGTTGTTATCACCTTGAGGGGGAGTTCTTTTATATTTTTTAAATTCATTTTTGGGCCAATTGCTTGTCTATATCAGAAAGGGGGAGAATGTTGGACCATGTGTCTTTTAACCTTATTTTGATGTATTCAATTGGCGTTTATTTAAGTCTAACTTGTTTCTAGCATCGTGCAGCGTTTTTCTGATCGTTCTATGAAGTTTTTATTCTAAAACGATCGTTCAGAATTATCAACGATCGTTCGTAATATTTCACTCAGCTTCGTCTCTCCGTCTTCAAGACAGTGAAGGGAACGATCGTATAAACAATCTATAAACAATCGTTTATAATGTTTAAACGATCGTTCGCTGACACATTTTTTAAATATTTTCTTGATCGTTATAAGCAAACGATCGTGCACTAGTTTGAACGATCGTTCAGATTGTTCTGGCACTTCATTAATGATGATTTTTATTGGAAAATAACGGGAAGAAAATGGCTTGGACCAATGGGACTTTGACACATCATCAAGAAGCCTTTAAAGGCTTGTTCTAACTCCTAGAGTTTGGTTAGAACAATTATTGCAAATCTCAAAAGCTCTCAACTACAAAAAACTCTTCTAAATTTATTGTGCATCAATTCCTTACATTTGATTGCTTGTTGTTCTAGTTAGTTAAAGCATTTATTGTTTTAGTTTGTGGGTTATTGATTAAGTCTTGTAAAAATTAATTAGTTGTAAGTTAGGGTTTAGCTTTGGAAAAACTCAAGTTGGGTGTTTAGATTTAAAGCACCATTTTTGTATCTTGTAATCAAGTTGATTTCTAGTGGAAAATTTCAATATTTGATTGAGTAGTGAATGTAGGATTGGTGTTTAATACAAATCACTCTAAAATCTCTTTGTGCCTTCTTCTAAATCCTAATCTCATTACTTTCTTTTCAAATCAATTTTTAATTAGCCATTAAACCTAATTCACCCCCCTCTTAAGCATTTCAGGTAGTGTTTTAGTGAACCACATAACTTTTGTTACATTGTAGTTGTTATATAAATTATTTGTCTAATAAAAAAATAATTTATATTTTAATGTTTATATGTTTATTATAAATAACAATTCAGAAGCATAAGAATTTAAATCTAATCATATCATAGACTAAGTTAATTGTGTGCAGCAATGGGAAATGTATATAATTATAAATATTAAAAATAATTACAAGTGTAAGAGTTTAAGTGTAATTAGAAGTTCTTACAATTTAAATACTACATTTAAAAACAAATACCATGAAATTAAGTAGGACTCTTGTATTAGAAGTCCTACAATTAGAAACTAAACTATATATTTTTAATTAAAGTAGGTAGCGATTCAGTTAAAAATAAATACGTTTAGTTTCTAAGCTATAAAATCCACGTTTAGGGCAATTAGATTTCACTTAATTAATCTAACATTGATTAATTCATTTTGTATTATATTAAATTCAATTATGTGCTTTTTTATTTTCTTAATTAAATCTAATCAAAGAATTGATGTTTTTTTTGTAGATGCGTATGTAAATGGTCAAGGCAAACAAAAGATCCGCCAATAGTTCGCAACAAAAGATTTATTCTTCTTTCTACATACATGAATTATTAAGATAATGAATTATCAGTTTTAAAGCCTAATATCAAACTCATTTTCCATCATCTAAAGCAGTTTTTACTGTTAATGCATGGACGTATGTTGCTTTATCCTTTTGATAGGTCATATATCCTTCTTAAAATGTAGTTTGCTTCAAGCTGTAGTCTGTATGATTTATTTTTGAAACCAAAGGATATAGAGAGCTGAATGGAGAGCTGCCCATTAAAAATTTTCATTTATTGCATTTGATTCTTTTTAAAGATAATTTATTAATTGAATAGCTATTTTTTTTAATATGAAAAAAACAATTTTTTAATTCAACTTAATTATTTTTATTTACTTTATAATAGATTTATTAGCTTTTATATATATATTTTGAAATCTTTTCTAATTTGGCAAGGAAATTATTTTAATATATCTCCTTCTTCACAATAATTTTCAAATTTTTTTTTATTTCTTTTAATATTTTAAAATCATTAACTCTCTAATTAATGACCTACTACTAATTTTGAAAGTTAAAATCCACAAAAGGTACTGACATTGATTTTTAATTCCTATAATATTTTCGGTAATATGCATATTAAATAAAATTTGATCTTTATCAAATTACAATATACTCAATATACCTTATTTGAATTATTTTTTATCGATTCAAATTAGTTGGTAATGGTTATTTTATCAATCAAATAGATTGACATGTGGCATTTCCATATTCATTTTAATATATTTCCTTCTTCACAACATTTTTTATATTTTTTTTATTTCTTTTAATATTTTGAAATCATTAACTCTCTAATTAATGACCTACTACTAATTTTGAAAGTTAAAATCTACAAAAAGTAATGACATTGATTTCTAATTTCTTTAATATTTTCGGTAATATACATATTAAATAAAATTTGACCTTTATCAAATTACAATAAATTCAATATACCTTATTTGAATTTAGGCTAAATTACCAAAAAATGCCAAACCTATACGTTTTATGTCAAACATAGTCAAACCTTTAAAAATCACCATATTTAGCCAAACCTTATATGTTCTGTTTCTTTTTTAGCCATTTTTGAATCAAACCGGTTTTTCTGACACCGTGTCGTCCACGTCACCGCCAACTAAGCAATTGGCTGGCATAACAGCTGAAATATTTAAATAAGGTTTGGCTATAACTGACACAAAAGAAATAAATTTGGTATTTTTAGGTGAATACAAATAATTTTAAATTCAAACCATTTTTTAAATTTAATAATTAGTAAATTAATTTTATCATTTATAAAATTTATATATATTTAAAAAAAAATTAATATTTCCTATTTAATACAAATTAAAATTAATTTTAATTTTTTTATTAAACCTAATTAAATCTAATATATTTTAATGAATATGAAATTAAAAAAAATGAATTAATGTATTACTTAGGAATTAATGTTGAATTAAATTTGGTGAAAGTGTTTAATGTTCATGATGATTTTAAACTTGATTTATTATTTTTAATGTTGTTGAGATCTTGTTATGACTGAGTTTAGGTAATAAATAAAATAGTTATGTGTAAATTAAGGTAAGATTTTGGCTATGCCGAGTAAAATGACATATGCGTTTATGCTTATAAAAATCATGACGAACAATTGGGTCTCAAACGACGGCGATGTCAACGAACCGACGACTGAAATTTAAAAAAAAATTAAGATGAATATGACATTTTTTGTTTTTAATAGAATTTAAATTAATTATATATCCATCAAATATGTAAAAACAATTTATTAGAATTAATTAAATTTAGTAAAAAAAATAGATTAATTTTAAATAGCGTTAAATAAAAATATTATTTTTTAAATATATATAAATTTTATTATAATATAATTAATCATTTATTATTTAATTTTAAAATTAGTTTTATTCACCAAAAAATACCAAAACTATGCATTTTGTGTTAGTTATAGCCAAACCTTATTTAAATATTTCAGCTGCCATGCCAGCCAATTGCTTAGTTGGCGGTGACGTGGAGGACACGGTATCAGAAAAACCGGTTCGATTCAAAAATGGCTAAAAAAGAAACAGAACATATAAGGTTTGGCTAAATCTGGTGATTTTTAAAGGTTTGGTTATAATTGACACAAAACGTATAGGTTTGGTGATTAAGCCTTGAATTTAATTTTTTATATTCAAATTAGTTGGTAATGGTTAATATTATGAATAAATTTATAAAATTACCTTGTAAACTACTCTGTATTTTGCTTTTATATTTACTTATACATTTTGCTATAATATTCTCAATAAATGCATAATTTAAAGCAATGATAATAACTTTTGGTAACAGCCCAAATCAAATGCATCATCACAAATTCACAATTGAAGAAAGATCAAAGGTCCGGCCAAAAATAGAAAAAAAGAACAAACCCTTGATCTAATATGAAGAAAGCACAAAACAAATTAATAATTTTTTCAAATCAAATTTTTATAATTTTTACATAAAAAATTATGTCTAAATGGACTAATTTTTTTCACACCTATCAATGGTGGAGGTAAATAACACTATAAACTTTAATACTATCGAATTTAATGGTCATAATTTATTTGTTGTTACATTTCCAAAAAATTGAATCTACATATTTACTCTATTATTACATATTTCTGTAACTCCATTATTAATCATCAATATAATTATTTTTATTCCAATTAAATTACTACATATTATATAGACCGTTCCAAATTCATTCTTTTCAAAAATTTCATACCTTATATTCGTTTGAAATATTTGCATATACTCTATTATATTTCCTTTTATTTCTTCATTTCCAAATCCGAAATTACAATGGCAAAGTAATTTGTGTTGTTCATTTCATTATTTATATTTATGTTGTTCACATGTCTGGTTTGGTTTTTAGAGCATTATATAATTCCTATTAATTTTTTTTGTTAGGACAAAAAATTCAACATCATATGATTTAATTGAAAAGTTAAATTTAGAGGCACAAGAATATAAAATTAAAGCTCGCATTTTCAGATTATGGGACGTCAAATATTAAAATGCTAGAGGCTCACCAAGTACGGAGATGGTTCTTCTAGATGAAAAGGTAATTTCATAAATTTAAATTTAATAGGTTCTTAAGCTTTTCCAAACATAATTATTTTTTAAAATATTTGGCAGGCAAATTATATTCATGCAATATTATATCAAAATATTGCTTTTCAATTCCGTACAACTCTTAAATAAGGGGAAACTTATCTTTTCTCAAATTTTGAAATCATAAATAATAAAGATAATTATCGTGTTGTGAGAGATAACAAATTTATGATGAGATTTTTGAAAAAACAATTGTCTAAGAAACCGTGAATAATGAGCTTCATATTTCAAGACATCGGTTTGATTTGCTTGAGTTTGAGGAGTTGATCTCACGATGCGGTAAAATATTCATGCTAACAGGTATTTGCATTTAAATAATTACAAAATTAATATATAATTTTTATTATATAAATATTTATCATGAATGATTTTTTCTTAAAAATTAATATGTATGTCAAATTTAATTTTTAGATATCATTGGAAAAGTTATTGGTGAGAGTGGAGTGGAGGAAAAAGGATTCCTGTTTTAACAGTACAACTCCAAGACTTAAGGTAATTTTTTTATATTTAATTTTAGGCCTAATTACTTAAACAACCCTGAAGAAGTATATATATTGTAAGCCACCGACAATACTCCGATAAAGTTGATCATCATCAAAAGCAACCTTGTCATGTATCGAAAGAACAATAGATGGAGAAGCAGGAGTAGTAAGACCGTGTGCCTCATGCATATTAGCCCTGCGAAGCAAGTTAGAAATATACTTGCGCTGAGTGAGCAAAACTCCATTTTTGAGCCATTGAGCTTCGATGCCCAAAAAATAATGGAGACGACCTAGATCCTTCAACGCAAACTGCTGCTGTAATTTGTGAATCAATTGCCGAACAAAAGATGGAGAACTTCCCATAAGGAGTAAATCATCAACATAAATTAGACAGAAAACTGTAATATTATTGTGAGAATAATAATGCAAGGACGAAACTGTTTTAGAGCCAATAAATCCAAAAGAAAGTAAGACATCAGTGAGACATTTATACCATTGTCTTGGGGCTTGCTTCAACCCATAGAGTGACTTCTGAAGTTTACACACATGATGGGGAATTTTGGAGTTGACAAAGCCTTGAGGTTGCATCATATAAACATCTTCATCAAGTGTTCCATGAAGAAAAGCATTTGAAACATCCAATTGGCTCACATTCCAACCTTTAATAATTGCAATTGAAAGACATAAGTCGAAGGTTTTGCCACAGGACTGAAGGTGTGATCGAAATCAATTCCAGGTCGTTGATGATACCCTTTAGCAACTAGCCGTGCTTTATACCGTGAAATGGTACCATCTGAATTTTTCTTCACTTTGTAATACCATTTGTTGCCAATAACATTCATTGAAGGAGAAAAGGGAACCAATGACCAAGTACCATTATGAAGAAGAGCATCATATTCTTCTTTCATTGCATCACGCCAGTGTTGATATTTATTTGCAATTGTGAAACTTGAAGGTTCATAATTTTTATCAATAGTAGAAAGGTAAGTCTTTGGTTTAAGGGAATTGATTTGCAATCTGGTTATCATGGAATGGGTTTTTACTGGCTGATTTTGAACAGACTTGGAGAGATCAACTTGAAGTGAAATAGTTGGAGAATTTGGCTGTATGGAAGGCGGGAATTGAGGTAGTATTTGTGAAGAGATATTGGAATTTGGGGTTGGTAAGACTTCATTGAAATTAGCATTAGAAGAGTTTGAATTTAATTGGGCATGTGATGTTGGGGGTAAGGTAGGAGAGTTTGGATCACTTTCAGAATTTGAAAGTGGTTGGTGTGGATTGATTTGCTGAACAGTGGGGAGAAAAATGGTTGCTGGAATATTTGGTGAAGCTTTGGACACTGCCGCATCAAACTTGAACAATGGAAATACATGTTCATCAAATAAAACATGGCGTGAAACATAAAACTTTTTTGAAGTAAAATCATAGCAATGATAACCCTTATGAATTCGACTATAACCAAGAAAAATACACAGAACAAATTTTGGTGACAATTTATTTTTCGCATATGGTTTGAGCCAAGGATAACATAAGCAACCAAAATTTTTTAATTCAGAATAATTAGGACGAACGGAAAACAAACTCTCAAATGGTGATTTGTTTGCTAATCGCGGTGTGGGAATTCTATTAATAAGATAGACAGCGGTATCGAAAGCTTGTTCCCAATATAAAGGAGGTATAGACGCATGCTGCATAAGTGCAAGACCTGTTTCAACAATGTGCCTATGTTTTCTTTCAGCACAACCATTATGTTCTGGAGTTTTTGGACATGAACTACGCTGCGATATACCATGAGCACTTAAATGAGAAGTGAGTGCTTGAAATTCTCCACCCCAATCAGCTTGAATTTTTTTTATTTTTCGATCGAAGAAGCGTTCAACCACATGCTGAAATTTAATGAAGACATTAAGAACCTCAGACTTATGCTTAAGAAAATATATCCAAGAGTATTTGCTATAGTGATCAAAAAATAAAACACAGTATCTATTTCCATTAGTTGAATAAATAGGAGAAGGACCCCATAAATCCGAACAAATGAGATCCAAAGGACCTTGAGCTTGATAACTAGAAACAGGAAATGGAAACTTATGAATCTTACTAACACAGCAAGCATGACACAATTGATCTTTATTATGAGAAAAATTTAAAGAACTAGACGCTAAAGCTTGACGAACAGTACGCAACGAAGCATGTCCCAAACGTGCATGCCAAATGGAGAGGGACATCAAATGTGCTTGAATAGCAGGAGAAATTTGATTTTCTGGAGTAAGAGAGATAGGGTATAAACCGCCATCATTCGGGCCTGTATGAAGAATGTCCCTCGTGTGGATATCATTGATTTCAAAATAATCAGGAAAAATTCAATGGAAACTTGATTAGTATTAGCAAAATCAGAAACAGATAATAAATTCGTACATGCATTGGGAACACGTAAAATATTATCTAAAGAAAAAAATTTAGAATTCGAGGACTGAAATTTAGTAGTACCAATATGAGAAATAGGTAAGGTTTCACCATCACTAATTTTGACTTCATCTGATCCATGATATTCAAAATAAATTCCAAGATTTTCCATGTCCGAAGTGAGGTGATGAGTAGCGCCAGTGTCCAAAAGCCAGGATTGATTTGTAGAATTGTTGGAAGTGGTCATGTGAGCTGTTGGCTTATAATTATTGGAATGATAGCTGCGAACTCTTGGTGTTGGACATTGAGGTGATATATGACCATGGCCATTACAATTATGACAAAAAATTGAATTATCATTATTGGAAAAAGAAGGAAGACGACCTGTTCCAGATGGTTGATGTCCAAGAATGGCCTGTCCACGAGAAGGGTACGAATGCTGCGAATAAGAACGACCTTGCCCTCTTCCTCTATAGTTTGATCGACCTCTTATATAATGAAAATTTGAACGATTTCCATTTTTCGAATGTGGAGAAGCATAATGTGCAGTAGGTGAAACATCAGATTTGATATATGATTCCAAATTGAGATTGCTTTCCTCGCTAAACAATAAACCATATAAATCATCAATAAAAACCGATTCTGACCGATTTTCAAGAGAACGGACAAATGGGCGAAAAACAGGCTCTAATCTAATGGTAATTACATGAACAAAATCATCTTATGTAACTGGTGATTTGAGTGCAGCTAGCTGATCAAAAATCTTCTTGGCCCGTTGAATATATTCTGTTACTGTCTCATTTCTTTTCTCTAGCTTGAATAGACTGGTTTTAAGGGTTCTAACCTGTGTTTTAGAACCTGATGCAAAAGTGGATTCCAGTTTCAACCACGCCTCTCGAGCCGTAGATGACCCTACAATTTGCGAGATATGCGTTTCATTCATTGAACCAATAATCCAAGATAAGACGAGTTGATCTTGTCTAAACCTTGGTAGCCATGCTGGATTAGGCTGATTATTAATAATACGAGGAGGGGGTTCAAGAGAACCATCAATATATTTAGATAAATCATAACCATGAAGGAGGGGAAGAAGTTGAGTTTGCCAGAGCAAATAATTGGTGGAGTTTAATTTTATGGGTAGCTGATGGGCAATATTTGGTGGATTAGAAATCATAGTGGCAGGTTGAATTGCAGTAGTATCAGTCATGATTGAAAATGGTGATGAAAGAATAGAGGGAAAAAATTGATTTCAGATGTTAAGCCATAATTTTGGCTCTGATACCATGAAGAAGTATATGCAGCAAAGCCAATATCTGTATATTCAATCATAGCAATACAGTGTACAGCAGTAAGCTATATAAAGGCAACAAACAAGAGTTTGTTGTAACTGTATATCT
Organism: Mercurialis annua; assembly: GCF_937616625.2. NCBI lineage: Eukaryota > Viridiplantae > Streptophyta > Magnoliopsida > Malpighiales > Euphorbiaceae > Mercurialis > Mercurialis annua. The sequence goes on from NC_065574.1 coordinate 13,816,541, forward strand.
AATTTTATCTCAAAGGATTGAGCTAACAAATATTTGAAATACAAATTATATTTGAAATACAAATTATATTTGAAATACAAAGTATAACTGAATATATCTTTATCAAACCCCACATTGAACCTTTTTTTCCGTTTATACCGTGACCTTGTAAAAAAGTCATTTGTACCCAATTTTTAGTTTTTAGGTTTCATCTCTACCCAATACAAAAAATATAGACTAATAGGCTGAAAAAACCCTGATCTTTGTTTTGATTTTCAATTCCACCCCGACGTTGCAGTTTTTCAATTTTACCCTATTTTGCATTTTTAATTTTCAATTGCATCGTGAGGCATTCAATTGAACTCTTTTTATTTGGCTAATATTGAAAATAGATCCTTTATATTTATCATATGATCTAAATACTTTTTAAAGTTATAAATTATACAAAAAAGCCATCTTCTAAATAAAATAAAAATAAATAAATTAAATTTAAATTAATTAATTAATTTAATTTTTTTTAACTTTTGGGAGGAGGAGCAGCTGCTCCTTGCTGGAGGAGCAGCTCCTCCTTGCCGGAGGAGCAGCTCCTCGCCTGAGGAGCTGCTGCTCCTCAGGCGAGGAGCAGATCTGCTCCAACGGAGGAGCACATCTGCTCCTCCGTTGAGGATCAGATCTGCTCCTCAACGGAGGAACAATAGCTCCTCGCCTGAGGAGCTGCTCCTTAGGCGAGGACCAGATGCTCCTCCGGCAAGGAGTAGCCAGAGGAGGAGCAGCTGCTCCTCCTCCCAATTTTTTTTTAAACAAATTTTAAATTAAATAATTTAATTTAAATTTAATTAATTTATTTTTATTTTATTGAGAAGATGGCTTTCCGGTGGTTTCCGATGGCAGGTGATAAGCGGATTTCAGTCGATTGGTCCGGTGATGGTAGGTCTGATGAAAGCGGAGTGAGGTGTATTAAATATTAATAATGAATTATAATTAAGATTTTATTATAGATTTATTTGAAATTTTTTTAAGTTTAAGGATTTATTGAATTTTTTCTATATGAAAATAAGTATGAAATGTTCCTTCAATATATTTGTTTTATATATTTTAATCCTTATAATAATAAAATTATTTAATTTTTTTATCTCAGGGTGCAATTGAAAACAAAAAATATGAAATAGGGTAAAATTGAAAAAATTGCAACGTCAGGGTGGAGTTGAAAATTAAAAGAAAGGTCATGATTTTTTCAATCTATTAGCCAGAAATATAACTGATAATTTGATGAATTAAAGGATGGAGAATTTAAACCAAATAAATATAAGGTTATATCATACGTCTAATTAGTATATAAATATAAATTAAAGGATTATTATAAACTTTTTCTAAGTGAAAAGAGGCAATTTTAGTATTTTTGGGTAGAGATGAAATTTAAAAATCTAAAATTAGGTACAAATAACTTTTTTTTTAGGTCAATTTTAGTATTTTTTATCGATTCAAATTAGTTGGTAATGGTTATTTTATCAATCAAATAGATTGACATGTGGCATTTCCATATTCATTTTAATATATTTCCTTCTTCACAACATTTTTTATATTTTTTTTATTTCTTTTAATATTTTGAAATCATTAACTCTCTAATTAATGACCTACTACTAATTTTGAAAGTTAAAATCTACAAAAAGTAATGACATTGATTTCTAATTTCTTTAATATTTTCGGTAATATACATATTAAATAAAATTTGACCTTTATCAAATTACAATAAATTCAATATACCTTATTTGAATTTAGGCTAAATTACCAAAAAATGCCAAACCTATACGTTTTATGTCAAACATAGTCAAACCTTTAAAAATCACCATATTTAGCCAAACCTTATATGTTCTGTTTCTTTTTTAGCCATTTTTGAATCAAACCGGTTTTTCTGACACCGTGTCGTCCACGTCACCGCCAACTAAGCAATTGGCTGGCATAACAGCTGAAATATTTAAATAAGGTTTGGCTATAACTGACACAAAAGAAATAAATTTGGTATTTTTAGGTGAATACAAATAATTTTAAATTCAAACCATTTTTTAAATTTAATAATTAGTAAATTAATTTTATCATTTATAAAATTTATATATATTTAAAAAAAAATTAATATTTCCTATTTAATACAAATTAAAATTAATTTTAATTTTTTTATTAAACCTAATTAAATCTAATATATTTTAATGAATATGAAATTAAAAAAAATGAATTAATGTATTACTTAGGAATTAATGTTGAATTAAATTTGGTGAAAGTGTTTAATGTTCATGATGATTTTAAACTTGATTTATTATTTTTAATGTTGTTGAGATCTTGTTATGACTGAGTTTAGGTAATAAATAAAATAGTTATGTGTAAATTAAGGTAAGATTTTGGCTATGCCGAGTAAAATGACATATGCGTTTATGCTTATAAACATCATGACGAACAATTGGGTCTCAAACGACGGCGATGTCAACGAACCGACGACTGAAATTTAAAAAAAAATTAAGATGAATATGACATTTTTTGTTTTTAATAGAATTTAAATTAATTATATATCCATCAAATATGTAAAAACAATTTATTAGAATTAATTAAATTTAGTAAAAAAAATAGATTAATTTTAAATAGCGTTAAATAAAAATATTATTTTTTAAATATATATAAATTTTATTATAATATAATTAATCATTTATTATTTAATTTTAAAATTAGTTTTATTCACCAAAAAATACCAAAACTATGCATTTTGTGTTAGTTATAGCCAAACCTTATTTAAATATTTCAGCTGCCATGCCAGCCAATTGCTTAGTTGGCGGTGACGTGGAGGACACGGTATCAGAAAAACCGGTTCGATTCAAAAATGGCTAAAAAAGAAACAGAACATATAAGGTTTGGCTAAATCTGGTGATTTTTAAAGGTTTGGTTATAATTGACACAAAACGTATAGGTTTGGTGATTAAGCCTTGAATTTAATTTTTTATATTCAAATTAGTTGGTAATGGTTAATATTATGAATAAATTTATAAAATTACCTTGTAAACTACTCTGTATTTTGCTTTTATATTTACTTATACATTTTGCTATAATATTCTCAATAAATGCATAATTTAAAGCAATGATAATAACTTTTGGTAACAGCCCAAATCAAATGCATCATCACAAATTCACAATTGAAGAAAGATCAAAGGTCCGGCCAAAAATAGAAAAAAAGAACAAACCCTTGATCTAATATGAAGAAAGCACAAAACAAATTAATAATTTTTTCAAATCAAATTTTTATAATTTTTACATAAAAAATTATGTCTAAATGGACTAATTTTTTTCACACCTATCAATGGTGGAGGTAAATAACACTATAAACTTTAATACTATCGAATTTAATGGTCATAATTTATTTGTTGTTACATTTCCAAAAAATTGAATCTACATATTTACTCTATTATTACATATTTCTGTAACTCCATTATTAATCATCAATATAATTATTTTTATTCCAATTAAATTACTACATATTATATAGACCGTTCCAAATTCATTCTTTTCAAAAATTTCATACCTTATATTCGTTTGAAATATTTGCATATACTCTATTATATTTCCTTTTATTTCTTCATTTCCAAATCCGAAATTACAATGGCAAAGTAATTTGTGTTGTTCATTTCATTATTTATATTTATGTTGTTCACATGTCTGGTTTGGTTTTTAGAGCATTATATAATTCCTATTAATTTTTTTTGTTAGGACAAAAAATTCAACATCATATGATTTAATTGAAAAGTTAAATTTAGAGGCACAAGAATATAAAATTAAAGCTCGCATTTTCAGATTATGGGACGTCAAATATTAAAATGCTAGAGGCTCACCAAGTACGGAGATGGTTCTTCTAGATGAAAAGGTAATTTCATAAATTTAAATTTAATAGGTTCTTAAGCTTTTCCAAACATAATTATTTTTTAAAATATTTGGCAGGCAAATTATATTCATGCAATATTATATCAAAATATTGCTTTTCAATTCCGTACAACTCTTAAATAAGGGGAAACTTATCTTTTCTCAAATTTTGAAATCATAAATAATAAAGATAATTATCGTGTTGTGAGAGATAACAAATTTATGATGAGATTTTTGAAAAAACAATTGTCTAAGAAACCGTGAATAATGAGCTTCATATTTCAAGACATCGGTTTGATTTGCTTGAGTTTGAGGAGTTGATCTCACGATGCGGTAAAATATTCATGCTAACAGGTATTTGCATTTAAATAATTACAAAATTAATATATAATTTTTATTATATAAATATTTATCATGAATGATTTTTTCTTAAAAATTAATATGTATGTCAAATTTAATTTTTAGATATCATTGGAAAAGTTATTGGTGAGAGTGGAGTGGAGGAAAAAGGATTCCTGTTTTAACAGTACAACTCCAAGACTTAAGGTAATTTTTTTATATTTAATTTTAGGCCTAATTACTTAAACAACCCTGAAGAAGTATATATATTGTAAGCCACCGACAATACTCCGATAAAGTTGATCATCATCAAAAGCAACCTTGTCATGTATCGAAAGAACAATAGATGGAGAAGCAGGAGTAGTAAGACCGCGTGCCTCATGCATATTAGCCCTGCGAAGCAAGTTAGAAATATACTTGCGCTGAGTGAGCAAAACTCCATTTTTGAGCCATTGAGCTTCGATGCCCAAAAAATAATGGAGACGACCTAGATCCTTCAACGCAAACTGCTGCTGTAATTTGTGAATCAATTGCCGAACAAAAGATGGAGAACTTCCCATAAGGAGTAAATCATCAACATAAATTAGACAGAAAACTGTAATATTATTGTGAGAATAATAATGCAAGGACGAAACTGTTTTAGAGCCAATAAATCCAAAAGAAAGTAAGACATCAGTGAGACATTTATACCATTGTCTTGGGGCTTGCTTCAACCCATAGAGTGACTTCTGAAGTTTACACACATGATGGGGAATTTTGGAGTTGACAAAGCCTTGAGGTTGCATCATATAAACATCTTCATCAAGTGTTCCATGAAGAAAAGCATTTGAAACATCCAATTGGCTCACATTCCAACCTTTAATAATTGCAATTGAAAGACATAAGTCGAAGGTTTTACCACAGGACTGAAGGTGTGATCGAAATCAATTCCAGGTCGTTGATGATACCCTTTAGCAACTAGCCGTGCTTTATACCGTGAAATGGTACCATCTGAATTTTTCTTCACTTTGTAAACCCATTTGTTGCCAATAACATTCATTGAAGGAGAAAAGGGAACCAATGACCAAGTACCATTATGAAGAAGAGCATCATATTCTTCTTTCATTGCATCACGCCAGTGTTGATATTTATTTGCAATTGTGAAACTTGAAGGTTCATAATTTTTATCAATAGTAGAAAGGTAAGTCTTTGGTTTAAGGGAATTGATTTGCAATCTGGTTATCATGGAATGGGTTTTTACTGGCTGATTTTGAACAGACTTGGAGAGATCAACTTGAAGTGAAATAGTTGGAGAATTTGGCTGTATGGAAGGCGGGAATTGAGGTAGTATTTGTGAAGAGATATTGGAATTTGGAGTTGGTAAGACTTCATTGAAATTAGCATTAGAAGAGTTTGAATTTAATTGGGCATGTGATGTTGGGGGTAAGGTAGGAGAGTTTGGATCACTTTCAGAATTTGAAAGTGGTTGGTGTGGATTGATTTGCTGAACAGTGGGGAGAAAAATGGTTGCTGGAATATTTGGTGAAGCTTTGGACACTGCCGCATCAAACTTGAACAATGGAAATACATGTTCATCAAATAAAACATGGCGTGAAACATAAAACTTTTTTGAAGTAAAATCATAGCAATGATAACCCTTATGAATTCGACTATAACCAAGAAAAATACACAGAACAGATTTTGGTGACAATTTATTTTTCGCATATGGTTTGAGCCAAGGATAACATAAGCAACCAAAATTTTTTAATTCAGAATAATTAGGACGAACGGAAAACAAACTCTCAAATGGTGATTTGTTTGCTAATCGCGGTGTGGGAATTCTATTAATAAGATAGACAGCGGTATCGAAAGCTTGTTCCCAATATAAAGGAGGTATAGACGCATGCTGCATAAGTGCAAGACCTGTTTCAACAATGTGCCTATGTTTTCTTTCAGCACAACCATTATGTTCTGGAGTTTTTGGACATGAACTACGCTGCGATATACCATGAGCACTTAAATGAGAAGTGAGTGCTTGAAATTCTCCACCCCAATCAGCTTGAATTTTTTTTATTTTTCGATCGAAGAAGCGTTCAACCACATGCTGAAATTTAATGAAGACATTAAGAACCTCAGACTTATGCTTAAGAAAATATATCCAAGAGTATTTGCTATAGTGATCAAAAAATAAAACACAGTATCTATTTCCATTAGTTGAATAAATAGGAGAAGGACCCCATAAATCCGAACAAATGAGATCCAAAGGACCTTGAGCTTGATAACTAGAAACAGGAAATGGAAACTTATGAATCTTACTAACACAGCAAGCATGACACAATTGATCTTTATTATGAGAAAAATTTAAAGAACTAGACGCTAAAGCTTGACGAACAGTACGCAACGAAGCATGTCCCAAACGTGCATGCCAAATGGAGAGGGACATCAAATGTGCTTGAATAGCAGGAGAAATTTGATTTTCTGGAGTAAGAGAGATAGGGTATAAACCGCCATCATTCGGGCCTGTATGAAGAATGTCCCTCGTGTGGATATCATTGATTTCAAAATAATCAGGAAAAATTCAATGGAAACTTGATTAGTATTAGCAAAATCAGAAACAGATAATAAATTCGTACATGCATTGGGAACACGTAAAATATTATCTAAAGAAAAAAATTTAGAATTCGAGGACTGAAATTTAGTAGTACCAATATGAGAAATAGGTAAGGTTTCACCATCACTAATTTTGACTTCATCTGATCCATGATATTCAAAATAAATTCCAAGATTTTCCATGTCCGAAGTGAGGTGATGAGTAGCGCCAGTGTCCAAAAGCCAGGATTGATTTGTAGAATTGTTGGAAGTGGTCATGTGAGCTGTTGGCTTATAATTATTGGAATGATAGCTGCGAACTCTTGGTGTTGGACATTGAGGTGATATATGACCATGGCCATTACAATTATGACAAAAAATTGAATTATCATTATTGGAAAAAGAAGGAAGACGACCTGTTCCAGATGGTTGATGTCCAAGAATGGCCTGTCCACGAGAAGGGTACGAATGCTGCGAATAAGAACGACCTTGCCCTCTTCCTCTATAGTTTGATCGACCTCTTATATAATGAAAATTTGAACGATTTCCATTATTCGAATGTGGAGAAGCATAATGTGCAGTAGGTGAAACATCAGATTTGATATATGATTCCAAATTGAGATTGCTTTCCTCGCTAAACAATAAACCATATAAATCATCAATAAAAACCGATTCTGACCGATTTTCAAGAGAACGGACAAATGGGCGAAAAACAGGCTCTAATCTAATGGTAATTACATGAACAAAATCATCTTATGTAACTGGTGATTTGAGTGCAGCTAGCTGATCAAAAATCTTCTTGGCCCGTTGAATATATTCTGTTACTGTCTCATTTCTTTTCTCTAGCTTGAATAGACTGGTTTTAAGGGTTCTAACCTGTGTTTTAGAACCTGATGCAAAAGTGGATTCCAGTTTCAACCACGCCTCTCGAGCCGTAGATGACCCTACAATTTGCGAGATATGCGTTTCATTCATTGAACCAATAATCCAAGATAAGACGAGTTGATCTTGTCTAAACCTTGGTAGCCATGCTGGATTAGGCTGATTATTAATAATACGAGGAGGGGGTTCAAGAGAACCATCAATATATTTAGATAAATCATAACCATGAAGGAGGGGAAGAAGTTGAGTTTGCCAGAGCAAATAATTGGTGGAGTTTAATTTTATGGGTAGCTGATGGGCAATATTTGGTGGATTAGAAATCATAGTGGCAGGTTGAATTGCAGTAGTATCAGTCATGATTGAAAATTGTGATGAAAGAATAGAGGGAAAAAATTGATTTCAGATGTTAAGCCATAATTTTGGCTCTGATACCATGAAGAAGTATATGCAGCAAAGCCAATATCTGTATATTCAATCATAGCAATACAGTGTACAGCAGTAAGCTATATAAAGGCAACAAACAAGAGTTTGTTGTAACTGTATATCTAATTTTATCTCAAAGGATTGAGCTAACAAATATTTGAAATACAAATTATATTTGAAATACAAATTATATTTGAAATACAAAGTATAACTGAATATATCTTTATCAAACCCCACCTTGAACCTTTTTTTCCGTTTATACCGTGACCTTGTAAAAAAGTCATTTGTACCCAATTTTTAGTTTTTAGGTTTCATCTCTACCCAATACAAAAAATATAGACTAATAGGCTGAAAAAACCCTGATCTTTGTTTTGATTTTCAATTCCACCCCGACGTTGCAGTTTTTCAATTTTACCCTATTTTGCATTTTTAATTTTCAATTGCATCGTGAGGCATTCAATTGAACTCTTTTTATTTGGCTAATATTGAAAATAGATCCTTTATATTTATCATATGATCTAAATACTTTTTAAAGTTATAAATTATACAAAAAAGCCATCTTCTAAATAAAATAAAAATAAATAAATTAAATTTAAATTAATTAATTAATTTAATTTTTTTTAACTTTTGGGAGGAGGAGCAGCTGCTCCTTGCTGGAGGAGCAGCTCCTCCTTGCCGGAGGAGCAGCTCCAACGGAGGAGCACATCTGCTCCTCCGTTGAGGATCAGATCTGCTCCTCAACGGAGGAACAATAGCTCCTCGCCTGAGGAGCTGCTCCTTAGGCGAGGACCAGATGCTCCTCCGGCAAGGAGTAGCCAGAGGAGGAGCAGCTGCTCCTCCTCCCAATTTTTTTTTAAACAAATTTTAAATTAAATAATTTAATTTAAATTTAATTAATTTATTTTTATTTTATTGAGAAGATGGCTTTCCGGTGGTTTCCGATGGCAGGTGATAAGCGGATTTCAGTCGATTGGTCCGGTGATGGTAGGTCTGATGAAAGCGGAGTGAGGTGTATTAAATATTAATAATGAATTATAATTAAGATTTTATTATAGATTTATTTGAAATTTTTTTAAGTTTAAGGATTTATTGAATTTTTTCTATATGAAAATAAGTATGAAATGTTCCTTCAATATATTTGTTTTATATATTTTAATCCTTATAATAATAAAATTATTTAATTTTTTTATCTCAGGGTGCAATTGAAAACAAAAAATATGAAATAGGGTAAAATTGAAAAAATTGCAACGTCAGGGTGGAGTTGAAAATTAAAAGAAAGGTCATGATTTTTTCAATCTATTAGCCAGAAATATAACTGATAATTTGATGAATTAAAGGATGGAGAATTTAAACCAAATAAATATAAAGTTATATCATACGTCTAATTAGTATATAAATATAAATTAAAGGATTATTATAAACTTTTTCTAAGTGAAAAGAGGCAATTTTAGTATTTTTGGGTAGAGATGAAATTTAAAAATCTAAAATTAGGTACAAATAACTTTTTTATAAGTTCAAGGTATAAACGAAAAAAAAAATTAAGGTGTCATTTTTTTTAAATAATTAAGCCTTAATTTTATAATCAACGTTTACATTATTTGTTTCGGTTTCTGCTTTTATTAAAAGTTGTGTGCTTTTAATATAGTGTCATTTATTCGTGTTTTTTTTTCCTATATTTGCATATTGGCTACAATTGAAATCAGTTTTGGAATGAATCGATAGAGCTATATAACCAGCAAAAAAACTTTATAACAAAGTGAAATGAAAATTGTAGTTTTCACATAATTTATCCACTATCCATAAGATATTATCAACAAATAATTTGATATTTACTGTTAATCTTATTTTTAATGTTTAGTGGTTCTGATAATATTTATATCATAGTAATTGTTATTTATTTATATTTCTTAAATTAAATTTGGCCATTTAATGACCAAATTACTTTTTTATTATTCATATCTATATTATCATTTTTAGACTTTTCATTATTAATATTGTATTTTAAGATGATTATATGGTAATAATTGTTAATTAAATATTAGTTAAAAACTAAGTCCTGACTCCAAAATTGACCTTAAACCGAGTCTAGGCTCTAAATTTAATTCTGACCCCGATCTCGAATCAAGTCTTGACCTGACTCGAGAAATAAATTTGAGTTCTGATCTCATGACTTGATCTTAATTCCTTACCTCGAGTCTTCACGCGACCCCTGTTCCAGACTAACTTCAATCATAAGTTTTGATCCTAATCCAATGAGTTATGAGTATTTAGTCCCGGGCCCAATATCATAACCCAAATTGAGTCTCGACCCCAAATTTCAATTGAGCCCTTGAGTCTCAACCGCTATCTCCAATCGAGTCTTAATCCTTACATATTTTTTTCCATTAGAGTAAGAAAATTAGTTGCAGTTTAGTTCCTTTTTAAATGAGATATAAGATTTTATTACAGCACTAAAAACATTACACACTCAAGCAAATAGCTTGTACGTAAATACATTAACAGACAAATAAACGCTCAACGGCTGCAATGCTCTTTGCGCAAATGAATGTTCTGTGATATCACCATTAAATTGAAAATTGAAAATTGTTAAACCATGTATAACAATGTCTTCTGCAAGCAATTGATGATCAATTGGACATTAGATTTAAATAAACACTTGATTAAGAACTCAATCTGCATTTATGACAACTTTAATCTAATTTGTCAATTTTCACTATAAATGATTCATATCTGCACCTCATAGAAAGATCCACGAAGAGAACATCAAATCCTATTAAGGGCAAAAAAATTCCACAAAGGGAAAATATAAACTTCATAGAAGATGATGTAAGAACAACAATTAAAAAAAGAAACAGAAAAATATAAAAAGAATTAGAATATAAAAATTAAAAATAGAAAACAGCGAATTAAAAACAGAATACAACGAAAGAAGAAAGGAGACACAAGAGATCCATTCTCAGGTGATACCGGACTCCTAACAAGAAACTTGAATATATGAGGAAGACGGCCGAATCCGTAGGATCCGCCGATGTATCATTCAACAAGATGAAGACCGAATCCCTTAGGATCCGCCCAAAGCGCGTTAATCCTGGATCCGGACAGATCGCCAGATCTACTATGATATCTCGAAGTATCTTCCTATTTGGACACAATCTCCAACTTAGGAAGATAAACTCTATCTTAGGAAGACGAGACTATTTAGGAAGACGTTCCTAAATAGGACTCATGTCTGAATAAGGTAGATTACGCTAAATCAGGGTTCCTACAAAGTAAGATTCACTTACCTACTACAACTCTACAAGGTATGCATTCATCTATTCTAAAAGGAGCATGAGGTATGCCTAAAAACACAATTACATACATATACTCAAACGCTGTTCAAAGCTCTAAACTGACTTTAGCATCGGAGAGTTAATCGGACAACCACCGTCCGGTTAGCTTCTACTCTGTTTTGCAGGTCTCATTCACCGGTTCAGAAGGCAGACTCCATCAATTGGCGCAGTCTGTGGGAAAAGCTTAACTCAACTTAAAATTCGAAGGAGGTTTTCTGAACTCAAACAAATTTCATTGAAGAAGATGACTTCTGAAGTAATGAACCTGAAAGACAAAGCAAGGAACATATCGCAAGGGAGGAAAGGAAAATCAACAGAATCCTCAATTCCACCGCCGGTGGCTTTCGACGGAGAGGATTTCGAGAGGATAGCAGAAAAACAACATCCGAACATTCGCCGCCAAGGCCTCGGAGATCGTCGGAATAGACCCTCAAGTCATCACTCATGACCTGAACGTAGCAGAAACGGCGAACCCCGTCAGACAAAAGAAGAGGAAGTTTTCTGAAGAAAAACAAAAAATAATAGAGGAAGAAGTAGAAAAACTTGAAAAAGCTGGATTCATCAGAGAAGTCCATTACCCCGAATGGGTAGAAACTGTCGTGATCGTGAAGAAAGCTATTGGAAAAAACAGAATGTGTGTGGACTACACCGATTTAAACAAGGCGTGCCCCAAAGATAGTTAACCACTGCCTGATATCGACCAACTCGTGGACTCTATCGCCGCATCTGTTCCAAAGAACAGATGTGCGATCTGTTCTTGGGACAGATCCGATGATGGATCTGTTCTTGGAACACATATGAAGTTGTGGGTGACCGGAAAATTTACCGACGGCGGTCAGGTGACGGGTTGGTCGGGTGGAGGTGGTTGGGTTGATTGAAAGGTTTGGGTTAGATAGAGTTGGTTGAGTTATTTTATTTATTTTTTAATTCAATATGGGGGTATTTTGGGTGTTTTAGATTTTTATGGTATTTTGCTGACGTGGTAGCCGACGTGGCGCCGTCAGATTTTTTTTTGAAGGTCAGTTGACCAAAAAAGACGGCGCCAGGGGTATTTTCGTCCAAAAAGGGTTTAGCGAGCGCCGCCACAAATATCAGGGGGTTTACTGATCGTTTTTTTTATCAGGGGGTTTGTCGTAAGGTACCCCTAAAGTCAGGGGCCGTGGGTGATTATTAGCCACTACTTCTAGAGCCACAACGTGATAGTTAGAACGAATCAACCATTGCGAAAGGCGATCCAAAGACCCGAAACCTCTGGGAGACTTGTCCATTGGTCAATCCAACTCAGCGAACATGATATCAAATACGAACCCTGCCCAACTCTTAAAGCGCAAGCCCTGGCGGATTTCGTAGCAGAAATAACTCCTGGCGAGTCCGAACAGCCTAAACAAGAATTAATATGGGAACTCCATGTAGATGGAGCTTCGAACGAGAAATGAGCCGGAGCCATTCTCAAAGGACCCGGAAGGGTTAAAATCGAGTACGGAGTGAACATTCGATTCGCTACCAGCAACAACGTTACCGAATACGAAGCCTTAATTGCTGGCCTCGGTCTAGCACTAGAGATAAGAACGGAGATTCTGAAAATTTACAGCGACTCTCAGCTGGTAGTAAATCAAGTTAAAGGAGAATATCAAGCCAAAGAAGCTGGAATGATCAAATATCTAGAAAAAGTCATAAAGCTACTTCGACAACTCGAAGCACAAGGAGGATAGTGGGAGATCATTCAAATCCCAAGAGAAAAAAACACTGACACTGATGCCATCGCCAAATCAGCGTCCGAACTAGGGGACCAATTCATGAGGATGCAGCTAAAGGAAACCCTCGAGTCACCAAGCACCAAGAAAAAAGAAATCATGGCGATTAATGAAGCTGACTCCTGGATGAAACCGCTGATCAAATACTTGGACCAAGGAGAGCTACCAACCGACAATGTCGAAGCCATCCAAATCATCCAAAATTCGCCAATTACTCATATCATAACGGAGTTCTTTACCGAACCTCCTTAACTCATCCTTGGTCAAGATGCGTCTCGCCCGAAACAGGAGGCTCAATCCTGAAAGAAATTCACGAGAGAATATGTGGGGCACACGAAGCAGCGGTCACCATTGCAAGAAAAACAATGCTTCCAGACTACTACTGGCCAACCATCAAAGAAGATGCAAAAGTACTAGTGAAGAAATGCGACAAATGCCAAAGACATGACAATGTCAGCCGTAGGCCAACATTACCCCAGGGATTGCTGGAAAGCCCCTGGCCATTCGCCACATGGGGAATCGACATAGTAGGACCATTCGAAACAGGGAAAAATCAGATAAAATTTCTGATCATCACGGTTGAACACTTCACAAAATGAGTTGAGGTAGCGCCAGTCGCAAACATAACTGCAGCTAGAGTAGAAGAATTCTTCAAGAACGAAGTGATATGTCGGTTTGGCATACCTCACACAATAGTAGCGGACAATGAAAAACAATTCGACTGCAAACAATTCAAGAAATTCTGCGAAGGTTTAATGATAAACTTAAAGTTCACATCAGCGACACACCCCCAAACAAATGGAATGACTGAAGTTACCAATCGAACTATAGCACAAGGAATAAAAAAAGATTAGCTTACTAAAAAGAAAACTGGGTCGACGAGCTTTACATCGTTCCATGGGCAAAGATAACGACCCCAAGGAAAGGAACAAGCGAGACACCCTTCAGGCTCGCCTATGGCACTGAAGCGGTAATCCTCGTGGAAATCGGCATACCCAGCGTCAGAGTGAATTATCTAGAAGAGGAGACCAATGAATCAAGAATAAGGCTGTGTTTAGACCTATTAGAGGAAAGAAGAAATGAAGCAATAATCCGAGAATTACAAGAAACAAGCTGCATGATACCACAATAAGAGAATAAGCTCACGAGAATTCCAAATCGGCGATCTAGTCCTACGAAACGCTGAAATTGGCAAAGGGAACGCCGAAGTAAAGAAAATGCAAGCAAACTGGGAAGACCCCCTACATAGTGGAGGAAGCTACTGACAAAGGCGCCTACAAGTTAAAAACAATGACCGGATCCATGATCCCGACATATTTGAATATAGAGCATCTAAGAAAATATTACCAATAGACTAGTTCGTGGCATGTACTCATTTTCGTTATGAAATAAAGCCGATTCGACGTTAAAATACAAAATTTTAAGACTCGTCTGAGTCCCGAATCGATATACACAATTTAACAAGACTCGTTTGAATCTTAGTTAAAATAATCTAGACTTGTCCGAGTCAGAATAAAATAAAGAGATCCGATCGGACCTACAAATAAATCACATATAACCGAACCCTAACTGGTTTCGCGATTATACATCAAGGAAGTTCAAATTAACTTCTAAGAATAAAATTAAATAAACACAAGCATGAGTTTAGATTAACTCTGGAAATAAAAAAAGAAGAACAACGGTCGGAAAAGATCATATATACATTAATCAAAAAAAGTTACAACGGATTCGCCTCGATTTGATACAAAAATCAAAACAAAAAGATAAAGCTAAACTTTCTGCAAAGCATCCCGCTTCTGCTTATCAAGTTTCGCCTTCACCTCTTTCGCTAAGGAGGCATGATCCAGTTGATTAACCCCCGAAAGATCAATGTCGGGATTCTGCTCCCGCAGCTTAGCCCCAATAGCCAACCGGTACTGAGTCATGACTTGGGAATAAAAGCTCCCAGAGTCACCCAGACGCCGGCGGAAATGCTCTTCCTCTTTCTTCAAACCATCCCTCTCTTTTACGAGAATATCTTAAGAAGACTTTAGAGACTGGATTTCATCAAACAAAGTCTGAACCCGAGCCTCTAAAGCAGAGATCTCTCGACCCTTGGCAGCAACGGATGAGCGCAGCTGTTGGTTCAGACCCGCCGCTTCACCAGCTTCCTCCTCCATCTTCTGTTTCTCCAATAGCCAGGATTCAGAATCTTTCTGAAGCTTTTTCAGCTGAAGCACCGCATCCCTACGGCGACGTTCCAAAACAGCGATGGATTGAACCACCTACAAAATAAAAAGAAGCAAAACAATAAGTACACGATAACAAACAACGATAAAAGAAGAAAAAGCAAAACTCACCGAAAAACCGCCAAGGCAGGTGAACTCAGCAAGACCATCGCCATGGTCGCGATTTATGGACTCTATGTCCTCCTTAATCATGATATTCTCCATGCAAGCATGAAGAATAACAGAATTGGAAAGACGAGGCGGATCTTGAGCCTCCGCCCACGCAGCGAGCCGAGGCGCTTCATCAACTAAAGACTATTTAGAAGATTTCTTTTTCTTGGAGCGTTTAGAAGAAGCACCGGCTTGCTCCTCTGTAGACCGTTTCTTGCCAGCAGCAGCCAACTCCTTCAGAGAAGGACCCGAATCATTCGTAGGAAGTAAAGCAGACTCAGGACTAATAAAAGGCACCTGATCAACAGCAGCAGGTGCGAGATCCGTCGAACTTGGGTTCGGGTTCGGAACAGCAGTAGGGGTGGGGACAACGTCACTGGTGACCCGCCCATATCTACACTCATATCGACATTAAAATTGTCAAGCAAGTGGTCAAGAGAAGTTGACATCCTATAAAAAAACAACAAATAGAAAAAGTTAAAAAAATACCTTCTAAAGGAAGACCCCCCAAAAGTATTTCACGATGATTTAAATTCTGCTCTAAAAGGGTTCTGTGCTTGGGCTTATTGAATCGATAATCTGACAACAAAGATAAGGCGAAATCTTTCTCCCCATCAGACAGATCAAGAACAGCAGTAAGTGAAACTTTACTTTGAGTAAAGCTTCGCGAGAAGGAAGAAAAAGAAGGATTTTGAACCAAGAAAAACTTAGGGGTCCAACCCTTTAAAGAAGATGAAAAAACAAAAACAGATTGGCTCGGCCGACCACCAGCAAAAATAAATTCCTCGCCCTTTTGGCGAGAGAAAACATAAAAGTAATTAAAATGACCAAGCGTAGGCTCTTGGCCGTGAGATCTACAAGACTCCATAAAAGAACAGAGGATGCGAATCGCGTTGGGATGAAGTTGACCAAGAGGAATGTTTAAATTATGACAACCCTCTATGATCAAAAACTCAAGAGGAAACCTAAGACCCGCTAGCAACTGCTCGTGAAAAACTACAATTTTAGAAGACGAATATGTATTGTGATTCGCCAGATATGTTTTTCTAGGTCTTACAATAACATAAGACCCTGGAAAATCGAATTCTTCAGCATAATCAATTATTTGTTGTATAGAAAGAAAACTTCGAGTATGCTCCAATTCACCACTAGCACCCCGAACTCCCTCTGTTACTTCTGACATTTTAAAATTAAAATGGGGGGAAACAAGGAATGACACTAAAATAAAGATTTTAAAAGATTAAAAGAAGGAAAAGATGAAAAACAAGAAGAACAAGTAAGGAAAGAGAAATTTAGAAATCAGAAACAGAAAATTAAAATAAGGAAGAGAAATACAAATACCTCGCAATCAAATACGCTGGATCAAAGGAGAGATATGGAGCAACCTGAAAATGAGGAATCTTGAAGGTAAATAAGAAGATTAATAATTGGATTTGCTGAGAATAGCAGAAAACCGTAGAGAAAGATGAAGTGAAAAGTGAAAAGAAAAGAGGGGAATGAACACTTATATACCCCAAGAAGAAGACGACGAAGTCGAAGGGACGAAACCCTAAGGGTTGAACTGGATGAATGACAAATGGCGCACAAATAAGACACTTGTTCTTCATCCAGGAACTGCCGCTCGCTGATGAATAACACGTGGCAAGAAAGAGAATCTTACTAGAGAAAAAAAGCGACTCGCCAATATACGAAGCGACTCGCTTAGAATATGAAAAGACTCATCTCCAAAAGAGTCAAAATTTACTAAGGCATGAATACCAAATACTTCAGCTCACTTGCTAGGGGTTAATGATGGATACCGAATCCTACACTAATTATAATGGAGCCGAGTCACAGGAGATCCATTCTCAGGTGATACCGGACTCCTAACAAGAAACCTGAATATATGAGGAAGACGGCCAAATCCGTAGGATCCGCCGATGTATCATTCAACAAGATGAAGACCGAATCCCTTAGGATCCGCTCAAAACGCGTTAATCTTGGATCCGGATAAATCGCCAGATCTACTATGATATCTCGAAGTATCTTCCTATTTGGACACAATCTCCAACTTAGGAAGATAAGCTCTATCTTAGGAAGACGAGATTATTTAGGAAGACGTTTCTGAATAGGACTCATGTCTGAATAAGATAGATCACGCTAAATCAAGGTCAATCCGTACAAAGTAGGATTCACTTACCTACTAAATCTCAACAAGGTATGCACTCATCTACTATAAAAGGAGCATGGGTTATGCCTAGAAACACAATTACATACATATACTCAAAACACTGCTCAAAACTCTAAACTGACTTTAGCATCAGAGAGTTAATCGGACAACCACCGTCCGGTTAGTTTTTACCCTATTTTACAGGTCTTATTTACCGGTTCAGAAGGCAGACTCCATCAGTAAGGAAAAAAATATAAACTCTTTTGCCCTCAATATAAAAACCGTTCTATAATTTAAAAGTCCTCAACTTTTTTTATGTTGCAACTTGCAACGTGATTATTTTATTAGGCCTTAAATTAAAATAAAAAATAATTATAGACATATTAACTTGGGATGATTATAAGAATATATGTTACTGTAACAAAAATAAATTCCACTAATTATTAATAACAAATATTTTAATTTCATAATATTTATGAAATAAAATTTTAAAAAAATTCTTAAAATAACTTCAATTTAAATAAATTCCAAGTTATTGCAATCTATATAATAATATATTAAAAACTAAAATATTATATTTTAATAAATATTTAATATAAATATAATAGGTCAATAAATATAAATCGAGTGGTATAATTTTAATTTAATAAACATTCATATTATAATTTAAATTATAACTTCTTACATCAAATATTTATATTAAATCAAAAATTATAATATTAATAGAAAATAATATGCTATTTATTTTTAATATTTTTATAATACATAATTAATGAGTAATGTAATATAAATTGACGAGTCACATTATGAGCCACGTGTGAAACACGTAAAGCGGCACTAGTATATTTAAAAGACCTCGATTTTATAACTCCTTTTGATCCTATCTTGACGTTAAAAACTTGTCAATGTTATTCAATTTTGCATTTTATTATTTCAATTGTATCCTAAAATATTAAATTGACTTCTTTTTTAATTTGAAAAAAAAATTAAAAACGTTCTCCATGTATAGCAGATATTAATTTTTATATATTTAAAATTTATTTAGATTTAGTTTTTTTAATTAAAAATATAAATTAGTTTTAATTAATTATGATTTTTAATTAGTTTTTAAAATGAATTTAATTTTATCTTTCAACATGGTTAATTAATTGAATGATTTCATTATTTAAGTAAACAAATCGACAAAAATTAAAAAAATAGGGTACAATTGAAACAATAAAATGCGAAATAGGATAAAATTGATAAGTTTTCAATGTTAGGGTAGGATCGAAAAAGGCTATAAGGTCGGGTTTTTTTTAAGAAATTAGGCCATAGTATAATGATAGATTTATAATACGTGATTTTGTAATAGAGCACTAGGAAATTGACAAACATTTTTAATAGTTATGATTTTGAATCATTTGTTCTTATAATCGAAACGTTGAATCTGATATGGTTATACATGAATTTTTTTATCTAATAATTTACTAAAAATTTCTCAACTTTTCACCCTATCATTACCATGTAGAATCTGAATTTAACTCTTTTGGGAAAATTTGATTCAACAGATGACAAATTTACAGGTAAAAATGGGATTTATCCCATGTAACAACTGATTTTGAATTCTTTCTTCTAAATATTACTGCCTTTCCTTACCAAAATATATGAAGGCATTTTGTGGTATTATCATCATTGGTAGCTTTGAACTGTAATTTTAGCCTGAGGGCCGCCTTGAACGTAGACGAAACTGCACTCTGAGTCAGGTTGCAAGACTTTGAGCCATTGAGGCAGGTTGTATGTGTTCTTTTCTTGAGTCGGAGCGAGGCCGTAGATCGAACCTGAGAGGTCTTCTATTAACAACTTCAGCTCCGTAATCGGCTTGCTTGTTTTGTTCTTTATGATCACCTTGTGCCGGTAGTATGTTGTTGTTCCGACATTCCATGTTTTTGTTATCGAATGCACAAACTCGACTGGAGGACCTGCTTTCCAGAGATTTATGGAACTCATTAGCTCAGGATTACATCCTTAGCATATGTCTTTATGAGAATTAAGAGATATAATTGTAGCACCGACGTTTCATTCAATCAACGTTTTTCGTTTCAGAAACATGTCAGAAACATAGTGTTTTCGAACATGAAACTTCATTTTGAACATAGAAAACCTTATAATAACACCGTTTTCATGCCGGTATCTGCACTGGCATAACCATAAATTTTATTCAGGTAGGGCAAATTTTTTAATCGAACCATACATTGTTCGACTATTTTTTTTAGATCGAAAGATATATTGATCGACTTTTCATTTATTTTTTTAAACTAAACAATATCATTTTTAGACCGAACATATAATTTGATGTTTTCTTTTGGCTAAATGAAATATTTTTCAAAATAATTATTTAGTACTCATTGATCTCTAACATTTCGGAACCGGATGGGGAAAATCGCCCCACGCCAGTTCCGCCTATGCGTGTCCGTACTACCTATATTACTTAAAAATTGATTACCTGAGACTGTGGTTGGTACTTGTGTTTTTTGGTGATAGTAGCCTGGTTTTGTTGTGTAAGGAACCTGTGATGCTTGGGAATGGTAACCTGCACAAAATTATGGGAAAATCAGTAAGTTGACAATATTACAGTCCTAAAATAAGACAGTATATCAGAACATATCTCAACCTGTTCCTCCAGACAAACTCTGAAGCTTGGAAAAGAGACCGACAAGAGGAGCAGTGCCAGAAAGTGTTGGTTCAGTTTGTTCATAGTCGGAACGATCATCGGAGAAATTGTCATTTTTATCAGGACCTCCGACGAGGGCGCCATATATTACGTTCGGGTTTGCTTCAGTTCTGTGATACCATGTCTCAAATCCTTGCACACATTCAATAGGAGAGTGGAGTGTATATATGGAGGCAATGGAAGAGCCTCTGTGGTGAACCTGATATGGATACTTTGCTCCGTATCCAACCAAATAGCTCATTGACTTCGGGTTTTTGCCAAGAATGTAATCAGCCTGTCGATTTATTATGACAACATCAGATGTTTCAGAGCAGTTGCTAGAAATGAAATTCGTAAAGCGGAAAATGCTGATGTTTAAGAATACGTTATAAATATAGAGTTTAGGAGTTTCGCGGAAATGAAAACTAAATGTCGAAATGTAGAAGTTGCACCCACCTGTGACTGAGCAAAATTGAGAAGCTCTTGGGGTTGGATCTGACCTTCAGGACAATTGAGCTTGGAATTTGCAGCAGAAAGATAATCAGAGTAGACTGCAAGAGCATACGCAGCGGCAGAGGCGTATTGCATATTGTTCCATTCTCTTACATACATCAATCCCCCTGGCGAACATTTTCTATTTAGATTCTATGTAGCACAGAAACGGAATAGAGAAATCCAAAACATAAAATATTTAATATATTCTAAAATGTTGAAATACAACACTCGAGAAGTTTCCGTGCAACATAATTCAAATAGAAGGGTAGCTAGCTAACCAGGAGTCATCTGGATGTTATAGCCATCGTTTTTTCTAAGACAAGCACACGCAAAGTAATCAGCTTTGGCCTGGTATTGCTTCAGAGTAGAAGTGTATTGGCCGCCGCGTCCTTCCAGGAGAATCTGCAAATGTTGAAATTGTTAGAGATAACAATAATAAAACAATTGTTGGTGTAAGTAGACTTAGAATTTAGATTAACCTTAGACAGAAGTATTTGAACACCAGCATATTTATTGTCCCAAGAGAATTCTTTGACAGCCCAGCCAGTTCCACCCATGTACACACCATTGTCAACCACATACTTGAGGTAGTACTGATCATCGGTTGCCCGATACAGCCACGCCGCAGCCCACAATAACTCATCCTAATTTAACAATAAAAATGAGCTGCTCAATGAAAATGTTATATAATTGTAGCAGTGTAGTTGAGTAGAATATAGTACTAACCGAATAGCCTGAGGAAGTATAGAATTCTTTAGCATTCTTAATGGAGTCATCATAGAGACCTCGGAATCTATCAGCAAATGAGAAGAGCTGTTTTGCATGAAGCAAGAGGAGATCAGAGTAGGAAGAGTTGTAAGGCTTGAAAGCCAAGGCAGATGCAGCTAAGGCAGCTGCAGTTTCAGCGGCAAGGTCGGAACCAGGATTATACCGATCAAGCTTGTATGCTGTTCGAGAAGTCGTCATGTCCTCCGCTCGCTCCCAACAATAATGGTCGGAATCACCATCACCAACCTGAGCCCAAAGGACATTAGGCTGAGTATGAGCCTTGATGAAGTAGTCTGTACCCCATCTAATAGCCCACAGAGTGTGCCCCATTTGGTCTAAAGCAGTGATTTCTTTCTTGAAATCAATAGCTCCCCATGCAAGCATTGTCACACTGAATGCCATTGGCAGTCCAAACTTCACATGATCCCCTGCATCATAGTACCCTCCTACCAAGTTCACCTGCATAATAAACCTCTTTTCATTTAGACAAATGACTATTATACCCTTGAGATAAGATCAAAATTACAATTTTCTCCTAAAATTTAAAAATTCACCTCCTCTTCTAATTTAGTTTCATTTAAATGGAACTAAAGTAAAAAGAGAAGCGCGAGTTTTTCAAAATTTAGATAAAAAATAGTAATATCCGGCAATACACGACAAGACATAACAAGACGATTAGTTACCCCTTGAAGAAAACCGTCTTTAAGCCCGGAATCACCTCGCCACTTGACTCGATTATCCGGAGGTAGAAGACCCGATCTTTGTGCTTCAAAAAACAGAAATGTTTTATCAAGTGCATCACCATAGTTGAAGGCCTGTGCCATCCCAATGCCAAGCATGCCAAATATGTAAAAATACATGCATAATTTGAAGCTCCCCATAGCTAAAAATACTATGAACAAACAAAGAAACAAGCAAAAATGTTGGTATATGCTATTGGCTATGCATGAAAATGTTGGTATATATATAACAAGGAACTCAAAAAAAAGAAGAAAAATGATAGATATGGTGGTAGCCTTCACGTTCTAATTAAGTTAAGCCTCCCACGTTGTATAATGTCGTGCGTGCATACAAAACGTCAAATTCATTATTCATAACTATATCAACAATTCGAATGCTTATATTATTAAATTTTGCAGTTATTGGTAGCCAACCTTATGACTTTTCAATTATTAATTTAACCTTATGTTTGGTTAATGAATCCCATATTTTTCTTAGAAACTCATTTGAAATTCTGTTTATTTATTTGTGGTTATGAAATTCAGTTTCAATTTTATATTTTAAATCCATACAATTGGTTATTAATATTTAAATGTAATTTATAAATAAATTTTAAGAAGTGAAGTGTAATTTTTATTATAATAAAATAATTTAATATCAAATATTTTAAAAACAAAACATACATTTTAGAGATAAACACTTTAGAAAAACAATTAGGAATTTAGAGATCGAAATTTTAAAAAAAATATCATAAATTTTCAAGAGTTAAATTTATAAATAATTATTTTTAATTCTCATTAAAAAATAAATAAAATAAAATAATGAAGAATTCAAAACAAATTGTTAAAGATCCTAAAATTTCCATATTACTTTTTTTAAAGTAAGATTGTAAGAGATTTGTTTTTTAAAAAAACAACAAAAAAGTCAGTATACTTTGTAAAATTGAAAATCACTGCTACTTGGTGAGTTGGTTGTATAATTTTAAGTTCAATCGAATATTAAAACACCAGACGTAAGTCCCGTGTATTAACGCGAAATCAAATTAGTAATTTATTAAAAAAGTATAAAAATATAAAAAAAATTCATAATGTAAAGACTGATAAAATAAAAATCTATTTTAATATTAATAAAAAATAATTTGAAAATACTTATGATTTCTAATATTAATATATTTTTAATAATAATTTTCATATTAGGTAAAAATTAAATAAAGTGTAATGTTAAAATAATAAAAAATTAAATAAATATTTTTATGATATGTGAGTTTGTCAAAATTCTAAATTAATTTTATTTTTAAAAAATTAATATTCAATAAATAAATGATTTGTAGAGATTAAAAGTTAAATACATTGGACAATATAAAGTGTAGAGATTAGAAGTTAAATACATTGGACAATATAAAGTGTAGAGATTAAAAGTTAATATAAATTAGAACACTATAAATGTGTAGAAATTAGAAGTTAATATAGATTAGAACACTCATTAAAATAAATATAATTTAAATAAGTGATAAAAAAGTGGAAACTGATGACAATTGATGAAGTCTGCCTTCTTATCCGATAAGTAAACCTGCAAAACAGGGTAGAAGCTAACCGGACTGTGGTTGTCCGATTAACTCTTCGATGCTAAAGTCAGTTTAAGCTTTGAGCAACGTTTTCAGTATATGAATGTAACTGTGTTTTTAGGCATAACTCAAACTCTTTAGAAAAAATAACAAGAAAACCAACAAAAAGGCTTCTATTTTCACGCATTACAATTTTAATAAATCTGTTTTCATTAATACCATTTTATTTTCATAATCACAAGCTTTCTTCATTTATTTTCACCACTACCACTTTCTTCTCAAGTTTACACACGTGCCCAGTCAAATCACCCATGTAACACTTTTCTTCTTCTCCTTATTGTGGCAAACAGAGGAAAATCCTAGGTTAGTAAAATAAAACATAAAACCTCCAAATTTCAGTTAATTCTTCATTAAATCATCAAAATAATCAAGTCTTGGTTTTTAATTCTTTATCAGTAGTCTCAAACTATCAATCGGTGAGTAGTCAACGACGGATTCAAATCAATCGAGGATTCACGAAGCAATTACAGTTTTCGTCAATAGATTCTTGAAGAATTAGAAGATTATGTAAGGATTATTGATTATTCTTTTGTCATGGATTTGTGTTTAATCTTTTAATTAGTTGTTGTGAATAAGGCACAATTCGATGTTGTTGAGTTTCTGGGTTTATGTTTAATCTTCAGGATTTGATTTTGGTTGAAATCAAATAATGAATTGATATAGCTTTGATTGAAGTTTTTGGGTTTATGTTTGATTTTTTAATTAGTTGTTGTAAATAATGAAGAATTATGTTTTGTTTTGTTTTATCTGAATTAGTCAATATTTTTAGAGATTATGTGATGTAAATTCATACAAATTGATGGGTTACTCAATGTCTTTAGTGGTATGTATGGATAATGAATGTCTTTAGTGGTATGTATGGATGAATGAATGAATGAATTGAGTTGTACCTGTTTGTGAAAATTACTGAACCATTATAGAGCATTTTTGCTATTAGACTTTGAACTCAGTAGGTGTACCTATGAGTTTCAATGGCCTAATTTTGTTGCTACTTGTTTTTTTTTTTTCAAATGATACCGGAAGATAGAAGAAATGACACTTTATAAGCAAAAAAGGTCACAGTGAAGCTCCCTATTTGTTTTACTTACTCTTCACTTTAGATTGGTTATAAAATTAAATTTATTTTTAAATTTATTTTTTACATTCATTTTACTTTTATTTGTAATTTTTATTCGGTTAAATGAGTATATAATACCTCTATTGTTATAGTTCTGCAAGATGAATCAATTTTATTTTATTTTTCAAAATCTTATAAATCAAGACCGGCGTTAGAAAATTGTTAATAGAGTGGATACGTCTCTCATATACTATATAATAATATTTTGCCGATATATATATATATATATATATATATATATTTGATAAATATTCGATTGTTCGAACAAATTTTCCTATTTTTTTATACATTTTATTACATATATTTTTTATACTTATTTGATACATTTCTGAGATGTGTCGAAATATTTTTATATATATTGCACATATATCTTTATACATATTTGATACATTTCCGCTATATGATAGATACATTTTTAAAATTTATTTAATACATACATCTCTGATACATAATTTATACATAATAGATACATTAATTGGATTAACTGACTAATTTGATTGGTTCGTTTTTATATTGAGAAAAGCTTATAAGCATATATGTAATAATACTAATTAAAATGAATTTTTCTAGTGCTTATTGATTTCTAATCAACTATATTTAATTGTAATTTGAATATATTTTTAATACATCTCTGATACACAATTTATACATAATATAGATACATATTTGATACATTAATTGAATTAACTGACTAATTCGATTGGTTCGTTTTTATATTTAAAAAAGCTTATAATTAGTATTATTATATTTATTGTTTTATATATATATTTGATCAGTTTGTTTTCATGGTTTGACTGGAAGCCCAAGATGAAAGAAAGGAAAAAAAGAGTATAAGTGCAAAATATTCGATAAATATTTGATACATCTCCGATATATATTTAATGCATCTCGGATACATACGTGATACATTTTCGATACATAATTTATACGTGATATTTATAAAAAAAAATATTAAACATGATACATAATTCGATTGGTTCGTTTTTATATTTTAAAAAGCTTATAAACATATATGTAATAATACTAATTAAAATGAACTAATTACTTCATTTTAATTAGTATTATTATATTTATTGTTTTGTTTATATTCGATCGGTTTGATTTCATGGTTTGACCGGAAGCTCAAGGTGGAAGAAAGGAAAAAAAAAGAGTAGAAATACAAAATATTCGATAAATATTTGGTACATCTCGGATACATATGTGATACATTTCTGATACATAATTTATACGTATTTAAAAAGACTATTGTCAAATTACGTTGAAAATTGAAAAATTATCAAACAAATAATTTGATATATCGTCGATACATATATGATACATATTTAATACATCGCTGATACATTTCTGATTTGTCAAGTTCTATAGTTTCAAGGACTGCCATCATTAGAGTATTATTTATAGCGTGGATACATATCTGATATATTCAAATAAATCCTCGTCAAATTCTATAAAAAATATATATATATAAACATGATAGACACATTTTTTTAACTGTATTTAATAGATACATCGCTGATACATAATTTATACACGATAGATATATTTTTAAATGTATTTAAATAGATACATGATAGATACAATTTTATTAAATTTATACATTTTTACTAAATTTACACATTGTATATTTTTTTACATATATTTGTTTGATACATCATTGATATATAATTATTTATTGTAGTTAATTAAACTAGCTTTCTAATTTTTGTAAATGTTACTTTGAATAATTTTGTGAATTTTTTTATATTTATTAATACACAGGAATAATAAAATACGATATATAATCAAAATATATTTTTAAAAGATAAATAAAAAACTGTCAATTTTATTTTTTTGGAGAATGTATCAATGATATCTCAGAGATGTATCGGAGATGTATCGGAGATGTATCAGATGATATTACAAAACTGTGTCTATAATTTGTTGATGCTTGCGTGCTATTGGTTGACGTGCTGACGCGCTATGACGCGCGCTGACGCGCTCTGACACGCAAATCACATGTGCTAGCTGTTTTTATTCCTTTTTATTAAGATAATGTCATGTTTGCCATGTGTCATCTTTTTAATGGAATTGTGTTTGGTGAAAACTTTTGTGCTTTTATGGTAGGAATGATAAATAATGGAGTTAGGTGACAATGTATGAAATGTTGAGCCATTTTTGTGGTATTTTTGTGATATTCTCAACTCTTTACACAGTAATTGAGAGAATACATAATAGACATCAGATATAAAAGTGATTCCTATTTAATAGGGATTGAGCTTGAATAGGAAACATATTCCTTATTCAAGAGAAACTCTTATTTAGAAATATCTTCCTGAATAAGCTTATTTTCTTAAATTGGAGTTTGTATGTAAATAGGAAAAATATTTAATGTATTCGGTCTTTATTGATAATACTAGTTTCGCATTACGTGTTATGCACGTGGCTCGTAACGTAACTCGTCAATGTACATATTAGTAAATTTATTATAATTATATCAATTTTTTTATTTATAATTAATATTAAATTAGTTAAGAATTTTTGTAAAAGTAAATATAATATATTCGGTTATTAATTTTTTTCCCATATTGAATTGATTCTTCTTTTGATTTTATAATAAACATAATTAAATAATTAATTTAATTTTATTAATAATATATTTAAAAATAATAAGATAGAAATTTAAATAATAATATATTGACCAAATACAGTATTTTAATTTTGTAGTTAAATCAAACTAAAAGATAGGTATTCCTACTAATTTGGAGATAATTTAGCTATTTTTTACATACTAAAAATTAAATTTGAGATAATTTAGCTACCTATTCTAATTAGGACTTTAATTACAATAGTAATTAATTAAATAACTAATTAGTTAATGACTATAAAACCTTTATTTAGTAGTGAACTGAAAAAGATTATTCAGTAAATTTGCATGTCCCCCCCCATCCGTGCTTTTATATATAATATAGATTTCTCGTATATTTAAGCTTTCGACGAATTCCATAAACGACGCGTTTTTTCCGAGTCGTCGGAGATATCAGTTTTTCTGGGGATTCGGCTGATTTTTCCTTTAATCTTCAGGTTCGGTGAATCTCATGGATTCGGATACTGATATTACCGGGTTCTCTTACTTTGGGCGAGAACTGATATTATCCCGGAGGGTATATCTTATGCGACTCAGTTCCACAATTGTTATGATGAGATTCAGTTTTATCATTAGCCCCCTGCAAGTGAGCTAACTTCTTGGTATTTATGCCTTAGTAATTTTAGTTTGATTTGAGGCGAGCGTTTCATCTTTTGGCGAGTCGTTTTGCTTGCTTTTTTAGATTTTCATATCTCCTTTTTTGACGTGTGTCAATCATTCGTTATTTTGCATTTCCAGATTTGAGACAAGTGTCTCGTTGTTTAACATGTGTCGGTCATCTGTTGTGATACTTAGGGTTTCATCTCTTCGGTTTTCCAACCCTCATAATTGCAGTTTAGGGATTTGTGAGTATCTATATATTTTTGTTTTGGCTTTTTTTTTCATATCTTCTCTTTCGAATTCTTTTTTCAAAACTTTAGATTTCTGAATTACTCTTTTTAAACATTTCAAGATTTCTCATTTCAGAGTTGCTCCATATCTCTCTTTTAATCCTGCCTATTTGATCTCCAAGTACGTTTAGAGTTTTGGTTGATTCTTTTTGGCTTTTGAATTTTCCCTTTGTCCCTGCTAGATTTTTCTTTTATTCTTGTTGTTCTGGGTACTTGTTTTCACTTTTTTTTCTTTTGATCTTTTTTAATTTAAATTTTTCTCTTTTTCGCTGTTTCCCCCCATTTTCAAAAAATGTTTGAGGAAGTCGAAGGGACTCGGAGTGCTCGTGATGAATTGGAGCATACTCCTAGCTCTTTATCTACTGGGAAAATTATTGAATTTGCTTAAGATTATGACTTTCCTGAATATTTTTTGGTTCTAAGAACTGTTTCGAGATTTAGGGCGAACCATATTCCTAATTCGCCCGAAAAAATAGTTATTTTTGTCGAGCATCTTTTAGCTGGGTTGAGATTTTCTTTAGAGCCTTTGTTAAAAGATATTTGTAAAAATTTAGGTATTTCACCTGGCCAGCTTCATCCTAACGTTGTTTAGGTGATTTTTTCTTTTCTTGAATCGTTTGAATCTCGCGGTCAAAATCCTTCTCTTAATTTATTTAACTATTTTTATTTTTTTCTCGTCAAAAGTACGAGGAATTCATTTTTGTTGGTGGTAGGCCGAATCGTTCTCTTTTTGTTCTTCCTTCTTCCGTTAAGAGTTGGACCCCTGAATTCTTCTTGGTCCAGCATAAATCTTTTTCTTCTTTTTGCCAGGGTTTGCCGATGGTAAAGTGTTCATTTTTTCTCTTTCGATTCTTTCTAATGAAGAGCGGGAATTTTCCAAATCGTTTTTTTTTTCAGAATGCAAGGCTAATAAGCCTAAGTATAGCGTTTTGTTTGAACGATTTTTGAATCGTCGTGCTTCGCCTCTGGCGAATCTTCCTGTTGGAGGTATTTTTTTTCTAACTTTTATTTTTTTTCATTATTTGCAGGATGTCTACTTCTCTCGATTACCTTCTTGAAAACTTTGCGGCAGACATGTCTGTCGACATAAGCAAGGTGACCAACGGAGTTCCAACTCTTCCGGCTGCTTTTCCGAGTCCGAATTTGGAGGGTGTCTTGGCGGGTGATTCAGAGGCTTTATTATCTCTTGCGAAGGTACCCGAGGTTATTTAAGATGAGCCGCCAGCTTTGGGATTGAAAAAACATTCTTTTGGGGATCATTCCTATCCGAACTCTGCCAAGAGGCTCAAGAAAAAGAAAACTCTGAATGAAGCTTCTACTCCAGGAGATGTGCCGAAGCTTGTCAAATGGGCGGAGAGGCAGATCCTCCGAGGCTTTCCAATTCCAAGGTTCTCCATGCTTACATGGAGATTATTTTAGTTCGGGGGAACGTGGAGTCCATATATCGCAAGCACAGCGAGGACTTGGTTTTTGCATATCTTGGTGGTTTTGCGGTTAGTGTCTAATTCTTTCTTTTATTTGCACTTTTTTCTTTCTTTCATTTGACCATTATTTTAAAATTTCAGATGATCCAGACGGTGACTGTGTTAGAGAGGCATCGCTGGGCTACAATGGACAAGCTGGACAAGCTGAAGAAGGAGTTTTCTTCTTGGGAGGCTGAGAAGAAAGAGTTTCAAAATTCTTTTGGGGAGGCGGGAGTTCTTAACCTACGACTCCTTTCTTCAAAATCCGCCAGGGAGAAGGAGATCGCTACTTTAGAGACTCGGATCAAGACATTGTCTGAGGAGATCGAGTCTCTAAAAGCTTTTTCTTCTTCTCTTTCCTCGGAGAGGGACTAGTTGAAGATGGAGGCAGAGCGACGTTGCCGTCGTCTTTCTGAGTCTGAGTCATTCTATTCCCAAGTGATGTCTCATTATCGATTGGTGATTAGGGCTAAGCTTCGTGAGCAGAACCCCGATGTTAATTTCTCGGGCGTTAATCAGCTGGATCCTGCGTTGTTGGCCAAGGAAGTTAAGGCGAAACTTGATAAGCAGAAGGCCGAAGCTCTTAAGAAGCTTGCTAATTTTCTAGTATTTTTTTATTTTTGTTTTATAATTCCTGTTAATTTTGTCTTTTATTAATAGAAGGAATTTTTCTCAATTCTCACGTTTTCCATTTATTTTTCGAGTTAATCTAAACTCGTGTTTTTGTTTCTTGATTGCGCTTTTAATTTGATTTTCCCGTTTGGCGAAGTTAATTTAAACTTCAGTAAATTTTGATTCTTTATATTTCATTTTATGACTTCGGCAAGTCTAATGGCTTGAGTCTAGTTTGTCGGATTTGTTAGGACTCAAACGAGTGTTTTTTTTTTAACTTTGTTAGGACTCAAACGAGTCTGTTAGCTATGTTTAGACTCAAACGAGTCTATTAGCTCTGTTTGGACTCAAATGAGTCTGTTAGTTTTGCTTAGACTCAAACGAGTTTATTAGTTTTGATTGAACTCAAACGAGTCGTTTGATTGTCGAATATTATTCTTCCAAGTTTTTATTTCATTTGATAAGATCGGTACATGGTACAAAAATTATCTTTGACATCTATTGGTAGTATTTTCTTAGATGCTCTACATTCCAATATCTCGGGATCATAGATCCGACTAATGTTTTGAGTTTGTAAGCTCCTTTTCCCGTAGTTCCTTCAATTAGATAATGTCCTTCCCAATTTGGTTATTGTTTTTACTTCGGTGTTTCCTCGGCCAATTTCAGCGTTTTTTAAGACAAGATCACCTATCTGAAACTCTCTTGAGTGTATTCTTTTGTTGTGATAACGGGCGACTTGTTTCTTGTAGGCTTCGGCTCGTATTTCTGTTTGATTCCTCCTTTCTTCTAACAAGTCTAAGCATAGTCTTATCTTTGCTTTATTTGTTGCTTCTTCCAAGTAGTTTACCCTGAGACTCGGCATTTTGATTTCTATTAGTATCATAGCTTTGGTACCGTAGGCGAGTCTGAAAGGTGTCTCACTCGTTCCTTTCCTTGGTATGGCTCTATAAGCCTAAAGGAAACTATAGAGTTTGTCTATCTAGTTTTCCTCGTGTTCAGCTAATCTTCTTTTATTGTACTAAGGTCCGGTTGGTGAATTCCGTCATTCCATTGGTTTGGGGATCCGCTACCGATGTAAATTTTAAGTTGATCATCAAGCATGCGTACAATTAATTGAACTGCGCGGAATCAAATTGTTTCCCATTATCTGTAACCACAATGTGTGGTATGCCGAATCTGCATATTACTTCATTCTTGAAGAATTCTTCTATTCTTGTTGTTGTTATGGTTGATAATGGTGCTACTTCTACCCACTTTGTGAATTGTTCGATGGCTATGATGAGGAATTTCATTTTGTTCATGTTAGGAAAGGTCCGACTATGTCTATTCCTCACATGGTGAAAGGCCAATGGCTTTCCAATGATTCTTGTGGTACTGCTGGCCTGTGGCTGACGTTATCATGCCTTTGACGTTTGTCGTATTTTTTCACGAGTGCTTTTGCATCTTCCTTAATAGTCGGCCAGTAGAATCCTTGTAGAATTGTTTTTCTTGCTATTATGCCTGCACCTTTGTGGGCTATGCATATGCCTTCGTGAAGTTTTTTCAAGATCAGGTGTCCGTTTTCAGATGATACACATTTTGCCCAAGGGTGAGTAAGTGAAGTTCAGTAAAGAACTTTGTCGTAGTATGACTAGTTGGCTGACTTTTGGATGTTACAGATGGATTCGATGTTGTCTTGTGGAAATTCCCTGTTATCCAGATATATGATTATTGGAGTCATCCAATTATAAACTTTATTGATCACCATTATTTCTGCTTCACTAATGCTTGGGTGTTCTAGGGTTTCTTTTAGCTGTATTTTGCTGAAAAGATCTTCGAGTTCGGAGGTGGACTTGGCTATGGCATCGGCCTCGGTATTCTGCTCCCGTGGGATTTGTTTAATTTCCCATTGTCCTTCTTGTGCTTTGACTCTCCGATGTTAAAATCAGTTTAGGCTTTGAGCAGCGTTTTCAGTATATGAATGTAATTGTGTTTAAAGTAATAAAACAGGCTTCCATCTTTTGGTTTCAGGAGTTCCTCTGTAAAGAAAACTACTATTTTCCTCTAGAGCTGCAGTAGTCGATAGTTGGTAGTCTTAATTTTGTATCCAACGGTTTATGTTGTCTTGCTTAAACTCTATTATGAAAGTTTTATGCTTGTATGCAGTTTTGGTTATTGCGCTATTAACCGTTTGAATGTTTTACCAGCTGTTATATATTGAACTGGTTTATATGGAATGAGTAATATGATTGAAACATGGAGGTTTATAAAATACGAGACATGACCCTAGTTTTCAATGATACAATATTGGTTTTTAGAAAATGGTTTTAATGAATGATATTGTGTCATACCCCATCCTTACTTAGTACGAGATTGACAGTTATTTAAAATATCTTTATCTCCAAATTACAATTGTAAAACGTGGTCTATAAATAATTAACCTAGAATATATGAAAAACCTTTATACAACATTTTTATTTAAACATTGTATGCAAACTAAATCTTGCTACAAACTTGTATACATATGATTCAAAATATATATATAGGTACAAATAAGTTTATTCTAAACCAAAACATCAAGGCATCTCAAAGCTCGGAGATGTGGCCAACCTCTATGTCTCAAGCCCAAACGCTAAGCCCAAGTCCCTCTCTAGTCAATTGTACTGTAGATTGTCTTGCTAACTGAAAAGGTTTTAAAACAACTAAAATGAGCGAAAACTCAGTGAATAGACATAACAAGCATAAAACATTTATATACTTAAAGTAAGTATATCATATAATAATGTATACTAGAAAACAGTTCAATGCAACCCAAAATACTTGTAAAGTTCATCACGAAAGCATTTACAAATATAAACTATATCAAAACAATTTCACTTTAAATATGAAATGTAGTTCGTATCAATCATCAATCATAAGATTGATATATTACCCTGTAACAACAATATAAACCATAGACCTGCAATCAGGAACACAACACTGATCTACAGTCTCACCAACATATCTAGGAACACTTGATGGCTAACCCTTCTCCATCATTAGCACGGCTGAGCCCTTCTCCCTTCACTGACCATCAATCAAGTGCCCTGTGTCAAATGCGCATAGACACTCACAATATCTCACATGTGCATATAACTAACTCAGCACATAACCAGGTGCATATCACAACTCATCACCTTCCAAATATATCGTTACAGAGTAGACATATCACATAAAAGAAATCTCAAGTTATTTCATCAAAGCGCAATACGATTCAATAACAAAACCATTTCAAATTATCATTCAAAACTTAACCATAATCAAGTCCTCATAGTGATTAAATCAACACATCTTTCATTTATAAACCACATCGTATAATGTTTATTTAAAACGTTCAAAGAAGCATTTTATCGAACACCTTTCGTGCATTATCAAAACTACCATATATAAACATTTGAAAACACAATAAACCTTAACACTTTGAATATCAAAATATCAAGTTTATTAGTAGCAAGGACTAGTATTTTTACTCACCACACAACAACCAAAACTAGTCCAAAATATCATCAAAAGCTGCCTTACTTTTTACTTGTACCGTCGTTGCCAAAACGAGTACCTAAATGAGTAATGTAAATCACAAAACACCATCACAATCACATATACATACTTATACATATATCTAATACTGATTTGACCTAAATTCAGATCCTACAAATGTATTTCTATACGATTTATGTATGATTATGAACTTGGCAACAAATCTGCCTTAGTAGGCAGAACATTAAGCCTCTATTCAAACATGTCCTGTGAATAGTATAAACAAAAGTTTAAGCAAGAAAGGAAAAAAACAGAAATGTGGCAAATGGGAGTAGAGGGCCATAAAAGAAAAAAACTGTCAAAACCTGAACAGACCTCCACAGATACAAATATGAACCTAATTTTTTCTTTTAATTTATGTGGCTATACATGTAAATTTTTGGACTGTTATTGGACAGGCCCAGCCAGAAGAACAATTACCACATGGGCCAACTTTCCCTGTCTGGCTCAGTGCTTCAGTAGGACATCAAGGGCCCAATGCTCCTTCATGGATAAGTGCAGCAGCTGGGATGGGTCCAGTAGCTGGTATGGGTCCTTCTGCTGCCCCTAGTGCATCATATGCTGGTGCAAGTACTTCAGTTGGCCCAAGTGCATCCTCTGCCCAACAAGAAGAGGAACTAACAGAGGGTCTGGTTCAAGAGTTCCAAGTGGCCAAAGGAGAACGGTTCATGGGTAGAGGATGCAAGCTGCAGCAATGGCTAGAAGAACAAGCATGATGGCTACAAGAAACTTATCTGTAGAGAGAGGCTATGGGTACAACTATGATGAAGTTACAGGGGAAACAATCATGGATGTTAGTTGATATTTTGTGTGTTTTATGCTATGTGTTATTGTGTTGATATTTGGTATATCTTGTTGGTGTGTTGATATTTGGTATATTTTGTTGTTGTTTGCGTGTTTTTGTTAGCCTGGAATGGCAACAGAAAGGAGCACTGTGTAAGTTAATTTTCATGAATCCTAAGATCTTTGAACAACATGATAATCACAAATAGACAACATAAAGAGGGATAAAGGAATACCTCCTTCCATGGCGATTGCGAGTGCGGAAATTGTAGAATAATTACTACAAAAGAGAATTTCGATTTCTCTCCTTTTGCCTATATATCTTTTAGTTATGTGTTTTGTCGGTGTGCTTTTGTGATGGTCCAAAGGCACTATATATAGGGAAAGAGAGGACCGAAATTTCAATTAGGGTTTTCCCTAAAACTTAATCTCAACCGTCCATCAAGGTAGAGCCATAATTGGAAAAGATCTCCTTTTTAATAACCAAATCAATTAGGTATATCTTACTTCCTATAGAAAATAAGATTCCTAATTAGAGCATATTACGGGAAAGGAAATAGGCTTGAGGGTCAAGTAAGGACCCTTAAGGTATTTTCTTACAATCTCCCACTTGGTCGTTAGGAATATTCATTAATATTTTCATTAGAAATCATAAGGCGCGCATAAAAAGTTAACCTTTCTTTAGTTGGTTGTCATAAGTCCCTTGATTAATCTAGTAGTTAATGTGAGCCATGGCGGTCACATCATTTTGCAACATGCTTCCTTCCATGTACCACGTCATTAACAACTATCATAATTAGGCTATTATCAGGAGTTTTCATAATGGTCCCATAATGTCTTAAAAAGACGAATTCTGTTATCGTAAGTCCAAAAAATAATATGTGTACACAATGGAAAACAGAATGGAAAAAGATGTAGAATTTTATTAAGAGATCAATAATAAATGTCAAATACAGGCATAATAAATGGTCAGAAAAGTAATAACTAGGAGCTATCTTTAAGGCCCATACTTTCAGTGTGTTTCTGAGAAGGCTTTGGAGGTAGTCCTTTCGTAAATATGTCTGCAACCATATCATTTGTGCCTAAGTGATCAATGGCAAACTTTTCTCTTCTAACATCTTGTTTCAGTGATAGATATTTAAGGTCCATGTGTTTGGCTCCCTTAGATATCCGATCATGCTTGGAGAATTAGATTGCAGCATTATTGTCACAGTAAATAGTCAAAGGCTTAGAGATGAAGCTCAAAGCCCCGAACTGAGAGACAAAATTTCACAACCGTGCTCCTTGATTTGCAGCCTCAAAACATGCCACATATTCAGCTTCCATAGTAGGTGTATAGAGCAACTCAGATTTCTGGCTTTTCCATGATAATGAACCTCCAGATAAGAGGTACACTTAGCTAAGAGTGCAGTGTCTAGAATCTAAACATCCACCAAAATCTGAATAAGAAAATCCAACCATTTGTAGATGTGTTGACTTTCTATATGTGAGCATGTAATTTCTTGTTCCTTTTATATATCTCAACACTTTCTTTGCAGCTTTCCAATGAGCGAGTCGTGGGTTACACTGAAATCTGCCTAACATGCCAACTCCATGGCTAATGTCAGGTCTCGTGCAAACTTGTGCATACATCAAACTCCCAACAAGTGAAGCATAGGGTTAACTTTCCATTTCTTTACGTTCCAATTCATTCTGCGGACATTGATCAAGATCAAGTTTGTCTCAAATATGCAATGGAACAACACTAGAAGAACATGTCATCATGCCAAATCTTTCTAGAACTTTATCAATATAGGCTTTCTGAGATAGTCCCAAAATTCCAAGTGATCTATCACAAAATATCTCTATTCCAATCACATAGGATGCCTCGCCCATATCTTTCATTTCAAAGTTCTCAAATAAG
This sequence comes from Mercurialis annua, assembly GCF_937616625.2. Classification (NCBI taxonomy): domain Eukaryota; kingdom Viridiplantae; phylum Streptophyta; class Magnoliopsida; order Malpighiales; family Euphorbiaceae; genus Mercurialis; species Mercurialis annua. The sequence continues at coordinate 13,853,484 of NC_065574.1, forward strand.
TAACGCTTAGTCTCATGTAAAAGACCAAGATCACTACTGGCCAATAAGATATCATCAACATACAGTACCAAAAATATGAACTTACTCCCACTGATCTTGAGGTATATACATGGATCAACAATGTTTTCCTTAAAACCAAAAACTGTAATGGTTTCGTCAAACTTTAGATACCATTGCCTCGAAGCTTGATTCAGTCCATAAAGTGATTTCTTAAGTTTGCAGACCATGTCTTCCTGACCTTCAATAATGAAGCCTTCAGGTTGACGCATGTAGACTTCTTCTTGCAAGTCTCCATTACGAAAGGCGGTTTTCACATCCATTTGATGTAACTCGAGATCATAATGAGCTACTAATTCCAAGATAATTCTAAGAGAGTCTTTCCTGGACACTGGGGGAAAAGTCTCAGTATAATCAATGCCTTCTTTCTGATTAAAACCTTTGGCTACAAGTCTAGCTTTATGTCGTTCAATATTGCCGTTGCAGTCGCATTTGGTCTTGAAGACCCATTTACACCCGACTAGCTTATGTCTTATAGGCAATTGAACAACGTCTCAGACTTAATTTTCAACCATAGATTTTAATTCATCTTTCATGACATCTATCCATTTATTAGAATGTAATATCCCGTATTTTTTAAAAACTATTTTTTTAAAAAAAAAAATTAATTTTAATTTTAGCATTCCGTCAAGGTTTAAGTAATTTATCATTATTATTATTAATATATATTTTATTAAATTTTATTTAAGTTGTTCGTTGATTCGGCCGTGATTCGATTCATATTTGGTTTGTATTATTAAATCTTAAAAGAAAAAAAAATTAATTCATATGACATTGTTCCAAGCAAATTAGCCATGCAAATGAGCCATACATATGTTATCACGTTGGCCATTTTTCTTTCAATCATTATAAGCCCATTTCTTTATAACTTAACAAGCCCATCATGTTCTTTTCATGCTTCAATATAAGAAGCAGTGCCCTTATTTTTCTTTTATTTGTTTTCCTCTATATAAACCTATTAGTTGCAGTTCACGTTTTTTTTGCTTCTTAACCTAAAATTTTTCTATCAATTAATATGAAACCTCAGCCGCCACACTTTCAAAACATTTTGAAACTTCATCAATCACCATTCATTGCAATCATTCCAATCCGGTAAGTATCACGCTTTGTTTCTTTTATTGCTTCGATATCGTCAAAATACGGTTCTTGATTTCTAGCTTATTATTTTAGATATAATTTGATTGTTGTTCGACGATTCACATCGACTCAACGATATCTTCGAATCTCCCGTATAAGAATCGATAAAGGTACGTAAATATTACTCAGTTTATCGCCGTTTCGGTTCGCGGTGTTCATGCATTGTTATCTGCATATTCTTGAATTGTTACTGCCGATATTTTTTTTGGATTTTAATATCAATTTTACTTGTTTAATCATGTTGTGGATTGGTAGTTAATCATTGGTTTAAATTTGTGATCGTTTCGAACCGCCGTTTGATAGTTGTTATTGCCGCCGTGAGTTTCCATGTTACAGTAACATGTTCTTAAATATTTTTCTTGATAATTAGGTTATGTTTTAAGGTTAAGTGTTGTGATTAAACAATAAGAATTATGTTATAGATTTAGATATTAAGTTTATGATTGAAGTTTGTTTATGGTTGTTGATTAAGGTTTATGGTTCTGCTAGTGATTTGATTAATTCATTCAATTAGAGGGTTGACGGGAATAAAGAAAGAAGGTGACTAATTGGCCAAATTGGTCACTAAAGTTGTTTAGTTTAACTCAATTAATTATAGTTATTTGTTTTTAATTTATGATTTTCGTTTCGATTTTAAATAGACAACTAGAAAACGATAATTATTTTATTATCTAAATTAATATAATTACTCGAGTAATTATATTTAATTTTGATTTATATGTTATTTTAGCTAATTTTCGATTTAGCCCCTAAAAATTTCTAAAAAACTTATTCAAGTTAAGTTTTATCTATTGGTTTTATCTCGAGGATAACTTTTGGATTTATTTGAATTACAAATTAATAAATTGAGAACGAGTAATTAATTTGATTTCGAATATCAAATTGGCTAAATTACAGTTTAGTCCTTAAACTTTTATAAACTTAAAATGGTTAAATTTTAGTTGTAACTTGGGTTACTTGGATTTGAAGTTATTGAACTCTATTTTAAAAATAGGATAATTATTTTATCAAGTATTTTAATTTAGGCTTAATCACCAAAAAATACCAAACCTATACGTCTTGTGTCAATTATAGCCAAACCTTTAAAAATCACCAGATTTAGCCAAACCTTATATGTTCTGTTTTTTTTTAACCATTTTTGAATCCAACCGGTTTTTATGACACCGTGTCGTCCACGTCACCGCCAACTAAGAAATTGGCTGGCATGACAACTGAAATATTTAAATAAGGTTTGGCTATAATTGACACAAAATGCATAGGTTTGGTATTTTTTGATGAATAAAATTAATTTTAAAATTAAATAATTAAATGATTAATTAAATTATAATAAAATTCATATATATTTAAAAAATAATATTTTTATTTAACGCTAAATAAAATTAATTTATTTTTTTACTAAATTTAAATAATTCTAATAAATATTTTTTTACATATTTGATGAATATATAATTAATTTAAATTCTATTAAAAACAGAAAATGTCATATTCATTTTAAAATTTATTTTTTTAAATTCCAGTCGTCGGTTCTTTGACACCGCTGCCGTTTAAGACCCAATTGTTCGTCTTCCAACGAACAATCTGAGAGTAATATACACAACAAACATACGACAGTGTTCGTAATTAAACTATACACACATAAATATAAAAATAATCACTGAATAGACTGCTTATTTAAAGGACGAGTGTAATTATTTTCTCATTTTTTTTTCTTTAAAAAGTGAAGCTCATTGTGGTGTAATCAATATATATTATGATGTTTATAAGTATAAACGCATATGTTATTTTACTCGGCATAGCCAAAAACTTACCTTAATTTACACATTACAATTTTATTTATTACCTAAATCCAGTCATATCAAGATCTCAACAACATTAAAAATAATAAATCAAATTTAAAATCATCATAAACATTAAATCCTTTCACCAAATTTAATTCAACATTAATTCCTAAGTAATATATTAATTCATTTTTTAAATTACATATTCATTAAAATATATTATAATATAAATTTATTAGATTTAATTAGGTTTAATAAAAAATTAAAATTAATATTAAATAGAAAATATTAATTATTTTTAGATATATATAAATTTCATAAATGATATAATTAATTTACTAATTATTAAACTTAAAAATTGGCTTGAATTTAAAATTAGGTTTATTCACCCAAAAAATACCGAACCTATTTTTTTTTTGTCAGTTATAGTCAAACCTTATTTAAATATTTCAGCTGACATGTCAGCCAATTGCTTAGTTGGCGGTGACGTGGACGACACGGTGTCAGAAAAACCGGTTCGATTCAAAAATGGGTAAAAAAGAAACAGAACATATAAGGTTTGGCTAAATCTGGTGATTTTTAAAGGTTTGGCTATAATTGACACAAAACGTATAGGTTTGGCATTTTTTGGTGATTAAGCCTTTAATTTATAAACTCGGGTTTATAAATTTAATAACTTTTGAACCGGGTTAGACTTTGGTCGCCCAGCAAGTGGGAAGAAGTTTGGTAGTTTTTAATAACTCTGCTGACTCACTGATATGGATTTTAACTTGGGTTAATTTAAGTTATTTTTATGAATCATTCTAAATATGTTTATATGATTTGTACTCTATAACTTTGGTTATATTTGGAATGTATTTAATATAAGTGTTTATTAAATGTGGCTTGGTATTGTGCTGTACTAGTTCTATGTGGTGTCTAGTACTCTCTAGAGTTAGGGTCTGATTTTAATTATGATTTTAATATTTTATTTAGACCTGTCGAGTGTTCGTACTTCAGAGGCGAACCAGAGTTAAATTACTTGTCAATTTCACGTGGAATAGCAAGAAGTGAGTTTATATCTCTATTTACCTCTTTATTAAGCAAATGTTATATTTTGTATGTATATATGTATAAACAGCTTTTGAACTGTTTTCGGCATTGTGGATTTGATTTGGAACGTGCTACTCGATGGGCATCATCGGGACTGCGTGCGCACCGGTAATGATTATGGTATTGAGGTAGGTTTGAGATACGTCTCACCTTAATGAGGGCACCGGTGGAAGATACGTCTCCTGGGCTCACTATTTATTAAGTGTTAGTCGGGGATCGGTTATTGAGATACGTCTCACCGACACGACAATGGATTTAGAATTGTGGTTTAGGGTTTCATTGATAATCCATAATGAAAATATTTTATTAAACGTTTTAAAGGTTTTTAACTTAATAAATGTAAATGGTTATATAAACTCTACTCAGTAAATCTGACCCCGTTGTTTTCCCAAATTTTCCAGGTTTATGATTTGAGCATTGGTCGATCTTCGTTTCTTCATTCTCGGAGGTTCTTTATTTTATTTTCAGAATAAAAGAGTCGAACTGTTTTAAACTCTTAGACCGCAGTAGTAGTATTAGATTTTTATGTTTTAGTCTTTTACTTATATTTTTAGACTGTTGTTTGTTGGTAATTACTTTATTGTTTTTGGCATGATTACAGTATTTATGGTATTTATATTATATTGCCATACTGTTGGAGTTATAATTTGAGATAAGTATACTTTGAATATATGTTGCTTATTGTACTGCTAGACTAGGCTGAAGTCTCGGTTGCCCCCGAGCATGTGGTTTTCTGCAGGTACATTGTTTTAAATGATATAAGTTGGTTATCCGCAAGGCTAGCTACGGGTTTTGGTACAACCATACCCATACCCTAGCGCCGGTCGCGATTCATGAAAATGGGTCGTGACATAGAATTAACATCTTTAAGGGCTTGTTTTTATGAAATCAGGTCTTTAATAATCCCAATATCAGATTCTACTTGGTAAAGCAAATAATCATCGGAAATAGCTGATCTTCTCTCACGAGTAGACCTTCTTAATGCTGGTTCCTCTGGTGCTTCAGCCATATGATCATTATTGGCAATAATCTCATTATGGAGTTGTGGATCATTGTTTGGGTTATTCCTCATTGTCAAATTGTTCGACAACTCGGAGATTCCCAACATCTTTCGAAATTGAGGGTAAAGGAATAGGTACCCTTATTTCCTGAATGACCACATCTTGCATTTTATCACTCCCACTGATTTTGCCATTTTCATAGAATCTAGCATTTCCGGTTTCAACAATTCTTGTACTATGGTTAGGACAATAAAACCTATATCCTTTGGACTTTTCAGGATAACCAATAAAGTAACCACTGATCGTTCTGAAGTCCAATTTCTTTTCATGTGGGTTGTAAATTCGAGCCTCAGCTAGGCATCCCCAAATTTGGAGATGTTTTAAACTAGGTTTCCAGCCTTTCCACAGTTCAAAAGGGGTCTTTGGAACTGCTTTGCTAGGTTCCCGATTTAAAATATAAACAGTTGTTCGTAAAGCATCCATCCACAAGTATATTGATAAATTGGCATGACTCATCATGGATCTAACCATTCCCATATAAGTACGATTTTGCCTTTCAGCTACACCGTTCTACCATGGAGAACCAGGCGTTTCTATTGGGCAACAATTCCAAGTTTTTGGAGAAGTTTTGAAAAAGGTCCAGGATGTTGTCCCGTTTCATCATACCTTCCATAAAATTCACCACCTCTATCTGATCTTATGATTTTCACTTTTCTATCTAATTGCCTTTCAACTTCAGTTATGAACACTTGTACAACGTCCAGAGACTGAGATCTTTCCATGCAATAAATAGAGATAACAATAACGTGAGGAATCATCGATAAAAGTAATGAAATACTTCTCACCTCCAAACGTTGGAACGTCGAATGGTCCACAAATATCTATATGTATGATTTCAAGAAGCTGTGTACTTCTTGTGGCTCCTTTCTTTGTATGTTTAGTTTGCTTTCCTTTAATGCAATCTACACATGCTTTATGATTGGTAAAATCAAGGCTTGGAAGAATTTCATCTTGTGCCAATCGCTTTATTCTTTCACTGGAAATGTGTCCCAGCTTTTTATGCCACAAGAAATAAGAGTCGTTTTTAGACGACTTATGTTTTGTATCACCATTAGTATGCAGGGTGAGAGGGGTTTTAGAAATTTGACTAGCAAGATTAAATCTATAAAATCCATCAATTAGAATTTCAGAACCAATACGGCTAGAATTTAAAAATAAATTAAAACAACGATCTCCATGATTAACTTTAAAACCAACACTATCAAGTTTACTTACTGAAACTAAATTACGAGAAATAGACGGAACATAAAGAGTTTGAAATAAATCTAACTGAAATCCACTATCCAAAATAAGACGATAAGTGCCAATAGCTTCAACTGGCGCTTTGTCTCGGTTTCCCATAAATAAAAAGTTTTCACTTGGGCTTATGGTTTGGGTCGTAAGAAATCCCTGCATGGAATTTGAAACATGAACATTAGCACCAGAATCAATCCACCAAGCATGAGAAGTAACATAAGAAAAAATTGACTCAAAAAAGCTTACGAAACCCATGGGGCTACCTTTCTTTTCGAACCATTCCTTTCGTTTTTGGCAATCTTTCTGAAAGTGTCCAGGTTTATTGCAAAAATTGCACATGTCCTCTTTCTTTGCCTTCTTCTCTTTTGATTGATTAGAATCATTCATTTTGGGTGGTGCTCTTTTATGGCTTGAGTTATGCCTTTTCTCAACTTTAGATTCAGCTCCTTGGACAAGATGTGCAACCTTAATACCTTGTTGGTTTAGCCTACCCTCTTCTTGAACCAATTTATTAGCCAACTCATTCACCGTCCATCTTTTCTTAATGGCGTTGTAATGAATTTGGAAAGGTTCATACTGAGAAGGCAAAGAATTTAGGATAAACTGAACGAGAAAAGAATCTTCCACCATTATTCCTAAATTCTTTAGCTTTGCCGCAAGGTTCGTCATCTCAATGACATGATCATGCATTGAGAGTGTGCCATCAAACTTCATGGTTGTAAGATTTGCCATAAGTTTCCCTGCAAGGGATTTGTCTGCAGTCTTAAACTGATCTTCTATTACTTGTAAATAATCCTTAGCATTTACCGGTTTAGGTAAGGAAGTTTTTATGTTGCTAGCAATTGTCATACGTAAGCTTTATGGAGAGCATTTTGTTCATCATTACTTGTTTCTGTAAGAGGAGCTGGCTCCTCAATTTGAAGAGCCAAATCCAGATCAAGTAATCCCAAGGTGAATTCAACTTTCTCTTTCCATTCTGATAAGTTGATTTCCGTGAAAAGTAGGACATATGAGACAGAGGATGATAAATGCGCGGGAAAAAATGTTACAATTTGTAGAGATACATTAAACTTTAAGGCATTTAAAAACATAAACAACACATAAAATTGAATATATACAACAAGAAAATATAATGCTCCTGTGGGCAGTCACTATAAATTCTACAAATAATACCATTAAAAGTCGTAATATTTATCATACATAATTAAGTAATATATTTACTTTAATTAGACACATAAGCTATCTGTGGATTTCTTAGTCTATATATAAATTACTTTTTTTATTGTTAATCAAAATATAATTTTAATTATCTGTGGACAATTAATTAATTTATATGTTGATTAATAAATCATAATAATGGTAATATAATAAAATTATAATTTATAGTCTTTAATTGAAGTTTATAGCATAATTTAACACATTCAATTTCTTTATTATGAACCTAACATGAATAATTCATCTAGCTATAATGTGTTAATTTTAAAGTTCAGCATATGAATTAGTAAATTATAAAGAAAATTCAGTGACACTAACTTCAACAAAAGACAGTCTGATATAAAATTAATACATGAATATGTTTTTTTAATAACAGTAATCCAATATATCAATTCATATGTCATCACTATAGCCATAACAAAAACATAATCATTTATGGCCGATAATCTTAATTTGCATACAAGGAGTAGGGGTGAGCAAAAACCGACCCAAACCAAAAAATCGAACAGAACCAGATCGAAAAAAATTATGGAGTGGTTAATATGGTGTATTTGGATTGGTTTGGTAGAAGATTTTCAAAATTTTCGGTTTTCGGTCATGGTTTGGATTTAGGGCTCGGTTAACCGAACCGAACCGAACCGAAAACCGAAATATCTAAAACTACATCGTTTAATCAAATGAGGAGTGGTTATTTTGGTATTACAACTCCAAAAGATAATGCCCTAATTTCCTACCCCCAAACCCTGCTGTTCCTTTTCATTTTCACTCCAACCCAATCCTTTCTACTCTCCTTTCTCTCTCTCAATTACCTTAAACATCTAATCCTAATTTTCACTATCTGAGCCTTTGCTCACATTTCACTCCCAATCAAACCCTTTCTCTTCTCTCTATTTTTACGGATTCTTCAAAATTCGATTTCAAAAAACCATTTTTCAAACCCTTTATTATCTTTTATTGTTCAATGTCAACGGAGTTACACGTTTTGAGGTTAATAAATCGAACGCTAATTAAATATTTCATCTCTTTTGGTTCGAACTATTAACAAGAGCAGGATCTATTATTAGTTATATTTTTATCAATAAATTTTTTATATATAGATCTAACTTTTTTTCTTTTGTTTTATCATTGTAGATCTGATATTTCAACAAAAATGCTTGATGTTTATGCGAATTTTGGTTTATTTCATGGCATATTTTAGGTATATTTCTGAAATTTTGTTTATTTTTTGAATATTTATTTATTATTTTCTCTTTATAAGGACTGTTTATAAGTAACTGGTGGTTTTTAATTTTTACAGGAGTTTCATTTGATACTCTAAGAGGTAAAGGCAAAATTTGGTTCTTTTCTAGGCATTTTTAAGGTAATCTATGAAAATTTGTTAATTTCTGGTTTGTTTTGATATTTATTTGTCTTCCATTGTTATGGCTTGATTTTAACTTATTTCTATTTTGATCATTTGCAGGAGGTTGTTGATTCATTCTTGCCATTTATGCAGTGAAAATCACAAAGTTTGTATTGGTTGATTAGTTTAGTTTTAGAGGTTGAGTAAATTTGTAAAATAATTTATTGAACATCAATAAATGTAATAAACAATATTTTCAGTTATGTAATCATAATTTTTTTATTTAGAGTTTGATTAAAATTTTATGTGTTTTTTATTCGGTTAACCAACCGAACTGAACCGTAAAAAACCGATATTTTGGTTAACCGAACTGAAAAAACCGTATACCATTTTGCCAAAATTTGATTTTTATTTTATAGGGTTAGTTTGATTTGGTTCAGCAAATTTGCAAAGCAAATCAAACCGAACCGAACCGAGCTCAGCCCTAACAAGGAGTAATAATTTAAAACATAAATTCTGGTAAGGATAAAACGGAATTGACATAATGCAATATAATGATTAAAAGGGGAATTAATCGTTGCAAAAAACAAAAAATAGAATACGATTACAATTTTAATTTAGGTCTATTTATTTTATGGACAATCATGTGTTCGTTAACCTAAGCTCCGATACCACATGTAAGTTAATTTACATGAACCCTATAAGATCTTTGAACAACATGATAATCACAAATAGACAACATAAAGAGGGATAAAGGAATACCTCCTTTCATGGCGATTGCGAGTGCGGAAATTGTAGAATAATTACTACAATAGAGAATTTCGATTTCTCTCCTCTTTCCTATATATCTTTTAGTTACGTGTTTTGTTGGTGTGCTTTTGTGATGGTCCAAAGGCACTATATATATAGGGGAAGTGAGGACCGAAATTCCAATTAGGGTTTTCCCTAAAACTTAATCTCAACCGTCCATCAAGGTATAGAGCCATAATTGGAAAAGATCTCCCTTTTAATAACCAAATCAATTAGGAATATCTTACTTCCTATAGAAAATAAGATTCCTAATTAGACCACATTATGGGAAAGGAAATAGGCTTGAGGGTCAAGTAAGGACCCTTAAGGTATTTGCTTACACACTGAACCTGCAACTCCACCTGTGCCTGCACATATGATGACTGATCCCGATCCTCAGATTAGAAGGCCTATTGCAAATGAAAGAGAGATAAGAATGGCAAGGCCTCAGACTCAAGCTCAGACTTAGACAAAGTCTTATGCAAGAACTGTCCAATTCATTGGTGATGGAACTGAACTTCACTATGCCACATACTTGCCTTTTTCGATTCCTGAATTGCAATGGCAGGGGGGTCCTAGTACCACAACCTCTCATATGCAACAACAGAGGGATCAACAAGTTGCTCGCTTGCAGAATAGGTAAAATGACCAGAGTCTATGATCATACTATAGGCTGCTTTTGTTTGTTTTGAAAAACTATTGTAATCTTTTAGATTTCAAAACAGTTTACTATTACTGTGGACATGTTTAGCTTGTGATATGTTTTATGTAGCATTTTGGTGGATTGGTGATGACATGAACAACTAGTGTATGTCATGCACTACATTTGTAAGTTAGGGCACTGACACAGACTTGCCTCTATGCTCCATTTATTAGGGGCAATGAACAATAGGTTTGTAATCATGTTGGTGCAATGGTGATGACAAGAACTGTTTATGCTCTATTTGTTATGGTCTGATTATCTTGCAAGTTTTTGTGTAATGCATTTGTGATTGCAAGAAAAACTTTTCATAAAACAGATCAACCTCTAATAGTAAATCATTACCATTAAACTCACTGAAAGGGAATTCCAATTACAAAGCAAAAAATCCTACACTAACAGAACAAATATCAATACAATCCATGAAAGAATAGCACAAATATATGCCACAATCTTCTTCCTTGTTGTAGTCTTAATTTCTTCTTTGCTAATGACATGTTTTCTTTTCAATCTCATCATCTTTGTCTAAATACCATCAACCTCAGCTTCAAACTCACTATGATTTTCTCCTCCATCTAGCCTCAGTTGCAACTTCAAAACTCTAATTTCTCTCTTCAAAACTGAGTTCTCTTCTACAAGATCATTAATCACATCTGCATTCCTACTGTTGACTGCATCATCAAACCACTCGAAATAATTGCATTTGCTTGAATTCAATTGATTTCTCTGCCAACACAAAGCAATCAATTCAGCAAATTCACCAACAATTACACCAAGTTACAAAAAACACAATTAACTAAGCTATCAACTTTGCAAATGATATTAAACAATAAACAAAATTAAAAACTAATTTACAACTGAGAAACAACAATTAAAAAACCTTCGCCCCAAATTTTCAACAGTCCATTATGTTCTTAATGAAGCTTTCAACCTCACCCCCCCCCCCCAATTCTACAATGACAACCTTGGAGGCCTTTTATAATCAAATTGAAGAGCTGGTCCTTCCGACGAGTGCATGAGTCGACTGTAGATGAGGAGGACGACATACGGGGTTCTTCGGTTTTTGATTGAAGTTGCAGGTTTCAATTTGGTTAAAATGAAGTTTCAATTTTGTTGTTTCAATTTTAGGGTTCAGAGGTGAGGGCAATTCGATTAAGGCATGAAGGGAGGATAAGTGGCAGGAGTAAATGCCACATGGACTGTTGGCAACGACTATTTTAATTCCATGTCAGCAGATTTAACGTTGAAACACTCAACCGTTAACCGGGGGTCTTATTTGTTCCACTTCTTAAATGTTAGGGTCATTTTTGAGCGGTAAAAAACATTAGGGGCATATGTGAGCCTAAGAATAAACATTAGGGTCATATTTGTACCTTAGCCCTTAAAACTTTAGACACAAGTTTTGAGGGAGAATTTGACCCTATACCGGACTGAACATTGTTATTCCCTTCTACATGTTGTCTCTACACAGAGCTAAACAAATAAATATGCATCCGATTCAAAAACAATTTACAAATTCTCTCTATGTTTGAACCAAAATCAAATTCTCCAAAACAACACCACGCCAATGGACTCGCCATCACCACCACCGCCGGATTCCGTCCTACTAGAAGACTTCGGCCAAAAAGTTGACCTGACTCGCCGGATTCGAGAAGTTCTCCTAAACTATCCGGAGGGCACAACCGTCTTAAAAGAGCTAATTCAAAACGCCGATGACGCCGGCGCCACTAAAGTCCGCCTCTGCCTCGACCGCCGGAACCACCGCTCAAACTCTCTAATATCCACTTCCTTATCGCAATGGCAAGGACCAGCTCTCTTAGCTTACAACGACGCCGTTTTCACAGAAGAGGATTTCGTCAGTATTTCGAGAATCGGAGGGAGTGCTAAACACGCTCAAGCGTCGAAAACCGGACGGTTCGGTGTCGGTTTCAATTCGGTTTACCATTTGACCGATTTACCCTCGTTTGTTAGCGGTAATTACATAGTGTTATTTGATCCTCAAGGAGTTTACTTACCGAATGTATCAACATCAAACCCTGGTAAACGAATTGATTTTGTTTCGACTCCAGCGGTTAAGTATTACAGTGATCAATTCTCGCCGTATGTTGCGTTTGGTTGTGATATGCAATCTTCATTTAACGGAACTCTGTTCCGGTTTCCGTTGCGAAACGGTGATCAAGCAGCTAGCAGTAAGCTTTCGCGGCAAGCTTATTCAAACGACGATGTTTTGGCTATGTTTGCTGAGCTTTTTACGGAAGGTGTGTTTTCGCTGTTGTTTTTGAAAAGTGTGGTTTCTTTAGAGATGTATGTTTGGGATGATGGAGAAGAGAGTGAGCCTAAGAAGGTGTATTCGTGTTGTGTTAGTGGTTTGAATGATGAACTTATTTGGCATCGGCAGGCGATTTTGAGAATGTCGAAACGAAATGGGAATGGGGAGAGGAATGAGAAGGAGATGGAAATGGATGGTTATAGGGTTGAGTTTCTGAGAGAAGAATTTGTTGGGAGTGAAGTTAAGAGAAGGAGTGATAGTTTTTATGTAGTGCAGAGTATGGCTTCTGTTAATAGTAGAATTGCTTCTTTTGCGACTACAGCTTCTAAAGAATATGATCTTCATTTGTTACCATGGGCTTCTATTGCTGCTTGCATTTCGGAGGGTTCGTCTGATGTGAGTTCGAATTTCTTACTTTCACTCTTTTATGTGCTTCTAAATAGTAGGGCAAAGTCCTTCAAAATTGATAAAATGAAATTTGTCCTCAAGAATGAGGTTATCTATAAATTAGTGGGGATTTTTAACAATGTTTCATAATCCTGGTTACTAAGTTAGTGTCCTTTATACATCGATTCGATAAGGGGTTAGAGCTGACCATTGCCTGTAGACTGTAGCATTGATTTTAAGGAAATAGTTAGTTTTGAACCATGAGCATTATTAGTGATAGCCAATCACCAAGAACAAAGACTGGGAGGATTGTGATTAATTTATCTGTTATGTTACAATGTGTACAATTTAGGCTACAGAGGTTTGTTTTTTAGTGAAATCTTTACGTGGTTGAGTTTTCAATAGAAATTGATAGTCTGGTTGCTATTGTCATGACTAGGACTTACCACTCTTTCTCATTTCTATTTTTTTTCTTTTTTGTGGGTGAAAAGAAATTTTAAAAAGAGGATTATGTGGATAATGACATTAGTTTATTGACCTCTTGGTTTTTAAAGGTAGGATTCAAATTAAGTCCATCAAGTTATGCCTTCGTGTCATTGGGTGGTTTTTGCAGCAACTGGTGGATGTTAGAGGCGTCAACGGGTTCTTAGATTGTATTGATTATATTGGTTTACCTTAGGATGCCATACTTCTTAGCAAGAGTGAAGCATGCTCCTTTTCATAATTGTTTTACACCAACTTTTTCCTGCTTGCTTTTTTGGTCTATCCAACTTTCTTCTTAATGGTTGTTCTTGAGTGCAATTGTGTACTAGTACTTGCTTAATAGATGGAGAAAATATTTAGGAGGGAGGGTAGTACTTCTTGAAAGCCATGGTTTATAATTTTGAATGTAAACTTTCTAAAAAAAGTGTAGGATAGCCTTACATGAGGCAATTATTGTTTGGAAGCTATGATATTCCATGCCTGCAATTTGATTATCATAGATTATAGCTCAAGGTGATTTGTGACTTGAGACATTGAAATTTAAAAGCTAATCAACTCATGGTATTTGGTCATCTTTATGAAATTAGCACCTGGATGGCGATGAAAACAAACCTTCTGTAGGCATGAAGTGCTCCTTGATGGTGTCTAAGTTTGTGAAAATGTTGTTGTTGGCTAATGTTGAACTTAAAATTAGATTTAGGAAATGATTTTAGACTTTCTTTATCTATAATTTTATTTATCTTTCTGGTTGTGTCCATTGATCTTTTAAGATACTTGGATATATTACCTATAGACCTTTTAAAATACTTTGATATATTGGGGTAATTGATCTTGAAGATAACTGAACTTTCGAGTTTTTTCATTTCAGTCACTAAACTATTTTTCTTTTCATTTTGATCATTGAACTTTCATTTTTTTTCATTTTGGTATTTTTCGGCCAAAAATGCTTAGGTGGCAGCCGGAATTAATTTTTTTTAACCTGAAAATTTGTCATCTATGCATTAATTGATCTAAAAATTCATTTTCAAAGTGAAATTATGTATATATGATAAATTTTCAAAGTAAAACTTGTCAAATCCGGTTGTCACATGTCAAATTCCGGCTGCCACCTAAGCATTTTTGGCCTGAAATACCAAAATGAAAAAAAATGAAAGTTCAGTGATCAAAATGAAAAAAAAAAGAGTTTAGTGACTGAAATGAAAAAATCTGAAAGTTCAGTGATCTTCAGGATCAATTACCCGATATATTGCCAACATAATCTTTCAAGAGAGTAGCAAATATTTCATGTTATTAATTTTCTGTTGTTTTGATTAATAGATTCATTATTATATACTATTTTTCTCAGTGTCTAAGAAATAATTTTATTATCGAATTTAAAAATGAATTTTTCTGGATAGTAACTGTGCATACTGAACTAATTTAGGGTCTTGAATTAATGCTCGTGGAATAATTTTTCAGTTCTGCAGATATTTTGTTGGACAATAAACATAGTCCTCATGCTTAGTTTGGCCATATTATTAACTTTTCTATAACCCTCCGAATTACAACCTATAAGTCTCACCTAGTTGTAATGTGATTTTGCACACAGAATGATGATCTGAAGCTCGGTCAGGCATTTTGTTTTCTTCCATTGCCTGTAAGAACTGGACTCAGTGTGCAAATTAATGGTTACTTTGAGGTTTCTTCAAATCGCCGTGGCATTTGGTATGGAGCAGACATGGATAGAAGTGGAAAAATTCGCTCTGTCTGGAATAGACTTCTTTTAGAAGATGTTGTAGCTCCTACGTTTAAGTATTTGCTGCTTCGTGTGCAAGGTCTGTTAGGATCAATAGATTCATACTACTCCTTATGGCCTTCTGGCTCATTTGAAGAGCCTTGGAACATTTTAGTTGAGCATATATTCAAGAAAATTGGCGATGCTCCTGTACTGCATTCAGAATCTGAAGGTGGAAAATGGGTGGCACCTGTTGAAGCCTTCCTTCATGATGAGGAGTTCACTAAAAGCAGGGAACTTGGCGAAGCCCTGCTAAAGTTAGGAATGCCTATCATCCATTTGCCAGTTCTTTTGTATGATAAGCTTTTGAAATATGCTACTGGTTTTGAGCAGAATGTTGTCACTCCCGATACAGTGCGCCATTATCTCAGGGAATGCACAACACTTTTGACATTATCCAAATCCTACAAGCTTGTATTGTTGGAATATTGTCTCGGGGACTTAATTGATGCTGATGTTGGTTTGCAAGCATCGAACTTGCCACTTCTTCCTTTAGTGAATGGTGATTTTGGAATGTTCTCTGAAGCTTCCAAAGGCACTTCTTATTTTATTTGCAACGAGTTAGAGTACAATTTACTCGAACAAATTTCTGATAAAATAATTGATTATAGGATTCCTGTGCACATACTAAGCAGACTTTCTGCTATTGCTGAGTCATCAAAAGCAAATCTTACAATTTTCAGTATTACTTGCTTCCTTAAGTTATTTCCTAGATTTGTACCTGCTGATTGGAGATGTAAAAGTAAAGTATTATGGAATCCTTCATCTTGTAGGGACCACCCGTCCTCGTCATGGTTTCAGCTATTCTGGCAATATCTTCAACAGCACTGCAAAAGGTTGTCCCTGTTTGATGATTGGCCCATCTTGCCATCAATATCTGGCCACTTGTACAGACCTTCAAGACAATCAAAGCTGATCAGAGCAGATAAACTTCCTGTTTTAGTTCATGATGCTCTTTTAAAGATTGGATGCAAGATACTTAATACAGCTTATGGAGTTGAACATCCAGATTTGTCTCTCTATGTAAGTGAAGCTACTTATGCTGGTGTGTTAGAGTCGATCACTGATATCGTCTCTGCAAATGGTGTTAAAACGCAATCATTGTTTCATATTTTGAGTGCTGAAGAAAGGGATGAACTGCGAAGGTTTCTTCTTGATCCAAAATGGTATTTGGGAGACTGCGTTGATGGTTCTATCATAAGCAATTGTAAGAAGCTTCCCATTTATAAAGTTTATAGTGGACAATCTTATGAAGATGCTCTTTTCTCTGATCTAGAAAACCATCGAAAATTCTTACCACCATTAGATGTCCCTGACAATTTTCTGGGTTCTGAATTTGTGTTGACTTCCTCAAATGTTGAACAAGAGATTTTGATGAGATATTATGGCATTGAGAGAATGGGGAAGGCCCGCTTTTATAGGCAGCAGGTCTTTGATAATATCAAGAAGTTGAAACCTGAAGTTCGTGACAGTATTATGCTTTCTGTTTTGCGAAATCTGCCACAACTGTGTTTAGAGGATCCGGCTTTCAAGGATATTTTGAGAAATTTGGAATTTGTTCCAACCTTTAGTGGTGCTATAAAGTCTCCTGCAGTGCTCTATGATCCTCGTAATGAAGAGTTATGTGCTTTATTAGATGATTCTGACAGCTTTCCTAGTGGTGCTTTCCAAGAACCTGACTTTCTGGATATGCTACACGCTTTGGGCCTCAGAGCATCTGTTTCTCCTGAGACAGTCGTAGAAAGTGCTCGACAAGTAGAAAAACTGATGCATGAGGATCAACAAAAAGCACATTCCAGAGGTAAAGTGCTCATTTCCTATTTGGAAGTAAATGCTATAAAGTGGTTACCTGACCAAGTAAATGACGATCAAGGAATTAACAGAGTTTTTTCACGAGCTGCAACTGCGTTTAGACCACGCAACTTAAAATCTGACCTTGAAAATTTCTGGAATAATCTGCGGATGATTTCTTGGTGTCCTGTAATGGTTTCTGCTCCATTTCAGAGTTTGCCATGGCCTGTTGTGTCATCTGCAGTTGCTCCTCCTAAGCTTGTCAGATTACAAACAGATATGTGGCTAGTTTCAGCCAGCATGAGAATATTGGATGGTGAATGCTCTTCCAGTGCATTATCCTATAATCTTGGATGGTTATGTCCACCTGGAGGAAGTGCACTTGCTGCTCAATTACTTGAGCTCGGAAAGAACAATGAGATTATAAAAGATCAGGTTCTTAGGCAGGAATTAGCTTTGGCAATGCCAAGGGCTTACTCAATAATGATGAGCTTGATTGGTTCAGATGAGATGGAAATTATGAAGGCTGTTCTTGAAGGGGCTCGTTGGGTTTGGGTGGGAGATGGGTTTGCTACCACAGATGAGGTTGTTCTTGACGGTCCTCTTCATTTGGCACCTTATGTTCGTGTTATACCTGTTGATTTAGCTGTTTTCAAAGATCTATTTTTGGAGCTTGGCCTTCGAGAGTATTTTAAGCCCCTAGATTTTGCTAATATTTTAGTAAGAATGGCTATGAGGAAAGGATCTTGTCCTTTAGATCTACAAGAAGTTAGGGCAGCCATACTGATTGTTCAGCATCTTGCTGAAGTTCAATTTCATGAACAAGAAGTTAAAATTTATTTACCAGACATTTCCGGAAGACTTTTTCCTGCCAATGATTTAGTTTATAATGACGCTCCCTGGTTGCTTGGTTCAGATGTTGCCAATAGCTCAATTGGTGCTTCTTCCGTGGCTGTAAATACGAAAAGGACAGTTCATAAATTTGTCCATGGAAATATCTCTAATGAAGTTGCAGAGAAGCTTGGTGTATGCTCACTTCGTAGGAACTTACTTGCTGAGAGTGCTGATTCAATGAATTTTGGTTTATCTGGTGCAGCTGAAGCCTTTGGGCAGCATGAAGCATTGACTACAAGACTTAAACATATACTTGAGATGTATGCAGATGGTCCTGGGATTCTTTTTGAACTGGTACAAAATGCTGAGGATGCTGGGGCTTCAGAAGTTATATTCTTTTTGGATAAAACTCAGTATGGGACTTCTTCTGTTCTCTGCCCTGAAATGGCAGATTGGCAAGGCCCTGCTCTATATTGTTTCAATGACTCTGTTTTCAGTCCACAGGATCTTTATGCGATCTCTCGTATTGGTCAAGAGAGCAAATTGGAGAAGCCTCTTGCAATTGGAAGATTTGGGCTTGGGTTTAATTGTGTTTATCATTTCACAGATATACCTACATTTGTTTCCGGGGAAAACATTGTTATGTTTGATCCTCATGCTTGCAACTTGCCTGGGATCTCCCCTTCGCATCCTGGCTTGAGAATTAAATTTGTGGGGAGGAATATCTTGGAACAGTTTCCTGATCAGTTCTCTCCATTCTTGCATTTTGGCTGTGATTTGCAGAATCCATTTCCTGGCACCCTCTTTCGTTTTCCTCTTAGAAACTCTGCAGTTGCACTTCGTAGCCAGATAAAAAAAGAAGGATATGCACCTGAAGATGTCATGTCTCTCTTTGCGTCCTTTTCTGGGGTTGTTTCTGATACTTTACCTTTTCTCCGCAATGTGAAAAGTATCTCTGTTTTTGTGAAGGAAGGGAATGCTTATGAAATGCAGCTCTTGCATCGTGTGAGCAGAAATAGCATTGTTGAGCAAGAAGAGTCCAGTAAGATGAATGAAGTATTTAGTCTTATCAGTGGAAGTCAAAGTAATGGGATGGATAAAGATCAATTGCTGCTAAAATTGAGCAAATCCATGGATAAGGATTTGCCATACAGATGTAAGAAGATTGTCCTGACAGAGGAAAAACCATCTGGGATATTTTCACACTGTTGGATAACTGGTGAGAGTTTAGGTCGTTGGCAAACAAAGGGAAGCACTGCAATTGCTAATGAAAAATCTCATAAATCAATACCGTGGGCTTGTGTTGCTGCATATATACAGTCTGTCAAGAGGGATGGGGAATCAAGTGATGTCAATTATGCAGAGGCTTGTACTTCTAAGATGTTTCAAGTTTCTGAGGCTTCCGTCCAGCAAAGGAAGAACTTTGAGGGTCGTGCTTTCTGTTTTTTACCTCTGCCTATCAGCACTGGGCTTCCAGTGCACGTTAATTCATATTTTGAGCTGTCCTCTAACAGGAGAGACATCTGGTTCGGTAATGACATGGCAGGGGGTGGAAAAAAGCGGTCAGACTGGAACATGCACATCCTTGAAGCTGTTGCTGCCCCTGCTTATGGTCATTTGCTTGAGAAAATTGCCCTGGAGATTGGCCCATGTGACTTGTTCTTTTCATATTGGCCAACAGCAACTGCTTTGGAGCCTTGGGCATCAATGGTGCGGATGTTATACAGCTTTATTGCTGAATCTGGTCTTCGTGTATTTCACACAAAAGTTAGACAAGGACAGTGGAGTGCTGCTAAACAAGTACTTTTTCCTGATTTTAACTTTTACAAGGTAAATGAGCTTGTAGAAGCATTATCAGATGCTGGCCTACCTCTTGTGACAGTTTCCAAGCCAATTGTTGAGAGATTTATGGAAGCCTGCCCGTCTTTGCACTTTCTGACACCGCAGTTGTTAAGAACACTGTTGATTCGGAAGAAACGTGGATTTAAGGACAGAGATTCAATGCTTTTGACTCTTGAATATTGTTTACTTGATATGAAAGTTCCAATTCAAACACATAATCTGTATGGTTTAACATTGTTGCCTCTTGCCAATGGTTCATTTACAACCTTTGAAAAAAACGGGTCTGGTGAAAGAATTTATATTGCACGGGGAGATGAATATGGTCTTCTCAAGGATTCTATTCCACATCAACTGGTGGACCATGAAATCCCTGAAACTGTTTATGAAAAGCTATGCAGCTTAGCAGAGAGCGAGAAATCAAATATTTCTTTTCTGTCGTGCAATTTACTTGAAAAGCTCTTTGTGAAGCTGCTTCCAGTTGAGTGGCAGCTCTCCAAGAAGGTAACTTGGACTCCTGGTAATCAGGGTCAACCAAGTTTAGATTGGATAATGTTGCTCTGGAATTATCTGAAGTCATGTTGTGATGATCTCTCAATATTTTCTAGCTGGCCAATATTACCTGTTGGAGAAAATTACCTTTTGCAGTTAGTTCCAGATTCTAATGTGATTGCAGATGATGGGTGGAGTGAAAACATGTCTACTTTGTTGCTTAAAGTAGGATGTTTATTCTTGAGGAGAGACCTAAAAATTGAACATCCAGGGCTGGGAAATTATGTGCAGTCTCCAACAGCGGTGGGAATATTAAATGCATTTCTTGCCATAGCTGGTAGACCAGAGAACATCAAGGGACTTTTTGCTCTTGCATCAGAAGCTGAGTTGCACGAACTACGGAGTTTTATTCTTCAGTCAAAGTGGTTCTTTGAAGAGCAGATGGATGACCAATGTATTGATGTCATCAAACACCTTCCCATGTTTGAGTCATACAGAAGCAGAAAACTAGTTAGTCTGACTAAACCTGCCAAATTGCTTATGCCAATGGGTGTACGGGAGGATCTCTTGGATGATGAATTTGTGCGCTCTGAATCAGAAAGAGAGAGAGTTATTCTAACAAGGTACTTAGAGATAAAAGAGCCATCGACCGCAGAATTTTATAAGGTTTATGTACTTAACCGCATGGCAGACTTCCTTTCACAAAGAGAGGTTATTGCAGCCATTCTAACTGATGTGAAGCTTTTGACTGAGGGTGATATTACTATCAAATCCACACTTAGCACTACACCTTTTGTATTGGCTGCCAATGGAACATGGCAACAGCCATCTAGGTACGTATTTGTTTTATTGTACTTTCATCATTGGTTCCATTTGTTTGATTGCAAATTCGTTCAATTTTTTAATGTTCCAACTGGTTCATATGCATTTCATTGTTTATGTGAGGCTACTTTGCTGCATTTTTTATATTTATATTGCTTAATAGCGTGGTTACATACTCAAAAGATAATTCAATGCCTTAAGAGCTTCCCACTGTTTTTCTGGTAAAACTAACATCCTTGATTACGATAGGACATTTAACTTTTAATTAATCCATGAACTTGTAATTTCGTTCTAAAACATTATATGATTTTTTTTTAGTTGCTTGCTTCACTTGTATGCTAATGGTGTTGATCCTGCTCCCTTCTCACTTGTAGTGTGGTGTGTTTCTAGTGCTATAAGTGGTTCTCAAATTGGATAACCTAATTATTTAGTTTAAACTAATTATTTTTATTTAATAATAGACTTTGATTATTTCAGTTATTTAATATTCATGAGATTATAATAATGCTGAATTACTACTACTACTAAAACTAGCTGGATTCTTGTGAAAAATAAGATTGTTTCTTTTGAAAATAAAAATAATATAATTATAAAACATTAAATTTCGATTCAAGTTACAAGTAATTTGTTAATAACATATCAAACAAACAAAATTAGCTGGATTCTTGTGAAAATAATACTGTTTCTTTAGAAAATAAAAATAATATAACTATAAAACATTAAATTTCGATTCAAGTTACAAATAATTAGTTAATAACATATTAAACAAACAACACGTAAAACTACAGTTCACAATAAATACTTCAATTAAAAAAAATTATATAGTTATAAAAGTTACTTTTTTGATTCAAATTATAAAGTAATTAATTGATATTTGGTCAAATAAATAACACATAAAATTCCAATAAAACCTTTACTAAAAAAATTAATATAACTTCACGATTAAGTTTTAATTTAATTTATAAAAAGTTAGAAATTAATTAATATTTGCTCAACTAAATAATACACATTTTTAATTATAGAGCATATTAAAAAATTAATATGATTATGAAATTAAGTTTTAGTTTAATCTATAGTTATAAAATAAATTATTAATAACAGATTAAATAATAAAACTCATATGCAATTATGCATAGCATGTGGTTAGAAACTAGTTTATATATGACAAATAATCAATTCACCCAAAAGTTCAAGGTGTTGAGTGAGACTCCAAAAATAATATTGTCTTTAACTCACCCTCTTCATGCAAATGCCTATTGGGCTTGAAGTGCAAACAATCAAACACACAGCTTTGCCTCACTTTGTACTCAATTACTTTAATTAATTAAATAAGGGTTTTCAAGGATCAAACTCTAATCTTCCGATCATCGAGGCTCCGATACGATGTGAAATAATCAATTTACCTAAAAGTGCAAGCCGCTGGGTGAAATAATAAGTGTATGTTAGATTTACCTTTTAGCTGTGAACTGTTTATGTGATTTTTCTAAAGTAACTCAATCTTGGTAGCATTAAACATGTTGGTCTAGGTAGCCATTGTTAAAACAACTTGATTAGGGTTAGCATGTGTCAAAATTCAACATAACTAGTTATTGAATGATTAAGTTGTGTCATGCATCGTGTGCTAACCTGTTAGCGTTGAAGGTTTAAACCCTTTTGCTTAATTATGTTGTGGTTGGAACAGTAAAATGTGTCTGATATGAACAGGTTAAAATGACATAATTATGACACAAGCTTAATTGTCAGCCTTACACCCAAATAGAACTCTTCACTACAAGTATGGACTTTGTACAAAAGGGGCTGCTGTTAACATAAAAGTAAAACACACCATTGATTATGCGTTTGTTCTGTTTGCTTGCAAAATTTCTCAACATCATCATTTCCTTGCAATGCTGGTTTTTTCAGGCTCTATGATCCCCGTGTCCCTGAGCTCCAAAAGGTTCTGCATAGTGCCTTTTTTCCATCCAAGGAATTCTCGGATCCAGAAAATTTGGAGATTTTAATTACCTTGGGGCTTAAAAAAACTCTGGGTTTATCTGGTTTTCTTGATTGTGCTAGATCTGTGGCTATGTTCCATGATTATGGTAGCTCAGAAGCAGTGAGTTATGGGAGGAGGTTGGTTACCTGTTTAGATGCTCTTGCAGTTAAACTGTCTTCTCAGGAGAATGAAGGCAATTGCAATCTGTTGCAGGATAATTTGGTTTGTCAGAAAAATGGTGTTGCAAATGGTGATGCAGCGTATCTTGGTTCTCTTGAGAGAGATAAGAATTGCTTTGAAGATGCTCTAGATGTTGAATATCTCTTGACCAACTTGGTTGATGATAAGCCAGAAGAAGATTTTTGGTTTGAAATGAAGAATATTGATTGGTGTCCTGTTTGTACTGATCCGCCCCTAGAGGGACTGCCTTGGTTAATGTCTAATAAGCAATTAGCAGCTCCAAACGTTGTGAGACCTAAATCACAGATGTGGACTGTGTCATGTGCTATGTATATACTAGATGTTGAACGGGTCTCAAAATACTTACAACAGAAACTGGGTTGGATGGATCGTCCAAAGGTAGATGTCTTATCACTACAATTGAGTGAACTATCCAAGTCCTACAATAAGCTAAAGTGCAACTCTTCTATGAGACTCAATCTTGATACCACATTGCAAAAGGGAATTCCAGCACTTTATTCTATGTTGCAAGAATATATTGGTACTGATGAATTTATTGCGTTAAAATCAGCTTTAGATGGTGTTTCCTCAGTTTGGATTGGTGATGATTTTGTATCGCCAAATTTACTTGCATTTGATTCACCTGTGAAATATACCCCCTATTTGTATGTTGTACCATCCGAGTTATCAGAATTCAGAGATTTGCTTTTGGAAATTGGTGTGAGGCTTAGTTTTGATATTTGGGATTTGTTAAAGTGGGAAATCCCACATTGGTTGTGTGTGTGAGTGGACATGTGTTTATATATTGGTTGGGCACCTCCACTTAATACCAATTGGTTTTAAGATGGAATCTAACATGGTATCAGAGCCTTGTCCATTCACACAATTTGAGTTTGGCCCGGCCCACGTGAGATTTACGTGAGGGGGGACTTTGTTGCTCGGCCCGTACACGCTACGCGTGAGGGGGAGTGTTAAAGTGGGAAATCCCACATTGGTTGTGTGTGTGAGTGGACATGTGTTTATATATTGGTTGGGCACCTCCACTTAATACCAATTGGTTTTAAGATGGAATCTAACAGGATTACTTACATGTTCTTCAACGCTTACATATTGATGTTAAAGGGGATCCTCTATCATCTGATCAGTTAGGTTTTGTCAATCGTGTCCTTGAAGCTATTGCAGATTGTTGTTCGGATAATACCATGTCTGAGGCTTCTAACACATCATTATTAATGCCAGATTCTTCTGGAGTTTTGATGGTTTCGAGGGATCTTGTTTATAATGATGCACCGTGGATGGAAAACAGTGCTTTAACTGGGAAACATTTTATTCATCCCAGCATCAGCAATGATTTGGCAAATAGATTGGGGGTGAAATCACTCCGCTGTCTCTCTTTGGTAGATGAAGATATGACTAAAGATTTACCATGCATGGATTTTGCTAAGATAAATGAACTTCTAGCGTTGTATGGGAACAATGAATTTTTGTTGTTTGACCTTCTGGAGTTGGCAGATGGCTGCAAAGCCAAAAAGTTGCACCTAATATTTGACAAGAGGGAGCATCCTCGTCAGTCTTTGCTGCAGCACAATTTAGGTAATCAGCTATGAATTATGCCTCTGTATCGTTTTAGATGGCTACATGGCATAACAATATTTTAGTAGAAATCTTTTAGTGTTATTTTGCTTTCTTTGCCTCTCTGGGTGTAAGATAGTAATGCGTTTGGCAGTAAATGTTTCTTTTTTTCTAATAATCCTTCCTACTAACATATGCCTCATTAGGCAGGAAACATCAATCTTAAATAATTCTAATAAATTATTTTGCTTTTTGGTGTATATAGCTTTCTTCTGGCGAATCTGACATGTTTTGTATTTTGGTTTCAAAATTTTGAAGGTGATTTCCAAGGGCCTGCTCTAGTTGCCGTTTTAGAAGGTGTGAATTTGAATAGAGAGGAAGTTAGCAGCCTTCAGCTTCTCCCTCCATGGAGACTTCGGGGAAATACTATCAATTATGGCTTGGGGCTTCTTAGCTGTTACTTTATATGTGATCTCTTGTCGATTATTTCTGGTGGATGGTTGTATATGTTTGATCCTTCTGGTCTTGCACTGGGTGTACCTTCAAGTCATACTCCAGCAGCAAAAATGTTTTCTCTGATAGGTACCGCACTCATGAAAGAATTTTCATCACCACCTTCCTATTCTTTCATGGATGTTGCTCTTTCAGTTTCAAGCATCTTTTTTCCCCTTTTTTTGGTGTGGTCAAGGTTAAATTCTTTCTGGCAATTTTGTCTCTAAATTCAGATCTGAGATCCTATGTTCAAGCACTTCATAGAAATCATTAGATCTGCTTGCAACTATAATAGTATCATCCTGCACAACACCCATTTAGCACAAAAGCTCAGTTTTTTAGATAGATATCCATGTAATTGTATTTCACGTCTTCCATTAAATTTTATTTTATTCATGTTCTGCAAGTGCTGTACTTTTCTAAACCTCCTTTTTTATTTTCATTCTTTTCTTTGTTGCACAGTGAAGCTGAGTTGTTTCTTCTGATGTGGGCTCATGCATAAATTTAACTGGAAATTCTTGCCTAGATGATGGTCCATGGTCCATTAGACACATGTTGGTGGACACACATGGTGGTTCCTGCCTGCATATGAGTATGTTGTCCTAGGACCATGGTCTAGGAAAGTTTTTTTTTTTAACGGAATCTAGGAAAGTATTAACTGCAATTTTGTGATCAATGTAATTTTATGCTGATTGATGACAATACTGGTCAATACAAGATTCTACTATTACCAGCATGCCTCTGTTTCATCTACTAAAAACCGACTGTCTTTTTCATGAAATTTCATATTCGTCCAAGTTCTGATTGGGCTGTATAAGACTAAACCCCCATTTTTATATTTCATGTTTCCTTTTTTTTTTTTTTTGTATACTGAGTTTCGTCTTGTGATGTGGTCTCAGGTACAAATTTAACTGAGCGATTCTGTGATCAGTTTAATCCTATGCTGATTGGTGAAAATACATCATGGTCATCACAAGATTCTACTATTATTCGCATGCCTTTATCATCAGAATGTCTTAAGAATGGGCTTGAGTTGGGGTTAAAGAGAGTGAATCAAATTTTTGACAGATTCATGAAGCATGCTTCTAGGACAATTATTTTCTTGAAGTCAGTTTTGCAGGTAGTATTTTTTTCTCTCTCGTAAATTCAGCAATTTGATTACCGCTTCTTCCTATGGTTTAACTAAATGAACACAAATACTATGAATGATTTATGTTGGGGTGGAAATAATTTCTTAACCAATTTTTGGAACATGGATTTCTATAAAAGAAGAGTAAGAGTATGGATTTTTATATAAAAGTGTTAATTCAATACACTGTCAGATTGGATTGAATGCCTCTCTATGTGAGAGTTCTTCTCAATTTATAGAAAAATACATGGCTGATTCTCAGCAATTACATCAATTAAATCTAGCTGATTTCTAGTAATCAAATCTGCCTAAATAAGGAACTTTCTATAGACAGTATATTTACTAATCAAATCTGCCTAGATAAGGAAGTTTCAACTATACTATTATGAACAAAATATTTACAGCAATAAAGCCTAATAAAAGCATGATATATGCTGTCATCCCCCCTCAAATTGATGCTGGTTGATCAAGAAGCATCAATTTGCCCACAAAAAACTGATGGCGTTGTCGTGTCATGGCCTTAGTAAATACATCAGCTATCTGAAGGTTGGTGGAAACATGTGGAAGAGAAATAACTTGAGAGTCGAATGCTTCCCGAATAGAATGACAGTCCACTTCAATATGCTTAGTACGCTCATGGTAAACAGGATTAGAGGCAATCTGAATAGCACTTGTGTTGTCAGCATGAAGTGGGGTAGGATTAGGCTGAGAGAAGCCAAGCTCAGCTAGAAGTCCACGCAGCCAAATAATCTCTGAACAAGCAGCAGACATAGCACGATATTCTGATTCTGTAGAAGATTTAGAAACACGATCCTGCTTCTTACTTTTCCAAGAAATCAAGGAATTACCAAGAAACATACACCAGCCCGTGACGGATCGTCGAGTATCAGGACATCCAGCCCAATCAGCATCGCTATATGCAACAAGATGAAGAGGAGAACCAGCTGGAAAGAATAATCCACGACTAGGTGTTCCACGAAGGTATCGAATAACTCGATGAACAGCAGCTAAATGCAAATGACTGGGATTTTGCATGAATTGACTAACTTGCTGAACAGCGAAGGAAATGTCAGGTCGAGTTATAGTCAGGTAATTTAAGCTACCCACCAACTGTCGATAAACAGTAGGATCAGAAAGGAGAGTACCATCCCCGCGGCGATATTTTGTGTTGATTTCGAGTGGAGTATCCACAGAAGAAGCATCTTGTAGACGAGCTAAAGTAAGCAAATCTTGTGTATACTTACGTTGATGCAAAAAAATACCTGAAGAGTCATGATGGACTTCCAAACCCAAAAAGTAAGTAAGAGGACCAAGATCTTTCATGTGAAATGAGGCTTCCAGGTGTTGTTGTAAACGAGCAATTAAGATAAAATCACTCCCGGTGATAACAATGTCATCAACATAAACTAGAAGTAGAACAATACCATTGGCTGTCTTGCAAAGAAATAAAGAAGAGTCGTATTGACTCTGCTTGAATGCAAACTGTAATAAAGTTGATCTGAATTTATCAAACCATGCTCGGGGAGCCTGTTTCAACCCATATAAAGACCGCTTCAGCTTACA
Source organism: Mercurialis annua (assembly GCF_937616625.2). NCBI lineage: Eukaryota > Viridiplantae > Streptophyta > Magnoliopsida > Malpighiales > Euphorbiaceae > Mercurialis > Mercurialis annua. The sequence goes on from NC_065574.1 coordinate 13,881,493, forward strand.
TACATCCAAAGAAGAAGAGGAGGGTAAGCCGGGTGGTAAAACCATATATATATCTTCTTTGAGATCGCCATGAAGGAACGCATTTTTAACATCCATCTGATGAAGTGGCCATCCTTGTGAGGCAGCAATTGAAATTACCAGTCGAACTGTTGTCATTTTGGCAACCGGAGCAAAAGTCTCTTCATAATTCACCCCATACTCTTGTTTGTTACCAAGAGCAACCAACCGTGCCTTATAGCGATCTAGAGTACCATCAGAACGAAGCTTGATTGAGTAAACCCATTTACAACCAATAGCCTTAATATCTTTAGGACAACAAACAATATCCCATGTGTGATTATCCTCAAGAGCTTTAAGTTCTTCTTTCATTGCTTTACGCCAACAATCATGTTTAGCAGCCTCTGAATAATATGAAGGAATAGGAACATTGGACAAATTGGTATGAAGAGATGTATGAGAAAATCCATACCGTTCAGGTGGCTGCTTGATTCTCGACGAGCGGCGTAAAATGATGTCGGACTGGGTGGTTATGGAAGGAGTAGTTTGATCAGGCTCAGATGTGGGATGAAGCTCAGAAACCTGCAAAGTTGGACGTTGTCTTCTTTGATACACAAATCCTGTCTTAAATCGTTCAAAATTTGGAGTGACCTCATCAAAATTAGGAAGAATGGGTGGCTCTGGTGAAGGCTCAACATAAGTAGAAAAGAAAAATTGATTTTCAAAGAAAACAACATGACGAGAAATACGAAATCTGTTAGAGCATGGATCATAACAAACATAACCTTTGTGTGACACACTATAGCCCATAAAAGCACATTTAACAGACTGAGCAGATAATTTATTACGTTCATGAGGTGGCAAATGAACAAAACAAACACAACCAAATGTATGTATGTCAAGGTAACTGGGATGCTTATTATGAAGACGATAGTAAGGAGATTCAAACTTCAAGATAGATGAAGGCAAACGATTAATTAAGTAAACTGCTGTACTTAAAGCTTCAACCCAAAATTTAGTGGGAACAAAAGATTCCAATAATAAAGTGCGAACAACATCTAACAAATGACGGTTTTTACGCTCAGCCATACCATTTTGTTGTGGCGTATACGGACAAGAGCGTTGGGAAATAATTCCTTGCTTATGGAGGAAATCATGAAATTCATGAGACATATATTCACCACCAGAATCAGACCGAAGTACTTTTATTTTCGAAGAAAATTGAGTCGCAACATAGGCTACAAATGTTTGAAAGACAGAAAATACCTCAGATTTAGAACGAAGAAAGTAGATCCACGTGTACCTGCTGTAATCATCAATGAAAGTTACAAAATATTTGTAATTAGCATGTGATACTACTGGAGTTATACCCCAAACGTCACTATGGATTATATCAAAGCAGCTTTCAGTACGACTACCATGAGAAGGAAAAGAAAGAGACTTACTCTTACCCAATTTACAAGTAGAGCAATCAAAAGAAAGAAGAGAGGAGAATTGATCTTTATTTCCTAATAAACCAGAATTTATTAAATGAGATAAGACAATAGAGTTAGGATGTCCTAAACGTCTGTGCCATACTGCACCTTTTTGGTTTACAGTCGTACAAGCCAAAGAAACAAAATTAGGAATAGAAAAGTTCAAAGGAAACAAGCGTCCAACTTTAGGCCCCTTCGCTAGTATCTTCCCCGACACCTGATCCTGCACAACACAACCATCACGAGAAAATTGCACATCACAGTTATTATCAACCAATTGTCCTACCGAAATGAGGCTAGTTGAAAGCTCGGGTGACACAAGAACATCTTTAATTGAAGAATTAACATCTCCAATAGCATGAATAGGCAATACACTACCATTAGCAATCTGAATATTTCCATGATATTTTTTAATATTACTCAGACTTTCGCATGATCTAGTCATGTGATTGGATGCGCCAGAATCAACAAGCCAAGATAAAGATGGCACAGAATGCTTACCTTGAAGCCCCAAGGCTGAAAAGGCTCTCATAATCATTTCTTGAACCATTTCGGGAGTAAGAACAGATCTGTCCACAGTTGTTGAATCAACAGCAGCCTGATTAGCAACAACTTGATTAGCTTGATTAAGAGCAGCCTGATTAGCAATAGCAGGTTGATGAGTTTGACGATTCTGAGGACGAATAGGACAATCTCTTATAATGTGCCCAGCCTTCTTACAATAATTGCAAGATTTCTTTGTACAGTGAATAGCGATGTGTCCATATTCCTTGCAGCTATAGCATTGAACTCGCCGTCTGTCTTTTTCATGGCCTCTCATATTAGCTGCATAAGCAATTGCATTACCATGCATTCTATTTTGTTGCAATAAAGTTTGTGTTGAGAGTCGCTGCTCCTCACGAAGTAACTCGCCAAGGCACACATCCAGAGAAGGAGAAGGATTACGATTCATCAAATTGGAGCGGGCTGCCTCATACTCGGGACGTAGTTTCATCAAAAACTGGTCTCTCTTGCTTTGTTCATGCACTTCTTGAACAGCAGAAAGAGAGTCGCATGGTACGTTGGCATAAATTATGTCAACATATTCAGCCCATATATTCTGAAATCCAGAAAAATATTCTTGAATAGAGAGATCTCCTTGGGAGTAACTAGCAATCTCATACTCTAATTGGAAGCGCTTGGCTGTATTATCCTGAGTATAGACCCTTTTTAAGTGCTCCCACATGCCCTTAGCTGTCTTGAATGGCCTCAAATTAGGAACAAGCAGCTGGTCAACTGATCCGACAAGCCAGGTCATGACTTTAGCATCCTTGACTTGCCACTGAGCCAATTGAGAAAGCTCAGTAGGTGCTGGATCAGTACCATCAATGTGTCCCCAAAGTTCTTTTCCCGTGACAAATAAGCGAAACTGAAATTCCCAGGTAGAATAATTTCTACCAGTGAAACGAACACCAAAATTTTCTAGGTTGGTAGCTGACATGATCCCGTCACTCACCAAAGAACAAAGAATCCAAAAGTTTTGGAAGAAACTGAACAATAAAGAAACACTCAAAAGAACCCAGAAACAAACCCAAGATCACGAAAAAAAATCAGAATTCTGAATTATGGCTCCGATACCATGTCAGATTGGATTGAATGCCTCTCTATGTGAGAGTTCTTCTCAATTTATAGAAAAATACATGGCTGATTCTCAGCAATTACATCAATTAAATCTAGCTGATTTCTAGTAATCAAATCTGCCTAAATAAGGAACTTTCTATAGACAGTATATTTACTAATCAAATCTGCCTAGATAAGGAAGTTTCAACTATACTATTATGAACAAAATATTTACAGCAATAAAGCCTAATAAAAGCATGATATATGCTGTCATACACGATTCTGAACTCACATAACACCACTCAAATTATCAATTCACCAAAAAGTTCAAGCTGATACGTGAGACTCCAACTACATTTTATCTCACATACACTGCATGCAAATGCTTATGAAGCTTCAAGCGTGAACAAACACATGTTCAATTTATCTTGCGCAAGTTACACACCATCTTTCTATTTGATGCTAGTATTGAATTAATAACCATTGTTTTCATCTGGCTCTGTCTTTTCGTTGGTCGCTATTAAGAAACAAAGTACTTCCTTTATCTCATAAAGATAGAAAAGTCACATTTTCACAAGACTTAAGTTCACAAATTATGGTTAATTTTTTAGAATATTTCTACATTACCCTCTTAATTTTAAAAAGTGAATCATCATGGAGTCACTATATTTAATGCTCATATAATACTCCCTTCGTCCCAATAGAGTTGTCCACTTTGTCATTATTACACAGTTTAAGAAAACACAATTATTATTATAGGTTTTATTATTTTTTCTCTACTTTTCTTAGCATACCCTTATTTAAGGTAGGGTCCACTTTCAATTTACTTATAGATATCAATAAATATTAGTTTATTAGTGGATTTTAAATAGGGGTACTATAGGAAGATTAAATTCAAAAATTGTTACTTTTTAGAAGTGGACAAGGGTTTTGGAAAAAACAAATTTCTCAAAGTGGACAACTCTATTGGGACGGAGGGAGTAAAACTATGAGGTAATTTGATAATTTTATCTTTACATTAATTGTGACAACTTTTTCTATTTTTATGGAATGGAGGGATTCGTTTTTTATTGTACTACATCAAAAGTTGAACCTTTTGTATAATTGTGTTTCTGCTCTCATAAATTATCATTGTAGTCCTCAAATATTGACATGTACGATGTAAGTAATTATTAATCAATTACAGGTGTCACTTTCTACATGGGATGAAGGAGGTGAACAGCCATGCCAAAATTATTCAGCCTGTGTTGATTCATTATGTGCAACCATGAGGAACCCCTTTTCAGAAAAGAAGTGGAGGAAGTTCCAATTTTCAAGGTTATTTAGCAGCTCAAATGCTGCAGTAAAATTTCATGTGATAGATGTGATTTTGTATGAAGGAACCACTACCACTCCAGTTGTTGACAAATGGCTCGTAGTCCTTAGCCTTGGATCTGGGCAAACAAGAAATATGGCTCTTGATAGGTGGGTTTTAAACATTTATTTGATTGGTATTTATTTTCAATAATTGTTCCTTGTGGAATGAATATCTCTCTGAAGTGTTGCATGGTTACATTTTTTCACGTAGGAGATACCTTGCTTACAATTTGACACCTGTTGCTGGAGTTGCAGCGCATATATCAAAAAATGGTCACCCTGTTGATGTGCAGCTCAATAGCTGTGTTATGTCCCCTCTTCCTTTATCCGGTAGTATACCACTGCCTGTTATTATCCTTGGTTATTTTCTTGTTCGTCACAATGGTGGCCGTACACTCTTTAAGTACCAGGGCAGGGGATCTTTATTGGAAGCACAGGCTGAGGCTGGGGATCAGTTGATTGAAGCTTGGAACAGAGAACTGATGTCCTGTGTTTGTGATTCCTACATTGAAATGGTGGTGGAAATGCAGAAGCTAAGAAGAGAACCTTCAAGCTCAGCTATTGAATCAAGTGCCCGTCATGCCACAGCTCTCTATTTGAAGGCATATGGAGATCAGATTTATTCCTTCTGGCCAAGGTCTAACGGGGACACACTGATTATTCAGCCTAATGATGACAATAACTCAGTCCAAATCGAAATGCGCAAAACAGATTGGGAATGCTTGATAGAACAAATAATAAGGCCATTCTATGCTCGTGTAGCTGATCTTCCTTTATGGCAGCTATATTCAGGAAGTTTCGTGAAGTCTGAAGAGGGGATGTTTCTTTCACAACCTGGAAATGGGGTAACTAGTAATTTGCTTCCAGCAACTGTTTGTGGCTTTGTTAAGGAACATTATCCTGTGTTTTCTGTACCTTGGGAACTGGTGAGTGAAATCCAAGCTGTGGGTGTTACAGTTCGAGAAATTAAACCCAAAATGGTCCGGAATCATCTACGGATGTCGTCAACATCTATTTCTCTTCGATCGGTTGATACTTATGTCGATGTTTTGGAGTATTGCTTGTCTGATATTGAGTTTCCAGGCTTATTTAATCTTTCTGGTGAAAATACGTCAGCTAACCTTGATAACTCCAATATTGTGCGTGGAGCAGCTAATGAAAGGTCTGGCAACTCCGCTTCAGGATCAACAACTAATCTCCAGAGTTTTCATGGGTTTCGAGGCCAGAGCTCAGCCAGTTCAGGAGATGCGCTTGAACTTATGACAAGTTTAGGGAAGGCTTTGTTTGATTTTGGCCGGGGAGTTGTTGATGACATTGGTATGGCTGGAGGGCCTATAAGGAATGGCATTTCAGATGGCGGCTATGGAAATGTAAATCCTATGATTTTACAGGTTGTGAGTGAGCTCAAAGGCTTACCTTGTCCAACTGCTACTAATGATCTCGCTCGGTTGGGAATTACTGAACTTTGGCTTGGTGATGAGGATCAATTGGCCCTCATGATGCCTTTGGCTGCAAAATTTATTCATCCGAAAGTTTTATGTAGGTCTATCCTATCTGATATTCTAAAAAAATGTGCTGAACAATCATTAGTAAGACTAAAGAGTTTCTCTCTTCACTTACTGGCTAGTCAAATGAGATCGCTTTTTCATGAGAACTGGGTGAATCATGTTATGGGTTCCAATATGGCCCCGTGGTTCTCATGGAAAAATAGATCAATTTCCAATGACGAAGGTGGTCCTTCCCATGAATGGATAAGATTGTTTTGGAAATGTTTCACTGGTTCAGCAGACGAACTCTTATTATTTTCTGATTGGCCTCTAGTTCCTGCCTTTCTTGGCAGGCCCATCTTATGCCGTGTAAAGGCTCGTCATTTGATCTTCATTCCTCCCCTTGCTGATTTAGGCTCTGAAAATGGCATCTCAGATGCTGGTGGCTTGGGTAGTGATATGATTGGGTTGTCCGTGAATCATTATTCTGAATCTGTATTGCAGCTGTACATTTCAGCTTTTGAACTAGCCAAAATTCGGTATCCTTGGTTGTTTTCTCTTCTGAATCAGTGCAACATACCTATTTTTGATGCTGATTTCATGGCTTGTGCAGCCTCATGTAATTGTGTTCCTTCACTCAATCAGTCACTAGGGCAAGTTATTGCTTCCAAGCTTGTTGCAGCTAAACAAGCTGGCTATTTTGCAGAACTTGCATCTTTTTCAGATTCAGATCGAGATGAACTTTTCAGTCTTTTTGCTCAGGATTTCTTTTCTAATGGCTCCAAATATGGATCTGAAGAGCTTGATGTATTGCGTTGTTTGCCTATATACAAAACAGTTGTGGGATCCTACAGCAGCTTGCATGGACAACATCATTGTATGATCTCTTCAAATTCATTCCTAAAGCCATCTGATGAGCATTGTCTTTCTTATTCAACAGATTCAATTGAAGGTTCACTATTACAAGCACTTGGGGTCCCAGAGTTAAATGATCCACAGATTTTGAAAAGGTTTGGTTTACCTAAATTTGAAGGCAAACGTCAACCTGAGCAGGAGGATATTTTAATCTATCTTTACACTAATTGGCAAGATCTCCAGAATGATTCTTCTTTACTTGAAGTTTTGCAAGAGACTAAATTTGTGAGGAATGCAGATGAATTTTCCATGGATCTCTCAAGGCCCAAGGATCTATTTGATCCTTCTGATGCTTTATTAACAACCGTATTCTCTGGTGAGATTAAGAAATTTCCTGGAGAAAGGTTTACCACAGATGGGTGGCTTCGTATTCTAAGGAAAATGGGCCTTCGAACTGCTGCTGAAGCAGATGTGATTCTTGAGTGTGCCAAAAAAGTAGAGTCTCTTGGCAGTCAGAGTTTGAAACCAAACAGGGATTTCGATGAATTTGAAAGAGATTCTAATGATGAAGTTTCTTTGGAAATATGGACATTAGCTGGATCCGTTGTTGAAGCTGTGATCTCAAATTTTGCTGTCCTTTATGGAAATAATTTCTGTAATGCCATTGGTAAGATTGCATTTGTACCTGCTGAACTGGGATTTCCCAACGTTGGTGGCAAGAGAGTTCTTACCTCATACAGTAAAGGTATTCTGTTGAAGGATTGGCCTTTGGCTTGGAGTTGCTCTCCTATTCTTACTAGACAAAATGTTGTTCCACCCGAATTCTCATGGGGAGCACTCCACCTTAGGAGTCCTCCAGCTTTTTCTACAGTCCTAAAACATCTGCAGGTAACAATTCTTAGTGTTCTATAAATTCGCAAAGTAGTTTTATATTCAAGTACATACATATGTAGCTAACAAGGGTGTGTCTCAGGTGATTGGACAAAATTGTGGTGAAGACACGCTTGCTCACTGGCCCACTGCCTCAGGAGTTATGACAGTTGATGAAGCATTCTGTACAGTACTAAAATACCTGGAAAGAGTTTGGGGTTCCCTTTCTTCTTCAGGTACCTCTTTGGTTCTTCTCTTAATTCCATATATTTCTCTTAAAATGGAAAAGGATGGAAACAGTCGAGAAGAGAAGTAGAATCTTGATTATGTAGGAATATAGATGTTGGCTTCTCTGCTAGGTACTATGCTCTATTAACTGCAATATTTCTCTCTTCATCCATGCACCTCCCGCCAACAAAATGTAAATATTTTAATTTGGGTGTTCATACTTTCTTTTCTGTCCTTGCCAAGTTGCCTATTTTTTCTTTTACCTGAGATATGAGAAAGAAATTTTATTAGGAGGAAAAGGTAAACAGTTTTGGAGGAATTATACAATTTATGTATTGTGGCACCCTTGCTGGCATCTATGGGTATGCTGCCTATCAGTGACAAGATCACTGAATGCATCTGTCACATCTTTTTTTTAATTGTTTTGTCTTAGTTCCTCTCTAATCTTCAAAATTTTCCTTTATTCAGATTTAGAAGAACTGCAGAGAGTGGCGTTTCTACCGGCTGCAAACGGGACACGCTTGGTGACAGCAAACTCTCTTTTTGTTCGCTTGACAGTTAATTTGTCGCCATTTGCTTTTGAACTCCCCACTGCATATCTCCATTTCTTGAAAATTCTTAAAGAGTTAGGACTACAGGAAGTGTTATCTATTGATGCAGCCAAGGATCTCCTATTAAATCTCCAAAAAGCTTGTGGATATCAACGTTTAAACCCAAATGAACTCCGTGCTGTGATGGAAATTTTGTATTTTCTTTGTGATGTGACAGTTGAGGCATATACATCTGATAGTTTGAACTGGAAATCTAATGCAATAGTCCCAGACGATGGTTGCAGACTTGTTCATGCAAAATCATGCTTGTATATTGATTCTAATGGCTCTCGCTATATTAAACATATTGATACATCAAGGTTAAGGTTTGTTCACCCAGATGTTCCAGAGAGAATTTCTATAGCTTTGGGCATCAAGAAAGTATCCGATGTTGTCTTAGAGGTAAACAATTTATATGTTCTAAAATTAATTTTAACATTTCCCAAGTACCAGAAATCCTAATTGTAAACTTTTCTTTTTTTACTTGTTTTTTGGTGCTAAATCATGTTGGTTTCTAGGAACTTGATAAGGAAGAAGATTTACAGACATTGGAATCTATTGGGTCTGTCCCACTTGCACTAATCAAAGCAAAGCTGTCAAGCACGTCATTTCAGAGTGCTGTATGGAGTCTTGTAAATAGCATTTATGTTCTTCCAGCTGATAATTTACCTTTTGAAACCATACAGAAGTTACTAAGACTTGTTACGGAAAAGTTGCAGTTTGTTAAATTTATCCATACCCGTTTCATGCTTCTACCAAAGTCTCTAGATATTACCCTCCATAAAAACTCTACTGTTCCAGAATGGGAGGGTGGATCTAAACATAGGAGCCTATACTTTGTAGACAGGATAAAAACTTCTATTTTGGTTGCCGAACCTCCTGCTTGTATTTCAGTTGTTGATGTAGTAGCAATAGTTACAAGCCAGGTTTTGGGCCTCTCAGCACCACTACCTATAGGATCCCTATTTTTATGTCCTGAAGGCTCTGAATTGGCAATTCTAAATGTACTGAAACTTTGTTCTGCCAAGAGAGAATCTGAATCTACAGGTGATAAGTTAGTAGGTAAAGAAATATTGCCTGCAGATGCTCTTCATGTGCAACTTCATCCTTTGAGGCCCTTCTACAAGGGGGAAATAGTGGCATGGCGGCTTCAAAATCGGGAAAAGTTGAAATATGGTAAAGTTCCAGAGGATGTTAGACCATCATCTGGCCAATCTCTTTACAGACTAAAGGTAGAAACGACACCAGGAGTGGTTGAGCCAATTCTTTCTTCGCACGTCTTCTCGTTTAAAACCATATCAGCTGGAAACGAGTCTCCTCTTGCTATTCAGCCAGATATAAGTCAAGCTGTAGATGATACGAGGACTGTCGTTGAGGTGCCAGAGAGTTCTCGAAGGACCAACACTAATGCTTATCAGGTTTGGATATTTACTTGGTCTGCATTGAATCGCTTGATTTTATTGCAATATGAGCATGGCTCCAGTCTCACGGAGTCCAGCAATATGAGCAATATGAATATGGATATAATTATGGTGCTAGATCATGTGCTCCTTCCTGTTCCTATTCAAGCTTCCTTTGTTCATTAAAATCTATATCTTTCCTTATCTACTCATGGCAAAAGATTTTGGGGTGTTTTACTTTGTCTTTTTTGATTTGTACATTTAAGACATTATTTATAAGGCATGGAAATGATTAATGGAGTATTTTAGTGTTTGCTTACAAGCTAGTCTTCATATTTTGAGTGTTCATTAAAAAATTGACCAAAGCATCTTCCAAGTTCTTTTTAATACTAAACATCTTCCAATTTAGTAGTGGAGCTGTCTTGCTTATTTAACTTGCCTGGATTTGAAGGTTTGATTTTTTGGATGGAAGAGAAAGATATTGGAAGCATGAGTTCATGATTGATTATTTGTAGTTAGGTGCAGTCAAGCAGTCTGTTTTGTTTTTTATTTCTATGATAATATTTGTTTTATTTTAATGAACAGAGTACATTCAAGCACTTGACTGAGATCTTTTTATGTAAAATGCAGGGTAGTAAAGAGCTCCAGTATGGGCGAGTATCAGCTGGAGAACTTGTCCAAGCCGTTCATGAGATGCTTTCTGCAGCAGGCATCAACATTGATGAGGAGAAGCAGTCTCTTCTGCGAAGAACACTAACTCTGCAGGAACAACTGAAAGAGTCTCAGGCTGCCCTTCTGCTTGAACAGGTTTGTGAAGCAGTTTTGCAATTCAGTATTCTGTATTACTATATTATTAATCTCAGTCATTCATCAACTGTTCGGCAAACAAGACAGCCAGGTCTTTTAAGTTTTTTTTTCTTCTATTTTTTCTAGATCTAATGGATATAAATTTCTAACTTTTTGACTTTTTGTAAATCTAAACGTTTTACTTTTAAGTTTTTTAACCCAATTATAGAAGCTTACAGTAATTTTTTTCTCAATCTCAAAAGTTATAACTGACATGTGACATGATGCATTGTTTAGTCAATTTTTGGAAATTATATGTAGTAAACTATAATAATAAAGTGAAATGTCAAAAATGTACATTGAGAAAATGAAAAACACATAAATTGCACAATAAGTGGAATCTGGTTAAAATTACTGTTAACCTTTTAAATTAGACTAAAAATACCAAATTCAAATTTTTTTAGTTAGATTTACAAGAAGCCAATTATTTTTTTCAATTTTTTGAACTATTAAGCTTCTTCCTTTTAAAAGTAGAGGTTCGGTCTGGAACTAAGGTACAATTTCTAATCTTCATTTGTTTAGGAATGAGCGGTGACTAGTGGTGGTTTAAATACCTGAAATGGTCAACAATATTCAGGATTGGTGGGTTGATTTTCAAAAGTTTTAAAAGATTTCCCCAAACCATATTTCATTGTTTCTACGCAACTCTCTGAGAAAGATGAATGGTTATCAAATTTTTGCAACATTTTTAAAGATTATGGAATACAAGTTTTAAAGCTCATGCCGATTATAATGTTCTATCTGCAGCAGTGTTATTTGCGTTCTGCAAAACTTAATTTTATGGAACATATTTGCAGGAAAAGTCTGATGTGGCAGCAAAAGAAGCAGATACAGCAAAAACAGCATGGGTTTGTCGAGTCTGCTTAAGCAATGAAGTTGACATGACCATTGTTCCATGTGGTCATGTGCTTTGCCGGAGATGCGCCTCTTCTGTTTCGAGATGTCCATTTTGTCGGCTTCAGGTCTCTAAGACTATTAGAGTTTTCCGGCCATGATTTACTACTCAAATAGCGAGCAGTCTCGCATAAGAGGCAAGTATTGCATCCTGGCTGTTTTCAGCAATAGGTGCACTGCGTTCGTTGGCACTTTTATGATATCCATACGATATCAATCATAATGGGTCAACCAACAGAGGTAGATTGATATCTCGATCTAAAGAAGAAGGAATCTTTGTAATCAAGACATGTTTCCCTCGACATTCTTTTCAGACGAGGGGCTGCAGATGGAAACATCATCGGAAGTGGGACTTACGCCTTTCTGAACTGGAATAGCGTGTTTTAAGGAAAGATGGGAAACTGCAGGAAGAGATATCCCCTTAATACCCGATTAATAAAGAGTCAGAAAACATATATTATCCATGTTAAAAAGATTGTAGATATGTAAAATATGTCATGTATATATATACAACAGGTTGATCAAATATAGTGTACAGCTGCTTCTCATATTGTGTCTCATTTTTACAAAATCTACGATCTTTGGTCATTAAAAAGCGAGGGAAAAGGCATGTCTACCCTATGTACCTGATTTGATTTTAGGATCTTTTAGTGTGATGATCGAGAAAATTCAAATGTTAGCTGTTTCTGTTAATTTTATTAAGTTATTCTAATTTTGTCAAATGTGAGAAACAATTAATCTTTAAAAATATTTGACACTGCAAAAAAAAATTATGAGTACATTAGAAGTTAATATCATATTTTAACCACAAAAAATAATTATTGAAGTAGTGAGATTCTAAAAATCTTCAGTTTTTTCTTTAATTGGAAAAAAAAATCAATTTAGTGCTTGTTTCTAATTATCACCACAAGTAAGTGCAAAAAACTTAAACTTATTTTTAACGACTAAGAACATACCTTCGGCAACACCGATAGATAGCAGTTGATGTGTAACAATTGATCATTTTTAAAATTAGCAGTAGAGAAAATGTCATTTTGAATATTCCCCATCTCTAAAATTAAATTTGCAAAATAGTTGACAATCTGTGAATTTATTTTCGTATTTTCCTGCGGTAATCTTTGCTCCAACTCGATAGTTTTCTCAAAATCGATAGGCGTTTTTAATTAAATTAGTAATTGTAAATGAGCGACAAGAGTTATTCTAGATTTCACACGACAAACAATCCTGAGGATCAGTTTGCTTTTAAAAATTGGAATAACAACATTAGTGTGTCTGAACTCTTTTGAATTTTTTGTTTTACCAAATCAGTTACTAAACTTTAAAATATTGTACTAATATAGTGTTTCTCATCGATTTAGCCTTGCTGAAATATCGACAGCATGAACACGAGGGAGTAGCCGAGTGGCTACACTCCTCGCCGTGCATCCCGGAAGGTCAGGGGTTCCACCCTGCCTTTCGTTGGTTGGTTTCTCAATATGTTATTTCAACTAATTCTAACACTAACACATAACGCGTATCTCTGGTTAAAAAATATTATATTGAAAGTATAAAATCATGTCCCACAGTAGCTTAGTCGACTTTGAAATGTGCAAAATAGAATTTACATAGATCAAATATGAAATATTATTTTGTATAATTAACATTTGTGTAAGACATTTATGAAACTCAATGGAGTTGCAACATTCAGATACAATTTCAATGTGACATACAAGAATCTTCATACCTCTCTTCAAAGCACACTAAATTTCTACATAATTGACAAGGCCTGCAAGCAACAAATTTCAAAAGTTCCCCATTTGAGCGTTCATAACAACTTCCTAAATCGTAAGCTCAGCAGTATGAAAATTCTGAAACGGAAAATGCCGGAAAGAAAAAATATGAAGAAATAATTTCGAGGTTTCTGAAGCATTTTAGAAATGGAAACGAAATGCCAAAAGGTAAGACTTGAGAGCTTTTAGCGCAGCATTGGCCATAAGTATATCTAAATGGACAAGAATTATTGAGTGCAAAATTTTATGAGAAAATTATGAAACCGAGCAGAAGAAAGAGAACCGTACATTATTACTATCGGAAAATTGCACTTCTACCCAAGATATCGAAGCAAGACTCCGTCATTTCCAAGCACAAATCCCTTAGTATCATTAATAAACCTGTGAAAAAAGACAGCATGAATAACATCTTCTACATGTTTGAGAAGTTACAAACATGTTAAACTATTGGCCGTTAAAGGGTTCGCGATTTGATGCCAATGACAACATACACGAAGCTTTGCTAGAGCCTTGAGGGCAATAGATTCTTAAATAACTTAAAAAAATTATTGCTCTTAAAACCTATTATCACTTAAAAAATTCAACATATTTAATCTTTTAACAGGACTAGACTTACTTCACTGAGTAAAGATTGGCTGCAATATTGTCAGCAGCTTTATCGCGAATCCATGTTTTTCCACCGTTGGTAGTTCTCAACAGAATCCCGCTACCCCCTGCGGCCCAAGCCTCATCCTGCAGAAACAAAATCAGGCAGTGTACTAATTGTAGAGGCTCGACCCAAATTAGACAAACGAGCAAGGGCCGTATTTGAATATAGTAAGCTTGCCAAAATATTTTTCAAATGCCTTTTCTCTTTGTGAAATCTATCTTAAGGCCGCATGCCCCTACCATTGATCATCAAATATTAAAAATACACCATAATGTGCATACCAAATCTATTCATTCACAAATGTAATTCTTTACATGACAAAATTGCTACCTTTGAACGGTAACCAACATCTAGAATTCCGAAACCCCGACTTTGCAGTGAAATTTCTTCAAATTCTTCAGTTATCTGTCAAATGAAATTGTACTTCAAGAATAAAGCAAAAAAGTAAAACAATGCTAACAAGGAGCAGTAGAAGGCAAATATTCAAGGCTGACAAATAAAACAATAAATAAAAAAATTACATGAAGAGAATGCACTCTACAACTACCACAAGTTCCAAGGCTGCATTAACCATGAACTCTAAATGCAAGTAAAATGAAAATGGGAAAGTAAAAGAAAAAAAATCCACAAAATAGTTTTGTATCAAGTAATACACGACAACATTATATATTCCCAGAAAAAAATATAATAATAACCAAGTATATTTAATTGCAGAAGTGGCATGTGAGAATATATGTGTAACTTTTAAGGCCACCACCATGGATAGTATCACTGCCCGATTCATTAACAAAAGAACTCGTTATGCTGAAGACGCATCGAATTAGTACTGCACTATTTCCACATTGAGTTCATTTCTACTCATAAAATTGGATCTATCCAGTTTTGATACCACTATGAACACTACAGCATTACTATCTTTAATTTTGAAGCATGTTAATACGGCAGTAGTCAGGCCATTTAATTTTATTTTTTTGGGATTCATCGGAGGCTCAATGCGCCATCAAATGTCAGCTATACAAAAAGTATAGCCCTCCCAAACAAATCTATTACAAGAGACTTGATCAAGATCTCTCCACCCGAAATGCGGGCTTACCTAAATTTAAAGATATTTAATAACCTGCTTGCGACTTATGATTTAGTTTTAAATTCTAATGTAATTGGTATAACCAAGTACTATCACCTAGTGAAAGCTAACAGGCCTAAAATGGTGAAAACTTGCGAATAAAAATGTTCACACTAACTGCTAGAGATATCCCTTTACATTGTCAACTTACTCCGGTCCCTTTACTGAGATAAAGCCCCCCTCCTCGGACAAGAAGCCACAAACCACCATCAGCTCTCCATCCCATGTTCTGAATTCGTCTTGCCACTGCTCTGTTATGTGGCTGCCAGTACGGCTGCAAATAGTAAAAGCAATGATTATCATAGCTAATATAATTATAGTCAAGACATGAAGAAGCCCGAAAATAAAATCTTATAGAACTATTGGCCACCAACTGAAAATCTGGAAAAGGTAAAAAAAAAAGTAAAAGATTATGCAACACGCATGCAAATGCAAAACACACAAGGGGAAGTTACTAATAGAGACATAGAGGTAAGTTAGCCTCTTGAATAAATCACTGAGACTACTGAAACTAATGGTTTGTAGAGAACTGAAATATTATTATTAACATTTGCTGCTGGCTAGCTTGAGGCTTTCTGAAACTGTGTAACTCTAACTGAATATAGAAAATCATAAAAGGCGGTTTTGTAAAAAAATCTGACTATAGAAGTCAACTAAGGAGACCCTGAAGAATGAGTTTCTACAGACTTTGCATAGGATAATCTGCATAGTTTGAAGTTTACTTCTCACATCGAACAGAAGTAGTTTCGATATCCATCATTATGCTTCGCAAATTTCCCTCTCCCATTACTATGCTTCATCTTCCTTTCTCACCTCAATGGAATACCAATACCTCAAAAAGACAAGCACGGGATCGAATTCCAAACCATGCAACAGCCAACACGCCACCAAACTCAGGTGTCCAAGAAAAAAATCCAGTACATTTCACCATAATCAGGAAACATTGAGGAGATCTATAGGTTTTTGTGAAAGGGATGCTTAGGTGGCTCTTATCTTTTCTTTTGACCGCCCTTCGCCATTGTGACAAAAGAAGCGATTTCTTTGATAATGAGATTAAAAAACGATGCTTTCTTGGCCGTGTGGAACATGGATTAGCATAATGTCATTCCTACAAGTTCCGTGAATTTCTATGCCGAGCGAGATCTAATCGAGAGCTTGCCCAGTCATCTCTACTAATCAACCATTATTCTCAAAAGTTAAGTTTTAGGCCAAATAAAAGGTGCCTGAATGCGAAACACTTCCAGAATTCAAGGCTCTAGCAATGTAAAACTGATGCAGTTTTCCTTCTTACCAAAGAGGAGTTCAGTGAATATTATCTGTAGTCATCATGGAGCAAACCCACATTTACACAAATCTCATGTTCCATGGTCTATCCCGAAATTCATACCCAAATCTAAACTGATAAGATTAGACGATTTCCTTAAGATACCATCATAATGCATTGCTTACAATTGCTAAATATATATGTTCCTGAATAATATGCATTTTACACTTCAGTTCTCCATAATGAAAATGATAATATCCAGAAGTATCCTCTTTTGTGAGGCTTGAGTTCTCCAGAACTTGAGGATTTGCTAACTTCTAGAAAATGAGCACTAGTAAACAGATATTTTCTTTTCCAACATAGAAAAATGAAAGGGTAATGCATCATACTGCAGTCCATCAGTTAAAGCGTGGAGTTCTGTTTATGAATATGCAGAATAGAGTGGAGCTTTATAGTTAGTAACTGTCAGTTATATCTATTGCAAGTTACTGTCAGAAATGTGCTATCGCGTTCATCAAAAGCTAATCCTGACCAAAATCACATGCATCCCCGACTCCTCATTGTAATGGGAACAAATCTATTCACTTACTTTTCGAATGCAACCTCATTGTCCAAATTACATGGTAGTTAAATTTAGATGTCACAACTTAAATTCTTAAACTTAATTGATAGAAATCCCATTGTCGTGCATAACAAAACAGAACTTAGAGCAGATATAATCCATGACAGCTAAAAGTGAAGCAAATTAAAAGGGGCATTTAGATATCAACAAGCGAAAGAACCTCACCTGGCCAGGTTGCCATGTCAAATAGAAGTTACCACGGCTTGAGACAGCAACATAGTTTCCATCCGGGGACCGATTCACGGCATTAAAAGTCCCGGTGTAGTAACTTGCACCACTAATACCACTAGATACTGTTCTGCACAACAATGACACAATATGAACATCTTGCCTGTCCAAAACTTAAAATCTATGGTTATAAAGGATTTCAGCTCAAACACACCTACCTATTTAAAGTTGCTGAAACAGTCTCTTGGACAGCAGCCTTCCAATTGTATCCCCCATTTGATGTGATATAAATTGCACCTTCATCAGTCACCATCTCAGCACTTTTTTCTCCAGTTCCTTTTATAAATACCTACACAAATAGTGCAAAAAGAACCCAACTAATTCGCCTTTTATCTCAGAATAAGCAGTGGCAAACCCGATAAGTATCATCTAATTAAACTGCAAATAACTTACAATATCTCCAGGGAGTTCAGCACTGAGAGGAATTCTCTGCCAAGTATCACCAGCATCATTAGTATACAACAAAATGGAAGGTTTCCCAACAATCCAACCTTCTTTCCCATGAAAGCTAATAGAATTGAATCTGTAGTTAAAATCCTCATCCTCAGCAGACGAAATCGACCGCGAAAACCAAGTGTTCCCACCATCTTTTGTCTCCAGCAGCGTTTGCCTGGTACCCAACAAGAAACCATGGTTGGTGTCCTCAGGGACAAATGCAATATCAAGAAGCACAACTCCAGGGTCTATGGAGAGGTAAACTCTCTCCCAGTCAGACAGAGTTTCCTCGGCAAATGCAGGCTGGTTGTGTCGGAACATGAGTGGGGATAGTAAAGGCAGTGTAACAGTGAGTTGCCTGCGATTCAAGCTATGGCTAGTGTTGCTGTTGTTGAGGGAAGCTCTGGGTAGTAGCCGAGAGTGGGGTTTGGTAGTGGTGTTGAGACAATGAATGTTGGTTGTGAATGCAGAGGTTGAAGAGGCCATGTCTGTAAAATTTTGAGCAAGTGACTCACTGAGTTATGTTGTGTTGTGTCTGTATTTGTTTTTCTTATCTAGTGGTGGTTGAGTAGGTGTTTGTTTTGAGCATCTCACTTCTAATGTGTGGATATAAAATTGGCCAAAAGGGGCTACTTAGAAAAAGGCAAAAGATACAGATTGGTCCCTGTGGTGGATTGCGTCTCATTTAAGTCCTTGTAGTCATCAAAAATTGTGCAAAAAGGACTTCAGGGTTAACTCAATTGAAAATTCCGATACTTTTTATTTACAAAAAGTAAACAATATATTATAATTACTTTGTTTAACTATACTAAGTATTAAATTTATTTTAATTACTTAATATAATTTATTATTTAATTTACAATGTTAAAATTTTATTATTATGTTTTACTATAATTTTTATTTAACTACAATAAAATATTATAATAAATTTCATATGTAGTGTAATTAAATATAAAAATTTATATTGAGTAATTATAGTAAATTTTATTATAATAACGTAGTATAATTGTTATTATAATAACATAGTATAATTTTTATTTAATTACACTAATAATTTTTGAGAAAATTACATAATTAAGCTAATCACGCGGAAATATTACGAAAATGCTAACTCTCTTCAATATTTACATCAGTGCTAATTTTAACTTTACAAATAATATCTCAACTTTCATATTTATTTCAGTTAATACCCACTCTCTCCTAAAATGACACTTATAATAAAATTCTGACATTTTTAAACACAGTTTTTCATTGCTCTATATTTCCTTAAGTCTCACACAATTCTTTGTAGTCATCGCCTTCACTCCTTCCACATCTCCTCCTCCTCCTCCTCCACCACCACCACCACCGTGATGATCACCATGCAAGCCTTGCAATAAGCTTCTCTCTGACAATCCCACTAACTTTGCTTCAAAAGACCATCAACATTGATATCCACTTCGAAAAATTTTCTAATTCCTTATATAGATGTATGTATTTAATCTTTTTATTATCGTCGCCGTCGCTAATTTTGTTGACGAGGGATAATGGGTTGCTGACTAACTCGGAAAGACAATCAATTTTGCGGGTTATTTGAGATGCGGCGGGTTGACCTAAGTTGTTAACGTAGTCTTTGCAGGCTTGTTGGTAGGTTACGATTTGGATGTCGTTTTTCATCGAATTAAGCACGTATGGAAAATATTGAGAGTTAATATCATGGGGTAACTCTACTTTTCTCTTCATTTAAAGTTTTTTTTATATATTTATAGTTTTTTTTTTGTTAATGAATGTGATTTTTATGTAGTTCATGCATTTGGGTGTTTGGTGTTTTTATAATTTCTGGTGGTATATTGCTTTCTTGGATTAGTTAACAATAAATTTAATGGGTGTTTTCTGGTTAATTGGTGATGAGTTAGTTTAGCTGGGTTTGTTTATATTGCTGAAGCCATCTATTTGGTTAGTTGTTGTTGATTTGTCTGATGTGTTTACATGCATAGTTAGAATTCAAGTTTGTGCAATCTTGATTCTATAGAAAATTGTGTTCCTTTACATGAAGATGGGATGAGCTATGATTGTGGTATTTGAGACGTAATTCTGTGTCTCCGCAATGTTTTCATTATTTACAGCTTGTGAATTTTTTGGGAAATCAGCATAATCAGCATAGTTTTGTTTTGTACTGAATACTGATTGCAGTTGTTTCAGTAGTGTTGCTCACTTGTTTGATGAATTGGCTCCTACATAATTATGGACATGCCTAGGATTTTTAACTTGATATCTAGAGAAAAGTAATTGTTTTGACCTCCATGTTGTTGGTTAAGTTGTAACCTGTGTTAATACCTTTGAGTTTGACTATTATATCATCATTTTCCCTGGTGTTATCCAGTTTTAATGGTTCATGAGTTTGAGCTTTTTTTTTCTTTTTGCCATCTCTGAGATGAAATATGTTATCCATGATGTTAGAAGAAAAGCCCCACATGCATACTTTTTTTGTTAATTCAACTTTGCGATCAGAAGCATTTTTATAGTTTACAGTTCTCATATGAATTTTCCAATTTTTGCAGGTATAACTACTCTGGATATGGACAATCTTCTAGAAAGGTTTACTTCATAAATTTTGTGAGCTGAAAATAATCCTTGTAAAATCTGAGACTTGGGATACTTTTATTGCACGTAGGTGTGTAAATCGTAATGTTTATATTTAAATGGATGCATTATTAATATTGAGTTCGAGATGTATTATGTATGTTATTTGAGATGTATTATTAAAATTGTATTTAATATATATTATTTGAATATTTTGAGATGTATTGTTTATGTATTTGAGATGTATTACTAAGAGTATATCAGGTGTTGGCAGTTAGAAGAATTGTGAAAGTTCGTTGCAACCAAACCTCTTCAACCCCGTCATTCAATGTATTAGCTGAAAGTGCATAATTTGACAGAGTTTAATTCAATCTAACCAGACGTTTAGGGAACATGTATGACAATCAAAAAATTATTACAGACTTAGCTTGGATCCTATTTTCCATTATAAGATATAACATAGTTTGAAAATAGACATTTAATTTATTTTGGTATACTTTTGATTGCAGATGAAAGTTAAAAGGCCTAACAAAGATTAAAAAAATAGCAGCGGACATCTCTCTCCGGCCTCCGACAAATTGTTCAATTTAGTTTTTTTATTGTTAGTATTTGTTTGAATAGTTTAGAAAAACTCATCCTAATTTGATGCATAATAAAAAATATATTATTAAAAATATATTGTATGTGTATTTGAGATGTATTATTTATGTATTTGAGATGTGAATATATGTATAGATATATTTTATGCAATTTTTTTGTCATTAAATTTACAAAAATTGTAAATATTGTCGATGGAAATGTGACTGATAATGGTTGTAGCATTTGATGCCTTACCATTGTTTGTTTTTATTGCAATGAACTCTTTCAGTCCCAGTTCGCGATTATATTGTTATTAGTTCATCTTTTTTATGACGACATTATATTGTTATTAGTTCATCTTTTTTGTTTTTTATATATATATATATATATATATATATATATATATATATATATATATATACATTAGATACATTAATGATACATTATAGATACATCACCTGATACATCATAGATGTACCACCCGTACATTGTAGACACATTATTGATACATCATAAATATATCAATAATACATTACCGATACATTTTTGATACATCGTAGATACATCAATCGATTTTTAAACTAGTGAAGTAGTCCATACAAGTGATAATTATATGCTAACGCTAGTTCATCTTTGATCACAAGTTAATTTAATTATTACGCTCGAGAGAGTGTTAGAAAATGAGACCATGAATAAAGCATTCCCTCTTATGATACATTGCATACTAAAATTTTTTATCGCATATGCGTTAAGTTATGATACATTATAGATACATGTTTGATGTATAATTTATACATTATAATTGTTATATTAAAATAGATGGATTATTAAAATTAAATTTAATATGTATTATTTATGTATCGTAGATGTATTATTAAAATTATATTTAATATATATTATTTGTGTATTTTGATATGCATTATGTATAAATATTGTATCAAAAACATATTGTTTGTTTATTTTGTACGCATTACATGATATCTATTGAAATGTTTTTCTGATTTTTTTCTCTATTTTTTTATATAATTGATGGCACAATAGTATATTTAATATTCTATATTACAGTAGCAGAGAGAGATTATTTGTGTATTTAATATGTATTTTTGGTGTATTTTAAGATGTTCCATTAAAGTTGTATATAATATGTATTATTTGTATTTAAGATGTACCATTAAAGTTGTATTTATTATGAAAAGATTTCGAAGTAAATTGTGTCCGTTTGAATAGTTTTTCAAACGCATAAATAATACTTCATATTCAAAATATAGTTTTGAGACACATAAATAATACATATAAATAATATAGATTTGAAACACATAAATAATATATATTAATAATATATATTTATTATTTTTATCAATGGTGATAGATTTGATGAAGGGGATACATATTGTTATTAGTTCTTTTTTTATATATCACATGTATATAAACATGTTATATTGCTATTATTTGATGCGTGAATTTTAATTAAAGCATGTGATACATATATATTTTAATTTAATATATGTTAAACATACTGCTTAGAGACACATAAATAATACATATTAATAATTTATTTAGTTATATATTTTTTAGAAATATGAAAAAATAATAATCAAATATGTCTTCGATACATATCTGATACATAACAGATACATATGTGATACATGTTTGAATGGTTTTGAAAAGCTGACGCGTGACTGACGCACGTGTAAGACGCGCGTCAGACGCACTTCTGACGTGTTTTGACAGCTGTTTGACGCGTTTTGACAGCTGTTTGGCACGTTTTTTTTGCTTTTTTTCTACTATTTGAGTAAGACATGTGTCTCTTATTTAGTGGTTAGGTATAAAATGTAAACTTTTTAAATTTTTAGGTGCTAGTGTAATAAATGAGTTTAGCTAGCATTTTTGTAAACTTTATTAATTTTTTGTATAGTTTTGTAATCTTCTCATAATTTTTTTACATAGTGTAATTAAATAAAATTTCTATTAAGTAATTATAATTAATTTTATACTTAGTATAATTAAATAATAAATTTTGTTAAGTAATTATAGTTAATATTTTATTTATTGTAATTAAATTAAAATTAAACTAAGTAATAATAATTATTATTTTTTCTTTGTGTAGACAAAATACTATACTGAGTAGTAAGTTATTATCAATTGAATAAATTAAAAATAATTCAAACAAATAAAAATATAAAAATTAACGTAAATTTTTTACTATTAAATAAGACATAAAAAAATTAAATTTCCTTAAAAAAATCAACTATTAATTTATTAAACTGCAAAAAAAATTAATTTAAAATAATTTTATAATAACCAAAAGTATAAAATAACTACTCCCTCCGTCCCACTTTAAAAGTCCCATTTGACTTTACACACAGATTAAGAAAACATTAATTATTCTTATCTTTTCATGTTTTTTCATGTTTTACCCCTATTAATGATAGTGGAATTTTCCATATAACTCTTTTAAGATAACTAAAATAAGGGTGAAATGGGGTATTCAATGAAAAAGTATTCTAAAAATAGTAATGGGACCTTTTAAATGGGACATTCCAAAATAGAATATGAGACTTCTTAAACGGGACTGAGGGAGTATTAAGTTTTTTGGAAAGAACATATAAGCCATTTTAGTTATATTTTTGACACTTGGGTGAAAAAAGAACCCTTTAAGTTTTTCAAAAAGAGCATATACACATTTTTAGTTTTTTTTTTCAATAAACCCCTCGCATTTTTAGTTATTTATGTGGATCTTTTTCTCTAAACGTAGAAGCTTATTTGAACCGTTTAAAAACTTTGAGAGCCTAAATGGAAAGAAAATAATCTTTTAAAACTGCATAAAATTACTTTTGGATCTCGATGGTTTGAAGGTCGGACAAGCCGTTTAGATGTGTTGAGATGGTCCATTTGTGTCAAAATTAAAATTGAACCAAAAAGTTTAACAAAATGAAACCAAAATTAAAATTGAACCAAAAGTTTAACAAACTCTAGGCAAATATCTCATTGGCTAATATGGCGGCGGTGGCACATCAATCTGGTGCCTGCCCTTTTTGGATAGTCATTTTTCAATTCTCAGGCCTATTTTTGAGTGACTTAGGGCGACATTTTGAACGTTCAAACAATAAAAAAACTTACCTCGGATCAAAATCCAATGCAAATATACCGCTCCAAGCGAAGTAGAAGCGGGACATCCTGACCTATGTCGAGAGACATATATCATGCACATAGTGTTAGTCAAAATCCAAACTCGGCTCTTTGAATGCCCATTGTCATGGCATGATGCAAATAAGTGGAAATAGAAAATTCTTGCAAAGTCGAGAGGGAGGGAGGAAGGGAGGGAGAATAAGAATTTACCTTTCCAAAGTATTTATGGCACCAAGCCTTCAAAAGACAAAATTCCCCAAAGCCATAGTTTTGCTTCCAATAGAGGACATGGCACCCGATCATCAGACTCAAGACCAAATTCTTAAATCTCTAGAAAACTATCCGAAGTAGACCAGACAATTACCCATAGGACCAAACAGATATCGCCAGCAAACTAGACAACTATCTTCAGTAGACTAGATATTTATCCTATACGACTGAATTGAATTCAAGCACTCAGTGGTGGAAAGACACAAAGATGACCAAAATTATAGAATACGACACAGAAAATAGTATAACAGTGATCTAACCCTACATGAAATTCTTCGGACAGAGGAAACTTTTATCGTTAAAAAGATGAGTTCAAACAAACTTCAAAATGTTCCGATAATTGTGGAATAATTACGGAACTCATACATCCACATAATAGGATAGCCTTTAGGACGGCCAAGGGGGTGATGTCCCCTTTACAAACCTAGGAGGGACCAGACAAGATAATTTGCAATAAGATGGCCCTTAGGACGGCCAAGGGGATGTTGTCCCCTCTACAAACCTAAGAGGCACTGGATATGATAATTACTAAGGGTTCAAGCCATTGGGTCACCCTCGGGACAATTGAGGGGCATAGCTCCATTCCAAGGGGCAAACTACAAGCCGATAGGATCCGACGGACGATCTTTAAGCCAGCTGAGAAGTACTACTCAGGCAGACAGACGTAGAGTAGACCAGAAGACGCACCTCAACCGGTAATGCTCAGATTAGGGCATAACCAAACCATCAGCGAGAAAATACCTCTAGTGGTGGACAATATACTTATTGGTTGTCGAACGGCGAGTCTTATTCTTTGACAAGAATTTACCTACTTTGTCAATTCCTATCAAATAGGGGGGCAAACTGTAGACACCTATTTTTTAGGCTGGTAGAAAAATGATAAGGGGCTGAAGCGTCCAATTATGATTTCCAGAAATACGCGTCCGGGTGACGATCTTGTGATTTTCTTGTTATAATATGAGTGGACTATATTGTCATGTAGCGGCAAAGTTGAGGGAGTGAAGCGTAATTGTCGCAGATAATCCATAAAAATCTAAAGGGATTGTGATCTAAGTCTAAAAAATTGGACTAATTATAATACTTTAAAAGTTTATGGGCCAATTTACAGGTTTGACTAACGAAATTTCTCAAAACCAAATCTTAGTGGCCCTGAAAGCCCTTTTGATACTTTTCATGACCAAAAAGAACCCTTTTGCCACCTTTTTCATGGCACACACTAATAATACAAAAATTATATATAATTAACCAAAAATAGAATTTCAACCTGGCCTATACATTTAACCCTAGCCCTTATTCAACCTCTGTAAATAGTACAATTAGAACCTTAATTGAAAGGGGGGGGCAGGAGGCATGTATAAATCAAACACAAACCCTAGACTTGCACAAAATAACCTTAAAACACTACCCTAGGTCGAACCACACAAGACACACATACACACGCATTTCAGTCAATCACTTTGATCAAATCTAGCTTCTACGCTTCAAATCTCGAAGAATCTACTGTTGCCCTATAGTCCAAGCTGGATTCTACATTCGGATCACTAGAAAATAACTCCAGAAATCATAACGGTATGTATAAGGAACCTAATCCAGCTCCTATCATATAATTGTTTCCTAATATGTATATTGTTTCTGATTCTAAATCAAAAGGATGCATGATTAGTATTTATTTTGTGTACTTGATGTAAATTGCCATAAATTGCCATAACTCCCATAATTGCATTGATTTGCCATGATTGTCACTCTAAATCCATGTTTAGGGTATTTTAATTGCTCTTAAACATGTTATTTACATATATACGAGTTTCCACACATCTATTTATGCGTTTTTATATGTTTTGACACATTTTTTTATTGAACCGAACCGCTCCGGATCTCCGCCAGAACAAACTGACGCTACTGTCATAATAAAATGGCGCCCCCGCAACATCTTATGGCACAGCCGCCACTCTTAGTGGCGCTGTGTTTGTTTGCCTCCAGCTTCTCCAAATCTTCGTATCTATTTCCAAGTTGTATTTTCGCATTTTCGGGCTTATCCGTGCTCGGAATCACTCTCTGTTTGAACTCATGGTCTTGTAATTAGTTGTAGGTATATTTATTATAATTACCAGGTACAGTCTCAGTATGCATCCTTCTTCCATGTCAACGACAGTACGCATTGCCATGTCATCATAGGCTTCAAAGTACAACCGCCGGTCCAGCAACTTCTAGAGGCATTTCATGTTTTGTTTGGACCCGAAATTGACTCCGGTTTTGATCGGTGGACTTGTGTTGACCAGAGGAGCGACTTCTGTCTTTTGACCATATCCTAAATCTAACTGTATTGACGACCAAACGATAAACAACTGCAAACACTCCAAAAAGAGGTTTAAAAGTATTTCTTACCTTGTATGTATATAAAATGTAATTTTGGTATGTAAATATTGTTTACTGCTTTGAATGCATGTCCAAATTCATCATTAACAGAACTAATCAGATAATCTCGTTAATCTAGCTCCAAACTAATTGAATCATATAAAAATCCTAGGACTGCCATGAATATGGTAACTAGTGGTTGTATATGTATTCAAGATGCTAATTAATAAAATCAGTCTCACTTTTATATTTAGTTTAGGTTTTATGCATGCAATTAGAATAAAATCTACATATATCTATTATATGTTAGAAAGTACATGGTTAGATGCTTGTTTGTGAGTACTTACTATTTGTGCAACATGCCAGTTCAGATCGAGTCATATGCGAGTTTTAAATGTAATGTATATTTACATTTCTGCACTCTATCTTTCAACACTTTATTTTCAGTCATTTGCTTTCTAGTATTTTTATTTTTTCGGACTGCCTTGTTTTGATGAAATGCTATTTATATTTGAGATATGCATGTTAAATCAATAAAATTAATAAGCTAAGTTAAGAGTTAGGTTATGTCCATGATGGTTCCGATGATGCTGGATCTGGTCTTGATGTGGTCGGTCTGAGTGTGATCTTCAATCTACACAGAAAAGATAGGTTAGAAGGATTCGAGCCGGTGTTGGCTCGAACACCCTCCGATGCATAAGTCAGATAGACTGAATTGATAAGAGTTTAGAGTGAATATGAGTAATTAAAGGTCGGAGGGTGTTCGAGCCAACACCGGCTCGAATCCTTCTAACCTATCTTTTCTGTGTAGATTGAAGATTACACTCAGACCGGCCACATCAAGACCGGATCCAGCATCATCGGAACCATCAGTCCACGAACCTGAATCTTTTAGTTTGATGCATGATATCCCATCTATAGGCGCGTGAAGTTATCTAATCGGTAGAAAGGATAGTTCCTAGATAAGCTAAGTGACGACTCTATTTTTTAAAATAAATCAGCCGAGGTTTCCATAAGTCTAGGCGAGCCTGGCCTCCGCTCCATTCACAATAAAAATTCAATTATTAGCATTCATCACGAAATAATTTAGTTAATTTAAACTTATCAATTATAAATTCATTTTGATATTATCATGTTAATATGAGAATAACTAAACAATAGATAAATTAAAAAATCAAAATTATAAAATATAAATGAAAATAAGGATCAAAATGAATAAGATTGAATAATAGAAAAGATTATTAATAAACAAAAGCAAATATATATATAATATAATATAATATAACAAACAAAAATATTGACTTGACGAAAATGAAAATTGAAAATTATAAATATCTGTAATTAATAAATAAATCAGCAAATAAAAAACTAGAAAAATAATAAAAATATCAAATTATGGCATGCAATTACACACATTACCACTCATATTATATATTTATCATTCTTATCATAAAATACAAAACGTTTTCATTAGCATTATCCCATTAGAATAAGAACACATGTACAATTGGACATTTATTCTTCCTTCTCTATAATTAATAGCTAGCACCTATTCACTATTAACACATAAATGTTTAAAAATTTAAAAAACACATTGTAATACCCCGTATGTCTGACGTTGCCAAAGTAAGCAACGTGTCTAAATTTAAACAGTTAAAGCTGCCAGAAAAAGGAATTATCGGAAAATAATTAAATAAAAAAGACCCGAGTAGGTCGATATTAAGATTTTAATAAGAAAATATCAATATTAAAATTCCATAAATGAAATGGAATTATACTCAAAAAGGAAAATATGAAAAGGTGGATAAATTGCACTTAAACTCGAAAATTGGAAAATAAGCGTTTAATTCCCGGAAAATATAAATTATATAGATTATTGATGGGAATTAGTATTTATAAAAATAATATTGATATATTGTTTATCGATAATTATTAAAATGAGAATTGGACGAAAAATTTGGAAAAAGTGCATTTTAGCTCAAAATGAAATTTGAGCGTTTTTAGCCGAAAATTGCTAAAATAAACTATCAGAAATAGAAAAATGAGATATTAAGGTGATATTATTTATTTGAAAATAAATAATACGAAATTTGTTAAGTCCGAATGATTAAGTGATTGACGGACTAAATTGGAAGTAAGAAAAGTTTGAAAGTCAAACTCGAAGAGGTGGCAACTTCATGGGTCAATTGTAACCTTTGCCATAAATATATATACTTAGTGGAGTGAATTTTCATAGCATCCAACACATAATCTCAGCTCAAGGAGAAAAATTCGGCCATCATCTTCTTCCTTTGAAGAACCTTCATGTAAAAATTTCAAAGTGGCATAACTTCCTCAATTCAACTCCAAATCGATTGATTCTCGCGGCTACGGAAAGAGGAAAACGATACCTACTGATTGAGATCATCAAATAAAGATAAAAATCTCAGATATTGATTAGGATTTTGGCTGTAAATTTCTATTTTAGTAAGCTTGATGTTGATGATGAGTTTTAATGATAAAATTGATGTATTTGGCATGTTATTAATTGATTTAAGTTGAATTGAAGGGTGGTTTGAGTGAGCATATGAGAGTTGTGTTTGGGGTATTTGATTCTAGGGTTTGATGGAAATTAGTATGGTTGATGATGGAGTCTATTGGAGGCCTTGGAGGCCGGCGGACTTGAACCACCGTGCTTCGCACAGTGGGGCTGCGTCGTTGCAGCCATGGTGCGTTGCACCATGGCTAGAGCAGCCCCTCTCCTGCCCAAAGCAGGGGAGGCCATGTGGAAGAGAAAGGGGGCTGATTCCACCCTCCGTTGGTGGTTAATCGCATTGAATTTGACGTAAAATGTTAAGCGTTACGTAACTAGTTGCGAGCGTAACGTGAAAACCGTTTTGAATCCAACTTTGAACTAATATTTTAGCGAGTTTAAGTTGATGATAATGGCATGATTAGAGGCTGAAGTAAATGGTATAATGTTGAGTATATAGGCTGTTTTAATCGACCGAAACGTTAAAGCGATAACTTGAGAATTTGACGATATTGCTGGAATTATCGCGCTGCAAGACAGCCATATTGCAAGGGCAATATCTCGAGTTATATAGCTCCAAATTAAGTTCCGTTTGTTGTTATGAAAACTTAAGGATGTCTTCTATAAATATCTAAGTATAAGTTTCTGCTAGTTCGGCCTCTAAATGGCTCAAATAAATCAGAACATTATGTCGCGCATAGCAGTTCTGAAATTTAGGACAACCCTAAGCTATTAACTTCAGGGCCAAATTCCGACACTTTCGGGTGCTAATCTCAGTCCGAGACCTAAACGAAAGTTGTAGGCGACGTTCTGAACTTTAAGAATATCAATTTTGTTTAGAGGTTGGACTGTTTTAAGTAAACGGTTTCAATAGCCGAAGTTGGCTAGAAACCTAGTTTTGGATTAATTAATTATAGTTAGAGTGTAATTAATTCGAGCTATTATCAAATTTGTGTAGACTTGATGAGGCGACTACCAATGGAACCTGGAACTTAAAGAACGCGACATCGCTTAGCTATTATCGAAGATTATGGATAGCAAGCAGTGAGTATATTTTACTCACTCTTATTATCGTATTAAAAAAACTATTTTGTATATACTATATATATTATTATTATTATTAAATGCATCGCATTAATTATTTGAGTTGAATTGTTTGATTTGGATTATTAGCATATGATTGAATTATATTCAATTTGTTTGTTTATGGAGTGAACTACATTGTATTTGGATTGACTTGTTTGATATATGAATTGTATTACTTTGCTTATGACTTGTCGATTATTTGCCAATGTGAGTTTGTATATGATCCGAAGAAACGAGCTACCTATTGGGCGTCAATAGGCCGTGTGATCACCGGTGGTTATGAAAGTCTAGATATTCGTACATAGATACGTTTGATATGAGCTCATTAAATGTTGATCATATTTATAATTATGAAATGGAATATGTTTGGGTATCGGAAATGAGGATTATAATTGTGGCAGATACGAGGTAACTCGGTCGAACTATCTCGGGACCCGTATCTGGTGGGTAACTCGGTCGAACTATCTCGGGACCCACAACTTGGGATTAAGTCGTGGCATGATGTAACTCGGTTGAACTATCTCGGGACTATGCCACGTGGTAGCGGGTAACTCGGTCGAACTATCTCGAGACCCGGCCACTCGGACGATATGATTCGAATATGATACGGATTAGGAGAGGTTAAGGAGTTTAAGATTAAGGTTTCGATCGGATCAAATACTTGTCTTAAGTGAATTGTTTGCAATCGCTGTGATTGTATATGTTGGAATTGTTTGAAAATGTGATTGTATATTTATATTTTAAAAATGTTTTAAATGCGATGCTTATTTTGATAATATGGTAAGTAAAGTATAACTCACTCAGCTTAATAGCTGACCCCCCAATAGTGTGTTTTTCAGGTACCTAGATTCTGAACTTGGCTAGAAGTTCGTCTTTAATCGGAAGTTTTTTTTGGCTATGTACAGCCCCGACTTCCATAATTGCTGCAGTAGTGTGAAGACTGATCAGTGTCGTGGCCTATTACAGTAGTGAAATTTTATATGGTTTATAGTTATTGTCTGTTGTGTACATGTTGGTCTGGCTACGACAGTAGTGTATTGTACCACGGAGGTAAATTCCCGTGATGTAATTTCGACATAGTGGTTTATGCCGGGCTAGTACGTACATGATACGGAAACGATAAGTCCCAGCACGTTGTATGGTGTTACCAGTGTATATAAATGTATCTTTGTTTAAATGTTGCGTTTGTGAAGTCATTGTATGATTGTTTATTTGCGAAAAAGTTTTAGTGAATTTCAGGCTTGCTACGGGTTTCGGAACTACAATTCCCATTCCCTAGCGCCGGTCGCGGCCCTCGATTTTGGGTCGTGACAAAGGTGGTATCAGAGCAGTTGGTCCAGTTACCACTGCCAGTCTGTGAAAAGTGTCTTTTTGACCCTAAGTACCTAGGAACTACTGCAGCGTATAGAGTCGAGCCTTATTGACTATATATGTTTGGTTGAATTTGTTTGATGTTATAACCTGTCTATTGCCGAGTTGAACGCGTGTGTGTGAGATTGCTTAAGTGGTTAAGTGATTGTGATATGCTTAGATAGTTAGTCAAGCTTTAAGTTAGATGGTGCATATCATATATTAAATTATTGGATATTGTGGAAAAGTGGTTTGGACAGTATCACATGATTAAGTATTGTTCTTGTTCAGCATATCTGAGGAAAATGGAGCTCCGCTACATGTTGTGTCAGAAGAGGAGGAAGCGCCTCCTATTTATAAAATGGATTTCATGTAGATACTGACAAACTATCAAAGATATGTCATAATGAATATATATTAGACATTAAAGGATCCTTTGTAACTCAAGGTATAACTATTTTCCCAAAAATGGAAGTTAGTAAGGACAGTGAGAAAGACCCATCCGAAGAGGAAGCACTATGAGAGATTAACCGTGGGTACATCAGGGGTTTAGGACCCGACTTTGCTAAGACTATACGACGATGTACCTGAGTATTTTGGATCACTGTCTGCTAGAGCTCGTCGGATAGTCAGCGACCATGAGTGGAATGGCGATTCCATTTCACCTTTCTTCTTTTGACGTGAGAGACCAACATTTCTTTTTCATAGGAATCTGTTCCTAGTATTTGGCATAACCCTGCAATTTTGCACAGAGGTAGAGGCAATGCTACATGCGCTAGAGGACACATATATGGCATTGTGACCCGAGAAAGGGGTGAGTCCAGTCAGACACCCCCAAATACGAAATGATTTTTATGCCTATGTGCCAAATGTGTTTATGTGATTAAAATGTCTGTATTATTTTGTTTATTATGTGATCGATTGATATGGCATGCATTAATAGAATTGTGTATTGTTAGGATAATGCCTATAGAGATAGATTGAGAAACCCGCGTATATAGGCTTTATCCTAAACATAGTTACTTATACGATACTCAAAATTAAGAATGCATAAAATACATAACATACATAATATATATGGCGTGAAACGTAATCTCCTATATTACGTATCTATTACCACAAGGATAATAAACGATATCTGAGAAAGTATGCTATGAAAGATTGACACGTGAGCCTAAGGACTACGTGAGATAAGGATATGATCGAGATGGTGAACTATAGAGATGGATGAGTATTAAAGACGAGTAACGGGATATTCGTTTAAGCAATGCTAATAGAGGATAGCATTGGCTATAAAACACTTAGATAAGTGTTAATGGATAATGAAATTTCCAATATCAAAATCATAATAAACCCCAATAAATTATAATGAAAAGCTATTAATGTCGCAAGGTGTTTAATCTGAAGGGACTTACGATTGTTTTTAAGGAAAGAAAATTTTGTGATTTAATGGTACAATTGCGCTCAGTCATCATATGTGGCATGTCATAATCACGTTAGTAATGCATACGAGTATACATATATATATATATATATATATATATATATATATATATATATATATATATATATATATATATATATATATATATATATATATATATATATATTTTCTATATAAAATATATTTTTCAAAATGTAGATCATGCAGCATACTCGTGTCAAAAAATTTAAAACGTGATTTTATCGAGCAACTCTTTAGTGATGAGAGGTTTCATCACTCTGAGCTACAATTGTACCAATGTTTTCAAATGATTTAAAGCAAAAGTATTTGAATCGAAAGAAATGTTTGAAAGACTGGCCAGTCAAAGATGTTTGAAAAGTGTTTTGTTTTGTAAGAAACTCAGATGTAAAGCCCTGCGACAATAATAATAAAAGATTCTTGACCAACAAGAATGAACATATATGATAAAACACACCCCAATATAAGCATTGAGCCCTAATAATAATAAGATAATATCGAGATAATCGATGTAAGGCATGAAATATATCGATAAGGTACCTATAATTGGTACTTACTCAGGAATGAGATGGGGTAGACATAAAAAGTGTACAGCGAAAAGAAAATAAAACATAAAAGACCCGAAGCGAATACGGGCCATGGAAAATACCATGTAAGGATGAGAACAATCGAATAATACGTGTATAACGCCTAGTACTCGATAAGAACACAAACGTGGAAGGAGCAGATCGTAGTAAGGTAGTTTGATGAAAGACATCTAATATGAAGAGTGAAGAAGTAAGATAAGAGGATATGAATTTGGAATAACCGCAAACAAAAAGAGTCAAATGTAAGAGTTCGACATAAGCATAAGGTCGACCTTACTGATAAATTAGATGTCATTATGAGTCTGATATAAAGATATACGCACGATCAAGGATGCAATACGGCAACGAATGCGAGAAGGGAGTAGGTTTACCTCCTATCGATAGACGATATTGGAGATATCAAAACAAGAAGTACAAGATGATCGGAAAATACGATAAAATGAAAATAATAACTTCAACGGACGATGGTAAAGGAATTAATAGTTGTATGTTCGTAAGAACCAAGAAGTATCATGTACAACATGTACATTGGAATGAGATGGATAAAGTGATCGAGAAGCATTGGAATAGGAACAAATAAACAAGAAACATAACAAGGAAACGAAAGGATTACATCAAACAATGGTAAAGGTATTACCAGTCAGATGTGGGCGATTGAAGTGAAAAGATTGAGAAATAAGAGTTGCGCCATAAAAGATGAACGCGACACATGTTAAAGGATGTATTGAGAGCATTCAACTTCATGGGATTCAACACTAGAGGACCATGAAGTAGATATTGATATAAAAGGAAAGATTTCCTATATACCATCAGGTCTTAATAAGGATATCAGATATAAGATCGTACAAGTTTAACTGTGAAGTCAACAGTTAATAAACGGTTAAGTCAGAATATCACAGCGAAAGTGTAAAAGGAAAATATAAGTATAGACATGATCGAATACGAGAAAGATGAGAAACATCAAGGAAAATGATGTCGGATTCCGATAAACTTTAAAAGTTTATACGATGCGAAACAAGGATAGAAACTATCAAGGATAGTATAGCCTAACAAGAAGATGTTAGGGTTAAGATTAAGATTTGAGAAATGATCGAAAGGAGACCGATAGAATTATTATGGAATAATAATTCATTGCAAATAGCGAAGAACGTAAACGACTAAAGGACAAGGAAAGACATAGTTTGGGAATAAGAAATACATGTTAATAATGACATATCGAGAGATAGATTGAGATTAAGGAGGAGAACCAAAAGAACGACGTTAATTGAGTATAAGATAATAAGTTACGCATTGTTTGGTTCAGAAAAAACATGGTAACCCGAAAATCAAGGACTAAGATACGAGATAAAATAAAGGATAAACCTTATACTTAGTATGAATAGTATAAATGCACGTTAAGTAGAGATGTTAAGAAGGAATTTCCAAAGCAAGGTAGATTGGAATTGGCAACGATATAACGCAATTCCAAATTAGCTCATGAAGCTATTTTTCGGGCGAATTTCGGACCCCGAAAATTAGTGGTGTTTTTAATCGAAATCAATGGATATAAGTAAATGACATTGCATAGATCAAATTTGGATAATTTGATCATGACATTATTCAATTGGATTAATTATTTTTCACTCTCAAAGACGAGCCGAAAACATGAGTTAACCTAAGGGTAAAAGTATGGCTAGTAGCCAATTTTGAGGACGATTTCGGACATTAAGGAATTGTCGAAAGGAAATTTGGTCTTAATGAAAGTTGTAGACGGGATAGAAAAATATAGGGATACTGAATTTAATTCAGAGTTAAACGTTTTTAAACGCTTGGTTCATCGACTTGAATAGCGGCCTATAAAACCTACAAGTGCAGTCTCAAAACTACCTCAAGGAGGCGGTTTCAGCGCAAGTTTTCGACTTCATCGAGCATTATTTTGACTCGATGTTCAAACAAAAGTTGGAGATAGCATTGCGGACTATAAATTTATCAATTTTATTTGACAAACGAGCTACTCGATATAAGTGACTTTAAGGGTCAAAATTGACCAGAAGAGCAATTTTGGATAAATAACTTAAAATATTAAGTTATTTAATTAAACTGTTATAAATTAATCAAATACGATTTTGATTAATAACTAAAGATATTAAAAAGGACGTCTTAAGGTTGTATCAAGTATGATACAATACAAATACGACATGCAGAGTAATGAGGAAAGAACGATGAACATGAGCATATTCAAATGAGACATTAGCAGATGGCGGGAATAAATTTCCAACCTATAATAAGTGAGATCGGTTTATAACGGAAAGTGAGTGTGAAGCAGTTACGTGAGAACGCAGGAGTTATGCAATAGTTGAAGTGACAAGCATACACGCCACTAATGTGATAAAGCGGACAATATAAGGAGATGGTAAAATCTTTACCGAATAAAATAATTTAGCTATAAGAAAATTCGAGGACGAATTTTTATAAGGGGGGAAGAATATAATACCCCGTATGTCTGACGTTGCCAAAGTAAGCAACGTGTCTAAATTTAAACAGTTAAAGCTGCCAGAAAAGGAATTATCGGAAAATAATTAAATAAAAAAGACCCGAGTAGGTCGATATTAAGATTTTAATAAGAAAATATCAATATTAAAATTCCATAAATGAAATGGAATTATACTCAAAAAGGAAAATATGAAAAGGTGGATAAATTGCACTTAAACTCGAAAATTGGAAAATAAGCGTTTAATTCCCGGAAAATATAAATTATATAGATTATTGATGGGAATTAGTATTTATAAAAATAATATTGATATATTGATTATCGATAATTATTAAAATGAGAATTGGACGAAAAATTTGGAAAAAGTGCATTTTAGCTCAAAATGAAATTTGAGCGTTTTTAGCCGAAAATTGCTAAAATAAACTATCAGAAATAGAAAAATGAGATATTAAGGTGATATTATTTATTTGAAAATAAATAATACGAAATTTGTTAAGTCCGAATGATTAAGTGATTGACGGACTAAATTGGAAGTAAGAAAAGTTTGAAAGTCAAACTCGAAGAGGTGGCAACTTCATGGGTCAATTGTAACCTTTGCCATAAATATATATACTTAGTGGAGTGAATTTTCATAGCATCCAACACATAATCTCATCTCAAGGAGAAAAATTCGGCCATCATCTTCTTCCTTTGAAGAACCTTCATGTAAAAATTTCAAAGTGGCATAACTTCCTCAATTCAACTCCAAATCGATTGATTCTCGCGGCTACGGAAAGAGGAAAACGATACCTACTGATTGAGATCATCAAATCAAGGTAAAAATCTCAGATATTGATTAGGATTTTGGCTGTAAATTTCTATTTTAGTAAGCTTGATGTTGATGATGAGTTTTAATGATAAAATTGATGTATTTGGCATGTTATTAATTGATTTAAGTTGAATTGAAGGGTGGTTTGAGTGAGCATATGAGATTTGTGTTTGGGGTATTTGATTCTAGGGTTTGATGGAAATTAGTATGGTTGATGATGGAGTCTATTGGAGGCCTTGGAGGCCGGCGGACTTGAACCACCGTGCTTCGCACAGTGGGGCTGCGTCGTTGCAGCCATGGTGCGTTGCACCATGGCTAGAGCAGCCCCTCTCCTGCCCAAAGCAGGGGAGGCCATGTGGAAGAGAAAGGGGGCTGATTCCACCCTCCGTTGGTGGTTAATCGCATTGAATTTGACGTAAAATGTTAAGCGTTACGTAACTAGTTGCGAGCGTAACGTGAAAACCGTTTTGAATCCAACTTTGAACTAATATTTTAGCGAGTTTAAGTTGATGATAATGGCATGATTAGAGGCTGAAGTAAATGGTATAATATTGAGTATATAGGCTGTTTTAATCGACCGAAACGTTAAAGCGATAACTTGAGAATTTGACGATATTGCTGGAATTATCGCGCTGCAAGACAGCCATATTGCAAGGGCAATATCTCGAGTTATATAGCTCCAAATTAAGTTCAGTTTGTTGTTATGAAAACTTAAGGATGTCTTCTATAAATATCTAAGTATAAGTTTCTGCTAGTTCGGCCTCTAAATGGCTCAAATAAATCAGAACATTATGTCGCGCATAGCAGTTCTGAAATTTAGGACAACCCTAAGCTATTAACTTCAGGGCCAAATTCCGACACTTTCGGGTGCTAATCTCAGTCCGAGACCTAAACGAAAGTTGTAGGCGACGTTCTGAACTTTAAGAATATCAATTTTGTTTAGAGGTTGGACTGTTTTAAGTAAACGGTTTCAATAGCCGAAGTTGGCTAGAAACCTAGTTTTGGATTAATTAATTATAGTTAGAGTGTAATTAATTCGAGCTATTATCAAATTTGTGTAGACTTGATGAGGCGACTACCAATGGAACCTGGAACTTAAAGAACGCGACATCGCTTAGCTATTATCGAAGATTATGGATAGCAAGCAGTGAGTATATTTTACTCACTCTTATTATCGTATTAAAAAAACTATTTTGTATATACTATATATATTATTATTATTATTAAATGCATCGCATTAATTATTTGAGTTGAATTGTTTGATTTGGATTATTGGCATATGATTGAATTATATTCAATTTGTTTGTTTATGGAGTGAACTACATTGTATTGGATTGACTTGTTTGATGATAACAACACAAAGGAACAAACCCGAAATAGCACACAAACCGAGCAGATCATGACAAGAAACCAATCCAACTAAATCAAACAGAACACCATATACCATCTCGGCCACCAGACAAGATATATAAAGTTACCACCTCGGTCATACCGAGCATCATACATACCATCTCAGTCACCGAACGCCATACGTAAAAGTACCATATCGGCCGAACTGAACACCATATATACCATCTCGGTCACCGAACGCCACACGTAAAGGTACCATCTCGGCCGAACCGAGCAACATGTACACCGCCTCGGTGCCATCCGAGTTTACCCTCAACCAGACACAACGACAAACTTGTCAGAACGTACCCTGACATTCTAGACAACATCTGCACAAGACAAAGAGAACAAAATCAGGTCTGTCGGCCAGACAAAGAGAAACAACACACATAGTATAAAAGGCTAGGAAAAAGTAGGTAAAAAGGTTAATTCTCTTTCTCTCTCTAATACTTTTAGCCTCTTTTCACTTCTTATTCTTTCTCTCACTAAAGCAGTTACTAATTAGACCGTCGGAGTGGTTTGCCGGAATCCCCTTCCGGCACCCTTCTCACGGTTGTTTTGTGCCTTGTAGGAACGGCCTTGAAGTGTCCAACGGAGCTAGCCACGATTCAAGATCACTAGTTATCATTTGGCGCCGTCTGTGGGAAAGAAAATAAGAAAGCTTCCCCCTTTCTATCCTTTTGGAAACTAATAGGATGAGCAGAATAGAAGGAGATGATCCTGCAATCGGAGACAATAATACGCAAAGCAGTAGAACGGGAGAGGGACTCAACGCTCCACCGAGAAGAGCTGGTGGTGAAAGCTCGTTTTGCCCGGTCACTACATCGATGGTGGGCGTTCACCCGAGTCCTATGTCGGGGATTACTACTTATTACCCGTGGGGAATGCCGTCGTCAAGTAACGTTCCTCCAACATCATACTCCACCCCTACGCACCAAACCACTCAAACCTTCTTACGACCAGGCGTAACCCCCATCAACCTCACATTCACCCCAAACGCCACCCCCACACCTGGGCAAGCCACCCCAGAAGTCCAAAATCCTACACCAGCACAAATTCAAGAATACATCGAATTTCATACTCGGCAGCTAGCTTTCCTCCAACAGGTACAACAGGTCCATACTCGACCAACAGCCCCAACTGCAACCCAGGATAACATTACCACTCCGCCGTACATACCAACCGCACCACCTCACCCACAGGAATTCTACCAAGGCCAAAAAACACCCGAGGAAGCAAACCGCGAGAAAAATCCGCGAGAACAAAACCCAGAACCAACACA
Source organism: Mercurialis annua (assembly GCF_937616625.2). NCBI lineage: Eukaryota > Viridiplantae > Streptophyta > Magnoliopsida > Malpighiales > Euphorbiaceae > Mercurialis > Mercurialis annua. The sequence continues at coordinate 13,921,021 of NC_065574.1, forward strand.
GACCGGACATAAAACTCCAGAGGGGCATAAAAAGACACTAAAACGGGTGGAGATCGAGGAGAGCGTACACAGTTCGGGCGCTGATTCCCCAAAGAAAAAGAACCTGGAGCAAGAAATCACCGAAAGGGTGAGAACCGAGATGGAGAAATTTAGAAGAAAAGAGCCGAAAAACACAAGCTTCCTGAACATCGGAAACCCTCTGTCGGCAGAAATACGAGAAGAACCCTTCCCCTTAAACTACAAAACACCGCAGTTAGACGATTACAATGGAACAGGGGACCCGATCACGCACTTGAGCTGTTTCCAAGTGGTCATGATGGTACAATGTTTGTCCGAAGCAGCTGTCTGCAAACTTTTCCCGACCACCCTAAAAGGACCAGCGGCCATCTGGTATCAAAGCCTAAAAGAAGGCTCCATCCGAAGCTTCGACGAGCTGGCAAGAGCTTTCCGAACACATTTCGCACCGAGCATACAACGAAAGAAAAAGTCCAGTGACTTAAAACTCTGCTACCAGAAGCCAGGAGAAAGTCTGCTGAGTTACATCGGCCGATTCAACGCAGAAGCGGTCGAAGTGGGAAATTTGAATGATGATACTGTGATAGACGCAATGAAAGACAACACAACAATGATGGCCTTCCGGGATAACCTGATAACAAACCCGGTACAAACTTACTCCCAGCTGATGGACCGAGCCTGGAACTACATAAATTTAGACGAAGAACAGCGGCGAAAAGCCGCACAAACTACAACATCGTTCCGAACACCGAGGCCTAACTTCGATCAAAGTGCCAGGCACGATAGATTCGGACCAAGGAACCAACAACAAGCCGGTCCGCCGCGAGCAGACCCACACCGACCAGTAAAAGTAGAAGACCAAGCTTTCATTCCACTCAATACCCCGAGATCACACATCTTGATGTGGATACAAAATAACAATGAGCCAGTGAGATACCCACCCAAACTACAATATGAGGGAGACAGGAAAAAATATTGTCAGTTCCATGACGGTCACGGCCATGTTACCGACGAATGCGGAAGCTTGAAAAAAGAAATCGACCGTTTGGTACAAGTCGGTCGGTTAAAAGACTTTGTAGCACAGAGCAAAAATTACAACTCGGGAGGAAGAAACCAAAGGGATAACAATGGAAAAAGAGAGGAAGCACCGCCACCGAAAAGACAAAACGTGTCAGGAATAATCAACACAATAGCAGGCGGAATGGCAGACCCGGAATATAAACGAGGAAGACGGAAAAGGCAGAAGATGGTAATGAACATATCAATGGCGAAAACTATGCCAGAAGTAAGCTTCGGTCCAACTGACGGGGAAGGAATAGATTTTCCTCACCAGGACCCGCTGGTAATCTCGGGTTTGATAGAAAATTTTTGGGTGATGAGACAATTGGTAGACGAAGGAAGCTCAGTTAACCTAATCACGAAGCAGGCATACCTCGGAATCGGCTGCTCAATACTGAATCTTAAACCAGTCAAAACCCCCTTAGTTGGCCTAGGGGGAACACCGGTACAAGCCGAAGGAGTAGCAGAATTAACGGTAGAGCTGGGGAAAGAAAACGGATCCAAAGAAGGAGGCCTGGTCGGCATCACTAAGAAATTTAAAACACTGTTCATGGTTGTTGACATGCCACTTGCTTACAACGTCATTCTCGGCCGACCTATGTTGTACAGCACAGGAGCGGTCACATGCATTAAATACTTGTGTATGAAGATACCAACCGAGGAAGGAGTGGTAACAGTCAGGGGAAGGCAGGACATAGCCAAGCAGTGCTACTTGGTATCGATGGAAGCGGTATCAGAGACACTGGCCATTGAAACAATGGAGATACCAGACTCGGATGAAGGAAAGCTCGAACCACACGGAAAGATAGAAAGAGTTAGCCTGGCAGGTATAACACCCAGATCGGTCCAAGTAGGCGCAGAACTACCTAAGCCAGTAAAACAGGAGATAACCGACATGCTAATCAGAAACGAAGTCGAATTTGTCAATACACCAGGTGAAATAGAGGGAGTCGACCCGGCCATAATATCACATAAACTCAATGTCGACCCAAAACACAAACCAGTCAAACAAAAGAAAAGAGCTTTCGCAATAGACAGACAGATCGCCATCAGAGCCGAGGTAGACAAACTGCTAGCGGCAGGTTTCATCAGAAGAGTATATTATCCGGAGTGGCTATCCAATGTCGTGCTCATAAAAAAGCCGAACGGAAAGTGGAGACTGTGCATAGATTTCACAGATCTAAACCGAGCATGCCCAAAAGACAGCTACCCCTTGCCAAACATCGACCAGTTGGTCGACTCAACCAGCGGCTACGAAGTGTACTCGTTCATAGACGCAGCCCAAGGATACCACCAAATCCCAATGCACAAAGACGATGAAGAAAAAACAAGCTTTGTTACCGACAACGGCACATACTGCTACAAACAAATGCCATTCGGACTAAAAAATGCAGGGGCAACATATCAGCGTCTAATGAATTTCGTGTTCAAAGACCAGATCGGTCGCAATATGGAAGTTTACGTAGACGACATCATCGTCAAGCCCAAAAAAGTAGAAGATCATGCGAGAGACTTGGAAGAAGTCTTTACAAAGCTTAAAAAATACAAACTCAAGCTAAATCCAGACAAGTGCGCCTTCGGAGTCCCAGCAGGAAAATTCCTAGGATATCTCATCTCCCAGAAGGGTATCGAGGTAAACCCAGAAAAAACAAAAGTAATCCTAGATATGAAGGCGCCAAAATCAGCTAAAGAAGTGCAGAAGCTAAATGGAAAAATCACAGCCCTCGGCCGATTCGTGTCCAACTCGGCCAAAAGATGTCTCCCATTCTTTAAAACATTGAGAAATGCAAAAAAGTTCGAGTGGACCGATGAATGCCAACAATCTTTCGAAGAACTCAAGAAATTCCTGAGTTCACCACCATTGCTCGGAAGGCCGGAAACCGGAGAAGTACTATACCTATACTTAAGTGTCACTAATGAAACAGTGGCATCGGTACTAGTGAAGGAGGAATTGACTGAGCAAAAGCCGGTATACTACACGAGCAAGGTGTTGAAAGGTCCCGAGATCCGATACAGTAAAATTGAGAAGTTTGCACTCGCATTGGTTTTAACAGTGGAAAAGCTAAAAAGATACTTTCAAGCTCACACGGTCGTATTCCGAACAAACCAACCCCTACGAAAAGCACTGGCAAGACCGGAAACATCAGGACGGCTAATCAATTGGTCGGTCATGATAGGATCGTACGACATCAAATACGAGCCGCGAACAGCAATGAAAGCCCAGATCTTAGCCGACTTTGTAGCCGAAACAACAACACACGACCAACCCACCGAAGTAGACAAGGGTCTTACCAGCTGGACACTACAGGTCGATGGGGCATCAAATATAACCGGAGCCGGAGCAGGCATAATACTAAGAGGACCACACAAAATCAAAATGCAACACTCAATCCACCTAAATTTCCCAGCAACCAACAATGCAGCAGAGTATGAGGCTTTGATAAATGGGCTAAGGATGGCTACAGTAGTGAAGACTGAATATGTCAAAATCCAGAGTGACTCTCAGCTAGTGGTTAATCAGGTACTCGGGACATACGAGGTGAAGGACCCAGAAATGAAAAAATACGTAGACCGGGTGAAAGAGCTACTTACAAAAATTACCGAAGAAGGCGGGAAATGGGAGTTGGAGCAAGTCCCCAGGGAAGAAAACACCGAAGCAGACACACTAGCAAAGGCAGGAGCATCCAGAGAGATAATGCCGAGCATACCATGCTCAGTTCAAAACTTCAGCAGTATCCAAAATCCTGAAGCCACATTCCTCATAAACCCTTTAGATCAGTGGATGGAACACATCATTTCATACATCGAGAATGGAATTCTGCCCGAAGATAACAAAGCAGCAAAGAAAGTAAAACGCCGAGCACCACACTTCTCATACCGAGACGGGACTCTGTACAAAAAATCCTTCTCACACCCCTGGTCCAGATGCCTCACAGTAGAAGAAGGGAAATATGTATTGGCTGAGATACACGAAGGGATATGTGGGAGTCACATCTCGCATCTAGCTCTCTGCCGAAAAGCTGTTTTACAAGGTTACTACTGGCCGACACTGGCACAAGACGCAGCAAACCTGGTACAAAAATGCGAAAAATGTCAGTACCACCAAAACGTCCACCATCAGCCAACAGCGGAACAAAACCCAATAGTAAGCCCTTGGCCATTCAGCATGTGGGGAATAGACATTGTCGGGCCTTTTCCAACGGCAAGTGGACAGCGAAAATTCCTGATAGTAGCAGTTGACCACTTCTCAAAATGGGTAGAGGCCGAAGCTGTGTCCACCATAACAGAAGCGCGAGTTCGAAGCTTCGTCCGAAGAGAAATCATCTGTCGTTTTGGGATTCCAAAAACCATCATAACCGACAATGGAAAGCAGTTCGACAACAAAAACTTCAGAGAGTTCTGCAATGAAAAAGGAATTGACCTAAGGTTCACTTCGGTCACCCACCCACAAAGCAACGGAATGACAGAAGTCACCAATCGGACCATTGTTAATGGCCTGAAAAAACGCCTCGACGAAGCTAAAGGTCGATGGGCCGACGAGATACACAATGTACTATGGTCATACAGAACCACCCCAAAAGCTGGCACAGGAAGAACACCATACAGTTTGACCTATGGGTGCGAAGCAATGGTACCAGTCGAAATTGGCATGCCCACCATCAGAGTACAATACTTCGACGAACAACAAAACGAAGAAAACACCAAAATTTGCCTCGATCTGCTAGAAGAAAGAAGAGATCAAGCATTAATGCACATCGAAGCATACAAACAAAGGATGGCAACGTATCATAACAAACGAGTCAAACCTTTGACATTCGAAGTAGGCGACCTGGTACTACGACGAGCTGATATAGCAAGAGGAAATGCAGGCATCTCTAAGCTCGGAGCTAATTGGGAAGGGCCTTACCAAATAAAGAAAGTGGGAAAAGGTGGAGCCTATCACTTAACCTACATGTCCGGAAGAGACCTACCAAGAACCTGGAATGCCAGAGTTCTCAAAAGATTCTACCAGTAGACAACATTCAGTTAATCGAGTCTGTCAGGGGTTTTTTCACTTGCATTTAGGTCAAAGTCAGCTGTAGGCCCAAAATGCAAGTTTTTCCCCTATCAATAAAGAACAAAAAGAAAAGAAAAACTGAGTCAAACCATAGCATAACTTAACAGAATTCAAAGCTATTGCTTAAAACTGAGCTAAGTCATAACTTAACGGAATTCAAAGCTATTGCTTAAAACCGAGTTAAGTCATAACTTAACGGAATTCAAAGCTATTGCTTAAAACCGAGTTAAGTCATAACTTAACGGAATTCAAAGCTATTGCTTAAAACCAAGTTAAGTCATAACTTAACAGAATTCAAAGCTATTGCTTAAAACCGAGTTAAGTCATAACTTAACGGAATTCAAAGCTATTGCTTAAAACCGAGTTAAGTCATAACTTAACGGAATTCAAAGCTATTGCTTAAAACCAAGTTAAGTCATAACTTAACAGAATTCAAAGCTATTGCTTAAAACCGAGTTAAGTCATAACTTAACAGAATTCAAAGCTATTGCCTAAAACCAAGTTAAGTCATAACTTGACAGAATTCAAAACTATTGCTTAAAACCGAGTTAAGTCATAACTTAACAAAATTCAAAGCTATCGCTTAAAACCGAATTAGATCACAGCTTAACAAAAATCAAAACTATAAATCAAAACCGAGTAGGACCATATTTTAAAGGATAGTGCTTAAAACCAGACGAAGACACAACTCAAAACAAACAGGGAAACCGATCTATTACTTGTCAAGAAAAGAAACACCACACTTCACAAAAAATAAACCGATATATTACTTGGCAAAAATTCGTTACAAAACAAAGATCCTAATCTATTACAGCATTACTAACATGCTCCGGAACCGACAAGCCAGCCCCGGAGGAAGTCCCATCATTCTCGCTTAAACCAGCTTCCTCATAATGACGAACTTCAAGCTGCACAGTCGGAGACGAGGTAATAACAACATCATCGTTTTTCTCAGCATCCCTCTGCGGAACAACAACATCAGCCGACTCAATCAAAACAACATCGGTCTTCTCGGTCAGACCATCATCAGCACCACGAGTCGGCAAATCATCCCTAACAAGAGGGGCACCATCTTCAAGCTCTCTCCTCAGCTCAGCAGCAAACTCCTCAGCACATCGTTCGGCATCAGCCACCTCATTTGCCTTCGCAAGATTTCGTTCATCCTGAATCTTCTGATACATGCCCTCCATGTCAAGATACAGGCAAATAGGATCAACATCAGCTCGGAGAAGCGGCCCAACACGCTCCTTCAGGTCATCCTCCATGGCATCGGTTAGATGAGCAAACTCCCTCATCATATCGTCCCGTTGAGTTTCCACGATTTTGGTGGTATCATCGAGAATATCATGCAAACGCATGTAACTATTATGATGACCCTCAATCGTTTCCTGGAAGGCAGCCTTCTCCTTCTCAAAAGCCTCGTTTAGCTGCTCCCGAAGCTGCTCTTTCTCCTTATCAAAAGCCTCCCTCGCAAGAGCAAGCTCGGCTTTTTCCTTCTTCAAAAGAGAGACCTCCTCGCTCAGCTTCTCAATCTTAGCATTGAAGCTCTCGGTGTTGCTCGTCAAGACGGACTCAACATTAGCCCTCTGAATCTGCTCTTTCTCCAAATCAGCAACAGCCGTGGTCAGCTTCTCCCGATCCAAGGAAGCTTGAGCAGTCAAGTCTTCTTGAAAGGACCGTGCGCCCAGAAGATGGTTTATCAACTGCATAAACCGACCAAAAAGTTAATAAAATTTCTTAAAATAAAACCCAAAATTATTATCAGAAAAGACATACCTGAAAAGAAAGGGACACGCTGGTGTCAAGAAAATCCTTGGGCGAAGTGGCCGCCAGCGCCTCCCGGTCCCGAGGAAGAGACACCATCTTCCCCAGAAAAACCGAAGTCGATAAAGAATCAACAGAATCTTCCATCGACTTGGATTTCAGATACCGAGCAAGAAACCGAGGAGACAGCCTCACTTCATCCTGAGCAGCAGGAGCAGCCCCCGATTCAACCAGTTTGGCCTTTTTATTCGGAGGAGACAGCGTCTTCTCCTTCTCGGGTGCACTCAAACCCACAACAACGTCAGTGCCGCCGACGAAGGCCACATCATCCTTCACTGGTGCAGCCAAGGAGGGCCCCTTCCCCTTATCCAAAATTTTTCGCTTCAACGGTTTGGCAGGAGGAGGCACGGAAGCCAAAGGAATAGCCGGGGTTATGGTTTTTCCCACCGGTTTTGGCTCATCCTTGCCTTTAGCAGTAGAACCTTTAGCAGCAGCACCACCACCCTTCCGCCGAGCAGCGTTAAAAGCACTCATGTTAAACACTGGCAAACACAAAAAAATATATATTAGCACACCAATAAAAAACAACACACCAAAATAAAGCACGACAGAAAACCGAGAACAACCTTCCCGCTTCGGGTCAAATTTAACAAGAGGCAGTTTCGGTATAAGGGAGTAAGTATTTATGGGACCAGTCGTCTTCAAAACGTCCTGGAGAAGCCTATGGTTCTCATTCCCCGCAGCATCCCGCCTCAACAGAGTCACGGGAGAGGCACATAACCACCGCTGCGGCAAGTCGGCAAAGGCGGTGGGATGATAGATCCGAAACCAATCCTCCCTAATCCTCTTAACCGAAGTAGACACTTTCTCTATTACATGCCTAGGTTCCGATTTAAGAATCTTGAAAGTAGAAAAATCATAGGCACCGCCAAAAATAAGGCCATAAATACTGGCAAACAGCTCTACCGAGAAAGGAATCCTACGACGTCGGCATAACCGACGAAGACACAAGAAATGCCTAATACCATTCGGGTGAAACTGACTAAGAGGCATATTATAAAATTTTAAAAAGGCCACTAAATCGGTTTGAAGAGGAATACGAACACCCGAATGAAGGTGTTCCACACTCACCACTATATAATCTGGCCCGGCCAGATCATTTATTGTTAGACCAGGAGGGGACAGTTCAAACCGATACCCCTCACGGAGGTTTATTTGAGAAACGAGATAATCTAAATACCCCTGGTTCATCTCGGCAAAAGCATTTTCCATCCTAACTCTCTGAGACTCAGCAGTCTTACTACTCCTAGGCCTAGCTCGTCTCGGTTTAACAAAGGAGGTCGCTTCCGAACAACCTACATCCTCTACCTTACGAAGGATCTCAACGGACTCCCCCTTGGCCGAGTCAGAAGGCTCGGCCTCTGATTTATTTCCCCCCGAAGTACACCCGTCCGAGTTACACTCCTCATCAACAATCTCCACAAAATCATTCTGGGAATCCTCCACAGAAGACATTATTTGAAAAAATATAAACACAAAATCAAACAATCAACAACCCACCTATACTAACCCAGAAGAAAGAACACTCAAGAACACTCAAGAACGCGAAGAACAAACAGAAAAAAGATGAAGAAATAGCAATAAACAAGATCAAAACCAAAGAAAATAGGCAACTTACTAATGAATATCTTCAAAAACACGAAAGGAGACACCAACGAAGGAAAGACAAACGAGAGCAAAAGGAGAGAAAAGAAAATCAGCAAATAAGAGAAAAGGCTTTTTATAAGAACCGAAACAGGGCAACTGAATTGTATCATTTGATATATGAATTGTATTACTTTGCTTATGACTTGTCGATTATTTGCCAATGTGAGTTTGTATATGATCCGAAGAAACGAGCTACCTATTGGGTGTCAATAGGCCGTGTGATCACCGGTGGTTATGAAAGTCTAGATATTCGTACATAGATACGTTTGATATGAGCTCATTAAATGTTGATCATATTTATAATTATGAAATGGAATATGTTTGGGTATCGGAAATGAGGATTATAATTGTGGCAGATACGAGGTAACTCGGTCGAACTATCTCGGGACCCGTATCTGGTGGGTAACTCAGTCGAACTATCTCGGGACCCACAACTTGGGATTAAGTCGTGGCATGATGTAACTCGGTTGAACTATCTCGGGACTATGCCTCGTGGTAGCGGGTAACTCGGTCGAACTATCTCGGGACCCGGCCACTCGGACGATATGATTCGAATATGATACGGATTAGGAGAGGTTAAGGAGTTTAAGATTAAGGTTTCGATCAGATCAAATACTTGTCTTAAGTGAATTGTTTGCAATCGCTGTGATTGTATATGTTGGAATTGTTTGAAAATGTGATTGTATATTTATATTTTAAAAATGTTTTAAATGCGATGCTTATTTTGATAATATGGTAAGTAAAGTATAACTCACTCAGCTTAATAGCTGACCCCCCAATAGTGTGTTTTTCAGGTACCTAGATTCTGAACTTGGCTAGAAGTTCGTCTTTAATCGGAAGTTTTTTTGGCTATGTACAGCCCCGACTTCCATAATTGCTGCAGTAGTGTGAAGACTGACCAGTGTCGTGGCCTATTACAGTAGTGAAATTTTATATGGTTTATAGTTATTGTCTGTTGTGTACATGTTGGTCTGGCTACGACAGTAGTGTATTGTACCACGGAGGTAAATTCCCGTGATGTAATTTCGACATAGTGGTTTATGCCGGGCTAGTACGTACATGATACGGAAACGATAAGTCCCAGCACGTTGTATGGTGTTACCAGTGTATATAAATGTATCTTTGTTTAAATGTTGCGTTTGTGAAGTCATTGTATGATTGTTTATTTGCGAAAAAGTTTTAGTGAATTTCAGGCTTGCTACGGGTTTCGGAACTACAATTCCCATTCCCTAGCGCCGGTCGCGGCCCTCGATTTTGGGTCGTGACACACATGAATTTTTATTTTAGAAAAATTGTTCTCAATAAACTGACGCGCTTCAGGTTTGATGTGTGACCTGACGTGTGTCAAGCCATGCAGGGCTGACCTATGTCAGCCCTGCTGACTCATGCATGATGCAGGAGTCCCTTTCTTAATAAAAGTTCTTTTTTATTTTAATAAATATTTACTTAAATAATAAATGTTTATATAAATATAAATTTAATTTTAATTTTAATAGTAACAATATAAATATATATATTAAAGATATTAACTAATTTTAAAAATATAAAAATTCACAAATAAAATAATTTAAAATATGTATTAACGATATATCTATTTAACATATTTTAAGAATATATATTTCATGTATAAAATATGTATCAGCAATGTATCTATTAAGTATATTTTAAAAAAAATCGTGTATAAATTTAGTAAAAATATAAATATTATATATTAATTACGTATCGGAGATGTATCAAATATGTATGAAAAATATATATGTATTACATTATAAAAAAAATTCAACACGTTTCAAAAATGTATTTAATATGTATAGAAAAATATATATATATTCAAACTTTTAAAAAAATGTATATAAAAAAAGAGTTCGAACGATCGAATATGTATTAGATATATATCGACAATGTATCAGAAATGTACTGAAGAAGCAAATAAGAAAAAGAGTTCGAACGATCGAATATGTATCAAATATATATCGACAATATATCAAATATGTATCGGAAATGTAACAAAAATGTATCAAATATGTATCAGAAAAGTATCAAATATTGTGTATCAAACACGTATCAGAGCAGTACCAAATATTTTAGAAATGAGATATTAACCCACCTATGCATCGTTTAACTTTTATTTTTAAAAAATAATAAATCAATAATTATGTAATATATCTGAGATGTATCAGAAATATATTTAAAATGTATCTGAAATGTATCAAAGATGTATTCGCTCTATAAAATCTACATTTAATATTTAATCTATTTAATAATATTTAAAATAAAAATTAATTTATATATTTAATAATTTATCTTAGGCTAACCAGATTTTTGAAAAATAGAAAATGTATTCTTATGTAGGTTTATGGGTTCAGTGTACTGCTTGGCAGTTATGCATGCTCTTTGTGCTTCTCTCCACTTTTTCTCTTGATAGACGCTTTCTAACAGAGCATTTTCTCTCACTTTCTATCTTATTTTTTCGGTCATAACACAAACAACAAATATGCAAGAAAATAAATAAATTTAAGTGAATAAACTTTCTTTCTATATGAATAACTATACCAACTTAAGAACTTCATGTTATATTATAGGCTTCAAGTTTGACCCTATCAAACCATTATTATATTTAATTTTGATATGAAGTATAAACCAAAACTCAATTCTGATCTTATTCCTCTCTTTTTTTCTTTGTAAACCATCCTACTCTTTCTTCGTAAACCAATCTGTTTTGCTTCCTAAGGTAGATTTTTATTTATAATTGTTGAGTTAAAAAAAAACATGGGTTCCGTTCGAATTGTCTGGATAATTGCTTTTGCATTTCTCATAATAGAAACAAAAAAAATGAGAAATGATTGATAGTGGGGCTTAAATAATAAGAGGCTCAATTTTCCTATCAACCTTTGCTTCTGTCTCAGTCTTATAAAACAACAGCGGAGTTTCCGAATATGAAATCGACTTTGCCAGCGATGAAACAATTCAAGAAAAAATTGACAGTTTGAGTGGACGTAAAGGGCATCTTGATAGGCTGATGAAGAAAAAGAACCGGTAGAGAAAAACTAGACACCGGCGATGGTAGGCGAGAGAGGAATTAGATATTACAAAATATGTATCAGTTGGTGAGAGAGGAAGAAGGAACTGGTGGTGCAGTTAAAGAAACAAGGTGGGACACTTGTAAGTTTGAGAGTAAGATGGCATTGGGTGAAAACAAATAAGGAATTTTGGTATTAATGTTAAGATAATGGTACAAATGTAAAGTCTATAGGTTATATTGTATATGATGAAAAAAAACATACGGTTTATAATTTTTCTTGTTATTTTCTCAAAAAACTAGGGATGGCAAAAGAAACTAGTGAAACCGATTAAGCGAACCAAAACTGAAAAATCGAAAAAAAAAAATATGATTAATCGGTCAATGAGTTTGGATTTAGGTTTTAAATTTAAATTTTTATAATTGATGGTTTAGAATTTAGGATTTGGAATTTAAAAAACCACAGTTAGTCAGTTAATAAATAATATGTATTTTTAATAAATCATAATTCTATATATATATATATATATATATTTATATATACTATAAAAAATAAATAATTAAAATAAAATGCATTTTTTAATCTACAGACATAAAAATCCTAAACATAAAAATATATGTAAAAGATATTTCATTTAGGAATATATTGATATTTTTAGAAAATAATTCTATGAAAAATACTTTATAAAAACTTCAATCTCCTTAATAAAATAATAATTTAATGGAATGGAAATATATAAGATTATATATAAATAATGAACAGTTTACATATATTTGATTGTTACAAATTATAGTTTTAAATATTTGAATTGATACACCTATTCACAAAAATAGTTTAAATTTTTATATATTTTTGAATTTCTAAAGCTTCTTCTTTGTTTGTTATAAAAATTAAATAGAATGGAATTAATTTTTTTTTATTAGACTATGCTTACTATTGTATTCTATAAATTTTATTTTATTTTAGTCTAATTTTTTTAATGGTTATATAGATAAAAAACGAACTGTTTTAAATGGTTAACCGACTTAATGGTTAACCGTATTAAATTATAGATTTAGGTTTTTAACCTTAAAAATCATAACTATTATGGACCGATTTGTAAATTAGACTTATTTACACAAACTATTACTTTTTATAAACTTAATTTCATAATTACGCTTCCATCTTTGCTTTTCAAAAAAATACAATTTCTTCTTTTCTTTTTTAATTTTTATACTTTTTCTTTTAGACAACTACTAATTACTTCTCTAATTCCTTCATAAACTAATTCTTTCAATTCCAAAGCCTTTTCTTATTTTATCTCACTGCCGCCAAATTCACCTCAAATTTTCTTTTTCTAGGGTTTTTGTGAGTGAAATATTCTCTCCTTGGCCGCAAAATCAAATCAACATGGCAGAGATGGAGAGCCTGTATTGCCTCCTGCTAAGCAAGATTCTTCGACCGATCCGGAATTATCCGATGGAAAAAAACCTAAGATCAACGACGGCGAGGATGCTGAAATTTGGGAGTATGCTGATTTGATGGGATCGGCAGCAACATATCATTCTTTAGATTCAGATTTGGTGAATTGCTCCTTCAGATCCGTCATCCTAATTGCAATCGGAGATCGTTACAACCGCCGTCCTCTTCTTCTTCACGAATCGCAACTGCCATCCTCCTCTGCTTCATGAATCGCAACCGCCATCTTTGACTTTCTCTCTTCTTCGTCATTCAATGATGCTTCAATCAGTAGCCACCTTTATCCACCAGAATCAGCAGCGGCACCACCTCGTCCTTCCAAAAGAAATCATCATTACTAACTGATTGTGCGAAGATTGGTTGTTCTGCAATGGTTAACCTGGGGTAAACCATTGGCTGTTCTGCTATGATCATCTTAATTTTCATGTAATTTACTATGTTTTGTCACCTGTGTATCTGTTCTTATTTTTCTTTTCGGCAGCCGTCAGTGGCTTAATTTTTCTATTGACGGTAGCCACCCCTTTTGTTTATGTTATTTTAATTTCACTGAATATAATAAATCGCCAATTCTTTTTCATTTTTCTGACGGATTAAAATTTATCACGAAGCGCAATTCAATTATCAAGAAACGACGATAGATTGAAGATCTTTCAGTAACAAAATGGATTCGTCTGTGATCTATACTAGTTTTATTTATTTTTTATTGTTTGTCTTTTTTATGAATGTTTTACTTTGTCCTTTCTTTATGAAAGATTTGTTGTCCTTTCTCTGTGAAAGATTTGTTGTCTTTTTTTTAGAAGGAGTTGTTATCTCTTTTTTAGAAGGAGTTATATCAAGTGTTGATTGAATCGGATGCTGTGAATTTGTAGGTGTTTGGAGAAGTTTGAACGAAGAGTGATTGAAGACTGCACTTAATTCGCGAAACAGTTATTAATTTATTTTTATTTTCGTAAGTAAGGTCCGCGAATCAGGCAGCATGCTGCCAGTTCCATGTCAGGTCATCGGGTTTAAATTTTTAAATTATCCCGAATTATTTACAAATGTAACTGTTTCATATTCAATTTAACGAGATCCGATGAATTAAAAAAAAACTTGAATTGTGCATTTTAAACAAACTGATTTTTACAAAAAATTAATAATTTTATTTTTAGTATACCGCTAGTGAACCGTGAGTAAACCGTGAGTAAACCGTTGATAAACTTATAGTTAATTAATTTTTAGTATATCGTTAATAATTTTTTAGTAAATTTAAATTGTGCATTTAAAACATAAATTATTTTCTAGTATACCGTCAGTAACCTATTAGTATACCACTGGTTAGCCAAAATCGTATTTTTGAGATTAAAAATATATTTGTGAGAATAATAAAAGTTACTTTTGCAAATAAAAAAGTATAAATTGTATTTTTCAAAAAAAACTTTGACGTTGTAATTTTGAAAATATTTTACCTTTCTATAAACACTAATTTAAAGAGGTCTATAAATTACCCTCGTAAACCGGTTTATCCGGTCCATGCCCACGCCTAGAAAAAAACGGGAAATAATTTATAGGTTTGACAAATTAATGTGAATATCATTTGAGTAAGATTTTTAATGTAGCTAGGAAAACGTTCTAACTACATCATGCACAATTTCACAAGGCACATAAAAAGCAAAATTAAGCATTTTTAAAAACGTTAATTAATTAAATACATTACTGAAAAAACTAATTATGAGAAATTAAAAAAGGAAATTGATAATGTTGGTGCTTCAAGCGGAACTCTGCGAGCTCTTGATGGTCTCGAAACAGCTTGTAGTCGCGGTTATCGTCATATTATTTTGGAAATGGATAACAAGCTTGTCGTGGACAGCTTGAACAACAACAATATCAGAATTAATGCCAATACCAATATCGTGAATGCCATCATGAATATGTTAAGGAAAGAGTGGAGTGTTTCTATCCATCATGTTCATAGGGAGGGAAATCGTTGCGCCGATAGAATGGTCAACCTTAGTTACATCCACAATGTTGGTATGCTTCAGTACGAGACCATGCCGATAGAGATTAGTAGATGTATCGCTGAAGATCTTGCAGGAGTTTCTATTCCTCGCATGTGCAGAAGGACTTAAGTTCTTTTTTTCTTTTTTTTTTGGTTTTGGCCATTCTCCTGTAATAAAAAAAAAGCAAAATTAGTAATAGAGTTTTTTTTAGAATCGTTAATTAATTAAGTACATTACTGAAAAAACTAATTATGAGAAATTAAAAAAGGAAATTGATAATGTTGGCTTCTATTCAAAGTAGTGCCTTTTGAGTCACTCAATCAAGAGTCCACTTTTTCTTCCTTTCATCTGATTTAGCAGAGAAGTGGCCGTTTGGTGCGTGAATTTGTTGTAAATGAAAATCAAAGACAGCAATAAGGAGAAATTCCACACGGTACTAATTTATTTCATAAGGAAATATATTTTGCCATAAGTTTTTTCATTAATTAAATTTTAAAACAGATTACCAGTTACTCTTTGAATAACTTTATAAAAATATTAAGTACTGTTTTATTGAGGCCGAATAATTCTAAGAGATCAGACATTTAACAAAAGTCTATATCATATTCTCATTTTTAATATTTTTCTATTATGGCCCAAATTATACTATATATATTGTTTCGGAAATATCTAAGACAAAAAAATGTATCTTGGCGTTGAAGTGGCTATGTATTTGCCACTCATAAAAAGAAGTCTACATGATAATTTATTATATATAAAAGGCCAAACCCATCCTCAGGTCCCTCTACTCTTCACTATTTTTTCAATAGGTCCTTCTACTTCAATTTGTTATTTATATGTCCCTCTACTTAAATATTTTTAGTCAGTACGTCCCTCGATGGATGGAATATAGAGAGTGGTTCTCACTCTCTGTTATTGAGAGTGAAAAAAATTGATGACATTAAATAATGTCTAGGTGGCATAAATTAAGGGCTTATTCATTCAAAATCTTAACTTAAAAATTAAATTGTAATATTAACTAAAATTAATGGCAAAACAATAAATTTTCCATCTTCTTCCTCTTTCTATTGTTCAACTTTACAAACCGTATCTGACCTTATCTTTTTATCAAATTTGCAGTTCAAAACCAAAATTACACAAGAAATTAATAAGAATCACTTTCTAACTTTATTAATCACACATCATTTCAATAAAAAATGAAAACAATAAAACCTAACTCTATTCCTAAAAAATCACAACCACCGCCACCCATTTTTATTTTTCGGACATCAACACTTCTTCTTCGCAGCGGTATTGACGGCGATCTGTAGCTTCCGACAAGCTAGTTTGCGACCTTGTCTTCACCTGCGGCAGCTGTGGTTTCTTCTTCAACCAGCAATCTCCAACAAACGGCGGCCAATAGCTCGCCGGCAGAAGAAGCAAATTGTTCGTCATCAACAGAAATGTCTCTGTCTTTCCCCACAGCAACTCTTGTTCTTACCCAGCAGCTGCAGCTCCTTTTTATTCGCACTCGCCATTTCCGATTCAAAAGTATTGGTCGTTATCGTCTTCTCTCTTTACCATTTGGTTCAACTTACTAATTCTGGATCTACTTGCTTTAAGCCTTCAACGAGCATGTAAAATTAAAAACAAAACTCTAAACCAAAAAATCTAGGAGCCACAATTGAATTTGAAAAATTTGGGATAGGGTTTATTTAGAGAAGATGATATGACATGGGCTATGTGGATTTATTGAGGTGGTTAAATAACAATTTCGGTCCTTCAAATTGTTTTTTATTTTTAAAATTAATGGTGACATGTCATTAGTTAACAGAAGTTTTATTATTTAACGGAACTTTTATTAGTTAACGGAGAGTGTATCACACTCTCTGCATTCCATCCGTGTAGGGGTATAATAACAACGAAAATGAAAGTACAGGGATACGAAAACGTCAAATTGAAGTATAGGGACCTAATGAAAAAAAGGTGAAGAGTAGAGGGACCCCGAAATGGGTTTGGCCTATATAAAACTAACTTAAGAAAAAAAACATAATGATATAAAATTTAATTATAAATTCGTACTGCAAGTTTACACTAGACCAAAGTTTTATATGTCATGGTCTTTATTTTAAGGGTTAATTGTCTATAAAATCATGATCTTTGCAAGTTTCAAAAATAATTGTAGACACCACCTTTCATTTTTTTCAATATTATCATGGACACATTTTTTGGTGAAAATTTTGCTTACTTGGACAGCCGATGCCACGTGTCATGCCACGTCAGCAAAAATGCCACTAAAAATCACCAATGTTATTTTTGAAAAAAATGAAAAGTGGTGTCTATAATTGACACGTTCAAAGTTTATGTTATTTTTAAAACTTGGCGCAAAAGTCATGATTTTATATGTAATAACCCTTATTTTAATGATACCATCTAGACTCTTTTTTCATAAGTAACAAATACGTGATGTGGCACCTGAGTGCCAAATCAGATGTGGCACGCGTCTTTTTCATTTCGAACATTTTTAAAATAATATAATATTGTACTATAATCGAGAGATTTAGAAGAGCGATATATAATAATAACATTCGTTAAACGTTTAACATTTTAGCTAAAAAAATAGTTACGCTTTTAAAAAAAATGGGATTAGTAACATATACTCTGTGTATATCAATTTTTCATTCGATTTATAAATTAATTAATTATAATTAATACATTTTTGAAATTAATAAAAATTAAATTGATTTAAAAATATAAAATTTAAAATAGAAGAATAATTTTTAAAAATTTAAAGAAAATAAATAAATTTAGAGCCAAATGTAAACAAAATAAAAATATATCATTACTTTAAAAATATATAAATATAAATATTATTAAAAATAGGTTATATTTATTGGTAGTTCCATTTTTTGCCTTTTTTTTATTAAATAAAAAATCTAATGGTATAAAAAAATTAGAAAATTTATAATAAATTAATCGAAACAATTTAACTTTTTGATCGATCTGCTTTTATAAATTCTCCTAAATATTGCTAAATTAACATAATAGAATAAGACATATAAAATAATTTCCCAAAAAAATAAATAAAAAGATTATTTAGAATATTAATGGAAGAAAATGAAAAGTTGAAATAAACTGTAGAAGATTTTCTAGCATGGCTCTATGAATAAAGCATGAATGCGGTCTAAATATGCATAAATACAAGAAATAAAAAAAATTGTCGGGGTAGATTGTATTATGGAAATATCACGATCAAGTTATTATCATTGAAAGGAGGTTTAACCTATTATAAAGTTCTGGTATTATTGGATTTTATTTCTTTTGGTCCTTAAAAAACTTTTTACATTTAAATAGTCCTTTAGCTATTTAATTTATACACTTATTGTTTCTTGATGGATGAAATGAAACTACAAAAAAAAAAACTTGTCATTGTTTTAATTGCATGAAACAACAAAGTTTTATGCCTAAAGGATCATACGTATGTAAAATAAATAGTTAAAAAAATCAATTAAATATAAAAAAATTGTTCGAAAATCAAATGAAATAAAAAGTAATCGTACAAAAAACGTTATAATGGATTTAGTCTTTAAAAGAGATATCCCTTAATAAAACACCATGTTGACTTACAACTACATACATGTTCTGATTTATTAGAAAAGAAATGAATACACAAATACAACACATAAGGTTGTACAAATACAAATTGAACGCAACCATACCTATGTTTCAATATATAAAGCCATTATTAGATACTAAGGTACAACAAATAAATAAAAAATGAAAGGAAATACATTTTTTACATGTCTAATGACCATCTATTTTTTAAGTGCAAAAGCTCATGAAGAATACTATAACAAAACAAAATTTGATATTCGTATGAAGCAAAAAATAACCAAACTTTATTTCTTTCACCATGAAATTTATGGTGGAAAAAACCCAACTACTGTTCAAATAGCTCAAGCCAATTCAACCAACAACCAAATTAGTTTTGGTAAGCTTTATGTTGTTAATAGCTTTATGTTGAAGTAATAACCAGTCAAGCCGATGAAACTGAAGGAGTCAGTCGTTCTTTACTTGGATTATGGATTAAACAAAGGAAAATTTAAAGGAAGTTCGTTTGTCATTATTTCACGATATTTTTTTCCAGATTCGAGACACGAGCTTGCAGTTGTTGGTGGGAGAGAAAAGTTTCGGATGGCTACAGGTTTTGCTAAGATTCGATCTGTTTATCTTAATGCCACTGAGACGTATAATATTGATAAATATGTTGTTACCTTGTATCATTACTAAAGATATGGTCGGGTTTGATGTGTTCAAAAATTACAAACATTTGCTTGTGAAGTTAATTATAACCAAACATTTTAAAATCATTTCATTTAGCTAATTTTGGGAGTTTGTGCGTCAATTATATCGGATTTGAAAAATAATATTTTTTGTCAAATTTAGGTCCTTGAAATGGCTACCTAATTGACTAAAAAAATTGATTACTTTTAAAAATGGCTATACTAAAACCGGCTAAATGAGGTGATTTTAAAGGTTTGGTTAAAATTTACTAAAATTTGATATTTTTTTAAGACATTAAAAATAAAATATTATGATAAAATTTCTATTACTATTTTACTAAATATCATATTATAATAGTTCTTTTATTGTAATTAATTAATCTTTGTAATAGTAAGAGACCTATTTGTTTTTAGAAATATTAAATTAATAATTGAAAGCTTAAATCTTTTGGTGAATTAGTTATTTGTTAAGGTAATAAGACCTTTGTGTTTGAAAGATCTAGAGTTTGACCTTGAACAACTTGCAACTAATTATTTAAATATTAATGATAAAATTACACTATATTAGAGGAAAAAACCTCACCTTTTAGCTCTAATTCGTTTCCTCATCTTCAAAAATCGTCAATCGTTGTTTAAATTTTCACCTTTCGTCTTTCAATCGCACCCTCAATGTATTAAATTGACATATTTTCATTTAGAAAAAAATTCAAATCAATATTTTATATTTTAATACATATTTTAAATAGTCCTCAATATTAAAATTTAAACAATTTAACCATTTCCTCTAAAAAAATTGTTTTAAATTTTAACTTTTTCTCCTAAAAAGTGAGGGGGTTCTCAAAAGATAAGCCTATAATTCGAGGATTTTTTTTAAGAATGTCAGTTGACCAAAAAATGTATTATTTCTTTGTAATTTTAAAAGTTTAAAAATTATATTAATTTTTAATTAAAAAACAAGAACCTTTTCTAATTTAACCAATTTATATCATTTAAACTATGAACCCATTAAACTACTGAAATCCATACCTGACAAAAAATTTACGTCAAAGGGGGAAAATTCTTGCAACCCCACAATCGGAATCGATGAAAAACAGACCCATACGGGTCTATTCTTCACGGGACAGTCGGAATCGATTAAGAACAGATCCGTTGGTTCTATTCTTCATCATGAAGAACAGATCCCACTGGGTCTGTTCTTCTTCGTATAGCAAGGGTGGTCAGATTGTTTTATTTCGGGTGGTGGCCGAATTTTTTGAAAGTTGAAGAAGATGAACAATAATTTTTAGGAATTTCTTATTAATTAACTTATTTGATTAGATAGATTTAATTAGGTTAGTTAGGGAAAAAGGGCAGAAAAATTCTAAATTTTTATTAATTAGTCTTACTTAATTAGGATTGACTAAGGTTTTATTTAAGGTTAATTAGTGTTAATTTCTATAATTTAGCAATCCCACTCTATTGTTTTGGTTAAAAGAGTGAAATCAATCTGCTTTTGCATAGTTATGTGATAATTTGATCCGATTTTACGAATTTGGACTTATTTGATATTTCGTGCTATTTAAGGATCTGTTTCTATATTTTACTCAATATAAAATCGACATTATCTATAAGCACAATTCTGATATGAGAAATTTCTTTCTAAGTCTAGTTTCAATACAAGTGGAATAACCACAACTGGATTATTATAAATAAAAGGATTAATTCCATTTAAAATCATCACATTTACATTTTTTTTCATTTTAATCACGTCCTTTAAAAAGTGTCAAATAAAATCACTACCTTTCATTTTTTTTCAAATCTATCACGAATGTGAAAATTCGATGTATCTTTGTTGACTCGACAACCGGAATCAACAAGAAAAGAGTAAGGGGAATGTATTTTGTGTGTTAACGGGCATTAGTCAGATTAAAATATTTATTTGGAAGGAAAAAGATATCGAATTTTACTCATCGATGATAGATTTGCAAAAAAATGAAAGGTGATGATTTTATTTGATACTTTTTAAAGAACGTGATTAAAATAAAAAAATGTATAAAAATAATGATTTTATATGAAATTAATCCTAAATAAAATTATACTAAATAAAATTATACTACAATTTATTATGCAACACGGTCAAATTGTACAAAATGTTTTCTCCAAATTAACTATCCAAATGAATGAAGTAGCCTCAGTTTTGAATCCAAAAGGTTCTAGATAACATCCTACATATTTCGCAAAACCAGATTTCATAGAATTTCGAGCCATACAACTCAAGATAGGAAAAACATATAGAAGCTACTCAACATTGAAATTTGGACAGTAATCACCAAATACAATCCATCACTTGTTATTAACCCTAATTTACACGTTATTAATGAAAGTGAAATAATTTTATATTCACTAAAGTTTTAATCCTCTAATATGGATCAATTATGTTTTCTCCCAATACCAAAACCTCATTAAACAAATTAAAAAGTGACGAAAGAACTTACTAATTTAGCTTTTTAATCACTACAAATCTTTTATTCTAGCATTTTAAAAAGGTTTATGTTTAAATCTCTAGAGTTTGTTTTTGGGTTTCATAAAGATAATAAGGATTTTAACTAAATAAAATTTAAAAATATATGTCGTGCTGAAAAATGGCTAAAGAACTATTTTGGTCCCTCAAAGTATTAAAAAAAGCTTTTAGAGCTATGAAGTTTAAATTTTTGTAAATAGTGTACACCTCTTTTTTGGACAGGTAGGAATATGGGAATGAAACCTCCAATGATGATTTCTAGAGACACCCGTTTGAGTGACGAGCTAACATTCTTCTTATCAGATTGACATATAGCGGCAAATTTGAAGGACTTAAGCGTATTTTTCGCAAATAGCCAATAAATAATCCAAAAGGATTGTGATAAAAGTCTAAGCAATTGGACTAAATGGGCAATTTGTAGGTTTGACAAACCAAATTGCCCAAAATCCGACCTTAGTGGCCCCGAAAGCTTTTTTGACATTTTTAAGGACCAAACAGCCTTTTAGCCACTTTTTTTCATGACGTACACTGATAACCCCAAAATTATATTTTAATTAATCTAAAATAAGAGTTTTAACCTAATCAAAACCCTAACTAACCTTATCCCTGGCTAACCCTATACGCTATAAAAACCACCTTATGTGTACATAGATAGGGTGTGGACAATTATTATCATAATTAAATAATTTAAAATATTATTGTTATTTAAGAACCCTAAATTTTCAGCCACCAACAACCTGCATGCCAAATTTCGGGTTCGTTTTAACTCAGAATTAACTTCGGTTTGAATCTGCAAACCTGTACCAATCAGAAGAAGAACTTCCGTAGTTTTCCCGGATCCAGATTCCGACTATATAGACAAACAGATGATAGACAACTGTTAGACATTATGGATCTTTAAGGTTTCAAATTATTTCTAACCTTACATGTATTTTAACAGTAAATGTGTATGCCTATATTATTTACCGCTTTCCAAAACATTGTCCAGATCCACTATTTAACGGGATTAATAACATAACCATGTTATTAGCTCTAAATTTAGTAAATCGCCTAGAAATTTTAAGATTACCTTGAAAATATAATTAGAGGTTGTGTAGATATTAAAAACAACTGAATTAAAATCATTCTCAGATAGACATTCGGTTTAGGCCTTGTGCATAATAAATAAATAAAATCAACCTCTGTTTGTTATATGATAGAAACCCCAAGATTAGATGTTTGAGGAGAATTTGCTACATGTTCACATGCTAGTCCAGATCGAGTCACATATGTGTCTCACATGATTTGCAGCTTTCCAGACTTGTTTACTTTTCAGCACCATTATCATCTGGACAGTTTGTATGATTGAAATGAGGTATACCGATATTGCCCAGTAAATGAATGTAATTGATAAGTCAAGTACAAGAGTTTTGATTGTGTCCATCGAATCCGGTCTTTTATTCCGATACACGATGGTCTCATCCATAAGCGTGTGGGATTTTCTAGTTAGTATAAAAGACATTTCCTACCTAATCTAGGTGGCGACTCCATTTTTAAAAAAACTTAACCTGATTCAAAATCAGCAACAAGTCTAGGAGAGCGCCCCCGAAACCCGCTCCACTCACAATACTATTTGTTGGACCAAATCCTTTTCGATCCTTATAGGAACTATCGCTGATCGATTAGGAACTTCCTAGCGAGAATCGAAAAATCGCATTTTCGACTAGTTACAGTAGGTTTTCGCACCCGCTACACCCTCTTCATCGCGGGCGCGACACCTTAATCGCGAGCGCTATAGGCTTGCATCACGGGCACGACATTTGTGCTGACCAAACCCCTTAGAGTTTTGACTTGGATCACGGGTACAACACTTATGACTGTTTGAGCCCCTACGGCTATTTCTGAGCACCCCATTAAAGTGCTAACACTTGGCTCAAGCCTATTGGAGGATTCCTTTAGAATCAAATATCACGGGCGCTACATACCCATCACGTGCGCAACCTGCCTGCTGCCAACACAATTAATGTCATCTTTCTAGATGAATTTGAGGAGAGTTGTTGGGGGTTATAAAACCCCACAACCACCACATTTATATGGTTAGACACTCTAAGTACAACAACAACTACAAGCAATTAAATTAAACTCTTTTTTCATTTATTGTGATAAATTATTTGATCTCTTTTCTTTATTGTTTATAATCACTACTTTTATTTATCATTTAGTTTTTGTAGGTTTGTGATAAGGCTTGAAAAATCACTTAGTGATTTTGTGTTTAACTCTAGAGAAATACTCTTTGTAATTAGTTAGGAGTTGAGCTTAAAACACCCCCCATTAGTGGATTAATTACAAAGCTCAATCTTTGATTGAGCAGTGGAGTGAAATCGATTTGTGATTCGAACTACTCTAAATCTATTGTGTTCTTTTTTCTATCTCTCAAACACTTAACCAAACCCTAACCAAATTTTAATTTCTAAAATAATATTATTCACCCCTCGTCTAAAGTAGTATTTGGGATTTCACTATTTTCATATAAATTTATCATATATTACACATAAACGATTTAGGTAATAAAAATAAATTAAAATTCTTGTTCCAAAATAGTTTCAAAAACATCCCTTTTCAAAATAGAATATACAACAAGCATATATCATATATATATATATATATATATATATATATATATATATATATATATATATATATATATATATATATATATACACAGTATCATTTTAGTCGAATTACAAAAAGCTCTGATACCACTATTGAATTTTCTAGGTTTATAACGCATCAGAAATTTCAAAAATATTTTCAAAATCTAAAACAAGATCCATGTAATTCAATAAGATTGACATAATTTTATATTAAAACTAATCGAATGGTGAATTTCAAAACAGTTGTTTTAAAAAGAAGAGAAGTGATTCACTTCGGTGGCATCTTGTCTCGAGTTTTTAGTATCTTTTGCAGACCAAAACGTCTTCAAAAAAATACATCCTTTAAATATATCCACACGAATAAACTTCTTTTAAATAAGTGTTTATGTGCTAACACTTTTGCTCTCCCAAAACAATCAAAAATTGTGTATGTTTATGAAATAATTGACTGTGTTTTTCAACATATGAAAACACTTAAACTAAATCTTATAGCTAATGAAGTGTATTTATACATATACAACTCTATTAGGGTTTAGTTATAAAAACGTGTTTCAACCCATTTGAAACACTTTATTTTTTATCTCCTTATTTAATATATATTTATTTTCACCAAAAATATAATCTTCTAAAGATATTAATATAAGATAACACTTATCTTATAAAAAAAACAAAGTTATATATAAATTAATAATTATATAATTAACATAACTCTTATCTTAAATAACAACAATTATTCATCATATATATATATATATATATATATATATATATATATATATATATATATATATATATATATATATATATATATATATATATATATATTATCACATTTCTTTGGACTTATAAAAAGCCATATTTATTTGGGTTTTTTTATACAAAATACTATTTTTTACAACATTTATTTTTGTACCATCTTTCTTAAATTTTTATATTCATACCAACTTTTTTTCTTATACTATTTTAAAAAATATATATTTTTTATACTAATTTTCATTTTTCACCATTATATTTTTGCATTTAATATTTATTATATATTTAATTTATTTATTTATTTTATTTTTTCTGGATTTTGACTTTTTTTTTACTATTGACATTTGTCGTCAGTTTTTATCAACATAATATCAATACAATATCAATAACATAATAAACCAGCTAATATTAATTTTTAAATCTTTTTTATATGAGTTTTACTTTTAAATATTTTTTAATCTTTACTTTTGCTCATTTTTAACCAGTATTTTTTATTTACAATATTTAATTTTTTCGTACATCAACATAAAATCAACACAATGTCAATCAATAAGCAACATGTAATAAACTAATTAATTTAAATTTTTAAATTTTTTGCACTAATTTTATTCTTTTAAGCATTATTTCAATTTAATTTAATTTTTTTATTTTATTTCACGTACAATATCGTTCTTTTTACTAATGTTAAAATTAAAACATCAGCACAATATCAACAAAATGTCAATACAATATCAATACTGTAATATTACAATAATTTAACATTATCAATAAAAAAAAGCAGTATCTCATACAAAATTAACCAAAAATCAACAACATATAATAAATTGACTATTTTAAATTTTAAAATTCTTTTACACTAATTCTACACAATATCAATATTATTATAATAGTCCAACATCAATAAAAATATCATCATCTCATACTCTTCTGATTTATCTTCTTTGCCTTTAAACTTAAAAACATCACACAAACGGACCATATGTTCATTGTAGAATGATCAGTGTAGATTAATTTGATTAAAATTATATTTTTTTTAATCTAAACCGTTTATTTTATAATAAACGGTATAAATCATGAATATAACCCCCTCAAGTCCATTTGAAGTTGAGGGAGTCCCAATCCAAAATTTATGGGTTGATACTTGATAGTTGACCTTTACAATAATAAATGATAGTTAATTAAATAAAAGAAAACAATTAATGACCATTTCATAAAAAAAAAAATCAATGACAATTTGATTCAAAAATATCAATAAATAACAATGAAAGAATAAATAAAAGAACACCGACCGAGGATTCCCGGAATTACAGCAAAGAGAGCAGACACCCGCGCAAATCTCCCAAACAAACAAAAAACCTCATTGATTCACTCATCGGATTGATTTCATTATGATATGCAGATGGAAAATCAGAGGCTGATTCTTACTAATGCAACTTCATCACCAACACGAAGATCGTATCTTGATTATATTGAGCACCCTGTTTCAAAGCTTGACACTCTTGCCGGCGTCGCCATTAAATATGGCGTTGAGGTAAAAAAAAAATTATGGGTTCTGAATTTTATGTCTAATAATTACAAAATTTGTTATCTTTCTAGGTTTAAATGACAATTTTGTTATGATTTGTTTTGCAGGTGGCGGATATTAGGAAAATGAATGGTTTGGTGAGTGATCTTCAAATGTTTGCTCTTAAATCACTTCAGATTCCATTGCCTGGAAGACATCCACCATCGTCTTCTTTATCCAATGGTCACCATAATTCTCCAAGGTATTAACTTTGTTTTGAATCACATTTTCATATCAAAGTAGGGATTTATTAGATCAAGTCTGTGGAAATGTTGTAATTTTTTCACCTGTTGCTTATCAGCTGTGTTGTACAAAAACTTTTCCAAACTTTCATTTTCGGGTTTCATTTCATTTTTCTTTCTAAAGTAACTTAAGTATGAAATTTAAATATTTATAACATGTTGTTTTTTAAAAATATATTTTGCCTTTTTCTGTTTTGATATTTCCCATTTCGGCATTTTCCTGATACATAGCTTATCAGCATTTGAACTAGGAATCTTATAATTAACATTAGAACTTCTCTGGGCTGTCATACCACTGTCTTACCACAAAGTTTACGACTATGCCATGGTGTTTTGCTTGACTCGCTTGCATGGATCACGTAACAGCTACCGGGAGAAGTGGCAGGAAACTATGGCTGCAGTCTTGCTAGCTGTAGGGAGATTCCAGAAGGCTTATTACATTTCTTCTTAGCTCTTTATCAGTGTCTGTTTGAAACAGGGATCAACGTTCCTATGACCGCCACAACACAACCATCATGCCTTGGTGGTGATTGCTGCATTGATTTTTGTAGCGATAAGGTGGAAATATTGTGCTTACTGTCCCTTATAGCTGCATGATTTATATTAGTAAGGCTTTAGATTTGATGTCATAAGCTTAACTTTTCAGTTAAGCTGTCTTGGACTTGCTTGCTTCCCTTTGCTCTTTATCAAATATTTTCTTATCCCCCTTGATTGTAAAGCTATGACATTTACAAAACAGTTAAACTGCGTGAAGTGCCGCATTTGTTTTCTTGCTCTTGTCGTTGGTAGTATTTATTATGTTTCTCATTCTCCAAAGGATTTTTCTATTTTGTACAGTTGGCATTTACATGCTGAAGCACTCTTAGATCTAAGATTTTTTTTTTGTTTTGCAGACAGCAGGCGTCAAACGGCCATTCTGGCCTCTTTGATTCATTTCAATCCTTGAAGCTTAATTCTTCAAAGAGGGAGGTTTCTCAGGCCATGAGTTCCTTACGAGGTTATTATGGACTTGAGCCAATAACAGATCCAGAGAGTTCTATAGCTCTTGAAATGGCAGACTGTTTAAAAGGAGATTTTGACAATGAGGAAGACGTTCAGTATCTTAGACCTCTACCGGCTACAAATAGACCTCTGAGTGTCAACCGGAAATCTAAGAGCTTATTAAATGGTTTTCTAGACGAGAACAATGGACTGGCTGACAGCCAGCTTTCTACGGAGACGAGTGAAATTGATTCAGAAAAATGGAATGAGAAATTACTTAGACGGCGTCAAAAGTCTGAAACTGACTTCACTTCCATGTGCCCTGAAACACTCATGAGAGAGGACAGCTACGGAGGTGCAAGTTCTGCTATCAAAGGAAAGAGCTTAGCTCCGAGATCCAAAGCAGCAAGTCGAACTGTTACGACAATTGATACTGAAATAAGCACTTATACTGATTTGCCTACAAATGGTGGATTTTCTAGCGTAAGAAAGTCATCAAGTACATCAAGCTTGCAGGACCAGGACAGTGCTTCCATCTGGCCAACATCCAAATGGAATTTGAAACCAGACTTGCAAGCCCTTTCAGCTGCAGCCACAAGGCCAATCTTTGACGGATTGCCAAAACCGGCTACTAACCGAAGAAACAAAGCTGCTTGATTAGCTATCATACTTTATTGATACCCAAGTCTACATAATCAATTTTGATCAAATATTTTGGCAGGTAATACATTTCTATTTCTCAAAGGGTAAATAGAAAATCGACTAGAAAACTGTTAGCATAATAGGTTTGCACATATTTTTCCCAGACTCCCAGCAGTTTGATACAAGATATATGTTCATATAAATCCAATTTTCAGATTTGTGAGTGGTCTATTTTTATAACTGTGTAGGTTTTCCCAGGACTATAATTGGGTGAAGTAATGCCATTTAAATTCCTTCTGTAATTCGGAAGTGCATCATACGCTTTTTTCCCTCTGTAATTCCATATGATCGTGTTCATGTAATTCCATATGATCGTGGTACATGAAGTAAAAGACGTAATTTTACGTATTATGGCACATTTCTCACCAAAATGTATATACACAAAGAATAGTTAAGTGTATACGTGTGAAAATGTGCATTAAATATGTACAACTAAAGGAGAATTGATTGAAACAGTGTTTTAAAAACCTGACCGGCAGGTCAGACCGGTCGAACCAGGATCCGGTCAATGGTCCAATTCAAAAAAACAGAAATCTGGTTGAATAGGATTGGACCGTTTTGGACGGAATTGAACGGGACGAACTGGTCATTGAACCGGTTGGACCGCTGTCAAACCGAATGAAGAGAATTAGTGACGAAAAAATTTGTCGCTAAAAATTCAAAATCTGTCGCTAATTTTTTTTTTTTTTAGGTTGAACCTGTTTAATCAAGAACTGGTGGCGAACCACCAGATTAGTTTTTGAAACACTGGATTGAAATAATATTATGTATCAAAATCTTCTAATACATTTGCTTGTCCTTAAACAAACTAAAAATTGTCATTTTAAAGCAAACATGCAAGCCTCCTACTAATGATTAAGAGAGAAAAATACAATTTATTTATACACTAAATTAAGACATTAAACATCAGAATTATTTTTAGCAATCATAAGAAAACTAAAATTCACTTAACATAAAGAGGTTACACATAAATTTGTATATTGAATATTAGTTGTAAGTAATAAATACTTACTCTAATAATATGATGGTGTAAAACTATCTCACATATGTGGGTGGATAATAGACATCAGAGGAACCTAAACTATTGCTATATTTCATTTTGAAACGAAGGATCACTTTACTTTCAAATTTGGCACAAAATATCAAAAACGTCCAAATTAAAAAAACCGTATCACTTTTATCCTGAACTTGGCAAAACCGGTTCAAATACACCCCTATTCTGATGTGTCACTTTAATTAGAGAGTGGGATTTTACATTTGAAATAATTAACTCTAATTAACTCTAATTAACTTAATCTAATTAAATATTTAACCCTAATTAATCTAAAACCCATCTTCTTCATCCTCCACCACCACTATCCCTCCACCTCCATCAACCAACTCCAAAAATCCATCAACCACTGCCGAACCCATAAATAACCGCCCAAAACACCACCCACCGCCAGCAAATTCTCAGTAGAGATGAACTCAGTGACGAACTGAGTTCGTCTCTGACTGAGACTGAATTGTCTCTCATCTGAGAGACGATATCTGAGTTAATAGAATTATTTGTATAAATTTTATTGAGTTAATTACATATAAAATTATAATCTTTGCACCAAATTTTAATAGCATAAACTTTAAAACGTGTCAATCACAAACACCGTCTTTTATTTCTTTTTAAATTAACATCGGCAATTTTTAATGGCATTTTTTCTGACGTGGCATGACACATGAAAGACCCATCGGGTGTCTAAGTCTGTAAAATTTCACCAAAAAAATATGTTTATGATAAAATTGAAAAGAAATGAAAGATGGTGTCTGAGATTGACATATTTTAAAATCATATTATTTTTAAAATTTGATACAAACATTATAATTTTATAAGTAATTAACCCAATTTTACATTACATAAGTTATTGCATAACGTTTCCGCAAGAATACATCTACGGAACATATATAAAAGTACACAGTTTACTAAACTATATCTATGCTAACTGCTATTCAGTAGCTTTCAAACCACCTCTCTCTAAAATTAAACTCTCTCCCATCTCTCTAAAACCCACAAAACTAATCTCATAGTTTTGAGGAGGTGGTTTCGGCCTCATGGCCGGAAAACCACCTCCTTCATCCTCACAATATTTACCATCCTTTTCTAATAAAATTTCACATGGAGGACACTCTTTTTTTAGATGTTTGAAAAATTCTAGATATAGTGGTGTTCGGAAAACCTATGCCATCTTCATCTATTGATTTTTTTCCAAATCTAATGAGAGAGTTATCTCTCTTTTTCTTGTGTTGTTTTGAAGGATTTTCAATCCAGTTAAGAAGTTTAAAATATTTCTTGATTAGATTTAGATCTCAAACTCAAAAAGAAGTCTTTTAAAAAAATTGAGTTATTTTTAATAATTTTTCTATGATGGTTCTTCTTACCTTAATTAGATAACTTTCGGGATCTATATTGGAGATGAGCCTTGAAAAGTTTGAAGTTTTTGGATCGAGCGGTTTCAAGATCGTAGTTCAATATTTGAATCTTATATGTATTTGGGTAATCTTTTTATGGTAGAAAAGCCTTAACAGATGACTGTATTTACAGCTGTATTTACAGCACTCATCATTATTTTAGAATAGTTTTTTCAGATTGTTGAAAAACGGTTCATTTATAAAAAAATTATTATTATTAATGAAAGTTTTAGCCTTTGAAAAAAAAAATACTAAACTATATCTTCTCTCTCAAACTAACCCCTCTCCTTTCAAACCCTAAACTCAGTGCCATCAAAGGGAGATAAATTTGGCCAAACCCACCATCACATTTCTCTAACCTTGCACTAAATAAATAGTATTTTACCATATATTAATATTACTAGTTATTTTTGCCTTTTTGATTTTACCTACCGTTTATGGGTTTCTTTCTTTAGAATTGAGAGCTATATAAGATATTTTACTTTAATATTTCGCGATCTTGAAATCACTTGGTGGTATTTTGTATAAAAATTAATTGGAATAAGTGTGTTGCCGAAACTTGAGTTTTCTTACATCTCCTTTAAAAGATTAATTTACAAATCAATTTTACGGTTTAGAATAGATTTGCTATTTTTATTATTTCTTGGTGCAATTTTTAAATTTATAGATTATGTCCACTATAGGTAGATTTATATTTAGATATAGTTTTGTAGAGTTTTATGTTGGATGACACATTTGATAGTCAAATAACTATAATATTCTGTAATATCTAACTCAATTATTATGTTTGAATTTAAGACTCTTGCAGTCGAATTTTCATCAACGAATTAAACCATATCTTTGGTTAAAAAAAAAAACTTAAGCAACTATAAGCGGTATTCATAATTTAGATATTCAAGGGTTAAAAATCGGAGAAATGGATAATGATACTGATATATAACCAATAACTTTATAAATAAATTCTTTTCTAAAATTTAAATCACTTCATTATAATAACCAAATCGACTTCACAATAACTAAACTCACATAACAAAAATTAATTTAAAAATTTATACTGATGAGCTATAATTCAAAATGGCATAAGCGCTAAACAGCAAAATGCTAGGTCGTGTGTTCAAATCCTTCCACAAGTACTCTCTCTTCTCAATTATTAAAAAAAAATTATAAAGCAGTAATAGTTCCAAACAACTAAAATCCTATGTAAAATTTATATACAATTATTTTAACAATAAGTAAAAATTAGTCTTTGCCCGTTAAGGTCAAAACTTCATTTGTTTCATCCAGAGCAACACTGAAAACAAGCTTTTTAATCAAAAGTATTTGGTCACCATACTTATATTGAACAACAAATTTAATCGATTAATATAAGCTAAAAAAAATACTTCACCTTTTAACTTTAATTCGTTTGCATCTTAACTTTGTAAAATCATTAATTTTATCTAAATCTAAACCTTTCTTTTTCAACTACACCCTCAATTATCAAATTGACATCTTTTTACTTGAAAAAAAGATTTAGATCTATGTTTTATACTTTAACGTATATTAAATTTTCTAAAAAAAATCTTTGTTAATGCTTAATCACAATTATAATATTAGCAATCTTTCGTTCTATTTGGATCTCATCCATGGAAATGAGAATTGGAGATCAAGTCTTTCACGTAATTACTAAGAAGAAAATAATTGATGTTTGAGTGGCTTTTTTTCGTGTTTTATGAGTTCTATTTAATTTTAAAATAATATATTTTTTGTATACTTTGTGAATTTTTTAGTCATTTTTTAAGAAAAATTTCATCTTCAATTGGATGTTTATTGCACCTTTATTGGTATTTATATCACATATGGCGAGTTTTCTTTATCACGTTTACTTATGCGAGAGGGGCTTCTCAAATGGCTCATCTAGCTCACATCCTTCCTCGACTACCTCATTGGACACCGCTACTGTCAGGTAAGATCGAATTAATTTTATTATTGTTCTTAATTTAAAGGCCTAATTACTTAAAAAAAAACCCACCTTAAAACAATTTTTCGTTTATACCCTGATCTAGGAAAAAGTTCATTTGTACCCTTTTTTTG
The DNA here is from genome assembly GCF_937616625.2 of Mercurialis annua. Lineage (NCBI taxonomy): Eukaryota > Viridiplantae > Streptophyta > Magnoliopsida > Malpighiales > Euphorbiaceae > Mercurialis > Mercurialis annua. The sequence continues at coordinate 13,954,232 of NC_065574.1, forward strand.
ATTTTTCGTTTTCAACTGTACCCCAAAATTTTATTTTTTGACAATTTAATTAATTAAAGGATGAAAATATTAAAAATAATTAAATAGAAGGGTTATATCATCTTTTTTCTATTTGAAAAAATACAAATAAGTTAAAAAATGAAGGATTATTTTAAGCTTTTTCTAGATATAAAAAGTTCAATTTAGTGCTTTAGGGTAGAGTTGAAAACAAAAAATCAAAAAAAGGGTACAAATGAACTTTTTCCTACGTCATGGTATAAACGAAAAAATATTACAAGGTGGGGTTTTTTTAAGTAATTAAACCTAATTTAAATAATCATGTATTCTATTATGTGATTGTTGCTTTAGATGATCTTGACATTTCAATTTTTGCTTTCCTACAAAATCAAGGTAATATTTATAGCACGTTAGCCGCTACCAACTGTAAGTAATTTTTTTATTTTTTATTTTTTACTATTTTATATTTATTATTCATTATTGCTACCTTTCGTTTAACAAATTATCCACATATTGGTATTTAATTTGTTAAATGAATGTGCAATTGGATGGCTCAAATAGTAGCCGCGAAGTCCACTTTTAGTTCTTTTATTTCAAGAGGGTTTCTAAATAACTTTTAATATTATATTTCAAACAAAAAACTCTCCTTCTCAAAAATTATAAAACTTAATAAATTTTTTATTTAATACAAATAAATATTATTATGTTATAAAAATTCATATCCACGACCATGCCGCCTTGATTTTGCAAAATTAATTTAATTAAAATTTAAATAAATTTTTTAATATATCGTTTATAAGTAATTAACAAAAAATGTAATAATTAATAATAATTAATGATATTTATTTTTTGTATAATTCCGACAATTGAACGACCTCGTCGCCGCCATCCTACCCACTGAAAATATTTATCATTAAATAATTTAAAAAATTAAATAATATTTTTTCAATATAAAATTAATTTTTTAATTATTTTAAAAATTAAATTAATTGAAACATGTTCATCTTTCTCGTGATGAACCCATGAAGATAAAGCAGATCAGATCTAGTGATGAACCAGATCTGACATGGTTCGTCTTCTTCGGAGGAAGACGAACAATTCGTCTTCCTCTTCCACTAAAGAAGACGAACCAGACATGATTTGTCTAAACCTGGCTCATGAGAAAGACGAAAGGGTTTCGCAATTGTTTTATATTAAATAAAAAATTATTATTTTAGGAAATATGGTGTTTTTTTGTTTTAATTATAACATTAAGAACTATTTAAGATATTTATTAAAATGTAAAGTATTAAAAAAATCAATTTGATGCTTGAAAAAGTAATCAAAAGGTTTAATTGAGAATACAATTGAAACTAAAAAAAATATAAATTTGAACAAAATAGTGATTTTACAAAATTATGCAAACAAATTGGAATTAAAAGATCTAGAAAATTATCCTTAGATCAATATGACCAAATGAGTGGACAACAAGTGATCATAATGCAAAGATTCGAATGCGTAAATGTATACATTGAACTTTGTAAATATTAAAAATATTAATGAAGAATAAATGAACAACGTTGATATAAAAATTAAAAAAAAAATTAAACACCTTCAAACAGTTTTATCTCACAATAGAACACAATGTACAAATTTATATAAAAAAAATAGAATAAACTAATGCTCGTGATGTTTTGCGATTCTGCTCTTCAATTGAAAGCCAGATTGCATGAAGTTCTTCGTCTCTATATGTTTCTCTTACCTTTCTATTAAGATAAAATTCTGAAAATTCTCGAGTCATTTTTCCCAACAATTTGTCTAATTCTTGAAATTTTCTTCTGGTGTAGTCCATGGTGTCGATGATACATGACGTAATAAACATAATTTACATATTATTACAATATTCTCATCAAAATATCTATACCAAGAGAACAAGATTATCATATTTCACATAAAATGTGCTTCAAGCATATAAAAATAAAATAAAAGTGATTGAAATAATACGTATAAAATTGCCTAGTATCAATTTATTTTAAGAATAAAAATTTAATTCAGTTTTAATAATAAATTGAACTAAAACACTAAAAACAAATCAAATCAATTACTTTAACAAGCTTAAAGTATTTTAAATCTTTATAAAAATTAGATCATTTCAATTTTGAATAAAAAGTTCAAAATTTCAATTTTATACGGTTAAAACTAATCAGTCATTGGAAAATAATTATGTTTTTGATAACAGGAATCTGATTAATTAGTATGTAGTTTTTTGACAACTCTTGCATAATTTCATCATTGCATAAAATTTTAAAAAACGGGAGTACAAAAAAAACAAATGCTTCAACCTTTAAGGTTTAGATAAGCTGCAAGTGATTCTTCACTACGGCCATCATAAGACATTAATCTAAACCAGTTCCCATTTCAAACATACTAAAATCACAAGTCTAATCAAATTTTAATTAATTCTCTTAATATTATTTATTATCATCATCAATATTTATAGTTTTACACTAAATTTAATTATTAGATATTACTAAAATAATCAGAACCCAAGTCAAACTCAAATTTTAATTATGCCACCTAGTTCGAAGTCAAATTCATAGAATCCGAGATGAATTTTGAGATTCAAATTTTAGAGTCAAGTGGAGCTTAAACTTGATTGTTCCGACACACTCGAAGATTATGCCTTCCAATTTGAAAATAGAAGCCTTATTGAAGCTTTAGATGTCTGGTAAGTTGCAAAGATTTCAAAGAATGTACCTCTAACAACAAGAATGATGCTTCAACAAGCTCAGATTATCATAAAATAAAACCAACAAACAAAATTACTACATTTTAAGCAGTTATACTTTCCTAATCTATTTTACTCCAACCAAGCATGCCCTTAGATTTATGATCATGATCAAAAAAAATAACTCGATTGGATTTAAATTAATCGGTGAAACTACAAGTTTAAATTTTTGACCTCAGTATAGGTTTAAATTTAGTACTTACAATTTACCAGCTCCTCTTTTAGATATTAAATCAACAAAAGGAGTTAAAACTCTGCAATCAGTAAGACGGGTAATTCTAACGACAAAAAACATCAATTTGTACATGGAAAGCATAGGTATGCCCTTGCATGCTTCTTGCAGACACTAATAAAACTAAAGCCTATTATAATTGAGTGAAATATAATATAGAATGTAATAAATGTAATTTAAAATATTCACAAAGAAACTTGCTTTGTTAATTAGTTGGCATAACTTGAAAAAAAAAATTGGAGTTGTAAAACTAACCACTTTCTTTTAAAAATTCTTGCAGATAAGCTAATATCTATACACTAAATACAAAACTATGAGCATCTTTTGGCTTGTGAATCCATAGCTAAAATTTACCTCAACATTTTGGAGACGAATTGTACGCCAGATAATATCTTATTCTTCACTTTTACCACAATTAACACCACGAATGACCCAGCAATTTTTGTATAGTCCTGCCCAGACCTGCAACGGAAAGAGCTTGCAGTTATCATCACGATTCAATATCTTAAATGAGCTGGTGTCTCATTAATCAATCACACAACCCTGTACAAATTTACTTCACATTGAATAGCAATAACAATCAAATCTAGGCAGTATTACTTATCTAAGTCCAGACTATGTGGTCGAATTACCTTCAGCAATAGTTTTGATAAATTGGCTTTTTAGTAACACTTATTTTCTTTTTCATTATCCTCTATAATCTGTTATCTCTTCAGTATGTCCTTAGTATAAAAGATATACATTATTAAAATTGTTGCTTCCTTTCTCCAAATTTCGAGAAAAATTCCCTAAATTAGTGGCAATTTTATCCTTCCCCAGGCAGAGTATAACAAAAATCTTATGAGCTTAAATAATTCTACGAGGGATCATAACAGCTAAGACGATCTAGTCTGAGAATCAAACTAAGAACAATGAGCCAACCTGAAATCTGTGGCTGGCTCTCTTTAGTATCTTCACTACTAGCTTGCAAATAACAGCTAAAACTTTGTGTACTGAATCAGCATGTCAAACTATAAACAAAAATGCAACCAAAACTATAAACAAAAATGCAACCAATACTGGCACTTTTCAATAATATAAAGAAATTTTAAATTCTTACATCCAGTAGGATATACAACGAGTAACCTAAGGAACCATTTACCGATAATCATATCATATCTTATTCAACTAGCAGTACATGGATAAACTCATGACATGTTACATGCCAATAGCAATGACAACTACACAAATAATCAGTTAAGACATCCAACTAAACACCCAGTCAAAGAAAATCAAATACACACTCACACCTGGCTCGCACTTGATATCAGCAACAAGACAATCAGATCATAACAGAAGCCATGTTGATGACATAAACCAAATAAACTACTTAAAAAAAACATAGTGAAATTGACATCCACTCTAGAAATATGATTTGAAGAAAACGGTTTAAAATCATCCGATGCATATAAAATGTTTTGCTTTTCGAACCCATAATTTGGATGTGAAAACTTGAGAGGTGGCTCAGCGTTTCCCAGAAGTTCAACAATAACCAGCAGCACTTTAGTGATTAAATCTTCATGAACAGTGATTATAAGATGTTTATAAATTGCATTAGCTGTATATCCAGTGTATATTATTTGACGAAAACATAGTAAAATATGTCGTAATAATAACACGGGACAAATTAATTATTCAACTTTCACATTATAAAGGCTTCTAATCTAACAAAGAGAGGTGTTCCCTTAGTATGCATGATTTTTTTATGTCAAACCAGAAACTAAAAGAAGTAAAGAATCAAATCAGAAAAAAGAGATGAACGCTGTTACCAGAACTTTAGGCCACCCAATGAAACGCATACTACTGTTACTGGTTGTTCAGAAGTCGCCATGTCGGTTCTCAGAGACTGGAGGAATGACAATTCTTGATATATTTAACTTAATTACTCAACTAAGCGGAAAATCTGAAATACGGATGATACTAATAATTTTAATGAACCTTATGTATACACCGCTGAACAATAAACAAAGCTGTATATATCCTGTGCCACCAATTTTTATTCAAATGTACATATTCATGTAGGAGATCATATATTAAACTCTGGTAAAATGTTAAAAATGCCAATAAAACAATGGATTCATCCGACATAAAAAGCAACATAGATGTGAAATTCAATTTGTATCAACATTGTGAAGCAAAATATCATTTAAAGGTTCAGATATAAAATGGAATTTAATACTTACGATATACCTACTCTAATCAACCAAAAGAAATATAAGAACAGAGTATGTTAGCCAGTCCACTCTTCCCTTTTTGAATTAATTAAGTTTTGCAACACATTAGGAGAAGATAATGATGTAAATTCACACATATAGCAATACCTAATGCATAATTACTAATCAAAAAGGCGAAAAAAGGAAATATGTTCAACCAAAAAAGTATGTAAACGATTACAAGCTCAAAGAAGTAAACATATTTCAAACATTTAGCTTAAAACCAATGAAATTTAAGAACTTCAAACTGAATGGACCTTTCTTTTACATGTAATTTCAATATTAAACAAACTTCATATTAAGTTAGAAAGTTCCCAATTTAACTAGGAAATTGATGCTACTGTTTAAAATTATTGCAAAACCAAAGACCTGAGCTTTCTTGCTACTTCATGACATAAGGTACACTTCAAACAAACTATTCAGGTTATGGACAAGCTAAGTTCATGACATATATTATCTTCGTATGGTAATTGACATGCCAAACAAATATGCATAGTTTGATCCTAGAGTTTAAACCTTGTAAAGCTTATGGTTCCACTATCTTTAGATGACATGCACATAAGAATGAAAATACAACTTCACATGTGATTTGACACAATGCAGAATCATTTTTTACAGATAAAAAAAGCAAACTCAGAATGGAAAAACAGATTTTCTGTTCAGATACATTACAGTGTTCGAAGGAATGTCTGTTCATACACATAAGAAACTTTACAATGTTCAAAGGAATGTTTGTTTGCTTATGAAATTGAAAAAGAAAAATTAGTTACAGACATCCTATTGTACATGTTACCCACAATGCACAAACAACAGTTCTTTTGTGAAATACAATATCTATGATCCTAGTTATTTTTTATCATGGACTTATATTTTGATTATATTTAAATGAAATATTTTATTAATTTTTATAAATTTATAATAAATTTTTTGTATATGTGCTTTTTTATAACTACATTGATGCATATAAAATTTAATAAATTTGATATTTATAAATATATCCCTATATTATTACTAATTTACATGTTTCCTCCATATTTTTGTCTCTTATATTTTGAAATATATGTTCCGTCGTTTCAATTTTCGTGTCAGTTTCCATTTCCATTTCCGTACAACATAGACTGAAGACAGAAACAAGAAACTAGATTAGGCTATAAAAAATATGCTGCAGCATTAACTTGACTAGAGTGCTGAAACTATCAATTTTTCAGCAGAAAGAGTAGCCAAATGGGCGAGGAGAGCCAATCACTGAAAGGGATAATGCGAGAGGTTCTACTGGAGAACAAAAACCTAATTTGGAAAGGCTAGAGAACTACGTATAGAGAGAGCAATCAGCATTTTCATGAATTTGTTTCACCAAAACCATAATGACAAGTAAAACCGGAATATGAGCATCAAGGGAAGGCCGTTTTCATAGGCTTAGAAACTGGAAAGACCCTCCAGTAGTGGGATCTAAAACATTTAAATTATCCAAATAATACTAAAACCTTAACATAAAAATAAAAACTCACATATTTGCTCCAAAAAAAGCTATGAACCAAGCTCTATTCCACTACCATTTGTTAGGGATAATTTTGATATCCAGAAAAATTCTACTATACCTTTCCTTCAAACAACTTAAACCTTCTCAAACACCAAAAAGATAAATAAATGAACTCTTCATGAATATGACCTTCAAGATTGAAAAACACAAAAATTGCCAAGCACAAAAAAGGCATAAGATAATAATAAGCATGACAAAATTGTTCTGTTCTGGTCTGCTCTATGTGCCAACAAAAAATATATGCTCAACTCATAAGCACATTCCAAGCACATTCCAGGCACACCATTAAATGCCTACCAACTTAAAAAATGATGTAATATTAAAAATTAAAAGCAAACAAAGACTAATTGAAAGCCAGCTTAAAAGAACTGAAATACATGACCAATCACAAGCACCGAGTGCTAAAGTTCATAGTTTCAGTAATAAAAACAAGGGGGTTACACCTACCAATAGTGCCTCAATTTTAGGTTTAACAGAATTCACTAGACCATCCCTGCTTTTTTAGAACCATATCAATAGTCCCTCACTTTTGATTTTGTCCAGTCACAAATTAATATTTTGTCCGTCCATTGAGAAAAGTAAAGGCAACTTCCATTGTATAGGAAAAAAGAATTACCCTTTTTACATTGAAATGATATGAACATTTCTTCAAATATTAAATTGTCTGCCTCTATTAAATCCCAATAAGTTGCAATAGTTTTCATCAGGATCGCTGTGGCTTCTTTTCTTTTCAAACAAACAACCACACACGCAACATTTTATTTAAACCAGCATATAGGCCACAATTATACAACCTTTGGTTTTGAACCAGCTGATTTCCAAAATTAGCAGCTAAGTCATAAAAAGTACAAACAGAAGTCTACACCATAAATGTTAAGTGATGCTTAAAAAGGAAAAGAGATGGATTTAGCGAAGTCACTAATCATTTCCTTTCCATCCAGGCCTTCTCTTAACCAGAGTTTCCCGAAGCATCTAGTTTCATGTTCAGAATGCTTCTCGTTAGTCAATCCCGATCAATTTCTGTCGTGTTTCCTTTTCATACTTGACAATATTGTTACCATTGTCATCCTTTACTCTTCTTGCTATCATCACCGCCATTGTTTTTCCTTTTTAACATTGAAATTTGAGAACAAAGAGAAACGGAATTCTTCCGATACTCTAAATAGAACAATTAGAATCATCATGCTTATATAGAATGTTATTGACTGTAGATGGTTACTCCCACTCTACTATTTGTCTCTTCTAGCTGCTAAATCTATTAAAAAATAAAGACCATAAAGAAATGGAATACTAGTGAGGGGAGTATCATAGGTTTGTGGGGGTTGGACTGATTAACTTCAGAAAACTTCAGGGCATCATTATAATTTTCAAAAAAACAGATGCATTCATAACAGTCAACGGATCAAATTTTTAAGCATTAAATTTCTTCACAAGGAACTTAAACCATTAAAGAAAATCACTGCATGCCACCAAAGATTATTGGCGCAAATGCTATCAAATATATATCGACTATAATCCCCAAAAATGAACAATAAGTTAATGCTGTTATATGTCACTAAACAAAATATGATCCTATAGTAAGTACTCTGAGGGTAATTACAGAAGTTGAGAAAACGATATACTAACCAAGTGAGAAACATGAGCCTACATTGTGACGAAAATGTTCCCGCATATATTTGTCAGAGAATTTTACAATATACAGTCCTTCCAGTAGCCTCCACAAGGTCTATTAGCTGCTTTCACACGCCAGGTGAATCTTGTTCAGAAGTGGAACCTTTCTTTTTGAGTTATACTAAAATGTGATGTTCACAAATTGTTTTCCCCGCTCACAACACTGAGAAATCAAGACATGAAAACTGATAATTCATCAGACAAACATTACAGTTAAATAAACGCAAATAGAAAGAAAGAGATGGAACTGTATCTTAGTGTTCCAAAACCATTCGTAAGAGAAGCCAGAACTTTTAACTAATAAATTCTGAAGTCATAGCATATCCAAAACAAAAGATTTCATTTAATTCACTAATCATAAACGTTTAATTCCATCAAATGATTTCTTCTGTTACAAATGGCCAGTTTGCCTTTGACAGTAGTAGCTTTATGAGAAATGACAGAATATTTTGCCATCTATTAACACCATGTTACAGCTTATTCATTTTCCTTGCACCACCAAAATTATAATATCATAGCGCCCATGTTCCATGATGATGAGACATGAAAGTTATTAAGTACATGGATAGCAGCAGAGCATTACATTAGTGCAATATTTTATCATTATTTTAAAATACTGATTTTTTGAATATAAAAAGCATATAAGCATGTTCAATTTTTTTAGGGACATGTTCAGACCATAAAGCATTTTATTTCATACTGAAATTTTCCACGGAGTAGCAATACAACATACAAAATTAGTAATATCAGTTAAATGTCAGCTAAAAATGTCGCTGCAAACATAAAAAATAGATGAAATGTACTTACATGAACTAATTCACATGTCCCCCCAAGTAGCACTGCACTAAGTAACATTTCCAGAATCCTATTACTATTTACTAGTGGTTTTTTTTCTGAATCCAGAACCCTATATCAGCTTCATTATAGTTACAGCCATCAAACATTCAGAGTTACCATCTCAAAGTGAAGATGAAGTCCAAAAGCTTACAAGAACCAATCATATTTCAGAAGTTCTAAAGGTTCCTCTAAGTTCACAAGCTTAAAATCCTATTACTAATGCCCTTTTTTCTGAATCCAGAACCCTATATCAACTCCATTATCATTACAAGCATTGCAAATTAGGAGTAACCATCTCAGAGTGAAGATGGAATCCAAAAACTTAGAAGAACCAACCATTTCCAGAAGGTCAATAGGACAAAAAGGCAGAAATATGACCAGTAAAAGAGAAACATACTCATAAAAGCTTTAGACTAGATCTCAAACCGGTCTCCAGCAATTAACAGCAGACATGTCCGGTCTACATGGCAACACATGTGAAACACCATGACCTGATGGAATACAAAAACAATTACATCTTTAATCATATTAGAGTTCAACTACTTGCATAATACATAAGTTACAGTGTAGAAAAATAAGGTAATTTTCAACTGCACAAGCTAACCTGGAATTGGAGCTAAAGCAGGTAAATTGTTAGAATTAGAGAGCTGGAAACCAATATTATTAGCAGGCGGTCTTTCAAAGGGTGGCCGGAAGTAACCTGCCAAGGGAAAAAAACATAATTTAACTGTATAAGACAAAGCAAATTTAAAAGAAAAACAAAATTAAAAAAAAAAGTCCAGAACAGAAAATATAAGGATCATAATGAGGAGAATAAAGAGGCCTCCAAAAAATAGCACGTAGAAGACATAAAACTAATAAAGTATTACCCCTTCAATCATACTCCCTCCGTCCCATAAAGATAGAAAAAATAGCTCTTTCACAAAAATTAAGAAAGTAGTTAATTATAGGTAATTTGTGATAATTTTTCTAAATTGTCCTTTTAATTTCTTGAAGTAAATCATAATAAATTAGTGATTCACAAAACCCAAAGTCACTATGTAAATATTAGCTAATAGAATTTTAGATGCATCAAAAGCATATATTGAAACTTTAAATCAATTAATGTTGATATGAGGGTATTTTAATAATTTTATAGTTAACTAACACTACTTTTTCTATCTTTTTGGGACAAAAAAAGTAGCTACTTTTTCTATCTTTATGGGACGGAGGGAGTATAAAATAAGAGAAAAAGAAAAGGCATTTCTGAACCAACTTTGCCAACATTCCAGGATGCAGATGAAGATGAGGACATATAAATAAAGAGACATATAGTTTAAGCTTAGCACATATAGTACATGAATATGCGTATGATATAAAATCCGCAAAATCCTGCTAAACTCAAAGGAATGCTAAATCACTTCAAATTTAACCTCTCAAGCATTAGAGAACTTCAGAATTTAGAGGAACAAGAAATGACAATGAGCAAACATATTTTAGTCAACCTTTTTAAGCTTTTCTAAGCTTTCTAAAGTCATCCTGGACATGATCCTTTAAGGATGCTACAGGTCACAATTACCAGTGGAAATGGTTTATTAAGTAATGGCATGGAAAGCAGTTCAACTGGTTACCTCCACTTGCAATGTTTAGGAGAAAAACTTCTAAAAACCTGATACTATATCCTACTAAGGAATATGGATCAAGAGAATTAATCATAAACAATGAGAAAGAAAATCATAAGGATTTGTAACACAGTAAAAAATCATGACATAAATTACCTATGAGAAAAAAAATGGCATTGTGCATTACATGGATTTCATTTCCCCTAAGCAATAGATAATTGCACTAACAGTTCTTTTAGGTTGTCACATATCTACAGAAGTACATTACAACAATCATCGTGTTAGACACCTCCATTGAGATATTGACGACATCAAAACACAGCACTCCGCCACACCAGGTGAGCATATAAATAGAATACGCAAGCAGTTCAACAATAATAACAACAGAAATTTGATAAACTCTCCTCAGTGCCTATCCAGCTTCAAGCATAGAAATTAAATAATCAGATGAAAGAAAAATAAAAATTTAATGAATTTAACTTTGATAGAAAGAAAAAAGATAATTTGATAGAAATTAAGGATCAGAAACAAGGTTACTCTCAGAGTAACAAAGTATAGCAAGCGCATACTGCATACCTTCCTGACTGAAAGCTGGACCAGAATGTGAAGGAGGTCTTCCATTCATCCATGTGCCGTGCTGATTGTCTGGGTTAAATTCACTTGCGGGCATCATATATTGTTCATCACCAATAAATCGCCTTCGTCCATCAGGATGGGAAGGCAATGAGTATGGACGAGGATATGAATGCTGAGGATGCTGCTGTATTTGAGGATTTGGAAAAGAAAAATGACCAGGCACAGTTTGTGGCAGGCTTGAATGTGCAGGTCTTTGCGCATAAGGTGCAATAGCCGGTTGAAAATGTGGGTTTTGTTGCGAAGCTTGGTGCTTCAAATAGAGGTCATTATGTCCATACTCCAATGGCCTTGGAGGATTGTATCCTGAAGGTTCTCGAGTGACTACTGCAGGTGTGAAGCAAGGCAACTGTTGAGGAAACAATTCACTTTTTGCAACAGCATCAGCATGGTTTAGACGAGTATTACCAGAAATTTGAGCCAGTTGGTTACCCTGCAACACAATAAAAACTATAGGTCAGCACAAACACAACTGACATATGCGAGCGTGGAGGAAGCAACAAGAAAGAAGAAGAAAAGAATATCGACCACAAAAAGTTAATTGAAACAAAAAAAAACAAGAATCATACACTTGGTGCACTGCAATACTCGTTAGGCACAGTTGGTCGATAAGCCACATGTGATGAGGACTGTACAGAAGAAGCAGATGGTATAATTTGTTGAGTCACCAAGGAAGGTTGATTTGGCAAGGGTACTTGAGGAATCAATGACTGCTGAGGGCCTGAAGGAGGTACATGAGAAGGAGGAGGTGGCTGTGATGGAAGAGGTGGAGGCGGCGGCGGTAGTGATGGAGATGTTGGGAGCGGAGGTGGGGGTGAGGGAGGTAAAGGTGGAGGTGGAGGAGGAGAATCAGGAGGCAGTGGAGGAGAGCCCTCTGGCAGAGGAGGCAGCTCAACAGAATCGGTGACTACAGGCTCCTTTACTCTATCAGAGGAATTCTGTTGGCCATCAACTTCAAATGAACAAACAGTTACCAAATGTCTTTCATCCTTCTGGTGTCCAGACACGTCTTCCATCTCAAGCTCACCATCGACATCCTCTAAGATACAATGACGCCGATCATTAGCTGTAATACTAGATCTCTCTGACTCTCCTAATAAGCAGATTGGTTCAGCTGGTGAGGAAACATCAGCATCTTCCTTCAATGAACTGAAAGGAAGATCATCTTCCTCGTCTTCATCTTGAAATACATTGGAATATATAAATCCAGGCAACTGGAATGTAGCATTACTGGAAGGAAAAAAAAGGCCATTATAAGAATATCAGAAAGTTAACCACTACAATATGGGCCCCCAAAAATGTTGCAGCATAAATTAGTTAATTTCAGATAACTTCTAAAACAAAACTTTAACTACAGTGCAATACCAAATACTGATAGGACAATGTTCATAACCAGAGAACCAAACAAAAATTGGAAATAGAGTAACAATATAAACCCTCCAAACGATGTTCTCACAAACGCATTTTAAGACAACCAGAACTTTGCTTGATAGCAGTACATCAGCTCAAGTCACCTGATAGATTCCCAGTTATAAATTTTTACTATGCAACTCAATAGATCATGTCACGGTTTAAACATTAGATTTACTAATATTAACCATTTGTTCCCTTTTGTGAAATCACGAGTTGACAATTCCTCCTGAAAACAAAAGGAAAAAGGACAAAATCTACCCTTGAAAAAATTGACCACCTATGTCTCCCCAACAAACACAGCCATATTCCATTTTATTTTAATAAACAATACTATATAGCTGAACTACTAACAGTTGGAAGGCGATTCATTCCCTTTCTATAGTTTACAAGTTCAACAAACCCGTAAATTTGACTAATATTTTATAGAACAAATAACACTATAGAAAATAGTAAAAAGAAAACCTTGCATGATCCTCCTCTATATGCACTGATATAATACTCCCTATTACAACTTAGATCATGTCATAAAAATGTCATAAAGACATGCAAGGCTATTGCAATTTTCCTTCACTTTCACTAACAATGGGCAACTCATTCTTCTAAGATATAATTGTATCAATAACTATGGACGCAGAGGCTTTCTATCATATACTATATGCCTTGACATTGTGCACGTATACATAGATAGAGTTCAATGTTAATACACGTGTTCAATGCTGATGCACAAGATGTTATGATGCACAACAAGATCAGAGAACCAGCAAAAGAACAACAAATTAATTTCAATTCTATACAAGAATTTGGGACCGGCACAAAAGCATTCATGACCGCTAAAGTGATAAAGCATCATTGTCCCAAAATAAAATACCACATTGTAGTAAGATAATTAAAGAACAGAACAGGAATGCAGTAAGAGAAACACAGACCTTCCATACTCGTCAACAAGCATGCCTTCCATTTCTCTGATAGGATCATCCACAGCTCGTTCAGCTCTAGATGGACGTCTAAGGGAAAACCCAGCAGACGAATCTTCATTTGGGACTCCAATGTCATCCATGTACCGCTTCAAAACAGGTTCAGGTAAAATTTTTCTCTCAAGCCATAAACGTAAAACCTGGCAAGAACAATGGATCTTTAGTAGTGCAACTACAACGGACACAGGACTTCACATATATATATAATGAAAAAAACATTTGCCTTGAGACACTGACGACGGTTTTCGCGAGCGCCAGAGCCTGGAGGAGCAGCAGCACCCAGAAGACGTGGCAATGCAGCCTGAACTGTCGGAACATATGAAGCCCCAGCAATCCCTGAAGACATAAAACAAACAAGATATACAAAAAACATCAAGTCATGCTAATTAGGAGACGTAAAATCTGGAAAAACAATATCATTAGTCATAAGATAGCAACCTTTTTGATTATGTGAGCACTGGGTAATCGAATCAACAAGAAAGAAAAGGTCTACTTTACGATGGAAACTGGGCTCACTTTCCAATTTTCGGATCAGAAGTTCCACAACCTGCACATCGATTTTACTTAGTCAAGTCTCTTAACAAGATACAAAAGCAAGTAAATTTCCTTCCGTATCTCTAAGACTCTAATTACCCTTCATGAATTGCCAAATTTAAACTAGAACATCGATTTAAGGTAACCATCTGTCAAATTGTACATAATTTTTACACAGATATGCAAACTCAATTAAACCACTTAAAACTTAATTACTGTATTAGGCACAACAAATCACTAACAACCTAGGTGAATAGATTAACAAATAAGACAAAATAAAGCACCAAACACCGTATGCAGATCTGAATTGCTATGATACATTAGGAAGTTAGAAAACAGTGATAAAGGTGTGCCAATAAATTATAGAAAAATGTGATGTAGATGATTTGACAAAATGTGTCATGATATGAACTTTTCATAAAAGGTATAAGAGCATGAACTCTAGAGAATGGGAAAGTGGAATATCATGAAATGAATTTTTACTAAAAATTTAATAATTTTTAATTTTAAGCTGCACTTTCATCGGTTTGACATACAGGCATCCCAGACTCTGAAGCTTTGATATCTGCAAGACTACTATGATATAAGAACATCTTAAAAAAAAGTCTTGCTAACAGCTAAACAAATAGAAAAGCAAGCCATCAAAAATGTCCCAGTTACTCCCGCAGAATAAAATTCTGGCATTCAACAGTAGTAGAAAACAGAAGTCAGTAATAGCAACCTATAGAGAGAGAAACTCTATGAGCAGCATTCAACCACCCAGCCTGGATAACGAGAATTGGAGTCAAAAAGATTCTACTGGGACATGTGAACACAAGCAACTATTATGAACCCTAGCCTATGTTACCTATCTGAAAATTAACAAGGGACCGTGTTTTTTATTTTCATCATCAATTAAATGTAAGGGAGATCCCACGAATGAAGTTTTCAGCACATACAATATGAAATTGAAATAAGACTGAGTTGTTGATATTCCCAAAGTCATCCATGAAATTAAATAATGAAAAGAATGAATACTAAATTATGAACTGCTGTGAAGAGAACAAAATTTTGTTGAAATTTCACTCAAAAGTTTACTGTACGACTACCACCTTAGCAGCACATCTAGTTTAAATTTAGACATTATCCTAAAATATCCGGGTCTGATAAATGAAAAGATATAAATCGGACAGCAATAACAGCAGTCTACAAAATAGAGAGCAAAACAATAGGTTAAAATCGAAAAAGCTCAACCTCTTTTCTGCATAAATTAGCACAAGAAGAAATCAAATACAGCCTCAACATTGAAGGGTATAAAATTCTACCAGTTAGGCTATGCCTCAATACAGGCAAACAAAAACTAACAATTATTCTTATGCACGATAATTTAATGAATCCCAGTTTATTATGAATGGTTGTATGCATTTAACCTACCTCACTGGCAATGCCGTATTTGGCACAGTCGATGGCTAGGCGAGTTGCACGTCCAATGCTTTCTTTCGTCCTTGATAAAGTCTCAATCATCCCTTCAAAAGCATCCCGAGCAACAGCAGCTTCAGTGCCACCGCTCAGTGACCCTCCAGCAGCCATATGCCCAGAACTAACTCTTCGTTCCTCAATTTCTTCAGCATCCACCTGACTGCCTAATTGACGACATTGAGCAGATGGAGAAACTAAATTTGTGCTATGATGGAAACCCTGTAAATCACCATGTGACATGGAGCTGGTGCCAGATAAAAAAGGCTGGACTGATTCAGGGCTGAGACTAGTTCTCTGAGGATCAGTAATAGATAAGAAAGAACTAAGATTCCCAAAAGAAAAAGGTTGTGTATGAGCTTCTCTCCTCTTTGCTTGAGCAGCTGCAATAAGATGCTTCATGGACATAACTGAATCTGGAGTCTTGGATTCACCCAACAAACTGCCCCTTTCTTCTGCACCAACTTCCAGTCTGTAATTAGCAAGAGCATAGCACACAGTCACTTACCAAAAAACGATAAAACGTAAATGGTAAAATCACACTAATACAAGCAATTCACCAGGCAAAGGATTATACTCTGTCAAAGCTTCTGCTAAAACAGCAGGGTCATTCATCCGCACTTTTGAAGTAGTTTTGATTCTTTCTCCAGAAATACCTGGTCTATTTCTTTGACTTGCCACAGAATTTTGAGTAGCATCGGCATTATCAAACCCCAGACTTGAAACCTTACTAGAGCTTAACTGGGCCCTCTTCTGACTACTTCCTATAGAAGCTTTAACTAAATTTTTTGCGCCTTTGTGCTGTTCAGCAGATAATTTGGTGACAGGAAATGAATGAGGAGAGCTCTTTGGTGAAGTCAGTGTTGATTTAGCATCCTTGGATGGTAACTGCTCAGCTTCTGATTTCAAAGATTTAATAGACGAAAGATTTTCAGGCTTCTTATCAATTTTCAATCGGCTAGGAGAGGTGTCATTGAATTGTGAAGATGAATCCTTCAAACTAATATGCTCAAATCTGGTAGATTTCTCAATACTTGGATTAATGTCAATAGAGCTTCGACGATGTTCATTAACAGAACTTAGGGTGTGAGATTCACTGATATTGGAAGCAGTTGCAGATGCCATAACAGGTTTGGTAGATCGTCCATGAACTGGTGTTTTGGGCTCCTCATCTTCATCGTCGTCATCATAAAGGCAAACAGCTCTCCTTCTTTTGGGAAGTTGATTCATTGCGACCTTAGTATTATTAGGAGCAGAGTCATTCTTCAACTGTACAGAACCTTTATCAGTTTTATCATCAGTATTAAGGGTAGCAGAGTCGGACATAGCCTCCAAGGCACGCCTACGGCGTTTCGACACTGGAAGCACTGCTTCATCACTAGAAACATTGGACTTAAGTCTTCCTGATTGAGCAGTAACATCAGATTTAGAAATACCTACTTCCACAGAAGCATCAAAATTAACTTTATTTGTTTGGACAGATGCATCGGATTTAACCTTCATTACCGGTGTAAAATCCCCAGGTTTAGCTTTACCTATTTGGGTAGAAACATCAGAATTACGTTTCCTTGTTGGGGAAGGGAGGTTAAATTTACGTTTTTCCAACTGAGCAGAACCATCAGATTTCTCTTTTCCTGTTTGAGCTTCTAATGCCAAAAGAATTTCTCTTTTCCCATGTGAAGTAGACTGTTTGAAAGCTTTGTCATCAATAATTTTGGAGCTCGGAGAATCCTCAGAAGCATCACCCCCTATACCTACATGTTTCAATTTTTTAGCAGGATGTGAAGTTTCAGTTATAGTAACCAAAGACTGGTCCCTCTTTTTCTTGTCAAAAATCTCAACTGCATGGTCAGACACATCTTCTTGCAGATTGCCCGGGGACCTAAGACCTTTTTTGGCTTCTACAGTATCTTTTGCTTGTTTTCCAATTCTGAATCCGGAATCAGTCGCATTACCACCGGAAGCATTTTTTCCTTCATCTTTCAACGTCTTGCAATTTTTAGACAGAAAATAGCCACCAGAGCCTTCAGGTTTCCTCCTTACTTCAGTGGTCACAGTCTTAGACCTTTGACCATTTATCAATGCTTTCTCACTATTCCCAAGGTTATTTCTGCAATTAATATCTTCAGCTACACCCCCAGAGATTTCATCCTTTACATAAGAATCAGCCAAACAGGTTGTAGATGATACCACAGGATGTTCAACACTTGAAATTTTAATTTTCTTGTCAGCAGACATAGCTGGGGATGTATTATCATTATTAGCATCAGAAGATAAGGTAGCCTTAATATCTTCATAGTCTACTTGACTTTTCTTATGTGAACAATGCTTTAACTTAGAACTCAAATTACCTTCTTCATCACATGTTTTACCCTTTGGTCCTTCTGGACCCGCATCATCATTTACTTCAACCTCTATTTCATCTTCATCTATGCCATCAACCGATGGAGCCTCACAACCATTTGCACCACTTGATTTATTCTTGTGCAACTCTTGAAATGCTGTAGATATTTCCTCAACAGCTCGTGCAAAACGCTTGGTCTTACCTTCACATCGAGCTGACAATTTTTTCATTAATTCACTTGTAAATACCTGTATATCAACAGGAGCAACAAAAGCTCTGCAGAAGAAGAAGAAAATTAAAAAAGACATTTAGTTACATATCAAGTGGTAATGAACCAGATAAATAAAGAGCGCACTCCCCAATCAGGTAAATTAAAAGGATCAAACTAACATACACCCTCATGTTTGATATTAAAAGTTTCATGTTTGCAACATCAAAATTATATCAGGAGGTAGAGATAATAACAATAGAGAGAGCTCGCAAAATAGGTATTGGGTAAAAGAACTCAAAATGAACGGAATTGAATGAACATACTGTAGTATATATTACATAATGCAACTGAGTCTTAAAGCAAATATTACCACAAGAAAAAACCTTCTAAGGAAAGTCAGTTGACTGACTAGCTTCTTCATTGAACAGAGACATTATAACTTTTAGTTAACAAGTATTATGGGCTCGTTCATTCTGGACATCATAAATTCTCTTCAAAATCCTGATGCATACTCTTCTTAGCAATCCAATATAGAGAAAATATCGAAGAAACAAAAGAAGCAGCCCTCTGCCTAAAAGAAATACTAGATATGTCCACCACCACTAATATCAATAGAAAAAACGATATGGATCTGCCTGCCTGCTAGGAATTGCAGGAACGCATATGATACACAAAATGTCAGAATTTGTTATTTTGCATTATTGCAATTATTTTAGGGATTATGTTCTTTGACTTTCTTGTAAGGAATAAGGTTCTTTCTGATACCATACAAATATATCTGCATTGACTTATGCAAAATTAAAATGAAACCATTAATCTCTTTATTAAATAAAATTAGTCCATAGAAACATTTTAGCACAAACTCTTGGAAGAGAAATTTGCAACAATTAACTGCAGCAATAAACTTGATAATTTGCCAGAACGTCTATGTAAAGATGATAACTGAAATAAGCAAACACGAAAAAGTTGCTAAATCAAATATGAGACAATAAGATAATCACGAAACAAGCCTTCAGCAATCAAAACCACATTTTTTGACATAATGTGAAAAGAACTCACATTTCTTCAGTTCCAAAAAACTGAACAAAGTATTTCTTAGGGTCAGGGGCTTTTTCCCAATCTTCAGGACTGCTGACCTGAGAATTTAACAAAAAATGGCCAACATGATCAAGCTCAGAAACTAGCAACTTCGACAGAAAAGGTATAAAGTTCACCAAAGTACCCAAAAGCTCAGCTGAAAACTGATGGTCTAATCCCAATATATATCAATAAGTAAATGTTGAACTCAACCCACAAACCACACAGCAAACTAATTACTAAAACTAGAGCAAGATACTGGTAAACAGAAGTAAACGCTAGTGAAAAATAAAAACAGAGACAAGCAACCGAAAAGAAACAATGATCACAAAGATAGAGAACCGCCTCAACTAAAAAGAGATTAATTAGCATCAGACCACAAAATGGATGTTATTTACTCCCATATGTTCAACAAATGTTATCACTGGAACAGAAAATTTTAAACAAACAGTACAGAACTTATTACTTCCACGCCTTAAGAGAATGTCATAATGAAATTGCAACTTTAAAACCATCTGACAGATTGCAGGACCAAGACAAATTAAAGCCTGCGCCTAACGTATCAAGAACCTGCATACCGCGACTTAAAGCTATGGACATATAAGCAATCTAAAATTAGTGTCAGCGTAATCTAAAGTTCACAAGACAGATCAAAACATAGTAATAAAACAAATGCAGAGTCATTAAACTCAAAAAAAAAAACTAACCAACTGAAGAGAAATTGAAAAAAGAAAACAGGAAAAAAAACCTTAGCAGGCCAAGCAGGGAATCCTTTAACTTTAGCAAGAACGAGATCGCCGAGCTTCAACTGGCTCTTCGCCTTCGCCTTGTTCGCTCCTCTTTTACGCCCCGGAGCCATAGGCGTCGCTATATACTAATCGTACAGCAATCAAAACAAAATAAAACCCTAACAATGCGAGATAAAGAATCGAAACACCTATAAAAGGAGAATCAAATCGAATAGAAGAGGAATTGGCGAAAATAAATGCTCGAATAAACCTCGCCGGAGATTGAGCCGGCGGCTAAGAGCCGGTTAGGGTTCCGGCGACGGGAAAATTAGATCATAGGAGAATAAGATTATGGGAGAGGGGTTTTGCATTGGGAGAATTATGAGTATGAGGAGAGGTTTTGTTTGGTTTGGTTTGGTTTGGAGAGAGTATTGAGGCGGTCGAAATACGCGAGAAAGTAGATTTTGCGAGAAGGGGAGAGAGGGTTTTTTTTTTTTTGGTTTTGGGCGTGGTGGTGGGGAAGCAAGCGATTTGGGTTTCAGGGACTATTTGGTCATTGTTATTATTTTGAGAGGTATTTTGGTCATTATTTTTAAGAGATCTTTTGGCAAAAGATAGCAAAAATCCATGAACAGTTGAACGTTTTCCGTTCAAAATTAATAAATTACATTAAAAAAAAGTGTGACTAAAAATCAAATGTGACCCCTCTAATTTGACTTTACTAAGAAAAAACCCCCTCTACTTTAAAAACCAACAATAAACCCCATGCACTATTGAGTGCATCCACGGCCATTTTAGACAAAAATACCCCCGACGTGTCATTTTCAAAAAAAAAATAACGACGCCACATCAGCTGACACGTCAACAAAAATTTAAAAAAAAAATAGAACACCCAAAACACCCTTATTTTTATTTAACCAAACCAAATACCACTCATTCAAATCCAAATCACCCGCCGATCCAAACCACCCACCGCGTCCGGTCGTCTTCTCAGCTCGTCTTCTCTTGGGAAAATTCATCTGGAGTTTTCCCTGTTCTTGAAGAACAAATTCAGATTTGTTCTTCAAGAACAGAATGCCGCCGGAGAAGACGACCGGCGGTGGGTGGTTCGGGTTGGCGGTTGGTTTGAGTTTAAATTAGTAGTTTGGTTTTGATTTTGTATTTTAATTTGATTAAATAAAAATAGGGGTGTTTTGGGTGTTTTATTTTATTTTAATTTTTAATTTTGCTGACCTGGCGCCGTCAATATTTTTTAAGCAATGACGGCGCCAGGGGTATTTTTCGTCTAGAAGGGCCGTGAATAAGAGATATCATTAGTACAGAGGATTTACTGATGGTTTTTAAAGTAGGGGGTTTTTTCTGATAGGAATGGTAAAGTAACTTGTGGTTGATTATTAGCCTTTAAGTTTCGTAGAAAATATGATGACCAAAATTGGATTTAATCCGCATTGGGTTAACCTTGTTATGTCTTGTATTTCCTCGGTACATTACACGAGCATTGGAGATAACTTTGAGATGGAGGTTATTATTCATAATTGGGGTATAAAGCAAGATGACCCTTTATTTTATTATTTATGCGGAGGGGTTGAGTTGCTTGTTGAATGAGGTTGTAAGAAGAGGTTGTATCCATGATATTTCTATTTGTAGGAATGCTCCGGTCATCAATCGCCTATTTTTTACAGACGACCGCTTTCTTTTTTTTAGAACAGCATAACTAGAGTTAATGGCAGTTAACACTATTCTAGATTCTACGAGAAGTTGTTCGGTCAGCTCGTCAATTTCAGCAAGTCTAATATTATGTTTAGTCATTATAAGTTATCACTTAAATATGTTTATATATTTAAGTTTTAATAATAAAAAAACTAATTTAGTAGTAATAAATCTATCAATTTTATATTAAAAAAATTAAATTTAAATAAAAATTAATTTATTTAATTTTTAGAACCGTCCGGAACCGTGAACCTGAACCGTGGTCACGTCTTATAGTTATTATTATTTTGGCGGGTAACATTTACAAGTCACATGTGAAACACGTAAAACATACTAATTTTAAAAAGGGATAATTATAATTACTACTTCTCCCACGACTTTTAAAAAGTCGATTGTTTGCCCCTTGACGTTTGCTTAAATTAACTACTATCCCCTTACGTTAATTAAAAATGTTATTTGACATAGTTAAAAGGTCTTATTGTCAAAAATAAAATTCATTTTGACCCTTAAACTTATATTTCTTTTTAAAAAGTCCATAAAATTACTAAAAAATAATAAATAATTTCAAATTACTTATCAAACCATAATATTTCTATAAATATTTTAATTTATTAAAATAAGATTAAAAAATAATATTTTAATCAAAATAAATTTAAAAACATCAAGACATTAATTAAATTTAATATAGTTTATTTAGTTTAAAATTTAAAATTTGTATGATTCAAAATCAAATCATGTCAAAAACATATTGTACTATATAATTTATAAATAGAATTGAAACAAAACATAATGTCTAAATCATTTTTTAAATTTATTGAATTTAATTTTGAATTTTCAATAAACATATTTTAAAATAATTATATAAATTTTATTATTTATAAAATCAATATAAATAAATTATAATAAATTTATTTGGTTTTTTTCGAATTTATGAATTTGTAGATCTTTTTAAAAGAAAAAGAAGTTTACGGGTCAAATTGTTTTAATTTTATTAAAAAGTCCCTTTCACTGACTGAAGTGTAAGCAGTTAATTTAATCAAACGTTAGGGGGGAAAATTGACTTTTTAAAAGTTGTGGGGTAGCTAGTAATTGTAACCTAATACCATAGGATAAATATCTCTTTTAAAAAAACTACAAATGGAGTTAGATTATCAAGGCCTAATCATTTTATTCATCTCCTTATGGAATGTGTCACCTCCGTAACTTATTAAGTCTTGATTAATGGAGAAACCTGTGACTACTTTCATCCGAGCAGAGGTCTTCGCCAAGGTGGCCCTTTATCCCCTCTGCTGTTTGTCTTGTATGCAGAAGGCTTAGCCCATAAACTCCAGCAAGTTGATATGGATAACCTCTTTAAAGGTATCAAAATATCCAGACAGGGTTCAGTGATCAGCCATTTTTTTCACAAACGACTCCATCATCTTTACTCAGGCAAACCCTCGAACGATTAAGGACATCCAAACTATCTTATCAGCTTATGGTAATGCAAGTGGCCAATTAATAAATTATAACAAATCAGCATTACTCTTTAGCAAAAACACAGGGGTGGACACTAGAGAAGACTAACGGAATTGCTAAATGTTTAATAAATTAAAGTGAAAACACGTATCTAGGTCTGCCCCTTTTATTATGAGATCGAAGAAAAAATCCTCTGGAGAAATAGTGAATAGGTTTTAGCAGAAAGCCCTAGGATGGAAGGAAAGTTTTCTATCCTCAGCATGTAAAGAAACCATGATTAAGGCAGTGTTAGCGGCAATTTCAGTCTATTCCATGATGTGTTTCAGATTCCCCAAAGCTTTGTGTAGCAGAATCAACAACATAATGTCTCTATTCTGGTGGGGGAGTCGAGGTCAGAACAGGAAAATTAGTTGGATTGCGTGGGATAAAATGTATACAAGCAAATGAGAAGGAAGCTTAAGCTTTAAAGATTTCTCAGCTTTCAATCAGGAGCTGTTGGCCAAACAAGCTTGGAGAATTGCTCACAATCCAGATTCTCTTATTTTCCAAGTTCTTAAAGGTAAATATTTTAAGAAATATTCAATATGGGATCAGCACAACTACCACAATACCTCCTGGGGATGTGGAAGTCTTTCTCATGGTTTAAAGCTCTTTCACAAATGCAGACGATGACAAATCACTTTAAAGCATTCCATTAAAACTATGGAAGAACCCTGGATGCCCTCAGATACCTCGTTTATTCCCCGAATCAAGGAGAATGTAGATAGGAGCTTAATTCCCGTTTGGGTAAAGTGACTCTTCATGAATCACACCTAGTCTTAGAATGAACCCATGGTTCGCAGTCTATTCTTAGCTGAAGATACCCAAGTTATTTTCTCCATCACTCTGCCTATTTCCCGTCTTCTAGAAAAATTAGTCTGGTATTTATCCCAATCTGGCCAGTACTCAGTGAAGTCAGGATACTATGTAGCTCTAAAAAAATTCCACCCCGGAGCCGCAAAACGTTATTAATATTCTTGACAGAGTTAATTGGCAATTCTTGTGGAATTTGAAAATCTCAAACAAGCTGAAAGTATTCATCTGGAGAGTGCTGCTAAATGGTATCCCAACGGCTACCAACCTCAATCTGAGATTACATGGCAACTTGTTATGCCAGCGTTGTGGTGCCACTGAAGATAGAAATCACCTATTCTTTGGGTGTGACTTTTCCAGAAGAGTTTGGTTTGGCTCACCCCTGGCTTTACTTTCAGAAAGCCTCCTAGAACCTCCATTCCAACAGATTTGGTTAAACATAGTGGGAGATCCGGGTAAGGTGGATGATAACCATTATGGCATAAAGTTGTTTTGTTATACTATTTGGGTAATTTGGAAGGCAAGGAATTATGCGCTATTCATAGACAATAGTTAGACTATTGAGGAAACTGTCTAAAACGCTCTAACTTTTTTCAGGTAGAATTTGAAGCAGCCAACGAAATAGATGACAGAATTTAAAGCAGCCAACTCTGTAATGCTAGCAGCGCGGTGAATGGAGAAGCTCAGCCGAGAACAGTGCACCCTGTGGCGATTACAGTGAGATTTGATGCAGGTACGTGCAAAGATAAGGAATTTGGCTCTATAGAAGGGGTGACTTTCAATTCAGTAGGTCATTGTATAGGGAAGTTCTCGTCCATTTTCAGAAATATTTTGGGATCCATAAATCTTGGAATTCATACCCTTGCGAGAAGTGATGTGCTGGAGTTTCAGAATGAAGTGGAATCATGTTAATTTTGAAGGCGATGCCGCTCTTGTAGCCCAATCAATTAATACGAAGACATGTTCCTAGTATAATTACTGGGTATGTGTCAAGATATTTGGCGTCTGTTATCGCTCTTCCATTATTGCATGATTCGTCACATTGACAGGAGGAACAACATCGGAGCTCACCGGTTGGCCCAACAGGCAAAAGCGGATTATGATGCTTTTCTCCGTAACATTACTACTTAATAGGGGTTCCGTCCTTTTACCCATCTTTGTCTAGGAAAAGAAAAAAAATCAAGACAATCAGTTAAAAATATCCATTTTTTTAGATTTTTTTCGTTTAAGGCCACATCTTTTAAAATCTTCCATTTTAACCTATTTTTCATTTGTCACTTTCAATAATAGCCAAATGTCCAAATTGAAGAGATAAAAAATTAAAATAAATCTGTCATATTACTAAATTTTTAAAATCTATTATGATATAAATGTAAATTGAAATAAAATTAAGTAAGATAAATAACATATTTGAATTTTTTTTTCCATTTTAATTTGGACAATTAGATACAATTGAAAGTGAAAATTGAAAAATGAGCTACAATTGAAAATTTTAAAAGATATTGGCTATAAACAAAAAAAAATAAAAGATAGAGTATTTTTTAGTGATTAAGCCGATTACTAGTGAAAAAAATCTCACTTAATACACTCAATACTCTTCTAAGAGTATCCACAATACAATGCTAAATTTGTATGTTAATGCTATAGTTTAACATTGAGACATAAAATTCAACTTCAATGCAATGCTATACTACATACTAAATTTAGCATATGCTATATTGCATGTTAAATTTGGCACTCATTATAGCATATGCTAAAGTTGAATAACTAATTAAAATTCATTTTAAGTATGATTCTACTATTATTTTTTTTGCGTTGTTTTTTTATTTTAACTTTTATGCTCACTTTCTTATTTTTACGATCTCGATTGATTAAATTTTTTAATTATAGACCGCAAGCCAACATATTAATTTTTTTTAATTTATTAATTCACATAACAATTCTATTTAAAATAACTCATTATTATATCAAATAAAAAATAATTATTATTTGTTCCATATTGTCAAGCCGAAGAGTATCACTTCTGTACGTGGTCGTAGTATATTTTTAAAATTTATAAAACATATGATTAAATTTTTATAATATAATAAAAATAAGGGTTAATGTTAAAAAAAATCACGAACTTTACACGTTTTCTCATTTTCATGCATGAACTACCACTTTTTCCCAAATTCATGCATGATGCTGAGGTGGCACTCATTCATTGGTGTAATGACCTCCACCTTATCGAATCACACTAATAGAGTCGTGACACCTCAGCACCATGCATGAATTTGAGAAAAAGTGGTAGTTCGTGCATGAAAGTAAAAAAATTTAAATTACGTGATTAAAATAAAAAAACGTATAAAGTTGGTGAATTTTTATGACGTTAACTCTAAAAATAATAATAAATAATTATCATAGTAACAATTATAGCATTTATTTTAAAATTTTACATTAAAGTTAAAATTAAAAAATTATGCTAAATTTAGTATTTTGTCATTTTTTTCATAAATTTAACATGAAAAGTAGCACCCCAATGCTATAAAGTTGATGAATTTTTATAACATTAACCCTAATAATAATAATAATAATAATGAATGATTATCGTAATAAATAATTATAGTATTTATTTTAAAATTTTACATTAAAATTAAAATTAAAAAATTATATTAAATTTAATATTTTGTCATTTTTTCAAACTAAATTTAGTATAAAAAGTAGCACTCCATATGATCTAAACAAAACAAACCATCAACTAAAGCAGTTTGAACCCAGCATCGGCAGCAAGAAGAACAGAAAAAAAATGAGTAGCAGTAGTTCAGCAGCCATTGAGAAGCTGAGCGTAGAGCAACTCAAAGCCTTAAAAGAGCAAGCCGACATGGAAGTCAATTTATTACAAGACAGTCTCAACAACATTCGCACCGCCACTACCCGCCTCGAAAGCGCCTCCACCGCCCTCCAAGATCTCTCCCTCCGTCCCCAAGGTTCGCAATTCTTTGCAAATCTGTTTCATTTCTTGATTTGTTGGTCTGGGTGTTGAAAAAAGTTTGTAATTTTAGGGAAGAAAATGTTGGTGCCGCTTACTGCTTCGTTATATGTACCGGGAACTCTTGATGATGCTGATAAAGTTCTTGTTGATATTGGCACTGGTTACTTTGTTGAGGTAATTTGTGATCTAGCTTTGTTCAATTTTTAGTTTTTATCAAATTATATTAAATCGAATATGAAACCGTTGCATTTGGAAGAAATTTGGGAAAATTCAAAAAACTAAACCCGATGACTTGACGTGGAATAGACAATTTGATGATTGACAGATTTTATATTATTAAATACTAATATGCATTTTTTTTCTTTGTGGTTTTATGGAAGAAAACAATGGCCGAAGGAAAGGGTTATTGCGAGCGGAAGATCAATTTGCTGAAATCTAATTTCGATCAGCTCGTTGAGGTAATGTTTACAGTTTAATCATGTGATATGTTTGCTTATCGATTGTAATTGCTTTTTCTATGTTTGTATCATAAGGATTGGTAACAATTAAGTAGCAATTTGAGCCTTTTAAAAAAATTATTGAAATTCTTGTGTCTTGCTATTAGAGAAAATCCCAATTTTAGAGCTGCTTTTAGTTCAATTTGTAGAATTAGGAAAAATACAAGGAAAAATAAAGGAAAAGTACTGGTCTTTTGTGTGAGTTTGAAACTTTATGTATATAGGAAAAATATTTATCCTAATCTTTGGGGAATTTCAAATTTTTTATTTAGTTATTGTCTGTTCATGTGTCTATTTAACTGAAGTGAAAAAAACATAGTTCTTTGATTTAATCCAAATCCTTAAACTTCGAGCCCCTCACTAAGAATTTTTAAGGCCTGCCCCTGATGTGCTGAGGTCTGCAAAGCACTTCTACCAGGATGAGGTGACATCGTATTGTTCATACTCTGCAAAATGTTTATAATCGAGCATACCTCTAGAAGCCTCTACAGCAGTTGAGTTCTCTCTCTAGTCATTGCTACTATCAGCAGGTTGCAGCTTTCCATTTTGCTAGAATCTTTTGTTTATGTGCCAGAACGTCTCAGAAACATACGGAACCCTACTGAACTACCTCTTTCAAATTCATTGCTGGCACTCATTTATCTTTCCTCCCTCCCTCCTCCCTTGAGTTCTTTGTTTTCTTCCGTTTCATATTCTTCTGCTGTTTTGGAATTCACAGATCCCTTATCTCCTATTAAATTATTGCGATTCACTTTTTTTCCGTCAGCATTTCACTGGAATGCCGCTATTACCATTAGGAAAATTGGCAACTTTCGTGATGCTGATATCATTTTAGACCTCACTGGATGACATTCAAATTACTGCCACTTGGAATAAAAGTGTATATAGTCTTACTCAATGATTACACTTTCTGAGTTGCCTACTAATAAACCTTTCCTTGTAGGCCAGTTAATGTAAGTCTGCCGTGATTATTGTGTGATTGATGCATGCCTGTAATAAAAAAAAGAATTGTTCTTTACTTCTTTAGACTTTTGGTTGCTATGATGTTAGTGCTTTGTATTTGGTATGGATCTTTGGTATTATCTCATGTCATTTACAGTTAAACTTCTGCAAATGATTATTGTCATATTTATTTGTGCTAGCTCTGACATACAAATGGCAAGTAAATTCTTCCAAATGACAACGTATGTCAATTATTAAGGAAGACACCTACTTTATGCGAGTAGGTTGCCCCTAAAAAATCACTGTTAATTTCCGGGGAAGCATGATTGAAAGTGTTCCGTTCTGTATTCGAACTTTTGAATCCACTAATGGTATTCTTACTTCCTCTTCTACCCCTTTTTACCCTTGGCCTTATTTACTTTTTCATTTCTTGAAATTAAGCCACCAGTTTGGTATCAACCAAACACAGTTACTGATATTTTTATAACCTGCTATTTTGCTTACTTTAAATGTATACCAACAATATTCAAATTTTGAGATTTAATTAAATGGAGGATAGTTTTTATCTTTTATTTTATTAGGAGCATAACTAAAGCCCCTGCCATTTAGTGAAAGTAACACTTACATCCCTCTTTCAAAGATGAAACAGTCACTTGCTCTCAGTATTTTCTTCAATTAATGAAGTGAACACTAAATTGAGGCTTTTGTTGGAAAAGGAACAAATCTCAATAGAGTAATTTATGGAGTAAATATAGGAAGTCTTCTCTATTACATAGATTAGGGAATTAGCCTTATATATAACCTTAATTAGGGGAATTACTTGTACAGTTAATATTTCCTAGTTAGGCTTCCTTTTAGCTGTATATATATACAGGTTGTATATTCAGAAATAAATATAACAATACAATTGTTTTCTCCTATAATATTTCTCATGGTATCAGAGCTCACCTTGATCCAGTGAGCAAAAAATAAACCTAGCCTCCTCATCTAACCTAGCCACAACTTAGCAGCCACCATGTCTGACTCTACAAACATCAATCTTTCTTCTTCTGAAACTCCTACTTCTGCCACTAAAACCTTGGTTCCCTCCGAATCTCATTCAGTCCAAATAACTACAATTCGATTGAATGGAGATAATTTTTTGCGCTGGTCTCAATCTGTGCGTATGTATATTCGAGGAAGGGGTAAAATTGGCTATCTAACTGGAGATAAAAGGGAACCAAACATTGATGATCCTAAATATTCTACATGGGATGCTGAAAACTCAATGGTAATGACGTGGCTGGTTAACTCTATGGAGGAAGACATTAGCTCCAACTACATGTGTTATCACACTGCTAAGGAGCTTTGGGATAATATTAATCTTATGTACTCAGATTTGGGAAATCAGTCCCAAGTCTATGAATTGATGTTGAAACTTGGTGATATTCGTCAAGGAGAAGACAATGTCACTAAGTACTTCAATTCGTTGAAACGCTTGTGGCAAGATTTAGACTTATTCAATAGTTATGAGTGGAAATGCTTGGAGGATGCCAACCACTATAAAAAGAAGGTCGAAGATGAGCGGATTTATAAGTTTCTTATTGGGCTAAATATTGAATTTGATGAAGTTAGAGGAAGGATAATTGGCAGACAACCTCTTCCTTCTATTGGAGAAGTTTTTTCCGAAGTTCGTCGTGAAGAAAGTCGTAGACTTGTTATGCTTGGAAAAAAGACTTCCAGTAGCATCCTTGAGAATTCTGCTTTGGCTGCAGGTGAAGCCTATTTTAGCCGCAATACTCCATTTAGCACTGGTCAAAGAACTGGTGTATGGTGTGATCATTGCAACAAGCCTAAACACACCCGTGAAACATGCTGGAAACTTCACGGTAAACCTGCAAATTGGAAGGGCAAGCATGAGAGGAAGTTTAATCAGAAAAATTTTCCTTCTGCACATGAAGTCGAAGCTGCCCCATTCAGCCCTCAACAGGTGAATCATATTCTAAAATTGCTGAAATCTATTCCTTCTGCACATGAAGTTGAAGCTGTCCCATTCAGCCCTGAACAAGTGAATCATATTCTCAGACTGCTGAAATCTAATGCTGGATTATCGGGTACTCCTAATGTTTCTATTGCACAAACAGGTAGTGATTTAAATGCCCTAGTTTGTTCTTCTATTTCACAATCTGCTCCCTGGATAGTAGATTCAGGAGCATCTCATCATATGACTAGTCTTTCCAATTTGTTTCATACATATTATCCTTGTTCTGGACAAGAAAAAATCCGTGTTGCAAATGGATCCTATTCTTCTATAGCAGGCAAAGGTTTGATAAAATTGTCAAACAATGTGTCTCCTAAATCAGTTCTTCATGTACCTAAACTTGCTTGTAATCTCTTATCTGTTAGCAAAATATGCAAGGATTCTAATTGTTGCGTTACTTTCTTTGATTCTCATTGTATTTTTCAGGACCTGAAATCGGGGAGGACGATTGGCAGTGCTAAAATGATAGATGGTCTCTATTACTTTGAAGAAGAAGATTCCAAGTATAAATTACCTCAGGGTTTAAGTAGTGTTAGTTCTCCCTCTATTAAGGATAATATTAAGCTTTGGCACTATAGGATGGGACATCCTAGTTTTCCTTATCTTAAAAAATTGTTTCCTGCTTTATTTAATGGAATTGATATTCTTGATTTTCATTGTGAACATTGCATTTTAGCAAAAAGTCATAAAAGTACCTACTATTCAAAACCATATCAGCCATCTCGCCCTTTTTACTTAATCCATAGTGATGTTTGGGGGCCTTCACGAGTTCAAACTTTTTCTGGAAAAAAATGGTTTGTGACTTTTATTGATGATCATACTCGATTAAGTTGGGTATATTTGATGAAAGATAAATCTGAAGTTCATGCTTTATTCAAAAACTTTTATGCAATGGTTGAATCACAATTTCATACCAAAATAGGAATTTTGCATACTGATAATGGTACTGAATATTTTAATGAATCTCTTGGCAGCTTCTTAAGAGATAAGGGTATGCAACATCAATCTACTTGTGTTGATACGCCCCAGCAAAATGGTATAGCTGAAAGAAAGAATAGACACTTACTAGAAGTTGCACGAGCTTTAATGTTTTCTATGCATATTCCTAAATATCTCTGGGGTGAAGCCGTTTTAACTGCAACATATTTAATTAACAGGATGCCTACACGTGTTTTGAATTACACTACACCCCTAAACTGTTTTACTCAACATTTTCCCGAAGCTCGGATTTTTTCAAAGTTACCTCTTAAGGTCTTTGGCTGTACAGCTTATGCTTTTATTCCTCAAAAAGATCGGTCAAAACTTGATCCTAAAGCTGGAAAACATGTTTTTATTGGTTATGCATCTAATAGAAAAGGATATAAATGTTTTAATCCTTTAACTCGGAAGACTGTGATTACTATGGATGTTGTATTTCTTGAAAATCAGCCATATTTTCAAAATAATTTTCTTCAGGGGGAGAAACTAGATGAAGAAAATAGTTGGGGTATTCAACAAAGTTTACCTAAAGTTGTTTTGCATCCTATTGTACCAAGTATGGGGGAATCTTTAACAGGGGGAGAAACACTACAAGATGATCCTAAGGGATTTAGGCCTGAAGTACTTGTTTATACAAGGAAGAAAAATCATAAGAAGAATGCAGAACCATCTACACTTGAAGCACTGCCAATCATACCCAATGCTCCAAATTCAGGTTCTTCTCCAAATTTAGGTTCTTCTCAACCTTGTACTTCTTTTGTTCCTAATCATACTGTTGAATCTGAACATGGTGATCTAGATATACCTATAGCCATAAGAAAAGGAATTCGTTCTTGTACCAATCATCCTATTGCAAACTATTTAACATACGATAATCTTTCTCACAAACATAAAGCATTTACGTCAAGAATTTCGAACTTGTTTATCCCTAGAAACATCCAGGAAGCTCTTGATAATCCAAAGTGGAGATTGGCAGTTATGGAGGAGATTGGTGCACTAAAAAAGAATGAGACTTGGGAGATTGTTGAATTGCCAAAAGATCAAAAAATAGTAGGCTGTAAATGGGTTTTTACTGTAAAATGCAAGGCGGATGGAAGTGTAGAAAGATATAAAGCACGGCTGGTTGCTAAGGGGTTTACTCAAACTCATGGTATTGATTACCAAGAAACTTTTGCTCCAGTGGCAAAAATTAACTCCATTCGTGTGTTGCTATCTCTTGCAGCAAACTTTAGTTGGCCTTTACAACAACTGGATGTGAAGAATGCGTTCTTGAATGGTGATTTAGAAGATGAAGTGTTCATGTGCCCTCCTCCAGGTTTTGAAAGTGCTATTGGCCAAAACAAAGCTTGCAAACTGAAAAAGTCTTTATATGGCCTTAAACAGTCTCCTAGAGCTTGGTTTGAACGTTTTGGGAAGGCGGTAAAAGGCTATGGGTATCACCAAAGTCAAGCTGATCATACTATGTTTTATAAGCATTCTGATAAAGGCAATATTGCAATTTTAATTGTATATGTTGACGATATGATTTTGACAGGTGATGATCTTGATGAGTTGTCAACTCTAAAGAAAAGATTGGCAGAAGAGTTTGAGATTAAAGACCTCGGAGAGTTGAAGTACTTTCTAGGCATGGAATTTGCTAGATCAAGAGAAGGAATATTTGTGAATCAAAGAAAATATATTCTTGATTTACTCGATGAAACTGGCCTTCTCGGATGTAAAGCAGCCGAGACTCCTATTGAGGCTAATTTGAAGCTAAATTTAGCTACTGCTGAAAATGTGATTGAAAGAGAGAAATTTCAGCGGCTAGTAGGTAAGCTTATTTACTTATCACACACTCGTCCCGACATTGCGTTTGCTGTGAGTGTGGTAAGTCAATTTATGCATGCTCCTGGCAAAGAGCACTTTGATGTTGTTTACAGAATAATGAGATATCTTAAAGGGACACCCGGCAAAGGGCTTATGTTTAGAAAAGGAGATAATATTCAGATCGAAGTCTACACTGATGCTGATTGGGCTGGATGCATTACAGACCGACGGTCAACATCGGGTTATTGTGCCTTTGTTGGTGGAAATTTGGTGACTTGGCGGAGCAAAAAGCAAAGTGTTGTAGCACGTAGTAGTGCAGAAGCTGAACTTAGATCTCTTGCACATGGCATTTGTGAGATAATCTGGATTAAAAGATTACTTGAAGATTTGCAGATTCAATTTTTATTTCCCATGAAAGCGTTTTGTGATAATAAAGCTGCGATCTCGATTGCTCATAATCCTGTCCTTCACGATAGGACTAAACATATCGAAGTGGACAGACATTTTATCAAAGAAAAACTTGATGATGGCTTAATATGTGTTCCTTACATACCTACATATCAACAGGTGGCTGACATCCATACCAAGGGACTATCTAAAAAACAATTTGACTATCTTGTAAGCAAGCTGGGTATGAAAGATATTTACAAGCCAGCTTGAGGGGGAGTGTTGGAAAAGGAACAAATCTCAATAGAGTAATTTATGGAGTAAATATAGGAAGTCTTCTCTATTACATAGATTAGGGAATTAGCCTTATATATAACCTTAATTAGGGGAATTACTTGTACAGTTAATATTTCCTAGTTAGGCTTCCTTTTAGCTGTATATATATACAGGTTGTATATTCAGAAATAAATATAACAATACAATTGTTTTCTCCTATAATATTTCTCAGCTTTAAACATCTTCTGTTTGTCATTTGAATGTTTGATTAGCAAACATATGAAAGTGAAAGTTAATTCTCCAAAATACCATAAAACCTGATGGATGTTTTTTTCTATATCTTTTTTTTCTTGATTCATATATCTTGATATGTCCTCTCTGTAAATCTTATGATAGCTAATTGTCTGCTTACCCCTGCATTTGCTCTTTATGGCCCATCTCAACTCATGTGGAAGTAAACATAAGGATGGTACAATTTTGGTTTTCTACCTTTCCTTCTTTCCCTTTGTGAGCTACAGATTGGCAAGCATGATAATGATAAAGGATGTTCAAACATAATGTGGTATCAGATTGCTATTATCTCTTTCAGTTTAAAAATTTGCCTGAGTTTTATTTCAATTTCAGTTAGTTTTATCACAAGTATGAAAAGCATACAAGACTATGCCCCAAAAAGAATATGAGAAAGTTGTACATTAACAAGCCAAGAATACGAAAGTATGTACGGTAAATTAATAACCGTGGATTTGAAACAAAGGGGATTTTATAGGGTTTAATTGAAAGTTCACAGAGAGAATTTGATAAAGAGAGAACGGAAAAAAAAGAGAAATGCAACTTCCATTTTTTGGCTAAATTTATGATGGTAGAAATTTTCTTCTTGTGGAATTTATGTTTGATAGTTCAAGTCTATGTGGTGATCATGGTCTTTGTCCTTGAATCAACTTATTTTTGGAAAGAGAAATTAAAGTTGACAGAGGGTAAAATAATAACGGATGGATGAGAAAGAAATTCGGGTACTCTTGTACTTTAATGTTTTAAAAATGAATGCTATTTTCGGGAGAAAAATTGAAAAGTATCTAATGATAGTACAAAATATTCTGGACTTTTTAATTCATTTTTAATTGAGGAGGGTCTGAATAACTTACAAATGTTAGCGAGCTATCATAGTTTACCTTTTTCAACAAGTTGTTTAGATATTAGAATTACCATTGTCTCTTTTAGTTAACAGTTGATTGCTATTAATGATTTAATTAATGCTCCGATAAACAATGAAATTTGTTATGAAAGATATTGTACTGCATGTGAAATCCTGAAGTCGTAATATAAATTAGGCTTGACAATCAAATACATTAAAAAAACTGCGGGTATTATCATTCTCTACAGCACATTAAATTTTTAGTAATTTAGTCCATACACAGTTTCACTGTTTCAAGCGTATCTAGAACTCAACGAGCGTGCTCCCTTGTTGATTTGTCTATTTGATAGTCTTGAAATGCTTATTAGTATCATGAGACCTATATTGGAAAGAAACATTCCTAAACACCATTTCAGTTCAAGTCTTTTTAGAGGTTTATAAAGGTCAAGCAAAGGCCTGTGCATTGGATTTCGACTATTAAAAAACATAATTATCAGCAAGACTTGATTATAATGAGGGTGTAGAGGTGCATGTTAGTTCAGCCATAAGTTCTTAGTATTGAGAGATAAGATATAATTAATAGTATTAATTAGAATTAATTCATTTGATCACTACCCTTAGACATGACAATTTGTGTTTGTGGGCCGTATATCTGTCGTGTCGTTCCAAACACGAAAGATGATTAGGTAAAATATAACACGACATGATTAATAATCGTGTTTGATATATAAAACCCAAACACAACACGTTTATAATACGGGTTACACGACACAACATGTATACATATATACTAATTAAACATGTTTTTGGTTCAAATTGTTTAAAATGACACATTTAAATTTTCTAAATATTGAATAATTTGTTTATCTATTTAATATAATACAAATTAAAATTAATAATAACATAGTTGTAAATATTACAAAAAATATATATACAATTAAGAATTTAATAAAATTAAAAATTAAATAATGTTCCGCTCGTTATACACGAAACTAATCGTGTTATAAACAGATTGACATGTTCCCGATCCAAACTCTTTTGCATCAAACTCAAACCCGAATAACTTTGTGTCATGTTGTATCATTTAATGAATCATCTCGTGTATAAAATTGCCAAGTTTAACTATCCTTGTAAAAGTCCCAGATTTATTGTTCTCATTGATAACCAATTTGACATCAATTGAGCCAGACAGAACAGGAACATTGAATTCAAGAGTTATTTGTACTAAATACTAGTTATGAAACTCATATTTTCTTCTATTTGAGTTGGTATTGCTCAATGCTCATGAATTTTAGTTGCTATGAGTGAGAGATTCTTGGTCAATCTGATGTAACACAAGTTCACGGCTGTGTTTCAGTGCAAAACTATACCAAACTTTTCTTCAAAATTGGATTTTCCTTCAAAATTGGATTTGAATGTAATAATTAAATCCTTGCTCATTGTTGGAAATAGTGTCCTTATCATTAGTTTCATATTTTTACACAGTTTTAATGTTGCAAATAAGTCATAAGTTCTAAAACACAAGCTTCTATCATGAAGCATGATAGTATAAAAGGCATTAAGTTTCTGATAATTTTTTGAAGATAGGTGAAGACGGTGAATGGCAAGGCCAATTAAATAAATTAAAGCAAGAAAAGATGTTGCTAGAGCATCTGCCAGGACTAATAACTTTGTGACTCGGATTCTATAATTGGATCCAAGCAGCTATTATTTTTGTTTGAACTATCGATTAACAAATTGAAAACGTCATTGTTTTTAAAGCTAGGTAAGGAGCTGATTTATCGAATTGGAAATGTAAGAGGAGAAAAACAATAATAGAGGTCTAGAAAGGGAATAAGACAAAGATGGTGATGTTGGTTAAGAGAAAATTGTCGAGGGAGTAGAGCCCTCATAACTTGCTTCTTTATCTGATGAAAGGTATCGTATCCGAGAAATAAGTAAATGTGGAGATAGAGAGAGAGGGCTGAGGATTGACAACTAATGTGTGGTGGAGGTGATGTTTGATGACTATGGACCTCAGCCACTAGGACACAGATGGTTTGGAGAGGAAAAATAGTCAGTAAATGTCCAACTATTTGTCTATTTATATATATTTTTGTAATACTCATTTGTGTAAAAACAAATCCAATTATATATTGACTGCAGTCTGGCCTACCATACCATGTGTGATATACAATAGAAGTTGCGCGAATTAATTGCAACAAATTAAAATTGTACAACTATGATGAGAGTAAATGATAAATTATCTGCCCAGGTTTTTACGTAACCCAAACGTTTCTGTTGGACAAAAGACCATACTGCTGGCTTAGACTCTAGGAGTCATTCCACCTTGCGCGAAATTGGTGTTTCCCATGTATTTGATTCGTAGTTGCAAGTTAAATATTTCGCTGTTATTATTGATATTATCTTTTCTTTTTGTGTCTGTGTTTGTTCGGGGTTTTGTAATACATACTTATTATTTTATTGTAAGACATAGTTCAGTCTGTACTGTTTTGGTCAAACGTTTGATCAAATGTGCTGATATTCAGATTGAATCATAAAAGTTGTACATTTGTTTGCTCAGTCATAGTATAGCAGTTGCTTTGATGCTATATCTGTCTGAGACATCTCTGTTTTTGCATTTATCACTGAATGCAGCTATAAAATTCCATGGCGTAGGGATCATTCTCGAACGATTGCCGCTTTTTTCCCCTCTTGCGTTGTGCATGATTGTTTTGCTGTCGTTCTTTTAGAAAAATGTTCGAGTGCCCCTAATGAATATTGACATTTTTTTTATCAATATAGCGCGGATACAGAAACGCTGAAACGGAAAATGTTGATTTGGGAAAGAACGAAGCTAAATTTGTTTATAAGAATAGGCTATAATATTAATTTAGAATTTTTCAGTTTTAGAAGCTTTTTTGAAACGGAAATGAAGCTCTGAAATGTATGACTCGAAAAGTTTTTGTGCAACATAGTTTTGGATGAAGCCTTTTAATTTAATTATTATATAGCTGGTTGGTGTTACATATCTCTGAAAGATTTTCCGTCTTATCGGCTAATGATGCTACTCTTATCATAAAATGCAGCTTGCTTCCAAAAAGAAGATGGCAGCGGATGAAGTTGGGGCAGTCTTACAGGCTCGATTGAAGCAGTTGGCCCCTGCGACATAGAGGTTTCGAAAATCCTGTAATCTTTTATGAGAATATGGCATGTGCAATGCTGTTAAAAGTTGCAGCTTTGAGAATATTGTTTCTAGAGGTGATCTAAACATTCCCAGCCAAATGGTTTTTTTTCTTCTTCTATTTATTAGGGAATGTGAAGAATGTTTCCTAACGGAAACCAAGTTATCTAAGAATCAAACAGTTATAGTGAATTTTTTAAATCGGAGATTTTAATTTTCTTGCTGTCTGGTCTATTACAACGGAGTTTTTGGTGCTTGCCATTTTTTAGGCCTATTATTAAAAATATTTTAGCTTTTTGACTTTATCTATTAATATTCCAAACATTCAAAATGGTAAATTATATTGTAAATTTTAACTTTTAGTTTCAAATTTTTCTCGTTAACATCCTAAAAATGGGTGCAACTGAAGTTGAAAATTGAATAATTGATTAAAATTGACAATTTGAAAGTTTGAGACATAAAAAAAGGCCTAATCACTCAAAAACCCCTCACCTTTAAACGTTTTTTCAATTCCACCCCGACGTTGAAAATTTGTCAATTTTACCCACTTTTGAATTTTTCGTTTTCAATTGTACCCCAATATTTTAATTTTTGTTAATTTTTTTACTTAAATGATGAAATCATTCAATTAATTAAGTTTAAATATGAAATTAAATTCTTTTTTATTCAAAAAAGTACAAATAAGTCCTTTATTTTTAAAAACTAACTAAAAACCATAATCAAATTAACACTAATTTAAATTCTTAATTAATTTAACTAAATTTAAATAAATTTTAAAAATATACAATCAATATATGCTAGACATGGAGAATGTTTTAATCAAATTTCCAAACGCAAAAGACGTTAATTTAATTTTTCAGGGTACAATTGAAACACAAAAATGCAAAATAGGGTAAAATTGACAAATTTTCAACGTCAGGGTATGATTGAAAAGGGGCTAAAAGGTCGGGGTTTTTTAAGACATTAGGCCTAAAAAAAATGAGAAGGCAAATGTTTTTGGATGATTAAGTGTTTTTTTAATTTCCTCACAAGGCATTAATATGAACCGTACTCTTAGGTGCATGGTTCTAGTTGCAAAACTATTTCGAACTTTATATTTAGAATGTGAGTATTATATAAGTAGGGATGATAATGAAACGGGATGGGGATGGCCCCATTTTATTTAATTGATGGGGATGAATTCATCTTTGTCCTCATAATTTCCCATATATGTAGGGATCCCCATTCATATAATGTTTAAATATGACGGTTTTATTTTTTATTTTAGGTTATTTTAACAATAATTAATGTCATTACAAATTGCACTAACTGCTTGAAAAAAGCCATTTTAATCATAAAAAATACCACTAATTTTTATTTTAAACATGAATATATATTTTTAATTTTCGAAATCTTAAACGCTGCAACCAAATACTAAACTATTAATGATGTTTATTTTTTTAAATCTTTTGATGACTATATAAATATATACAATGTTATATTATTATTTTTAAATCTATACTAATAAAAAAAATACCAATAAGCTGTAACTCAAACGGTATAAGCGCTAGGCAGCAAACTGTTAGGTCGTGAGTTTGATTCCTCCCACAAGCGCTCCCCCTCCCCAATTATCAAAAAAAAAAAATTGAATAAAAGCATAAATTATAAACAGAAACTAATAATAATATATTATAATTACATCGGGTTCCCATGGGATAGGAATAGGAGGTGGGGCTACACTTTCCGTCCCATTCCCTTCCCCATGAATGGGGAATGGATTTCCCCCATCCTCGTACCCATGGGGCAATTGATGAGGATTCCCCAGTTCCCTTAAAAAATGAAAAAATTTCTCCCAATTGCCATTTCCAAATATTAAAAGTAAAAAATTTCTATTTCATCTTTGTTTGGTGTTAAGATCTTTGTTTATTGTATTAGAAAAAGTATCTAAATTAGAATAAAAAAGAATTAATCCAATTAAGTTATAAGTTTTATTTGTTTTGCAATTTTAATATGTTTTTAATTTTATAATTCAAATCACCAAAAATCGTATCAATCGTTGATGATATGAACGTTGGAATTTATTTATATTTAGGCATTCCATTGCAACATCGACTGGAAATTTCAAATCCTTTGACTTACAAAAAGTGAAAGTTAGTGATACAAAATGTACAATTAAATTTTTTTAACTGATATTATAAAAGACGCTATGTAAACGACATAATTTATCTCAACATACCTCTTGGTTTTAGGTTCCGGCATTTCACATCAACACCGACTGGCCAATTTTCAATCGGTGATTCGACTTGCAAAATTTAAAAAATTGTATTGAAATTATTATAGGTTCATTACTTTATTTGAGCCTAAAAAGAATATAGTATCTTTGAACTCCAACACGCCTGGCTAATAATGTGTTAATAATTATTGTTGGTGGTGCTGTAATAATGGGGAGAAGAAGGTGGGTAGTATATATCATCTCATCCATGATATTGATAGCTTTGTGATGCTCCTAATTTTGTTGACAAATTCCACAACTGACAATATTAACCAGAAGGATTCGAATGTGGATGTGATTTTAAATTGCTGGTCTCGTGGCTATACCCAATCCTTTCGATGATTATTGATTTTGGAAGCTGTGTCTGTAGGGTCTCTACTTACCTTTCAAACTAACATGCCATGCTTTTTATTTTTGTACATTTTATGCTTTTCTTCATCATTCTATAGGCTGGACTTTTGTCGTCAGAGATACAAATTCTCTGAATTATCGACTTCCATTCTTTGGCTAGTCAGTTGGGTAACATTTTACTGCTCGATTATTGTTTCGTGTTTTCTACGCAATCCTGCGTTCATTACAAATACAGTAGGACTCGGGTTTCAGGAATTTCATTGCCATTTATCCATGGAGAGATCGGCAGTGATGAAAACCTTGGCTAAACAGCCGGTTTTTGATATGGTTGAACCTCCTCCTCCTCCTTTCATTTCCTTTCCGCAGAAAACAATGGCGACCGTTAGAGACGCGTCGTTTTCTTCTTATGTCAAGCCTCAGAAGCATGATAGTCCAGTCGACGATACTGAAATAAGCATCTTCGATGCGCAGAAATACTTCAACGAAAGCAACGGTGGCGGTAGCGATCCGCGAGTTAGCAAGAGAGTTTCGCCCGTAAATGTTGTTAATCTCGAATCAATCCCGAGATTTTCCTCTGCTTCATCTTCGGTAGACGGGTATGGTCGAAACTACAGAGCTCGTTCGTTCCACGCAACGCCAACAGCTTCATCAGAAGCTAGCTGGAACAGCCAAACTGGTTTGCTGTCACATCCACCGGGCGCTATTGCTGTATCAATGCGGAATCCTGGCGGCGGAGGCAGCGCGGATGAAAAGAAAAAGGGTTCGTCGAAATGGCGACTCGGGCGGAAATGTCCGTGTGCGGGGAAAAAATCCGTTCAAGTCGAGGAAAAACTATCGGAACCGAGAACACCGCCTCGATTAATTCAAAACAAGTCTAAAGAAATTCGAAATGTTCAAAGGAAATTCTCAATGTCATCAGAAACAAGCTCAGCTGCAACAGATTGGATCCAAAGACAGGAGATTATAATTCCTAATTCTCGTCTCAGAATATCAGCAGATAATAATAATAACATGTTCCCTTCCTCATCAGCTCTAGGTCAACACCATCAGCGCGTGATCGCCTCCTCAGCGGCGCGTGACGGCTTCTCGTTTCCGATACTCAATCAAACATCATCATCTCCTCCAGTTAAACTGCTACTCAATGGTTCATTGCAAAAACCTTCAGTAAACTTCATCGAGGAACCGCCGCGAGATTCGCTCGAGGTATTTCGGCCGTCGGATGATCCGATTAAGACGACTACGGCGGATCTTCTTCATCAACGTCAGAGTTTCACATTACCGACGAGTCCTAAGTCAAAGATGACGGTTATAGATGATGACATGGCAAGCGACGCGAGTTCAGATCTGTTCGAGATAGAGAGCTTCTCAACACAAACGACGTCGTATCAAATGTACAGCAATACTCACGGCGGAGGACTGGATTCATTAGATGAAGCCGGCATATTCAGCACCACGGGAAGACGCTTAAGCGGCGGCGGTGAAAGGAGCGTGTATTGCAGGCGAAGTATAGACGACGAGCCAATGACGCCGTCAATAGCGCCAACAGAATGCTACGAACCGAGCGAAGCGAGTATAGACTGGAGCGTAACAACGGCGGAAGGATTCGAGAGAGGAAGCGTGACGAATTTCTCAGTGACGGCGTCGGAGGCGGATCATCAGGAGATGACGGCGATGATGATGATGAACACACGCCGCCATGAGAATGGAGGAGGGAAGAAGAGGAGTGGCGGAGGAGGAGGAGGAGGGGGGTTGTTGAGCTGTCGGTGTGAGAAGGCGGTGAGTGTGGGGCCGCATCCAGTGAAATGTGGGGGCGGAGAGGGGCAAAGAGGAGGAATGAGGCATCAGCATGTGAGTAGTAGGCCATACTCTGCCGCTAATAAACCGCCGCTTGCTAAGTCTCACTCTGCCCATTTGTCTCTGCCTTTTGCTACGTAGGAGTTTGTGACGCTGCTTGCTTCGCCGCCGTTTTCATTTTTTCTTTTTCCCACTTCAATTCTTCCTCTCATTTGTGTTTAAGAGAGGTATGTATAAGTTTGTTAGTGCTTTTGGCTTAAATATTTTTGTATAATCAATTTATAAAACCAATATAGTTTTTTTAAATGACAAATGAATATAGTTAATATTTAATTTATTTAATAATTTTAAATATTTTAAATTTTATGAAATTAATTAGGGGTGAGATTTTATGGAATTAATTAGTGAGGAGCACACCATTCCATTACGAGTATGCTGATTTAACAAATTAAGGTGGCATTTGATAAAAATAAAAATTAAGTGCTGAAAATTAAGTGCTGAAAATAATAATTGCTGAATTTTTTAAGTGCTGAACTAAATAAGTCTGTTTGATAACTCCAAGTCTGTAATTAATGAATATTATTTTTATTATTATTACATTTGAACCTTTAAAGATTAACTATTTTAAAATTAAAATTATTAAATATAAATTATATGTTATTTAAATTTTTTAATATATAAATAAATAATATTTAAAAATACATTATAAATATTACATATATTATAAATAAAAATTATACATTTTAGTTGCATATGTTGATAATAAATCCTTAAAGATTATAATGATGCCCCCCCTTTAATTTGAAAATAATCCTTAAAATTAAATATTAGTTTTTAAAACTTTTTAAAAACCATTTAAATCTGATATTTAATGTTGTGTGTTACAAACGAAAGTTCAAATAATGTTTAAAGCGGAAATATTAAATAAATAACGTATAAACTATAAAAAGAAAAGTAAAGATAAAAAATAAAATATTTATAGTGAAAATATAGCAATTTACAATTTTAAGTGTTGATCTTTGTAATATTAAAACAAAATGTGAGATAAAATATTTTTATTAGTGAGTAATAAATGCAAATAATAAGGATATAAAGTTTATTTAATGAGAAAACTAATATTTGATAACTTAATGTTTTCAGTAAAAAAAAATAAGTCAGAATTTTTGACTTATTATTTTAAGTGGTTTTTGACTTAACTGAATAAGTTAAGTTGAACTTTTTTGAGTTATCAAACCAACTTAAAACAATTAAATGCTTAATACATTAATTTAAGTAATAAGTTGGGTTATCAAACACCCCAAGTTAGCTAAGTTATTTTATCTTTTTAAGCAAACTGAAAATGAGGAATATGCAGAAAGACATTTAGTAAATCGGTCTGATTCTGTCTCTGTTTGTTCTGTTTGAAAAAATGATTTTAAAATCAAATTATTTAAAATCAAATTGATTGAAATTTAAAATTGTAAAATTAAACTGATCAAATCAGTATGTTATTTTGGTTTAACAGGTAAAAATATTAAAAATCAAAAATTGATTATTATAAAATTGATTTTTTAATAATTTAGTTAAATATACTTAAACTTGCCAAAATTGAATTATTTTTATAAATGAATCGAATTCAAA
This sequence comes from Mercurialis annua, assembly GCF_937616625.2. Lineage (NCBI taxonomy): Eukaryota > Viridiplantae > Streptophyta > Magnoliopsida > Malpighiales > Euphorbiaceae > Mercurialis > Mercurialis annua. Next base: position 13,998,706 of record NC_065574.1, read on the forward strand.
CTCTTAGCTATAATCAAATCAAATTATATTTATAAATCGAATTGAACTAAACCAATTTAACTAAAATTTGCCAATTGATTTGGTTTAGCTAATTTTAAATCTATTTTCAAAAATTAATCATATCCTAATTAAATTAATTAATTTATAATGAAATAAATTTTTAATCGGTTTAAAATATATGAGTTTTGAATTTCAATTTTACAAATTAATGTTTCTTTTGTCTTTAAAGATTCTAAAATCTAATACTCTATTCATACTATTTTATTTGTTATTTCTCTATTTTTATACATATTAAAAATATTTTAAAGAATATAGTATAGTCACTACATCATTAATCTTCTATCTAATAAATTTATTAATATTAAAAATACAAAAAATATATATTATTAATACAAACATAATATTTCTTTTAAATATTAAAAAATGGCAAATAAAATGAGACGAATAAGTATTGTATTAGAGCTAAGATTTAAACTATAAAAAATAGTGATTATACAATACTTATTTTTTCACCATGCCACAAGTTTACGACGTCACATCTGTTACATTGATAATAACCAATCGAATTAAGCTGAATTATTTTATATTTACTAGTTTATATTTGGATTTGTTTTGATTTGATTTCTATTTGATGTTTTAAATATGAAAAATTAAAGGGTTTCGACGTGCACAATCATTGCAGTGGATTAATGCACCCCCTAGTTGCTTGTGTTTCACGGGTATTAGTTGATGATTTGAATAATTAAGCTTATACTATATGAATAGACGTTAAACTCATCCACAATAAGCAATCATTTACTATAACCATATATGAGATGATGTTACACTATTTTTGTGAACTGAAAATGATGTTACATTACACTTAACATGAAAGTTTTGTTCTAATCTTATAAGGCGTAGTATTAGTCCATACTAGTCCGTAAATATACGTTCCATAAAAATAGAAAAAATTAAATTTGTACAAATACCGAAAAATAAAGATTAAAAAAATTATATAATTGAGAGACCAACGAAGCCCTCTCGGATTGTTTTTCTTTTCTATTTTATAGTCTGATATGCATTTTATACTTTATTTTTATCAAAATGACGTTATTTTTTATCGTACGACCGACCAAAACAACGTTGTTTTAGACATTTATATTATGTATACCACATAATAAAAAGTTGTGCTATTGGTTGTGATGTTTTATAGTTTGTGTTTAAATCGAAAAACACAAAAGATTGTTCTATATAGTGACATTATTCTTAGTTTTTATTAGTTTATTATTTTCATTTTATTCCAAATATTGATAAAAATATAGCAAATTATTCTAACACCTCTCTCGTATATAATTACAGTTTTATTTTTTTATTTGAAAATCAAATAATACATTACTTTAATTTTGTTTTCATTAATATTTTAGTCTTTTCGTTCATTTTTAATGTTAATCAACTAAATCAATAAAAAAAATTGGAGTTTAATTTTTAAATTTATTTTTGACATAGGCAAAAATAAAAGTTATTTTTTAATAAAATTTAATGGTTAAACTAAATCAAATGACTTCATCGAGATAAATAATTACATATTTTTAATTTTGCTATTTTTCTTATTTTTAAAACTGAATTTTTTTAAATTATTTTATAAAAATAAAAAATTTAAAACATTAATGAATATATAAAAATTAAATAGAAATCATTAATTCATTAAATATCATAATATATATATATATATATATATATATGTATGTATTTATATTAATAATGAATTTTCAATTTTATAAATTAAATTTTTAATTTAGTGGACTGATATAAAAATAAAAATACACAAAAAATAAAAAAAATTGATATAAATAAATTCGAAGGATCGTTATAATTTTTGATTTTTAAATAAAAAAATAAAATGGTAAATTATAATAAATGTCAGAAGTGCGAGAATAGTATTTTCACAAAAATAAATAAAAAAACAATTCTTTTAATTTGTGTAAAATATAAATATCCTCCTAAAATGTAACGAGTGAGAAATTATTTCTGTTAGCATAGAGGGTCTGCTCAGTACTCACTCACTCACTCTATACTGCTTATCAAAATTACACAGATGAGCTGTGGCTGTACTTCTAATCCCTTCTCCCTGCAATTCAACACTCCTCTGTCTCTGGTTACTCCTAATTTCTATGCTCCCAATTTATCATAACATATTGTTCTTATTTATTTGTTCTCTAATTTTGGTTCTTGAATTGTTTGCATTTTGTTCAGCCTAACAATGCGCAGAAGAAAAGGGTATTACCAAGGGTTTCAAAAGCTGTAGCTTACTATGGATTGAAGACACCTCCTTATCCACTTGTATGTCTTTTATTTCCTCATTTCTTTTGTTTATTTAAGTCAGATAATATGGGTTTTGAATTCTCAGTAGTGTAATCTATTTATTTTATTCAATTTTTAGTTGAATTTATATGTTAACTTCGTAATATAGCAAAATTCATTTTTCAGAATTTTAAAATTTACGTTTTAATATTAAATAAAAATAAAAAATAACGTTAAAATCCAATTCTAATTTTTTTAACTTCTTCGGGGGTTGAAGAAAAAATATATTTGAAGCTAAAAATGATCAAAAAAATTAATTGAGGTGAAAGATTGAAAAAAAAGGGTTAAATTTGCTACCAAAATGTTGAAATTAGGACATTGTTATAAAAGTAAAACTTTAAATAAAATTGCAACAACCTGGAAAGGTTTGGATTATTTTTGCTGTTAGGCCTTTTAGAAATGGAGAAAGTCTTGTATTTGATTAGATTAAAAAAGAAAAAACTAATTTCGCATAAGGCTTGATTTTATACCATGAGATCTATATTTTGTTGTGAAATTCTTGCAGAGAATGTATAATGCAGGGTTATACTGAACATTTACTTCTGTTTTCTAACTTTAAGATGAGAGTAAGAATTGGATGTAATGACACTTTTAATTGGAATGCATTTGTTTCTGAATTGTAGGACGCGTTAGAGCCATATATGAGTCGGAAGACATTAGAGATGCACTGGGGAGAACATCATCGAAACTACGTGGAAGGATTGAATAAACAACTGGCAAAGGATGATGTTTTGTATGGTTATACATTGGATGAGCTTGTCAAAGTAACTTATAATAATGGAAACCCGTCTCCTGAATTCAACAATGCCGCTCAGGTGATCATAACTTCACTAGTTTCTTGGAATAAACTCTTTGATTCTATGTTTACGTCGATACCACTTTTTTTGGCTTAAATAAGTCGATGTTGTGGATAGAAATTCCATCTTCTTCACAGCTTTAGACCAAAAATTAATAAAAGGAATGATAAAATCTAAACTCTCCACTTTAGTCTGCAATGTTGAGAGCCTTATCTGCATCTCCTATTTGGTTAATGTTTCTCATGTTAAAATTTCTATACTCCAAATTCGACAACAAGTACATATATGAAATTAAAATACTGAAGAAACTAAAAAGTATGGTCTAGATTTTATAGGGCTTGTGTGGGACATCACTGAATATGTTTTAGTCATTTTAGGCCTTATACTCCCGTTTATTTTGGTAATTAGATGGTGGCAGAAGGTACATAATTTCTAGCTTTTGCTGGAGCAGCAGCTCAGATGTTTTTAGGAGTTTATTTTAAAGTTAATTCGAGTTTCAATTGGCTTGGTCCTCTCTAGTTTTCATTTGGGTATCAAACTCAACAAGCATTTATATATCTTCAGGATTAGGTTGAGTTTGTGTTTATAAAATCAATGGTTTATAATTCTTAACACTCAGTTTTCAATGCTTCTCAATGAAAATTCCCTGCAATTGCTGCTTTTGAATTGTGTGGTACTGTTCTTTTATAGTTTTTTTTTTTTTTCCTAAAGTGTTCATGTCAAGCTTAAATTTTTCGTCTTGTTATCCTTTATGCACAATTCATGCTATTTCTTTAATTTATCATCATGTATTGTTCATGTTATCTATACCTAATCTGCTATTTTTCCAGAATTCCAAAGCCAGTTTGGCTCACCTTTTAGAATGTAATTTAAGTCTGCATTTTGCAGTCAATTGGATTGTGACCCCTGGTGGGATGACATAACGGCAATTTGAATTCTTTCCATAGGATTTTGTTTCACAAAAATGCTAATGCAAGCATTTTCAAACCGTCTTGTAGTTTTGACATTATGGATAATCATTTCAACCTACAATTCTAAGGGCATGTCTTAGTAGTATACTGTAACTCTTGCTTGGACTTGTTTAAAGACTAGGGTAATTCCATAATTGTTGAATGTCAATATAAAAGTGTATAGCTCATAGTGAACATAAAATTAACACTGCAATACTAGCATCAGGATTGAGACATTTTTGCCTATATGACACTTGTTATTTGTTTTCAATAAGAATAGTTGAACCTAAAGTTGAGATGAGGTATTAAGTTTGCTGAACTCTTCTCTGCCGTTTTACCTTTGATTGTGGTCTTTTTCTTAGATGTTTTGATGTTTTTTTATCAATGGGATCAGAAACTTGAAACTCTTATTTTTATCTATCCTGATAACATGACATCCTTCTAAGGACAACTTTATCTTTACTAAACGGAGGCAGTATTTTAGGTTCTTAACTTCCTACTAATAGCGACTGGTTGATCTAACAGGTCTGGAATCATGATTTTTTCTGGGAATCCATGCAACCAGGAGGAGGGAATATGGCTGAACTTGGGGTGCTTGAGCAGATTGAAAAAGATTTTGGTTCCTTCACAAATTTCAAAGAGAAGTTTATAGAGGACGCTCTAACACTATTTGGCTCTGGCTGGGTTTGGCTTGTCTGTAAGTTATTCCTTATTTAATGTCATTGCTTTTTCAAAAATGACAGTGTCTTAAAGTTTAATGATTGCTTCTACTTTACACTTTATTCGGGGGGGTCAGCTGAAACTTGAACTACAAATTTGCTAACTCTCCATTTGAAAAAACTTTCAAATCATGCTAATTGGATTTGAATGCAGAGACCTGCAAGTAGGTCTCCCGAGCACCTGCTATTGGGTTGTTGAATATGCAATAGATTTGTAGCCTTAGTGATTATGATGGCAATAATTATCTTCACATGCATTCTAGTTTATTGTTGTTTACTCTTATATTCATCATTGTTCACGAGTGATTATGCTTTCACTTAATTTTAATTTACCGATTACCAAAGTTTATGGTATTATTGTTGAGCTAGTAATGTCTGGTCTACTATTTTTGTCTACAACTATCACACATTAAAAGAGACAAGGACCACTTTATCAGATATTGTGGAGACTAAAGTGCTTAGAGTTAGACAAAGTTTTTGTGATTATGTTGAGGAGAGCTCTGCTGAATAAAAATGATTTAACTAACATATTACTGTACGATACATGTAAAATGGATCATGTCAACTTATTTGAAATAAACATTTGAGTGGCTTGGTTTTAATTATTTTCTAATGTCGTGTATTAGATTGCTGAGGATAGAAAATTGATTATTAATTAGAAAAAACAACCTTCACCTCTTTTCTCTAAAATTGCTTTTTAACTGGACTAGCTAGACTTATGCTTAAGATGGTAAGGGAGCTCAGCCTAATTAAAAGAAAAAGGTTAAATCGTACCTTGTGCAAGTAGTAGCCATGCTTGTACCATCCTGCACTAGTGTATTGCATTGCATATATGGTCGTTAAACACAGCTCTATCAGCATAATAGAAAATGTTTCAGTTTTTAGTTTGTGGAGCTTCTTTGTCAGCAATAATTATGCTATTAATTAGCAAGTTTATTGTTCAACTGCTTGTAGTGAAGAGAGAAGAGAGACAGCTTGCTATAATTAAAACATCAAATGCCAACAATCCAATAGTATGGGATGATATTGTAAGTCTACTACATCCTATTTACTTGTAATTTATCTTATTAATTGCATTGCCTAATGATCTAGAAAATCCAAATATGTGCTGCTTTTATCAATTCTAACCACAATTTTACTTTTGCCAATTATAGCATGGTTTTAATAATTTTGTTTCAATTATAACCAAGTCCGCCAGTTGAACCAAATAAATTTATTTTGCTCGTGTCAATCATTAAATAGCTACCTATTGTAGCCAAATCTGCCCAATTGAATCAAGAAAAGACGAACACAAAAAAGATCCATCAATTGTTTCAATTTAGCAAATTTGGCTCCAACAGAAATAAAATCCATCAATTCCGACTACAATTGGTAAAATTGAAATTTTTACATAGAATTGATAAAATTGAATTTTTTTTGGGCCATTAAACCTAGTTGCATTGACTGATTTTTCATTTTTTTTCTCTTTTTTTGCAGCCCATCCTCTGTCTAGATATGTGGGAGGTAAATCATAATATTTCTCTCATACACATTAAGCAGACACAGTCACACATGCATGCACAATAATGTTTAAATTTAACAGTCGTGTTTCTTGCATTAGAAGTTGATTATTCTTCTTACAATTTGCAGCATGCTTATTATCTGGATTACAAGGTATGTAACTGTCGCTGATTTTTCTCCCTACGATATATGTCTTGTTGTTAATCATGAACTGTCTTGAAAACAGAATGACAGAGCGAAGTATGTGAATGCCTTCATGGATCACCTTGTCTCTTGGGATGCAGCAATGGCGCGCATGGCACGCGCAGAGGCCTTTGTTAATTTAAATGAACCAAAAATCCCAGTTGCTTGAATATTTTGGTTCCGGCAATACATGATCAAATAGCGTGGAGAGCCTTCCGAGTGATTCTGACAATGTAAAATGTGAGAAACCTTTCATTTTTCATCTAGTTTAGCTGTTTTCTTATTTAGAGCTATCCGGAATGATAGTTATAGGCGAGTCGGACTAGGCATATACGGGATCAGTCAGGTTCTACATTTTTGGATGAGTAAAAAGTAGTTTTGTCGAATGCCACTATACTAGTTAGTCTACTCATGTATTCGCTGTAACTTGTTTTGTATTTACTTGATGAGTACTTAACACGAGATTTTTTTTTATAAATTAGTCTCCTGAACTTAAGAGTTTTATTAATTAGTTTAACCTATGATTAATTACTTGTATTAGCTCCTTTCAGTTGTTTTGAAAATGGCATATTTGGCCTAATTGATAAAAATTTAAAAAATTCAGGGACTAATTAGTAAAAATGTTACCTAATATAGGTCCAATATTGATCATTGGCGCAGCAAAGTAATTGAAACAGATTGGTTGATTATGAAGCAGCATATGGGCATAATTCAGAGTAAATTGATGGATCTGAATCGTGGATAACAAGCAAAGTCCCTTTTGAAGATTTTGGAAATAAACATTGTCCAAAGTAAATGGTGGTTACATCATTGAGACCAACAATTGCTGGCAGAGGCGGATCCACTTATAAAAAGGTGGCCAATGCGTGATTAACCTAATTGGATAAGGCGTCTTATCTCCGTAACTAACTTTTAACAAAACGAGATTATAATAGTCGGATGTTGTCCATGTTAAAAAAAAAAAATTATCAAAAGGTGGTGTCTTTGGACCCAACATTTTATATATATGCTAGCGTTAGGGATGTGTGTGCACAATAGTTTTATTTAATTTATAATAATATATTTACATTAATTTTAAATAAAAGTTGGAAAATTATTGTGTTTGAAATAATTATAATGTCACCAAAATCAAAGAAAAATATTTGTGAGAAATTAAAAATTAAGTGTGATAAAAAAAACATAAATTATGAGAGTAATTGTCATTCTTTAAGCTAATTGACCAAGTAATGATTTGGCTAATTGTCATTTTTAAGCTAAATGTACCATTTCAAGCCAATGAAATATAATTTTATTTATAATTTAAAATCAATTAAATATCATATTTATAACTCCAAGATGCATACTATATTATAAAATATTATATTTATAACTTCTAGGTGCACACTACAATATGCATACATATTAATTTATATGTTATTTAAGTATTTAAATTATATTCCATAAATAATAAAATTAATCGTAATTGTTTTATTATTATTAATTATCTTTAATATATTATTAAATTTTGAGAAAATAACAAGAAAACCAACAAAAAGACTTCTATTTTCGTACATTACAATCTTAATTAGTATTTTTACTTTCTTACCATTTTTATTTCACAAATTACCAGCTCCCTTTAATAGTTTTCAGCCAGCACCACCTTCCTCCCTTCCTCCCAAGCCGACACGTGTTTAGCAAATCACACATGTATCGTGCTCTGTTAATTTACATCTTCTTCTCTTCTTTATTGCTTTTTTTTCGTTTTTTCAAATTTTTCCTGATTCCTCTCTTTTCTTCTTCCCTCTCTCACACGATCTCTGTTGATTTCAATCGTTTATCCTTCTTCATTTACAGTTTTCTTTAAACTTCCTAAATTTTAGCCATTATCAGTGTAGTGTGTAATGTGTATTTAGGTTTTAGGCTCCACATTTGCTATTAACTGCATTGTCTCTATAAATAGCATCATGGTTTCTACAAGATCAACTCCTACAAAAGAGAAGATCGATTCTGTTGTTCCTGTAAAAATGAAGTGAAAATTAATAAAAAAAGCTAAAAAAAATATTGAAGGAAGTGGTGTTGCTTCTGTCTCTGAGAATGTCAAAGCAAAGGGAAAGAAGGTGGATGAAACTGATTTGAAAAGAAGGCGTTTGGCTTTTGATGATATACCTGATCATCTGAAAGTTCAAAAATCCTTGCATATTGAAGAACCAACTCGTTTGATTCAGGTAATTGTTTTTATATCTGTATTTTTCATGTATAAGAGATGTATTTTGATATGTAATGTCATGTTCCGTTCTAAAAATAGTTTATAAAATAAGTTTATTCATACATGTATCAATTATGTATATTATATGTATCTAAGATCTGTATTTTTGTAGGCTCTAAGATCTGTGTTTTTTATTTTAAGTTTACATTAGTAGGCTCTAAGATCTGTATTTTTATAACTATAATATATGCATCTTATATGTTTTTTTGTTTTTTAATGTAAAATTATTTTGTATACAAATATTGTATTTTAGATTTACTAATTATGTATTAGTGTGTATCATTTGTGTATATTTGTAGAACTGGGACTACTTGTTAGATGCGGAAGATCGTTACACTTGTAGAGTGACTATGCCATTAAATTTCAAATATATTGAGGACATCAAGAAAACTCTTTCTGATACTCAGCTGAAATGTCACGACCCAATCTCAGGGCCGAGACCGGCGCTAGGGAATGGGAATGGTTGCTCCGAAACTCGTAGCAAGCCTAAAAACATAAAATAATTTTTCGCGAAACATATACGTCATGCATGACAGACATAAACACGTGTCATGCAGAAGCACACATGCCAGGCATACATATCCTCTGGCAGTCACAATATAAATAACACAGCGAGCGTAAAACATTTATAAACATTAAAAATATTAAAGTTATATTTACAGAAAACTATATATTACAGGCTGACTTGCAAAATACTTATCTACTGCAGCTCTAAGAGTAAAGTACTGTTTCTTTACATACTAAAAAATACAGACTTCTGGAAGTAGGATAGAAGTCCGTTGCTTCAAAGCGTCTTTATCCTGAAAGGAAATCTGTGAGGGGATCAGTATATTGGGATATACTGAGTGAGTTCATACATTTACTAATAAGTATTCAAATAAAATATAAAACGATATTCAATCGTATGCAGCCAAGTACAAGATCCGATTGAAACCTTAATCCTCAAACATACTAATCATCAATCAAGCAACCCAATCATTAATATCAAATTGCGAGTCCAACTTGCTGGTGGCCCAGCCACTAGATACGGGGACTCCAGACTACACCGTAGCCGAGTGCTCACTCGTATCAAAATCATATACCCAATCGTAAATTTCATAATCATCATCAGCTCCCAGCTGAGTCATATCAAAACTGGTGATCACACAGTCCTATTGTCGCCCAATAGGTAGCACGTTCCATCGGATCAATACTGGTTTCAAATCAAGCATATGCAATTTATAAAAAGAATTCGTATCGCAATCATGCAAAACAAACATAAAGCAATATAAAATATTTGCTTAAATAAATACTTTAAAAGCAAATCGTATAAACTCACTGAAAACGCTTATCCAAAAATATGTCAGGGCTTTAGAACGTCAAGCTTCCCGAACTACTGGTCCAGCTGCTTCTTGCCTCGCCGGATCTAAAACAATTTTAAAACATTTGACTTGTATTAGAATCCTATTCTAAGATTAACTCTAGACTCGAGATTCGACACATTTTATTTTCATTAATCGTCGTGCTTCTCACGTATACTCCGATAACGGTATCAAACTCGTTTACGGATCATAAATCACTTCTAATTAAATTCCCGTTTAACCTCATTAGGTTAACTATTCACATTAATCGAATAACTACTATTCGATTTCCGATTCAATACGCGAATTCAATTAATTCAATCGAGGTACAAAGAATCGGGGTGCGAGAATCGGAGGGTGCACGTTCGTGCATGGGGGTACACGATCGTGCACCTTGATGGTACACGTTCATGGACCATGTATTGGTGCACGTTCGTGTACTTTGGTACACGTTCGTGCACCATTGATGGTACACGTTCGTGTACCACAAGTGCACTATCGTGCAATGTCATGCACGATCCCCCGGAATCGATTTCCGGGGTTTCCGACCTGCTATATACGTAAAAATGCTCCAAACTCAACCAAAACGCGTATTCTAAGCTCAAAACGCTATATATCAATCCTATACTCGATAAAACGATAAAATCGTTTCGTGGCCTAAAACTTTGAATTGATATAACTCAAAATATATCCGTTTAAACGAGAAAACGTCAAGCTTACCGTGATACGCCACTGAAATACGATCGTTTTGAGCTATTAAACGTCGGAAACGGACGAGAAACGAAAACCGCGCGACGAACCGTTCGAAAACGGCGAACGAGAGAAAGAAATGAACTGAGGAAGAAGAGAAGAGCATCTGGATCCTTCTCCCTCTTAATTCTTATATATATGTATATTGGTCAATTTGCACTTTGGTCCTTGAAACTTTTCAAAAGTTTCAATTTAGTCCAAAACCTATTCAATTAATCTTTCTATTAATTCATATACGTATTATTTATATCCGAATAAATAATACTAACTCAAAATATATATTTCCATCAAAAATCCTCAAATTTCTATTTTCGGGGCTTAATTGGCTAATTTGCACTTTAGCCCCTAAACTTTTCAAAATTTACTTAGTCCCAAAATACCTCCACATCCAAATTTTCAAAATTAACTCCTTAAATCCCGCTAATTGAATCATTAAATTTTATTCTAAATTCCCGATATAATTAAATTAAATTCTCCTTAATTTAATTTATCGGAAATCTCGACACGTGGCACGACGTAATTACCTTAAAATATTTTGGGGTATTACATGAAACTTTTCAAGAAGACATTTCTTGGTCATTTTTTAGACTTGTCGTCGTTGTGTAATCACCCTCAGCTTCTACATTCTTTGTTGCTGCGAGAAGTGAAGCATCCAAATAATAGGGAATTGTGGTTTAACGTTTCTGGACATAAACTGCGTTTTAGTATTGAGGATTTTGCTGTGATTACGGGGTTAAATTGTGTTGGTGATTTCAATCCTGTTTCTTATGCTCCATTACAGAATCGGTTGATTGATACCTATTTCCCAAATAGTGAAGTTACTCGAGATGGATTGGGTGTCATATTTTTGAACAAGGTTTTCAAGTCGGTTGAAGACGCGGTTAAATTGGCTGTAATTTACTTGTTTGAGTGCTATTTGTGCTCAAATGAAATTAAATTTCAAAATGTAAGTCGCTTTTTTATGGATATGGTTGATAGTGGGGACTATAACTCATATCCTTGGGGGATAATGGTTTTTCGATCTACCATTACTGATATGAAGAAGAGGTTTGCTATAAGAAGACTACTCAAGTTTTACAGGCTTAACAATTTTCCCTTGGCTTTGCAAATCTGGTTCTATGAAGTCTGCCCTTTTGCTACGAATAAGATATGTTTTCCTGTTACTAAACCAATGTTAGTGCCTCGAATGCTAAAATGGCTCAAGAGTCAGGACAAACTAACAATCAAATATCTGAATGATACATTTTATGATCAGACGCATGAGCAGGTATGTTGTTTTTTTTATAGAAATTTAGTTTCTGTTACTTTTATGTATCATTTATGTATCTTAACTGTATTTTTGTTTTCTTTTGTCAGTTGATGTTGAAGAATATTGTTCCTACAGCTCAAGAAAAAATGTCTCTTGATATATCTGGTTTTTTCCAAACTGGAAAGAAGAAAATAGTTGAAGATTTGGATTTTTCAACTGATGATGACGTTATTCTTACTGATTACTTCAAATGTAAACAAGTTGAGTCTTCGAGACGAAGAAAAACATTTAATCAGTTGAAGAGTCGACTTAATGGTATCGAATCAAGTCAACTGAAAATACAATCTGAATTTTCTTCTTTGAAGACGGAGGTGAGAGTATGACTGTATGACTGTGATTGGCGATCATTTAGGCTTAAGCATGCCTAAGGTATCGTTTATTGTTAATTATAGTTTTTTTGAATATATTCAATGTTTTTGTTTAAGCTAATTTATCTATTTTTTTATAGTTTCCTAAGTCTGTTGTTGTAAATGAAGTTTCCAATGATGATGATAATATGGGGGTAAGAGGTTTTTATTTTATATTTTAATGTATCATTTTGTGTATCAAAACTGTATTTTTTATGTATCATACAAACTGGATATCATTTTGTGTATCAATACTGTATTTCAGGTGTCTAATTACATTTTTCAAACTGGATATAAAGATGATGCTGATAATGGTGAGGACGGTGACGATGAGGATGAGAAAAATGAAGAAGAGGACAAAGATGAGGCCGAGGATAAAAAAAAATGAAGAAGAGAACAAAGATGAGGCTGAGGATAAAAAAGATGAGACTGAGGAGGATGAGCAGAAAAATGTTAAAGATGAGAAGGATAATGATAGAAATGATGATGGTGGTGTTGGTGGTGGTGGTAATAATAAAGATGATGATGGCGGTGATGATAGATCGATGCATGTTGAGGTATAATTTAATTTCTTCATGCTTAATTTTTATTTTATATATATTTTTTTTTAATTTTAGGTCCCTGTTGAGAATGTAAGTCAGGTTGGTTTATAAACGGATGCTGCTGGCGAGGTATGTTGTGTATCAATGCTGTATTGAATATGTATCATTTAAGTATATTTGTGTTATAATTGTTATTTTTTAAAGTTAATTTTTTCATGCTTAATTTTTTATTTTATATCTCAATTTTAATTTTTTTAGGCCTCTGTTGAGAATGTAAGTCAGGTTGGTTTAGAAACGGCTGATGTGAAAATGGCTGCCGGCGAGGTATGTTGTCTATCAATGCTGTATTAAATATGTACCAATTATGTATATTTATGTTATAATTGTTATTTTCTAAATTTTAGGTTTCTATGGGGTGAGTAAATGAAGTTGGTGTGAAAATGGTTGCTGATGAGGTTTTATTTGCTGAGAAGAAGAATTTTACTACTCCTTTGGATAACAAACGGAATATCAAGCCGAGTAATTTATTGAAATCTCCATACTTGGCTGAATTCAGTTCTGGAAACAAGGAATACCGCATGTTGTTCCTAAATTGTGTCCATTGGACAATAATTTAGGAGATGTTTCAATGTGTGATGAATTGCCGGAGTATCATGACTAAATTGGTAAAGGACATTTGAGATATCCCAAGGCTAGAGAGTAAGCTCTTTTTTGTTTAGATTTAAACTTTTTATCGATATTTTATAGTTTTTGATATATTTTGTTTTCAGAGGAAGATTTATTAAGGTAGCAGAAAATTCTATCATTCCTCCTTTCAATTTTGGTGTTGATGTCATTGATGCGAAAGATTTTTTTTTTCTTCGTTCTGGAGTATGGTGGACAGTCATTGAATACATGGGTAATTGCTGTTTATTATTTAGTTGTGATACACATATGATATACTTATGATACACATTTGATACATATATTTTACTTAAAGATAATTTTAGTACACTTATAATACATTTTGTTAATGCAGCACATGGATATCTTATTTTACTATCTGAGGAAGAAAGGCAAATATAACAGTAGCATACAAATGAAGTTCACAACAACCGACAATTGTTTCGATCAAACTTTTCAAGCTTTTGTGAGGCTTTTCATTGATACCGGAGATCGAGAATTGATTTATGAAGAGCATCCAATTTTTCAGTATATACGTGGCAAACGTATGCTTGTGAATACTTCATGGATTGAGTGTGAATATGTGCTGATCCCTTTCCATGTGTCTTCAAATAATCATTGGGCTCTTGCATTGCTGGATTTTAAGCTCATGACGATCACAATCTATAATTCCATGCATTCAACTTTGAGTGCTTCGTCAACTAGACTGATTGGGATGAATTATGCCGCTTATCTTCCTTTATTTCTTTCTAAGCTTGACGTGTTCAAAGATAATTCCTTTTCTGATTTGCGTTCACCGTTCTATACAAGTCAAGGATTAGAAGATTCTTTTGAGTTGATTGTTAAATATGACCTGTCAGAACAACAATTTAAGTAAGTATAGTTTTTGTAAGCTTATTTATTTTACATATATGTTGTATCTGACATGTATTTTTGTGTTTTTTTATATGCAGTGATTATGGAGTTTTTGCATTCTCTTTTGCTGAATATATTGTGCATGGGAGAGAGCGGGAGCTTATAAAAGAATATGATGTGAATGCTCATCGAAAGCGTTTGTCTTTTGGTCTTTATAAGTATGGAAAATGGAAGAATATGTTTAATGTTGTGAGTGAATCAGAGAGTTATCAGGACAAGGACCAGATGGAAGAGAATGTGAAAGCAAGAAGATACAGGATTCGAGCTGGAAAAGTGAAACTGTAGTTGTTATTTTGAATGAACAATGTTTTTTATGCTTTTTGTGTGTTTTATTTTTTAGGTTTGTTTGAACACTGTTTTTTGTTTGAATTAATGAAGTAAACAATGTTTTTTATTTGAATTAATGAAGTAATGTTTTTACTTTAATATTCCTTTTTTATTTACACTTGCACTTTCTTTCTAGTTGAATGTATCATATATGTATCTTACAGGTATAATATATGTATCTGAATTTAACATGTTACCAGATATACATATGTAATTGTTTTTGTGATACTGTATGTAATATTTGTGTATCATGTATGTATCAATCCTGTATAATATATGTATATGCAATTTAATATAATATCAGATATATATGTTCTACGCAATTAGAAATTGACATACATCAATCTTTAATGTATCAGAATTGTATATAATACTTAAAAATTTAAAATAGAATAAAAAACACTGAAAGAAATGAATAATCTAGGTAACTTTTGACCTGTTTCGGCATGTCTTCCTATTATGTCTAGCGTGTCCGCATTTTCCACAGTGCCCTTTATTCGGATCGTTTTTCGGATTTTCCCACTTTGACGTGTACCTACTCTTTTTAGGCCTTCCAGTTCGTGTTCTATATTGGGGTGGTAAGACAATCATGTTCTTGATATGTTCTGGAATAATCCATTATTCTTCCTTCTCAAATGGATATACAGTTTCAGAATATGTCGCTAACATAGCTGTATTTGTATAGTATCTTGAGCAGTACGCATAAGGTTCAATGTTCTTGTCGGCTAGAAATGCTACGACATGTTTATAAGGAATTTCATCGATATCAAACCTTTTGCATGTACATGTTCACTCGACCATGTTGACTGTGTACTTTTTACCATTCTCGAGAACTGTTATGATATCATCTGAAGATGGTTTCACCTAGTCTAATAAAAACAATATCAAGATACCGTTTATATACATATTTGATACATAGAAAAGACAGAAATTTATGAAGTTCACAGAAAAGCGGATATATAAAATATACATTATTGATACAACATAAAATAGTGTTGTACTTTTTAATATGAGTTTTACATACATGTAGTTTCAGTGAATAAATATAATTTTGCAGAAGTATATCTTCATGGATTGTTGAAAGTGTTATGACTGTATCGATAGCAATTTTTATGTGTTTGTATGAGTAATCTTGTTGGAGGTCATGTAGGTGCATAAATAAGGCTGTGATCGGCAGTTCTCTTGCATGTACTATTGCTGCGTTTAATGATTCAGCTAAATTAGATGTCATAGTTTTATACCTGTTTTTGAGAGAATGTACCCTTGACCACCTTTCATATTTGATTTGCTGAAGAAATGGTTTTACTCGAGCATCTAAGTTGTCCAACACTTTCATGTGATAGTCAAATTCAATCTCGGTGTATGCTTTTGCTGCTGCAAAGAAAGGTTCTTTAAGTTTCTTGGCATTTCTCTTGAAATTTGTCTTGAGGTTATTGAGAAGGTGAAACATGCATACGCCATGAGTAGCTTCAGGATAAATCCTTTTAATAGCTGACTCTATGCTGAGATGTCTATCTGATACAATGCAGATACCTTCTCTTGTTCCAAAGGCTTGTTTTATTTTAGTGAAGAAATAATGCCATGAGTCATCATTTTCTGAATCCACAGCAGAAAATGCTAGAGGAAACATCTTTCCAGCTGCATCTTGAGCTGTTGCAACAAGAAGTGTGCCACCAAATGTTGCCTTCAAGAATGTAGCATCAACTACAATTATTGGTTTGCAATATTGCCATCCTGTAATTGAAGCTTTTAATGCTATAAATACATACAAAAATGTGCTGTCATCTCTCAATTGTATGTTTATGCTAGATCCCGGGTTTCTAGTTCCAAGCATATATAAAAAAGTAGGCAGCGATTTGTAAGATTCACAAGGCTTTCCTCTTAACATTTCAAACGCCAACTCTCTTGATCTCCAAGCCATCATATAACTGATCTTGACTCCATGTAAAGTCTGCATATCAGTCCTTATATCTACTGGTGTGTATGTTGCTTTGACATTTAGATACTTCATTTTGATGGATTCCGCTATGTGTGATGATGATGCTTGTTTTTGATTGCTGAATCTGGTCTCTATCGGGCATGTGTGGTTCATGTCTTGTTTACGAATGATGAACTGTTTTGTGTGCACATTAATTGCCGCTTTCAGATACCATTGACATGTATCATCGATACATTTTACAAAAATGTTCTTTTGACATGATTTAACTGTCTTTTGCTGGTAGTGATTATTGATTGTATGAAGTCGTAAGCATGCTTGAAGAGTAGCTTTATCTTTAAAAGATTTTCTAACTGTCAGATCTATATCTTGTAGTAGATCTGATACTGATTCTTGATTTTGATCATCGTTACAGTCTATTATATCAATTGCAAGAAGTTTTGTATACTGACCTATTTCGTCGAATGTATCAGACATGTATCTATAGTGTATCGATATGGTATCTTGGTCTCTGTTTGATTGTGAAATAGTTGTTGAAACACTTGCTGATGCATCTGTATATGGCTAGTATCACTGATAACTACGATGCTGAGAGGATACTTAGTGAAGTCGATTTTCTTTTTCTTGATTTCTAAGTAAAATCTGAAGCTTGAATCATCACTGATTTTGAGTGGTGAATACTGAATCTTTACTTGATATTTTATCTCAATATTCTGTTTTTCCAAATTTACTTGTATTTCTTGTGCTATTATATGTAGAAGATCCAAATATGTAGAATTTTGAGGAATCAGGACACCAATAACTTCAAAATCTGCATATTGATTTGCTTCAATCCAATTGCCTTTGTATTGTATCATCACTGTAATAGATTCCATGATGATACAATATTGAAATAAAAGATGTAGAACAGTATCTTATGGTAATTAGATTTAAGGAAGAAGACGATGCTATTTTTGAGGAAGAAGACGATGGTATATTTTGTGTATTTGTGAGGTGTTTTTGATTTGATATCTTTTGAAAAGGAAAAATTCATGTGTTATTTGAAGCAGTTAGGAAAAAAACCCGTATTTTAAGAGAATGCAACAATAAACAAGGTGCTAATCCCGTGGTAGATTCTCACCGACAGTAATGAGCTGTCTATTACACGTGGCATCATATGATAGAGATGGTGGTGTTGTAAAGTTTCAATTGTTTTTGGTAGTAATGTAAAATAGGAGAGTTAGGTGGTAATTTGTGAAATAGTGATTAATTAATGTGGTAATTTTGTGATTTTCTCAAAAATTAATGATTTTTATTTTTTAATAAAATTGGCATTTTTAAAAAAAATTTAGAGAAGGCGGGCGTTTGTGGAAGAAATTAAATCTAAAACTTAGCAGTATATTTTAAATATCAATACAAAAGTATCATAATAATAATTTCTATAATATTTAAAATTTAAAGACATGAAAAATATTAAAATGAATGAATTTCAGTTAAGTAATATGAAAAAACAGTTACCACTAATTATTTATTAGCTCTCCAAAAATAAAATGGAAAAAGTATATTTGTCCAATTTTAATTTATGTGTCAAGCAAAGCTGAGCAAACAAAAGCTGCTTCTGCACACACACCTTTAAATTTTCTTTCCACTTCCACAAAATAATTTTCTCTCTCTTTCTTCCACTTTCTGGCCTGCCAAACACTCCCTACACTTTCTTTCAGCATCTGCTTTCTCACTCACCTGTACATACATTTTGCTACTCGCTTGCTTACTTCCTTCTGAGGTGCGCATGTATGTATTTTTTTTCTATTTTTGGTTAGCAATGTAAAGAAAAAAGCTCCGGTTCAGAATCTATTTTTAAATTTTGTAATTCTCAGTATAATCTAGGGTTTTGTTGTCGATCTGAGAAATTGATTTGTAAATTCTGTTCTCTGTTTGTTTATGACTTTGTCAAGGCAAGTATATATTTGATTTTGTTTAGTTTTGCTGGATTAAATATATTTTATGTGTTTCTCTAATGTTGATATTTTGAATTCTGTTAGTAGATCGGTTTAATTTTTAGCAATTTTTTTGTTGTTTTTTTGGTGTTAGTGCTTGCTTAGTTGCTAAAAAATTTGGAGGCAACGTTAGGTTTTGAAATTTGAAGTATTATTTATTCTAGATTTTGCGTACTTGATTATTTTATCTGCATTACAGTAAAATAGGTAGGGAATTGTTAATTATTTTTCCTCTTGATGACAGCAGCTAAACTAATGTCTGGATGATTTTTGAAGCCTAAACGCTGGGATTTTGCTTTTAGGATCATTTCGAATATCAATATCTGAACCTGGTAATGAGTTTGCAGTTTCTGTTAAATTCAGATTTTGAAGATTTATAGTGTGTCATATGGCTGAGTTTTTTAATAATATTTCTGCCATGTTGTCGATGGTGACTGATTATTAAGTGTTAAAGAGCACTAGAGGTCTGTTACTGGCAATTATGGTCCCCTCCATTACATGGTTTGATAAATCAAATAAGTTGCTGAGTAGGGTCTTGTTGTGTTAAAGCTTATTTTTAGATGGGAACTTTCTTAGTGAAAATTGAAAAGTCAGCTTTTCTTTATTGATTTCATTTTATCTCATCTTTTTTAATCTAACGGAATATGTCCTAACTCTATCCTTAGGATCGCAAATAATGTCGCAGAAGTCTCCTGCCGTGCCTTCCTTCCAATCGATCAAGTCGTTGCCTGTTGATTTTAAGTTCACAGGGAATGTATCAAGATCTGATCGGTTGGATAACGCAGATGATGTCATTACAGAAAATAGTGTTGCTATCTGTTCAAGTATTCATGAAGTTGATGATAGTTCAGGGGATGGGGCAGTCGATGGAGAAGTAGATACTGTTGGGAATGATGTCTGTGAGGATTCACCTTATGGTGGACATGCCATTTCAGTGGAAGAGAGGCCTTCTATGGGAGATGAGGACTTGGACACTGTTGCTTTGCCTTCACCTTCAGTCTCGACATCTCATACTGAACGCAGGTGGTCTGACACCACATCCTACCCTTCAAAAAAGGTAATATGTTGATCAGAGATATATGTTATGAACTCTGGGAATATATATTTATCATCAATTAGCCATATTGTATCACTGTGAACTCATGAAAATTATAGTGTTATAATATTGACATTCAATTTGTTGATCTGGTTACCTACTTGTTTAAGTTTATTATTTCAGAAACTCCAAGCTTGGTTTCAACTTCCGAATGGGGATTGGCACCTGGGAAAAATTATATCAACTTCAGAGACTGAGTCTGTCATTTCACTATCAGATGGAAAAGTATGTGAACCTTTTGAAGAGGCAATGCTGTTTTTATGTTGCATTTGGGTATTTGATGCATTTCTGCGTTTTATATTATTTATAGGTTTTAAAAGTGAAATCTGAAAGTCTGGTTCCAGCAAATCCCGATATTCTTGATGGTGTGGATGATCTCATGCAACTCAGTTACTTAAATGAGCCGTCGGTTCTGTACAACCTTCAGTATAGATACGATCAAGATATGATTTATGTAAGTTTTCAACTTACTATTACTTTCTCTATCTAATTACCTGCTAAAGCATAAGCTTTCAATAATGTGGTGTATTGTGCAACTTAGACAAAAGCAGGGCCAGTGTTGGTTGCCATCAATCCCTTCAAGAAAGTTCCTTTATATGGAAATGATTTTATTGAAGCCTATAAGAATAAATCTGTTGAAAGCCCACATGTATATGCCATTACAGACACAGCCATCAGGGAAATGACACGAGGTGTTTTAGTTTATCTTACCTTTGTCAGATTAGCTTGCAGCTTTTTACAACTCTTTACAGACTGCCTATGTTTGTGATTCTTATTTGAGTTCCTTTTCTTTTTTCTATCCAGATGAAGTGAATCAATCAATCATTATAAGGTTAGTAGAATATGAGTTATTCAACTTTTATTTTTATTTTTATGATTTCGTTATTATTTTTCTATTTGCGCAGTATGTCTGAACAGGTGAACATTGAATTGCTATATTTTCATTTATGCATTGTTCTACATTTTGTCAACTTTATTTCCTTCTTTCTGTAGCTCTGCTAGACTGCTACCACTAAGCTACTTAACATGCATGTTTTAGGATTGTTTGGGAAGGGGTTATTGTTGATTCATTTTACTTATGGAAAGACGACGAAGTTTAATTCCTACGATCCTCCTAATATACTGCTATGCCACTTCACCTGTGTCGATTTTATTGTTACGAGCTCCATGACTATTCATTGGAAGAAGTTCTTTAAAGATATCTTTATAGTCACCGGTTTTGGATTCACATTTAGTAGGAGGTAGAACATTACTAGTTTTCATATGAACTTAGCCTTAAATTATGCCAAATCATTTTGATTATCTCAAACATTGACAAGACATTAACGCTAATAGAATCAATTATATATCATCTCAATGTGGTGACTAAAGCTTTCCTTTAATTGATTGCAACTTGTAATTTATGTAGTTCTCACTAATAAGGGGCAGTAATTAATTAATTGCTTTAATTTGTAATGAGGATCTGCACATAAGAGTTTTAACCGTAACTTTGATGGTTCAATTGATGTCCACGAGTTAGCGATGGCCTGAGTGCTGAAGCAAGTGGCGTCCAACTGCCTGTACTCAACTAATTTTTTTGAATTAGATCTTTTAACTTTGAAATGTGGTGATGTTTTTCATATCTGTCAAGGGGTTGGCTTACATTCACTTTTGAGCCAAAAAACATATCCGACTCCGGTGGAAAATGGGAATATCGTATGACTGATGAACTGGGAATACTGGATGCTTCATGAACTGCGGCAATGGGAATACTCTGCATTCCATTGGTTATATATGAACAAAAATACTTGTACGCATTTGCGTTTCTGTAGGTTTTAAATTAACTGGTTTGTAGGAAATTCTTAGTCCTTTATTTGCCTGTTCAGGGACCAATTTCTACTCTATAGAGTTTAGGACTTGCGAAGTCCTTTTGTTTTCTGGTTTATTCTCCTTTATCATTGTATGCTTGAGTTACAGTCTATGATGTTCTGCAAATAGGGAATAAATATTTTCCGTTTCCTTTCACTATTAGTGATCTCTATGATGGAATTGAGCAAAACCTGTATCCAAAAATCAAAATAGAAACAACCAACTGTTGTATCACCTCCACTGGGAAACATTAGAGGCTTTTGATGTTACAAAGGTTTTTTTGGTTTGGAAGCAATGTTTCATTCTTAAACTCAGCAAAGCTTGTAGTTATTTCTATTTATATGATTGATCCTTAGAAGGGTTGATGTACTATCACATTGTAGTTTTTCTATAGTGCTAAATATTTTTACTAAAAAGTGTGCCACGATTTTTGGTCTTCTTCGTAAATGAAATGTAAAAGTATTTATAATGTATGTATAATACATAATAGATGGCAATGTGCAATTCTAACTTGTTGGAACAAAGGACATCTTTTTTACTGTAAAACTAGTTCAATTTTGTTTTATTGTATTTACAATTTTCATTTATTTTGTCAGTGGTGAAAGTGGAGCTGGAAAAACTGAGACCGCAAAGATAGCAATGCAATATTTGGCTACTCTTGGTGGTGGTAGTGGGATAGAACATGAAATTTTGAAAACTAATCCCATTTTAGAAGCTTTTGGCAACGCAAAGACATTGAGGAATGACAATTCAAGTCGTTTTGTAAGTTTCTTCTTTGTAAAAATTTTCTTGATTCTCAAGGTTGAATTACTTATATTGAGGGATGAGGATTGGATATAGTTTTGTAACCTATATTCATGTACCAGTATCCAGGTTTTGAAGTATTGCTTTTCTAAGTGAATATTTTATTTTGGCTGAACAACAGGGAAAATTGATCGAAATTCATTTCAGTGAAACTGGAAAAATATCGGGTGCCAAAATTCAAACTTGTAAGATCAATTATACTTTAAGGCCTCAACTGGCATCTCATCTTATCTTCTTTTTAAATCTTTAAGTATGCTTTCCCTTGGTTTTGACCTATGTTTTGCTTCTTTTTGGTGAACAGTTTTGCTTGAAAAGGTAATGATTTACTCTTGCGGTGTTTATTTATACTCCATCATTTTCTGTTATGACTAACAAATTTAATCTTGTTAATTGAACAGTCCAGGGTGGTTCAGTGCATGGAGGGAGAAAGATCTTACCATATATTTTATCAGCTTTGTGCTGGGGCTTCACCTACTCTCCGAGGTATCAATTGCTCTATTAATTTATCAAGTTCTTTCAACTTGCTATATTTGAGACTATATTGAGCTAATATATATGCTTCTTTCAGTACAAAAGAGATATAGCTTTTTTTTTTAATTTTTTGAATTTAAGAGATCTAGCTTTTATGTATCTCCTTATAGTATTAATAGTGCTATTAATAATTAGTTAGCTTTTATGATTGCTTTCAAAATTACAGTTACTTGCATAGCAATTACAAATTATAACTATGATAATAATAATTGTTATCCAATATTACTTTGTGTTCAAGACTTGATTGGTTTGGAATTTCACTCAAATATATATAAAATAGAATTAGATGGTTTCTACCTGACCTTACCAGGATGCTAATGTTGCACACTTTTATGAGCGTTCAAATACTGGTTGATATTCTTCCTTTTAATTTATAGCTCTTTCTAAGAAGGATTTCTATTTCTATTTATCACTGCTTTTTTTTTTAGCATAGATTAAAATTTTAAACTCTAGAATATCTGTTTTTTTCTGCGACCTAGATAGTAGTATTAGTTGTTCAACTAAAGAAGGAAGTTCTTTATTATGTAATTGTAATATATCAGAAGAATTTTATGATATTTTCTATGATTAATGTATGTTTTCATTTATTATGTCTCAAATAGTTTACTCAGCAAACTTTAGACGAGTAGTTAAAAAAATTAAAGCCACTGCACATGTACCACAGACGTGTAACTTATTCTTGACTGCAGTACTGGTATTTTGTACTCTTAAAGGAAAATCAAACAAGCACTTTTGCTCCACTTGTTTCTAAAGAATATTCTATGGAAAATTATTATTCAGGAACATACAATATTTTGCATTATTTGGATGTCGTAGAAAAATATTTGAATTTTTTAATATTAAAAAACTTAACCTAAAATAAAGAGAGTGATATTCAATATCGTATGTGGGCCACATCACATATATCAAGGAAAGGAGAAAAGTTGAGGAAAATAAAGGGAAGCAGTTTTTTATTTTATTTTTTATAAAATTGGGCTTATTTACAATTGGCTGAAAAACATTTTACTTTGATTTTTTTTCTGTTAACCTCACAAACAATAGAAAATGAGGAAATATTGTCCACGAAACAAATGGAAGGTTAATTTGTCATGGTTATTATTAGGAGGAATCAGCAAGAAAATTTTCTGGTTATTGGATATATATTGAAGTTATTCCAGTTGTCGTCCATGGTTAAAGTCTTGACCAACTTTCTAGAAACGTACTTATGAATGTTTTCAAATTAATTTCGTGTCTGTTCTTCTGTAGGAACTGTAGAACACGAGTCTAAAGAGTAATTGCTATGACAGATGGATCTCACATATAAGTAGCTAGATGCCATAAACATAAATTGCAAGTGCCATTTTCTTTATTATGTGTGAAAGAGTTGAATATTTTGTATCAATGAAAGTTTCTTACGCTGGTACTTGCATGCTTGCATATATATCACTTCTGCTCATTCTTTCATGAAACACAGAGAAGATAAACTTGATGAGTGCAAGCGAGTATAAATATTTGAGGCAAAGCAATTGCTACTCAATTAATGGAGTCAATGATGCTGAACAATTTGGCATTGTCAAGGTACAAATTTTATCTGTCATCTTCTTGCTTCTATTGTTTGCTGGTCAGATAGTATGACTTTTTTACTGTATGTCAACTTCTTTATGCTGGTTACTTATTTTCAGGAAGCTTTAGATACTGTTCATGTCAGCAAGGAAGACCAGGAAAGTGTATTTGCAATGCTCGCAGCTGTACTATGGTTGGGAAATATCTCATTTACTATTGTCGATAATGAAAATCATGTTGAACCTTTGACTGATGAAGGTAATAAGATTCTTTGAAGAGTAAAATATATGACATATGAACTGCCATACCCATTTTATAATAATAGTTGTCATTTTGCTATCTTTTCTGCTTACCTGATGTGCTGTTATGTCATACACGTTGGGGATTTAAAACTTAGCAATAGGAAAGGGAAAAAATGCAATAAATAGCTGATTGGAGTTTAGTAATGTATTTAATAGCCCTTGGCATTACTGGTGTGTGAAAAGATTCAAAAGATTTGCTTGGGAAAAAACAATGAAGTTCTAAATAATTTATTTTTGACCTCTTTTCGATTCATAAAATTATGGTGTCTTTATTCTCCTCCTTCACTTTTGCAGTATGAGATTCTCACATGCTGTATCATTTTAGAATAACTTATTAATTAATTTATTCTTTGCATTTCCCTAAGTTTTTTATTCATGTTAATTTTGTGATTGGATTTAGATAATTAGATAGAAGAATAATAGATCATTCTGTATCTGAGTCTGCATGCTAAAAGAATGAAATAAGAACAACGAGAGACACTTTCATAGAGTTTAAAGTCAAAGGAAAGAGTTTTATATTCTTAAATTTTAAGCTTGTGGAGTAAATTTATCACCCAAAAGTTTAAGCTGTTGGGTGAGGCTCCAATAATTAAATTATCTTAACACATCCCCGCACGCGAATGCCCATTGGGTGCCGTGAACAAACCACACATGCCCACCTTACCTTGTGCTCAATTATCTTAATTAATCAAATGGGGATTCCAAGGATCGAACTATAGACCTTTTGATCATAGAGGCTCTGATGCCATGTTAAATAACTACTTCACTCAAAAGCCTAAGTTGTTGGTGAGGCTCCAATAATAGTATTATCTTATCATAATGCTTAAACATATTGGTCATTACTGCACGAATAAACTGTCAAGTTATTATGCACCATGTGGGCAACCCAGAGATTCTGCCTTGGTATGAGCCTCAAAATGCTGTAGAGATCCTGCCTTTTTAAAGATAAAGCTTCTCTAAATCAGCTTAAGTTTTGACAACATACTTGTTCAAGTCCATTTAATTTTTTTTCAGAATTAGTGTTTATTTCCAGTAATTTCTCCCTGACTTGCACTGTAACCTGAATACCACTGTCTCATGCCTTACAAATGCTGCTTTCTTACAATAAGTGCTCTATGGGAACTACAGTGCCATATGCCGTTTATACACACTCTGTTTTTTTGCCTACTGCAATATAATCTTGCCGTCTTCATTTGTGTCTCCTATAAGTAAATCTTCTTTTTCTTCTTGCTTGGGTGGTGGGGTAGGGGTTGGGAACGTATTGGCTAAGTGGGTAACCAGTGATTTAGCTGAAATTGTATCTTTCATCTTGCAGGTCTAACTACTGTCGCCAAATTGATTGGATGTGATGTTGGGGCTCTTAAGCTAGCTTTATCGACTCGCAAAATGAGAGTTGGTAATGACAACATCATCCAAAAGTTGACTTTATCACAGGTAAGAAAACAAATTGGCAATGTATGATCTTTTTTCTTAACAGCGTATAAGTATTTTGTGAGAGGGGATTTGAAATTAAAAGAATAGGTAGCGGTTGCTTTTAAGATTCTAATCTTTGACTTTTTGTTGCTATTGCCCTTGTTAAAGAATGGAGGTTTGGAAAATGTATGTGCGGTAGCAAGTAGGATCATTATAGGATATTCAGGGCTTTTGCCAACATATGTGGGTTGATTATAGTTAGAAAAATGGAAACACTTTTTGTGTATAACAATAATTTTTTACATATACAATGGTTCAGTTTAATAGTGATTTTCAAAAGTTACAATCTAGTTTAGCATATAATACTTAATTGTTTTTCATTGGAGATGAAAGGTTAAGACTTAAGAACTACTGTTTAGTTAAAAGTTCATATAGCTTAAATGTGTTGTTGGAATTGCTCCTTTGGATGGTCAGTGGTCAAAAGAAGAGGTTGGAGGAGTTGTTAACTGAGTAGCCATCGGCACTCTTTTTATTCACTCATTTTAAAAAATTGTCCGCCATGTTTAGATGTGTTCACAATGTAAAATAGGTAAATCTTTTTGAATCAGTTAAAAACTGTCCGTGTTTTGTTCAAGGTCCTTGAGAATTATAATTTGGTATTCACATATTAAC
This sequence comes from Mercurialis annua, assembly GCF_937616625.2. Lineage (NCBI taxonomy): Eukaryota > Viridiplantae > Streptophyta > Magnoliopsida > Malpighiales > Euphorbiaceae > Mercurialis > Mercurialis annua. The sequence goes on from NC_065574.1 coordinate 14,025,753, forward strand.
ATTACTGCATTACTTTATAGAATAGAGGATATGTTTCATATGTCTACTTTTGGAGTATTCTTTCAAATGAACTCGTTAAAATGGCAATCTTGCTGTTATCTTAAATTCAAAGATTTTATATAGGTTCCTATGTTTGACAGCGGATTATTTTTTCCATTAAAGCTGGCACCACCATTTTCATGTTCAACGATAATGTTGTCATCTTTGCTTTTCATTAAGTAACAAAGACTTCTCTGTCCATGAGATTAGACATTCATAACGTGGATCACATTTTTGTATATAAGTAATTCAACGATGTGTTTAATTCCTTTTTCAGGCAATTGATTCAAGAGATGCTTTGGCGAAGTCAATCTACGCTTGTTTATTTGATTGGTTGGTCGAGCAAATCAATAAGTCTCTTGCAGTTGGCAAAAGGCGAACCGGAAGATCTATCAGCATTCTTGATATTTATGGATTTGAATCATTTAAAGTATGTTACAGTTTGTTGTGATGCTCTGTGTCTGGGTCAATCTTTTGCCTTGCTCATGTAATGTCATATGTTTCTGCAGAGGAATAGTTTTGAACAATTTTGCATAAATTATGCAAATGAGAGATTGCAGCAACACTTTAACCGCCATTTATTCAAGTTAGAGCAAGAGGTAATCCTGATATAGTTCTAATTACAGCTGAAAATTATAGAAATAATGTTTGATATTATTTTCTTTGTTCCCTTCCATTATTTTTTAATTTCCATATTTATGATCTTGTAGAATTTTTTTTTTTTTCCTCATTGAGGAAAGGATATGAAATATCAAACTTCCTTTTTCCCCCCCTTTTTCCTCAAAAGTTTCACTGGTCTATGAAATCGTTCAAATAAGGTATTTAACAAAATGAGCATAAGAGGCTATATGTTCAGTTTGTTCTTTATTGTAATGTGAATTATAGTCAAAGGCTGAGTCATATTTCTAGATGTCAGATTTTCCTTAGAATATTTTTTACGCAATATTTACTGTTTTATGTAGACTTAAATAGCAATATGCCCCTTCAACTCGTAAACAATGGGCAATTAAAACATAAATTAATTTTGTGGACAAATTAGTACATGAATAATTATAGGCAATTAGCCCCATTTTGAAATTTTGCCCCTCAATTTGTAAGTTAATTGTCCCCTCAATTGGCAATTTACCCCCTTAACTTGTAAAGTAATTTGCCAAAATGGGGATAATTGCCCATATCACCAAGTTCGTGTATTAATTTGCCCACAAAGTTAATTTATGTGTTAATTGCCCATTGTTTACAAGTTGAGGGGGCAAATTGCTACTTAAGTCGTTTTATGTAAGTCTTGTCAAAATAATACTCATTATACATGGATGATGGATGATAAAATCTAAACTATTTCCTTGGACATTGTATCTAAACTATTATTGATAGATGTACACAGATTTATTGTTTTATTATTCAAATTGAATGTCTTATTTTGTTCATGGACTGATTGTTGAACTGTTTTCAAAAAAATAATCACGAGTAAGCATCTAATGAACTGTCAAAAAAATAAAAGCATCTCTGAACTGCACAAATAACATGATCAAATTAAAACTCTGTGTATAACCTTATGACTGCAATCTCTCTAAAAACAAATTATAAATTTTAAGCATATTGATGTTTTTGAAATTATGGTAATCTAATTTACAGTTGGAATTCATTTCAAGTAACCATTTTTTGATGATTGTCGAATGTTGTAAGTGAAACTCTATGTAAATCATAGTAGATTTGGTTCATTCTTTTGGAGATTCATAGTTTTTCGGGTGCTCATCGTGCTTTCATGAAATAACTACCAGGTTATTAGTAGACCTTTAATTCTTTAAATCATAAGGTAATGTAAACGTGACTTCAATCCAAATATAATTAGCTGATATATAAAGCAATGGTCATTCCTCAGGTCTGAAGAACTTATTATCGACAAATATATGATAAATCTTGTAGCTGTACTAATTGGTCAAGTTTAGCTCGTCTCTAATTCACTCGTATTCTTAGAATTTTACATTCCTGGCCAGAAATGATGCGAGTACTTTGATATATGACTGTTACACGTTCTTGTTTATCTGTCAAATTGATGGCAATTGATACTTCTATGTTGGTGGCCCTTTTAAGTGTTTGTATATTAGTTATGAAGTGCTTGTAATTTAATAACAATTGTTCAGGATTTACTAAGGTTTCCTTTAGAAGTCTGGCCTTGGAACGAAAAAGAATAAGTTGTTATTACAACCTTGCATCACAATATACCATCTGCATATGATTTTTAAATTCTGCTCATGTTAGACCCAGTCTTTACATCAATAATAAAAATATCATTATACAACCAATAGTCCTACCAGAATAATACTGTTGTCTACATGGTTGGTAGACACAACGATGCACCTGTATTGCATATGCTAATTGGATTTTCATTTTCTATAGGAATATATTCAGGATGGCATTGACTGGGCAAAAGTCGATTTTGAAGACAATCAAGATTGTCTTAATCTTTTTGAAAAGGTAAAGTGCCCGCTGCTGAAAACTCTTATATCTGCATTATATTTTTAACCTTTTATTTGTGCAAGGAATAGGTACGTTTTCTTCTTCTCTATTGGATCTTTTGATTGGATTTGTCTAATTCCGTGTTACCAGTGTATTAAAATTTGTGTTCCAGTCCCTGTTTTTCTAAAAATCATGTAGGTGAACATTTTTGTTTTCTTTTAATTATTGTGTATATTTGCATTTTATTTAAGATGTAGTAATTGCAATGCGAGCCAATTCAGCATCTTTATGTGCAATGATGATCAATATTTGCTGTCCTACGAGAAAATTGCAAACACGCTGTGTGCTAAATAAATTGACATGTTTGTGTTAACAGTGCTCTCACATACTTAAATAAATGTTTAGTTCCAGTGAATCTGTTTCATGTTATGAGACCAAACTCCAAACCTCGCAAGTTTCATGCGCACTCATGTTTTCGTCAAGATTCTTATTCCATGTATGCTTTGTCTTATGATATATTCAATTATATTTCCAGTAAAATGCTGTAAATTATCTCTGATCTAGTAATAACATCTGCTACTAAAGCCATGTGTTAAAAAATTGATAAAGATCTCACTTCAAATAAACACATGAACTCTATTTTTCGGGTCTCACAATCTAGTATGTTTAGCTTTTGAGGTCATTTAGTATGTTACGAGGTAGTTAAAAGCGCTACTCGGTACTAAGGTGATACATCTCTATATTTCCTCAGGTGCAAGGTGTAAAAAAAGAGCTAGCCTGAGTAAAGTTAGGCACCAATTTCTCATAAAATACTACTCCCTCCGTCCCAATAGAGTTGTCCACTTTGCCTTTATCACATAGTTTAAGAAAAGCAATTATTGTTTATTGGTTTTGTAAATTTTTTCTTACTTTTCTTGTCATACCCCTATTTAATATAGGGTCCACTTACTATTTACTTTTAATTTACTCATTAGTGGATCTTTTATAGGGGTAATATAGAAAAATTGGCTATAAAAGTTAATTACTTTTTGAAAGTGGACAAGAGTTTTGGGACAATTTTTTTTTTCAAATTGGACAACTCTATTGGGACCGAGGGAGTAATTATTATTAATAATTCAAATTTTATGATAAACATAAGAATTTTAAAAGCATAGTTATTAAAGGCGAAAGACCCTTCGAGGCGCCATGTATTGTCCACATAAGAGGAAGTTAATGGTATATGAGATTCTTTCAATGGACAGTCCATTTTGTACTTTTTTTTTTGTTAAATATGTTAAGCTCATCATGGGAACAAAAAACATGCAGGGCCTGAGTTGAAATCCCGACCTAACTTGACGGTCCAACGTGTACCTTTGGCCAATGTGCTAAAACCAATTTCTTGAATTTTAAGTTGAGTAGATTTGTCATGTCTTGGAATGCTGATTGTATATTGATTTCAATATTTTTCTTAGATGAATAGCTTTGTAATTCATTGGATTTCAGATCTCTCATGCAGTATTACATCTCAGTTATTTATTTTCCAGAATTCTCGAAAAATGCTTTTGTATATTTGTTTGTAATGCTAATGTTTTTGTGCTATGAGTATTTCTGGTGGATCATGTAAATTGGCTTATCTTTGTATTTTTTGCAACTTGAGTTTCTTCTTTGTGCTTCTTCTCATGCAGAAACCTGTGGGCCTATTATCTTTGTTAGATGAGGAATCCACTTTTCCAAATGGCACAGATTTGACATTTGCCAACAAGCTGAAGCAGCACGTACACTCTAATTCATGTTTCAGAGGAGAGCGAGGCAAAGCTTTCACAGTGTGCCATTATGCGGGGGAGGTATGCAACTTTCGAGAATTGAATCCTTCATAATTTTTCCCTTTTCTGCTTTTTCACCGTTTAGGTATTGTTGCAATGTCAAACTTCTTTGAAGGTCTATAAAGTTCTTGATCTTTGGTTCACTGCAAAGCATTTTCCATGTGAAAGCTACCTGACAGTTTAATATTATAATTTGTCCATTGCGCAGGTTACATATGATACCACAGGATTTTTGGAGAAGAATAGGGACTTGTTACACTTAGATTCCATTTACCTATTGTCGTCATGCTCATGCCATCTTCCTCGGATCTTTGCTTCCAGTATGCTTGCCCAATCAGAGAAGCCTGTGGTTGGTCCTTTATATAAAGCAGGTGGAGCAGATTCTCAAAAGTTGAGTGTTGCTACTAAGTTCAAGGTATTGTTCCCGGTGTTTGTTCTCACTCTTGAAAATTAAATTACATAATTACACTGGCATGAAAAGCTTAGGAAATAGTAAGGATGAGTCATAGACTTGTTTACTGCAAACTTTGATATTTTTTTTTTCAAATTTAAATTTGTACTCAGAAATATTGGGAAAACATATCTGCATTTATAGCTGCCTTGTTTCTTGGTATTTTGGCTACAGTTTGTGCCATAGCCTTCCTTTCTTTCCCTTTCTCGACCTCATATGTTGTGGCCCAATGTAATGAAATCTTTTATTTTAATTATGTGAAAGATCCTTACATTTACTTTTTAGCCGTCCTCATATCTCTTGAACTAATTCATTTCATACTTCAACATGTCTTTGAGTGCATGTAAGAAATTTAGCCTCAAAAAGTGAATCTTTTATATTATGTAAGTGATTGTCAACTGTCAAGCATTTTGCATCTGTCTACAAATTTACTGAATACAACATCCATAAAGTGATGACTTTAACACAGATGACCCTAAGAAAATACAGTTCAACTTCTTGGTGGTATTTCCTCTTCTAACTGAACTTTTGTTGGATAGAGTCAACTATTCCAATTGATGCAACGCCTAGAGACTACGACTCCGCATTTCATACGCTGCATAAAACCCAACAACTCTCAGTCTCCTGGGTCATATGAGCAAGGACTAGTATTGCAGCAACTGAGATGTTGTGGAGTCCTAGAGGTGGTTCGTATATCAAGGTCCGGTTTTCCTACCAGAATGTCGCATCAGAAGTTTGCCAGAAGGTAAAGAAATTCACTTGTTATATTTCTCATGTCTTCCAAAGTATAGTATGATGTTTGTCCTTCTGAGGTTTTTGCTATATGCTTCTATCTTGTAATCAGATATGGGTTTCTTCTGCTGGAAAATGCTGCATCGCAGGATCCACTTGGTGTTTCAGTTGCCATTCTTCACCAGTTCAATATAATGCCCGAGATGTATCAAGTTGGCTACACAAAATTGTTTTTCCGCACTGGTCAGGTGAATGATAAATCTATGTATATCTATGGCTATATTTAATAGAATATTAAAATTTGTAGCACCAATTTAAATTTATTTCATACTTGCACATGCATACATGGCTGTTCATACAACTTGGAAAGCGAATATATTCAGTAAAGATGACTAAATTTCTGGAAGTGCATGACAATTGGATTCATTAATTTTGGATTTTCAATGCATGTATGTTTTGGGTTGTCATGTAATATATGAAATTAGCTCCTAAATTTTCTTTAGAGATTTATGTTTTTTTAGGGTAAATTGCAAAAGAATCATGAACTTTAGAATGATTTGCAAGTAAAACATGATCTTTAAAACTTGGCAAAATCAGTCACCAACTTCCATGTTTTGGCAAATCGGGAACACCAATCTTTCCATTGAAAAAACGCCGATCTGGCTGCCGGAACTGTGTATATTCAAATTTCCACATCAGCATGTTTTCATTGGAAAATAGATTCGGATTCTAATTTTCCAAAACATGAAAGTTGGTGACTGATCTTGCCAAGTTTTAAAGTTCATGTTTTATTTGCCAATAACGCTAAGGTTCGAGATTTAATCTGCATTTAATCGTTTTTTTATTATCACAACCTATAATAGCTATTAAAATTGCATGATTTAGGAGGTATATGTATCTAATTTTGTAGCAGCTGACTCATGGCTGCTTCATCAGTGTCCCATTTCTTCTAATTCAAGCAGGGATATTTAACTTAAACCCCAAATTCCTCCCTCAAATTCAATGCTAAAATAATGATATTTATTTCATCTCTCTCAACCCTCTCTATGCTACCAAAAATGTTCACATGTCTTGTTATTTGAAATTCTGAACCTGAAATTGGAAGAGCTATCTTCATATTATTAGCATCTTTATAGATATAGCTGATGATATGTGTGTGCATATTATCATATGAAAATGTAGTGATTTCGTATCTGGAGTTGCATGCATGTGTCACGATTTCTGCATGTTTGTTATCTCAAGTTCTCAACCTCTTTATGCTTCATTAGTTAAACAATAACCATTCTGGATAAGTATCCTTTTCAATGATTCATATCAGAATATATCCTTTTTTTAATACCTGATACATATATCATGGATGTCTATTAGAACTTTTTGCATTTTGTATCATATTGTATTGGAACAGTTTTTTTTTTTTATTCTTTTCATATATCCAATTATTGTATATACCAGATGAATAATACTTGCCTTATTTATATGCTTTATTGTTTACCCATGGATGTGTCACAACTTTCAAGGAAATCAATGCAGATTGGCGTGCTCGAGGATACAAGGAACCGTACTCTTCATGGTATTTTGGCTGTTCAAAGCTGTTTTAGGGGGCACCAAGCTCGCCGTTATCTTGGAGAGCTTAAAAGAGGAATTGCCACCCTTCAGTCATGTAATGCTCTCTTAACTATTCTCAAGTCATCAACCTGTTTTTAATTTAAAAAAATAAGAAAAAGAGATGAAATCGCAGCACTTTATGTTTATCTCTTTGACAATCGTTAATCTACATGCAGTTGTTCGAGGAGAAAAAATCAGAAAGGAATATGGAGTCTTGCTACAAAGACATAGAGCTGCTGTTGCTATACAAAGGCAAGTAAAAAGCTCAATCTCTAGGAAAAGATACAAGGACATACATGAGGCTTCAATTGTGATACAATCGGGTATGTTAATTTTTGATTCATGTCTATTCTGTAAAAAGATAATCTGGTGAAGCTGTAACTTTTGAGGTTTAAGTGCATATCTTATAAATGTTCAGCACGCCATTAGCTAAATAAATATAATATTTGGACCATTTCATCACTTTTGATGTCCGAGTTAAGACAGACAATTTTGCTGGTCATCATTACACATTTGGAGCAGCAAATAACTGGAAGCTGGTTTGGTTTCTTAATGTTTTAGTTAGTGGGTTTCAGGCCATAGTGTCCCTGGTGACTTCAATTTTTTTTAAATGAAAGAAGATTTAAAATGAGGTTTTGCATGAGAGTAATTTGTTGGTTTAGACAGCTATATGGCAGAACCTGTTAACCAGGCTGGCTTATTTAGGTTGGATATTTGGATGGTTATTAAATTAAAGCACACATGTCAAGTTGGAGCCTTAAGTTATTTTTCTGCTATATGGTGCAGGTGTTCGTGGATGGTTGGTCAGAAGATGTTCAGGCAATATAGGTTTATTGATACATGGGGGAACTAAGGTACTGAAGTTTGGTATTTTTGTCTGCTTCATAAGTTTTTTATTCCTAGGTTAATTTCTCCACATTGGCTTGTTTGTTTCCGGAAACTATTCCTCTATTATCTGACAATTGAGGCACTATTGAAAAAAAAAGGTCACAAGAAATATAACTTACTGGTCAAGTGAAAATAACTCATAAATAGGGGGAAACAACTTCCTATTCTGATAATCGGGAGTTGGTTTCCAATACACAACTCATGATCAAGTGTGACTAGTCCGAAATAATCTAGAAATCATAGCCATGGTATTTAATAGCAACGACTTCCGAAAACTCTGTAATTATATGCCGTGGCTTTAGTGTTTATTATCAGTCATGGTATTTACTATCATAATCATGGCACCCAATTTTTTGGCCATATATGTGATATCTATAATCATAGGCTGATTTAAATGTTTTTAGCTATATGTGATAAATATTACTCCCTCCGTCCCAAATTGATAGACGCTATTTTCATTTTTTTCATCCCAAATTATAGGCTGTCACTTATTGCTTGAATGTTTAATTGTCATATATGTCATTATTATGGTTGAATGCATTAAAAACAACAAAAGATATCAAAAGACAAAACTAAATATTAAATTATAAATTAACTCATTTTAGATAAGCTCAATTTCTTAATACTCGTGTTTGTCATAAATTGTCTATCAATTTGGGGCGGAGGGAGTATTAAATTGGTGTCGAACATTTCATTGGATAAATTTCAATGTTAGCCAAACATCGAAAATTTTATTTCCTTGTGAAAGCCAAACAACAAAATGTAATTTATTTTCCTCAAACATTTCCGCGGAAAATATCTCCTCAAGGTGAAATACTTTTCAGTGTATTTTAAAAGATAATTCAACATTTTTATAACTCGATTATTTCTTTATTTTTAAAATGCATTAGGTGTGGACTGCTTGGCAGAATCTGTTTTTTTTGTTAACTACAGATTTTAATTTCTCTTCATCTCAAATTGATACTTGGTTTCTTGAAATTCTTATAAAATCTCTTTATATAATGTCCTGCCACCAAATATTGGTATACAATCAGATTACAGTCACACTTCTGATGCAGTATGTTGCTTTAGCAGTGCCAAGACTTGTTTAATCTAGGTTTTCTTTCTTCGTTTTGGGAGGTGTAACCGCATTAAAAGCTTACCCTTTTTGTTTGTGTTGGTTTTTATGTTATTCTATAGAATGTGTAGTGCAGATATTGCTAGAAGAATTCCAACTCTTTTTTTCTTTGAGATGTTAAACTATTTTAACAATCTGACAGGGCAACGAGTCAGCTGAGGTGTTGGTGAAAGCATCATATCTTGCTGAATTACAGCGAAGAGTATTAAAAGCTGAGGCTGCCCTAAGAGAGAAAGAGGAGGAGAATGATATTCTCCACCAGCGGCTCCAGCAATATGAGAGCCGTTGGTCTGAATATGAGCTAAAAATGAAGTCCATGGAAGAAGTGTGGCAGAAGCAGATGAGATCCCTGCAATCGAGTCTCTCGATTGCAAAGAAGAGCCTTGCCATTGATGATTCTGAGAGAAATTCTGATGCGTCGGTCAATGCAAGTGACGAAAGGGACTGGGACTCGGGGAGTAACTACAGGAGTCAGGAAACTAACGGGCATAGTGCGAGACCAATGAGTGCAGGTTTGAGTGTTATAAGTAGGTTGGCTGAAGAATTTGAGCAAAGAAGCCAAGTATTTGGAGACGATGCAAAGTTCTTGGTGGAGGTAAAATCAGGCCAAGTAGAAGCAAGTTTGAATCCGGACCGTGAGCTCAGAAGGTTGAAGCAGATGTTTGAAGGTTGGAAGAAGGATTACGGAACAAGGCTACGGGAAACAAAGGTGATATTGAACAAACTAGGAAATGAAGATGCCGGGCTTGACAGGGCGAAAAAGAAATGGTGGGGAAGGAGGAACAGTGCCAGGTATACTTAACTTAATTATATTATTTGTGGTAATTTTGTGAGGGTTGGTGCTTTATTTGGTTGTTGGCTCCTGGCTATTGAATACATAATTATATATGGTGATACAAACTCACTTGGTTGTCTTACCAGCCATTATTGAATGTCAAATTTATATGTATATCATTTTTATTTTGTGCTTTTATTCAACTGAGAAATTCATTTCTCAAAATATGTAAGATTTGTAATTTTGGAGAAAAGAAAAGAAAAATTATTTAGAGCTTACAAAGTCACGTAATCATGTCTCTGAATTAGAGGTGGCCATGGGCCAGGTTGCACTGTGAACAGGTCTGGTCAAGTCTTGCCTTGAACCGGTCAAATCTTGAACCATGTCTAAAACAGCACGGGACCGGAGTGAGGCTGGCTTCAGGCCGATTCAACATTTTATGGAGCTGAAACCATCGGTTTTAAACTAGAACCGTATGTTTTCTAAAATATATATTTTAAATTATATATTATATATATACGATCAATTATTTTAAATATATATTTTAAATTATATATTATATATAAAATATATGTTTAATTTTTTTTTTGAACCGGCTAAAACTGGAACAGTGAACCGGAATCAGCTGGTTCTGAACCGTCTCAGAACCGTCTGAAGGGCGGTTCAAGGTCGGTTCAAGAATTTCTTGAACAGTAAATCGGTGCTTTCGTATCGGAACTGGCGATTTATGAACTGTGGCACCCTTACTCTGCATCATGTGAGATCAATCGGTTCACTGAGCCTAATCTGTTAATACAGTTAGAAGCATTCTTGGGTAGCCTAAGAGATTTGAAATAACTAGATAAGCTCCCTGCATCTCCCTTTACAATGGCACACTACCTATTTTCAGGATAATAAATTACACTGTTTATTATGCTTCTTGAAGGGAGGGAGGGATGTGCATTCTATTGATCCGAGTTAAATTAAATCAAAGTTTCGATTCTTCCTAGGGTTGTCAAAATGGTTACACTAAAATTGTTGAGTTTTAATGGATTCGTGTTAAAAATGTGTTTATATGTTTTCCACACAAATAAATTTAATGGGTTGTGTCATGAGTTGGCTCGGAAATCTATCTAATATGTTTACAAATTATTCTTTTTTCAAAAATATAAAAATAAAAGGGTTATAGTTTCATAAAATACAAAAATAAACCAATGAGCTATAACTCAAACGGTATAAGCGCTAGGCAACAATCTGCCAGGTCGTAGGATCGATTCCTCCCACAAACGCTCCTCCAACCTCTAATTATCAAAAATAAAAAAATAATTTTTTTTTATTAAATTACTTAAATATGATTATATGAATATATAAATATAAATAAAATTGATTGTATTAAAAATTTATAATACAAGTATGGATTTATAAATTAATATTTTATATATTTTAAAATTAAGTAGGTCGTTTTATCTTTTTTATATATATAATTTTGTGTTACCTGTTTAATCATAATATTTTAGTGCCGTCGTGTTATCCGATTAAAATTCATATCGTATTAGGATTGGAAATCTTAATACATATAGTTAAATCACTGTAGATCGACACGATACGAACGCGGTCCGTCAATCTATTTAGAGACCTCTAATTTTACAAAAAGTGAATTGATATTTTTTTTTACTTTCTAAATCGAATTGAACTAATAACTGGAGTCTTTTTGTAATATCTAATCGCCCCAAACTTTTGGTGAATTTGACTGTTTAATTTGGTATTTCGGTTTAGTTGAGTTTTGGTACATTTCTATGCTAAACCCTGTTTGTCTTAGGAGTGCTTCCCTAACCATTTCCGATGCCCTCAATATCCGATCAAGCTTAGCTATCAAATTTGGTTAGATTGCTGAGCATGAAATACATTTTCTTCATCTCTTAGATATCTTTAAAAAATAAGGGAGGACCTTTATTGCATATGTTATTTTATATTATTTTTAATATAAAAAAATAGCAAAATGTTAGATATGATGCATATTTTAGATTTTGACTTCAATATAAAAAATGTTATAATAAATGACAAATTTTTAATTTTGATAATTAATTTTTACTTTATATGCAAGAAAAATAAACTATTCATTAACAAATTTGGTATTTAGATCTCACAAATAGTTAAATATTAAATATATATTTTCAATAAATAAATTTTAGAGGAAATTACACCATTTATCAAAAAAAAAAATGAAAATAATTACAAAATTACATATTGATTTTTTTCATTTACAAAAATCATAGTTGATTTAAAAATAATTACAAAAATACTAAAAAATAAAACAGAATTACAAACATACGGTGTATACTGCTGGTATAATGTCAGTATACTAATAAACTAACATTATATCAACATTATACCAACATTATATCAACATTATGCATACTGAGATTTTATTAATATTAAATAAAAATTTATTAAAATTATATCAAATCGTATACTAAAAAATAAATTAATAATATACCAAAATTATACCAACAGTATACCAAGAGTATACACATCAAAATATACTGAAATTTTATTATTAAATAAAAATTACACCAACATTACACTACATCGTATACTAAAAATTAAACTAACAATATACTAAAATTATACTAAAATTATATCAACAATATACAAATTCTCTAGTTCATTACCAACTATAGTGAAAAATACATATAAAAAAAATATACATATTATCAACTAGAAAATATATATAAAAAATTATTATCGATATACCAAAAATATACTGAAATTATACCAATAATAAACCAAATACTATTTTTAAATTCTCTAATTTATAGTTTTAATATACCAAAATTATACCATAATTATACCGATATTATACACATCGTACTTTTGTAAATAATTTTCATTTTTGGTAGTTTTGTAATTAATTTTAAATCAGTCGATATTTTTGTAAATAAAAAAAATTTACTTTTGTATATATTTTTAAAATTTTAGATACTTTCGTCATCATCCCATTTATCTGTAATTACGAACAATACCAGATCCAAAATCAGAAAATCAACATGTTTAAAAATATTTATAATCTTATAAGTATAAACTGATGCAATAAGTATATCTACATGTTGACTGTTTTTAATTAAGTTTTAAATGATTCGAATCCATACTTTGTATAGTCAACTAATTTAAAGGCTACTAACCAATTAATTAAATTCCCTTGAAAATATAATACATGTTTATTTAGGTATTGAAAATGGTAATTATAAAATCAACCACACTTATACACCCGATTTAGTCTTTATACATGTAAATTGAACATAAATTCAAATTATTTGTTATTTGTTAGAAATGTAGGATTAAATGCTTGTTTAAAACAATATTTTTCTTACTTGCAATGATAAGTCACGAGAGTCAGACTAATTTTATTTGCTTTAATGCATATTCTTCAATTTTCATATTTATTACTAGTTTTTCAATTATATCTATTTTATTTTAATTAAATATTTACATATGTTATTGCTTTGTATAACATTATATAATCAACATTTGGAGTATTTTGATAATTAATAAATTTAAAAATAACAAATCTCTTGAGTTAATTATCTTCCGAGACCCAGATTTTCTACTCTGATGCATGGTATCTTATGCATCTTTAAGCTAGTGAGATGCTCTATATAGTTATAAAAGATAGTCCTAAAACGGTTAGGTGTCCACTCCATTCAAGTCCAGATCACTAGGTTGCCATAAATATGAACGAACTGAGACACGGTTTAGAAACCGCTCGTCCCGCTTTCAATAATATCATAGAAACTATAATTATATTCATTAATCAAATTACATAGATTCTTATTTTGGATTTGTGATTAAATTTTTAAATTATCTACTGCGTTTTGAATTGATAAAATCCAACAACAAGTACATATCTTTCATGGCAAAAGCAATTGAAGCAGGATAGGAAAAATATGAATGGGATATAAATAGCATAAATGAATCAAAAAGCAATTGAATTCATAGGGAGCATTTAAGAGCATAAATGAATCAAAAGCAGTTGAAGCAGGATAGGAAAATAATTTGCATAGAAAATCTTCAGCTTTAGTTTTCTTTATCTAGGCATACAATTTCATGCTGAAATAACCTGAGAGAAAAGAAAAGAATGACTAGCCACAATATACTTAAGTTCATAAAAATATTCCCATCTAAAATTTGTGTTTAAGCCTGATCCGGACCGCTCGGAAGAGGTTCGTAACCATCATCATTCTGTCTCGCAACTTCCACAGGAATGTACTTCAAAGCAACAGCAACAGGCAAGCTTGCTGCTCCCATTAAGACACTGGCCAGCCATAATTCCCAGCTCAGTGGCACTGTTTTAGCAAATGTTCCCAGAAACTCAACTATTACAACTTGGAATCCTACTGTTGAAACCATCACTCCCAGGAACACCCAACTGTCGAACACTCTGTCAAATACATTTATCTTCTCCATATCTCTGCTGTTTATTTCGTTGAACACCTGAAATTTAGTCCAAAACAATCACACAGTTACTTTAGTGTCAACATATAATTGAAGAATCAATTAGCAATTGTTAAAAGCGCGCCCGAGATGCGCCTGAAAAGCGCCAGCGAAGGTGGTACGCTTGAAAAACATCTAAGGCGACCAAGAACGCGCTAGCGCTGCAATACAAGTTAAAAATTCTAACAACGGACTGCTACACCATTGCATTCAAAAAGCTGTAGAAATCATATATTTTTTTATTTTTTACGTACATGCATCTAGATTCACTCAAACGTGCGTTTTTTTGTGCCTAACGCCTCGAGCTATATGAGACGCGTTTTAGGTGCGCCTAGCACCTTTAATAACAATGAGCTCAACTTGTTCTGAATTGTTTTCAATACTAAGAAGTCTTCAGTTCGGGCCAAGCCGGAGACAATAAATAGAAGGGAAAATTCCTATGATTATGTCCGAATTAGCGTTTACTCTTAAAGTTTAAAGTGTGATGAAGAAGTCAAACCTGGCAAAACACAAAGGTATTGAATATGAAAGTGTTGAGAATGTCTGTAGCATCTGAACCATTAAGCTTGAGAAGATGTTTCCCATAAAATTGGAGGATGACAAGGACAATGATTTGGTAGATACTCTGTCCAATAATGTTCCTCCACATGATCTTGGTAATGAAAGCAACATTCCGCCCGATTGGAGGTCTCTTCATGAGACCATCATGAGGAGGCTCTGTGGCTAATGCTAGTGCACCAAGAGTGTCCATTATTAAGTTCACCCAAAGCAGTTGGACAGTGGTCAGAGGAGCTTCTCCTGAAATTAACAAATCCCCTTTATTAGTCATCTATGTTAAATTATCGAAACGAAAAATGACGAAACGAATGTTTTTACGAGAATAGACTATAAATATAGAGTTCTTATAATATAAACGAAATGCCAAAACATAAGATTAGAGAAGTTTTCGTGCGACATAGTGTATATGCAATGACGGAAAGAAAAGAATACCCGAGGCGCATGCTGAAATGAAATTGATCATTAAGGCAACAACGTTGACGGTTAACTGAAACTGTACGAATTTCTGAATGTTTATGTAAACTGATCTTCCCCATCTTGCAACATTTACTATAGTAGTAAAGTTATCATCCATTATAATCACATCAGCACTTTCTTTTGCAACCTGTAGACCACCAGTGTATATGTTTTAGTACAAAGAACCACAATCGGTAATTGGTCCTGAAGGTCATTGAACTTTAAACAGGAAACTACAAAACAATATTTTTTAGTAATAAAAATTATAAATATAAAGTTTCGAAGTTTTAAAAGTGTTTCCAGAAACAAAAACATTAGCCAATCATCAATATGAAAGTCTCATGACAGCAAGAACTGGCTAAGTAATGAGAAACCTCTGTTCCTGCAATCCCCATAGCGAGCCCAATGTCTGATTCGGCCAAGGCAGGAGCATCATTAGTCCCGTCACCAGTCACTGCAACAACTTCTTTGAACACATTTCTCAAATGCGTTACAAGTTTATGCTTGTCTAAGGGCGAGGACCGAGCCATAACCTGAACATACATATTAAATACATAGTATAGGAATTTAGGTACTTAAATTTTGTCAATGTACTGTAAAATTTAGCTTCTTAAATGAATGAGATGCAAAACCTGAAGTTTTGGTATAATGTCGTCCATTTCCTGAGGGGTTTTACTGCGAAAATCTGGACCCTCAATAGCCAATCCGCCGTCTGTCAAAATGCCACATTCTCTAGCAATGGCTTTTGCAGTATTGATGTTGTCACCAGTGACCATACGCACAATAATACCGGCTTCTAAACAACTCTTCACCGCCTCCTTCACGCCTGCTCTTACAGGATCCTTAATCCCAATCACAGCTATTAGCGTATAGTTATCTTCAGGAATATTATTTTTGTCCTCAGAACCGCTTTCTATATCCTTGTAAGCCAAGCACAGAGTCCGCAGAGCTTGACAAGCGAAATCATTTATCACATCATTGATTTTCTTTCTGTCTTCTTCGGACATGGTCACAGCCTGCCCTTCGCTGTCTACCACTTTGTCGCACATTTTCAGGATTATTTCTGATGCGCCTTTGCAGAATGCTCGAAACCCGCCGTTGTTATTAGGTAGAGTTACTAGCACAGACATTTTCTTCTTGTCTGAATTGAATGGCTCGACTTTTACTATCTCAGACTCATTTCGGTGAATTCTGAAATCACCGCCTAAATTCAATCCAAACTCTAATATTGCTGTCTCTGTCGGCGACCCTAGTATGCTATTCGTCTTCCCGTCTTTTCCTTTGACTACCTCTGCAGCCGTATTCTGAAATATAGCCTGTAAAAATATGTCTTGCACGGATTTGTTTATGTTCACTTCACTTGGGATTGATTTGGTTTGGTCGGAAATCCAAATCTTATTAACTACCATATGATTTGTAGTCAATGTTCCAGTTTTATCAGTACAAATGCAGCTTGCAGAGCCCATAGTTTCGCAGGCGGAAAGATGCCTAACCAGCGCTCGATCTTCCATTAGTTTCTTCATTGCAAATGCCAGACTTAGTGTCACTGCTAACGGAAGCCCTTCAGGAACTGCAACAACAATTATAGTGACTGCAACCGAAAAGAAATTCAAGATTTGCATTGCATCAGCAGCAGACCATTTCGACATCTCATGATTTCGCCCCTTTACGATTAGAAACCTTCCCATCAGAACCATGAATGTCATGATTGCAAAAACTAAACCTATTTTCCCAATAATTGTTGCTACTCCATTGAGTTTCACCTGCAAGGGCGTCTCGTCTTCTCCCGTTTCGCTTAAAGTAACCATCAATCTTCCCCATTCAGTCCTCATACCCACTGCTGTAACCAGCATTTTGCCAGATCCATTTTGCACTTTGGTTCCAGACAGAAGAAAAGGCCTGCGCTTAATATTCACATCCACCGGCTCACTCTCACCCGACAAGCTCGATTCGTCGATGGATAAGCTATGTCCTGATATAAGAACACCATCTGCAGGAACCAAATCTCCAATAGATAAATGAACAATATCACCAACAACTAGATCATAGATTGAAATTTTCTGCCTGGATCCTTCTCTAGTGACCTGAACAAGCACATTTTTTTTCTCCTTATCTAAAACCTTAAACTGCAAGGACTGTTTAAAATCACTAATTGCAGTGACCATCACTACCAGGATAATGCAAAGAACAATTCCGATCCCGTCGTACATTCCATTCGGCCACCCTTCCGTGGCAATTCCGACTCCAATCGAAATCACAGCGCAGACAATGAGAATAATGAGTGTAAGGTCATGTAATGCTTCCCAAACAAACATCCAGAAAGATCTAGCAGGCTTCTCAGCATATTGGTTCGGACCATATATGTTTTTCCTGATAGAGACATCACTCGACACAATTCCATCAGTTAAAGACACAGAGACTTCTCTGGCTAATCCTTCGACTCCGCCATGAGTTTTCAAGGCCTTGGAATCATGAGTTCGAACTATGGAAGCTAGATGATCTGGCTCGACGTAGAATCCAGCGTCCCTTACATGATCTGTCAGCTTGTAGTCGTTTCGGTTAACAGCTGCATCATAATGGCAATAATATTTGATTAACAACGGAATGGTGGAAAACGAAAATGAAAAAGGATTAACGAAAAGGGTGCATACAATCAACGAAATGCAGTGCTGCCTTCTGGACGTAAAGGGCTATTCGTATTTTTTCCTGTTGAACATGAGAACATGTTAGTGCATATCATGCCATTAAATAAAACCGTATCACATGCCAACGAGCTACAGCTCAAATGGTAGGGCAGCATTCTGTCAAGGTCGCGAATTCATTTCCAATTATCATAAAACAAAACAGTAGCAGATACATATATACCTGAAGCTTTTTACGTTTAGTTTGGGCTTCGGCGCGCTTAGCAAGATCAGCAACCATGCGAAACCTGCGACGAGGGTTCTTGACGACAGAAACAGCAGATCTCCATCTTCTTATAGCTTCTTCAGATGGGTTTTTTGGCTCCACCTCAAAGTTGTCTTTCAAGTACTGGTGCATCATTTTGTTAATGTTTATGTTTGTCTTCTTCAAGTGCTACACTCTTTTTTTGGTAATATTGAAGATCATACGTATGATACAAACATTTTTTTTTGTTAGGAGGATGATTTGTTTTAATCCGTTAATGGAAATGTTCAATACTTAGCCTTAAATGGCGGGAATTCAGACACAGATTTGGACTAAGGCAAACTCTTAATTTAGTGCGTAACAATTTAACAAAGAAATCAGTTGCCATTAGTGATCTTACCATATAGCCGATTATATTGGCATCTAACTATTGCACTTTTAATTTTTTTAAACGGTTCAAACGATTTGATATCTCACTTTCTACTCCGTTAACATCTTGATATCCAAAATTAATAAAAGGACTTGATGGATTCCGGCATCTCGACGGCATTAATCCTGCAAAACAGTGTAGATGGCTAATCGGACGGTTTGTCCGATAGCTCTCCGATGCTTAAGTCAGTTTAGGCTTAAAAGAGAATAATTGTATTTGTTATAAGTTGTGTGTTTAGGCATACCTCAAACTCCTTTTATAGTAATCGAATGTATACCTTGCAGAGTTGTAGTAGGAAAGTGATTCCTATTTAGTAGGGTTTGATCCTGATTAGGAGTGTCCTTCCTTATTCAGACAGGAGTCCTATTTAGGAAGATATTTCTAAACAGTCTCGTCTTCCTAAGTTGGAGGCTATCTTCCTAAGTTGGAATTTGTATCCAAATAGGACAGATACTCCGAATATGCGTAAATCTTGGAGATCTTATCCGAATCCCGGGGTCGACGTGCTTCGTCCGAGTCCTCAGGAATTCGGTATTTATGATGTCGAATGATGTATTCCAGTCAAGGCGGATCCGGTGGATTCGGCCCTTTTGGGCGGGAGTCTGGTGTCGTCTGAGAATAGATCTCCTGCGACTCGGCTCCATTATAAGTAGAATAGGATTCGGTATCCATCATTAGCCCCCCCGTAAGTAAGCTGAAGTCATGGTATTTTATGCCTTGGAGTATTTCAGCTCTATTTGAGGCGAGTCGTTTTGTATTTCGACGTTCCTTTTTACTTCTCGAGCAAGATTCCAGTTTTTTTCCTTTTTCGCCATGTGTCGTTCATCTATTCGTTTATTTTTTGAAGGTAGGACATGTGTCCATTCGTTCTATCTTCCTTTGTCTTTAAACTGTTGTATTTGTTTCATTTTTCATCTTTTACTTTGGGTTGTTCGAAAGTAGCTTTGCCTCATCTTCAATCTTTAATTCTCGTGTTTGATTTCTTATTTTGGCGAGACTCTTGGCGAATCTCGTTGTTTTTATGTTATTTAAATTTCTTCAATTGTCTTCTAATTTTCAATCAATTTTGTGATTCGATCTATCGGCCTTTTGAATTTTATTTGTTTATCCTTTTCCTCTTTGTTGAGATCCTTCTCGGCGATTCTTTATGGCGAAACTCATTCTCTTGGCGAGACTTATTATCTTCTTTTAAATATTTTTTATAGGCAAAATTCATGTGGCGACTCCTCATCATTTGGCGAATCTTTTATACTATATGTATCTTCATTAGTGGGCGAAGCCCTTGTACTGGGCGAACCCTTATCTTTGGGTGTTCCCTCAGCTTGGGAGAACCTTCTTTTGTGCGCGAAACCTTATTCTTGTTATTTCAGGGTTTTGAACCTTTTTTATTTAGTACTCGTCCGATTCTTTTTCGTTTTTTCTATGTATTCTTCTTTACTGCTGCATTACTCCTTATTTTCCATTTGTTTTGCTATGTTTGATCTTCGTTGGTTGTGATTTTAAGTCGTTTATTCCTCTTTATTCTTGATGTTCATTCTTCTTTTCTTGGTTTTCGGATTTCAGCATTTCTGTGTTCTTTGTGCTTGTCTTTATCTTCATTACTCGAAGTCTTTTATTCCAGCTGATGTTTACTCTTTTAATGAGTAATTGTTTCTTCGAGGTGACTCTTATTGTTTGTAATTATTTTTCATTTTGTTCCTTTTGTTTTCTTCATTGGACAGATATGAGTCCTTCAAGCTCCTCCGCAAATACACTGATCTCATAGGGTATTTATGCCTGTTTTGAGATCAGGTCATTCAATCTATTTCGTCGATTTTCCTTGATTTTAATTCTTTTCGGGTGGACTGCATTCCTTACTAAGATTTGTATCTCTGATTTGGGCGAGTTGTTTGTGATTCGTTGATTTGGGCATGTAGCCTTATTTCTTTTGATTTGAGTGAGTCTCTTTATTTTGGCACTTGGCCTTGTTTTTACCCGAATCATTTTAGACTCGGTATTCTGTTTTGAGATCTTTCGCATTCCTTTTGATTGGCATTTTAACTTTCTTTCGCATTCCTCTTGATTGACATTTTGCCTTTTCTTTCGCATTCCTCTATTTCTTGGAATTTTCGTCTTTCGCTTTATTTAGTGGATTTGCCTTTCGCTTTATTTTGCTTCGAGTTGATTTTGATCTTTGATATTTCGCTTTTAAAGTTAATCTAAACTCTGTTTTTGGCGTTTTTCTTTTATTTTTAGAGTAAATATATACTCTGGTTTTTGGGCGTTTCGCCTTTATTTTAGAGTAAATCTATACTCTGGTTTTTTGGGCGTTTCGCCTTTATTTTAGAGTAAATCTATACTCTGGTTTTTCGGCGTTTCGCCTTTATTTATTCCGATTCTTGTCTGCTTTGCTGCGTTGTATAAATTAAAGATAGTTCGCACCATTGGGTATGACAAACGTCTATACTTGACAATGGGCGATTGGCACCGTCGGGTATGACAAAAGATCTATACTTGGCGACGGGCGATTGACACCATCAGATATGACCAAAAGTCTATACTTGATGATGGGCCTTTTGACTTCTATCTTATTCATCCTTCTTTCCCTCTTGGGTTTTTTTTCAAGGTTCAGACGAATTTATCTTCTTTGTCCCTTTTGGGGTTTTCCTTTGGATGAGTCTTCTTTGGATGATTCATCTTTGTCAAGTTTTATTTTCTTTTTTGTTGTTTTCTTGGTTTACTCTTTTTGACCGAACCTTATTAAGGCGAGTCTTTTCTTGTTTAAACTTTGGCTTATTCTTCTTTGGCGGAGCCTTCTTTGTTTATTCTTTTGACCGAGCCTAATTAAGGCGAGTCTCCTCTTGTTTAAGCTTTGACTTATTCTTCTTTGGCGGAGCCTTCTTTGTTTATTCTGTTTAACAGAGCCTTATTAAGGCTAGTCACTTCTTGGTTAAGCCTTGTCTTATTCTTCTTTTTTTACATCGCTTGGTTCTTCATGATCTCAAATGGTGTTCTCTTTATTGATTTCTTTCTCCATCTTCATTATTGTTTTGGGTAAAATTCATTTGATTTCTTATTTCTTCTCTTCTTCCGGCCTTTATATTTATTTTTTCTTTTCTTGCCACCGATTTTTGTTATGCTTTCTATATTATTTTACTCCTTGTAGGAGTTCTGTTGCCACCATCTCTCGCTTTATTTCCTTTTTCTGGATTTTTTCTTGTTTTTGTAATCATTAGATCTGAGTTATTTGCTTCCGCTAATTGTTTGTCTTTTTTTTTCTTTTCTTGATCGCATTCTTCATGGAATTTGTATCTTTTCCTTCAAGCTCCCCCCAAAATACACCGATCTCAAAGGGTATTTATACCCGTTTTTTTATCATGTCTTCGTTTTTCGCCTCTTGGTCCGTTTTCGTTCTTCCTTTTGTTGCGTTGATAGGGGTGAGTACTTCAGTTTCACGTCGTTCAGGTCGAGTTCTTCTGTTTTGATGTTCTTTAGTGTCTTGACTATATTTTCTTCCATAACTTCTTGCGCTACATATATGTGGTTTTGCTCCGATGTGCAAATTCAGAGGATTCGCCTTTGTCTTCCTAATTTTTCTTTTTGGATTGACTCTGTAGGGATCTTTTTACTTTTGCTCTTTCATGTCTTTTGCTTTTTTTTATTTTTCTCTTCTTGAATTTGGTCCGCTCATGGTTTCGTTTTAGTTTTCACCGCTTTGGATGGTATCTTTGTGATTGTCTCGCTTGCTTCATTGATTTTAGGGTATTACACCTTTCTTCTTTATTTTTCCAGTGGTGTTTCCTCTATTGATTTCTGGTTTTTTCTTCTCTTCCTACAACCTGTAGGTTTTTCGCTTCTCTTACGTTCTTAATTAGGTCTTGTTTGTCTTTATTTTTCTTGGCGGAGGTTTCTTGACTTTGCAATTTTTGCTATTTTTTCCTTTTATTTTTCTTGGCGTCCCTTTTACTTTCTTCTTTTTTCAACATCTGCACTATTTTTTTTCTTCTAGGTCGCCATTCGTTGCATATGTGATTTTACATTGGGATGGGGATTCGGAGGACTCTCCTTCTTCTTTCTGATATTTTTCTTTTACTTCGGACCGGAAACTTCTTCCTCATCTACATGCTTGTGTCGCTTTTAATTTTAATTTTTGTCTCTAAGGCGATTTCTTCCATCGCCTTCTGGGACATCTCGTCTTTTAGTCCTTAGACCATTTCTCCCATTGTTTCTTCTGGGTGTGTTCGCTTAATTTTCATATTTTTTATTCTCTTCTTGCTTTGATTCTTTGGTCTTCGTCTCCTTGCCTTATAAGACTCTTTTCTCCTTAAATTATTATTGAGTAGTTTGTAGTTTATCGAGTCCAGTCTCTTCTTTTATTTCGATTCGTCTAGATTTGGCTCTTTATTCTTTTTGACCGAGCCGTTCTAGGCGCAATTCCTTCTTAATTAGGCTATATTTAGCTTATTATATACTCTCTCTATATATATAGAAGTGTATATATATTAATATATTATAGCTAGAAAAACATCTTAGCATATAGTATATTTATTAAATTTTAAGTTCAAGGCATAATATACTTGAAGTCATATAAAAATGCGGATCGAATTAAAATGATAGTTTATTTTTAATTTTGAAATCAAAAGCAATGATCAAATTTTAATATATAGCATGCGAAATTTGAAAATATATAAAAAGATTCATCGTGCATTATAAGCATATTATTTCAACGAACATAAAATATAAGATAAAATATTTAAAAAACTTATCGTGATTTAGATCTAGTTGATGATTAGATAATATCTCTGATTCGTCAATTTCGAACGTAATCTTGGTGATGCCATAAGATCCTATTTTCTTTTTGAATTTGGCCAATAGTATGACCTGCTTCCCTCGCCATAAACTTCTTCCTTTTTTAGTTTTTGACCTGCTTATTGCCAAATCAATCACACATGTGACCTGCTTGTTCATTAATATAATTCCAATGCCCTGTTTCATTATTCTTATCGCATGCTTCCTTTTTCTTTTTGAATTTCGACCACCAATAATTTGACTTGCTTGTTTCATCACATATATGCTTCCCTCCCTCTTTATCAATAATTAATCAGTCTTTTTCTTTCTTTCTTTATGACCTGATTAATTTTCTTAGCCAACCAATTATAATTAATCAACGATGATGCTTAATATTTTTAGCTCTTTCGATCGTTAGATTATTATTTTAGATTAGTCCCGCCGGATGTCATCCTTCAATGAGAATTTATTTGAGTTCAGAAAAACTCCTTCGAATTGAATTTGAGTTAAGCTTTCCCACAGACGGCGCCAATTGATGGATTCCGGCATCTCGACGGCATTAATCCTGCAAAACAGTGTAGATGGCTAATCGGACGGTTTGTCCGATTAGCTCTCCGATGCTTAAGTCAGTTTAGGCTTAAGAGAGAATAATTGTATTTGTTATAAGTTGTGTGTTTAGGCATACCTCAAACTCCTTTTAGAGTAATCGAATGTATACCTTGCAGAGTTGTAGTAGGAAAGTGATTCCTATTTAGTGGGGTTTGATCCTGATTAGGAGTGTCCTTCCTTATTCAGACAGGAGTCCTATTTAGGAAGATATTTCTAAACAGTCTCGTCTTCCTAAGTTGGAGGCTATCTTCCTAAGTTGGAATTTGTATCCAAATAGGACAGATACTCTGAATATGCGTAAATCTTGGAGATCTTATCCGAATCCCGGGGTCGACGTGCTTCGTCCGAGTCCTCAGGGATTCGGTCTTTATGATGTCGAATGATGTATTCCAGTCAAGGCGGATCCGGTGGATTAGGCCCTTTTGGGCGGGAGTCTGGTGTCGTCTGAGAATAGATCTCCTGCGACTCGACTCCATTATAAGTAGAATAGGATTCGGTATCCATAAGGACTTAATAGTTAACAAAATTGAAAATAATAAACTGGAATTTCAAATAAAGAGTATCAAACTGTAAATTATACATGTGACTAGCCTTATAGTAATTTACTCTTATAATAAAATACATATTTTTTAAGGCTTAATGCCTTGAAAAGCCCGTACCTTTCATCCCCTTTTCAATCCTATCTTGACGTTGAAATTTTGTCAATTTTAGCCCATTTTGTATTTTTTCATTTCAATTGTACCCTGAAGCATAAAATTGACATTTATTTATTTAACAAAATTTCAAAAGAATTTTTCAAAAATGGTCAACTTAATATAAATAATTAATTTAATGCAAAAAGGATCAATTTAGAGAATTTTTGCTAAATAAAAAAAGGTCAATTTTATACTTTACAGTACAATTAAAATGAAAAAAATACAAAATAGGGTCAAATTAACTGATTTGCAACGTCAGAGTAGATGAAAGGTCAGGATTTTTTAAAACATTAGACATTTGTTTAATAAGAAGTATTATGCACATAATACTTTTCTTTTATCTCTCTCATTTTCTCTTTTCTTCTTCTTATTCTTCTTCTTTTGCATTTTTTTTCTTCTTCATCATTTTTCTTTCTAATTATCGTTGTTCCGCCGCTTTGCTGATCTTTCGTATAATTTTAGCAATTTTTTTAGCTCGTGGTGATTATTACGATTTATTATTATTGATGGATACCGAATCCTACTGTAAGTATAATGGAGCCGAGTTGTAGGAGATCCACTCTCAGGCGACACCGGACTCCCCCTAAAGACCGAAAGATACGAAGGAGATGCCGAATCTCTAAGATTCGGTAACACGCTAATAAAGACCGAATCCCGCGTGATCCGCCGAAAGCGCTTCGAGTCCGGGATTCGGGTAAACGACTAAATATGGAAATCTTGTCCTATTTGGACACAAACACTACATATGGAAGGATAAGCTCTACTTTAGGAAGATAAGACTATTTAGGAAGACGTTCCTAAATAGGACTCTTATCAGATTAAGGTAGATCTCGACAAATCAGGAGAATCCCTGCGATACGGCCGAATCCCTACAAAGTAGGATTCACCTGCCTAATACAACTCTACTAGGTATATTCGACTACTATAAAAGGAGCACGAGGTATGCCTAGAATGACAATTACATTCATATACTAAAAACGCTGCTCAAAGCTCTAAACTGACTTTAGCATCGGAGAGTTAATCGGACAACCACCGTCCGGTTAGCTTCTACCCTGTTTTGCAGGTTCACTCACCGGTTCAGAAGGCAGACTCCATCAATTGGCGCCGTCTGTGGGAACAGCTTAACTAAACTTCAAAAGAAGGAGCTTTTCTGAACTCAAAAACAAATCTCATTGAAGAAGATGACTTCTGAAAGAGTAAACCTGAAAGACAAACAACCAATGGACCCAAAAAGCACTCCGGAGATAATCAACGTGACGGAAGACGGGCTTCTCAACTCCGGGGAAAAAAGCAACACCGGAGGGCTCTCTTTCTCAACACCCCAGTACCAAACTAATCCAATAAGAGGAAGCATCCCAATTGCTTTCAACCTAAGCACTGAAGAACAAGCACCAAATGCAGCGGCACAAGATCCACACAGCGAAATGCTGAAAAAGATACTAGAATCTGTACAGGCAAATCTTGACAGATTGGCTAATGAGGCCAAAAGAACAAACGACAGGCACGAAGAAACTATGAAAATGCTAAGGGAAAACTTCAGCCCTACAGCTCCCAGAAGAAGAGAAAGAACAGAAAATGCAAACCCAGGCCGACGAGAGACAAGGGCAGAAAACAACAAAAGCAAGGAACCTCGGACCAGAGGAAACGAAGAAAGGAACGAAGCAAGAAACCAGCGAGAAAATAAAACCAGCGACGAGGAAAGTCCTGACAGAGAAAAATCTAACGAGGAATCACCGGAGGCACCCAGAAATGAGCACAACCAGGAGGACGCCCGAAGCGGTCTGAATACGAAAAGAGACGAACGAAGGGAGAAGGAAAAAGAAGACGCCCCACCAAGGAGTAAGCGACAAGAAAGAGATGCAGGGAAAGAACAAAATAAGAAAAAACACCAAGAAGGAGAGGGCGAATCGTCAGAGACACCCCAAAAAAGCAAAGCCACATATGTGGTGGAAGAAGATTTAGAAGAGAAGATCGCCAAAGCGCTCAAAAAACTAAAATCTGAAGAATTGGACATAGAGGACCTCAGGTTGAAAGGATCACCCCTCTCGCCCGAGATCATGGAGGAAACCATCCCGCACAGCATGAAGCTGCCGACCTTGCCAATTTTCAATGGGGAAGGAGACCCCCGAGACCATACCTCTAGGTTCACAGCGACCATGGGGCTACTCAGCGTATCAGACGCCATCCTCTGCAGGGTTTTCCCTACCACGCTCACGGGCACAGCCCAGAGATGGTATAACAAATTAAAACCAGGCTCGATCAAAAGCTTCGCTTCGCTTTCAACAGAATTCCTCAACAGATATCTCACAAACATCCCAGCTAAAACCACTACCAGTATCCTAAGAGCCTGTATCCAAGAAGAAGGAGAAACCCTGCGAAGCTACATCGAACGATTCAACAAGCAAGCTATGAAGATAGACAACCTGAACGTCGACATGGCGACAGAAGCATTGCGAGACGGGACGCGATTCGGAAAGCTGGTGGACAAGCTGCTAGTCAATAAACCCACAACTTTCTCGAACTTAATGGGCATAGCTCAGAAATACTTCGAGTTAGACGAAGGGCGAAGGGCGATTCGCGGAAAGGAAGCAAAAGGAAAAGAATCAAAAGAGAGATCCAGAGAAAAAACCAAGTCCAAACCTGATGACAGGAGAGGAAGACCCGAAGAGAGCAGACGATTCGCCCCCCAGACAAGATATGAATCGAGATACGATCCCAGAGATGATGAGAATAACTTCACTCCATTAAACACCAGCCGAACTAATGTCCTCATGTGGATCAAAGAAAACATCAAAAACGTGGTATGGCCACCAAAAATGAAAGCAGAAGCAAGAGACACCAGAAAGTACTGCAAATTTCACGACGATTACGGACACGAAACGGATAGCTGCAGAGACTTAAAGGTCGAGATCGAAAGAATGATCGACACAGGCGAGCTGAGGAAATTTGTGGCCCGAAAAGAGAAGAGCAATGACAAGGGAGAAAAAAGAAACAGAGAAGACAAGCCGAAAGAAAAGGAAGACGAGCGCCCATCCAAAATTCTGGGAACCATACACATGATTAATGGTGGAGGGCATAGTAGCTCCACGATCAGGAGGAAGCAGAGGAAGGAAGTAATGAACATACGAGAAACTCACATGCCGCCAGTGATCTTCGATGTAGAAGACTATGAACACGTCAAAGCACCTCACAACGATGCTTTGGTAGTGACTACTATCATTGAAAATTGGAACATGGAGCGGATCCTTATCGACGAAGGAAGTGCAGTAAACCTCATGACAAACGCAGCATACAAAATGTTGGGAGGAACAGCGTCAAGGCTACGCCGAGTCCCAATTCCGCTATCAGGACTCGGTGGACCCTCCATCACCCCGCTGGGAGCAGTCACCTTGGAAGTAATAATCGGCCCAGAAAGAGGAATGAACAAGAAAATCATGTCACTATTTAACATAGTGGACATGGAATTGACATATAATGCCATCCTAGGAAGACCTTTCCTCCATGACTCGGCAGCGGTAACCAGCATCAGAGCACTGGCAATGAAGGTACCGACTGAAAAGGGAGTAGTGACGCTGAGAGGAGACCAAGGAATAGCCAAGAAGTGCTATGATGAGTCAGTGGTGGATCTCCAAGAAAACAAGACCGAAAAGAAGGAAGAATAGGAATGAAAAACGACCCATCATCGGTAACGACTCTCCGTCTTACCAGATGGCGTCAAATCTATCTTTAATGCTTTGTATGCCATCTTTTTATCAATAAAAATTCAATTTCGCTACCATCTGACAAGCCAGATCGGAAAGCTCCTGACCCGGCCTACCACAGAACCACGTGACATCATCAGGAATCGCCAAAGTCCGGATATATTCCGCTAGCACTCTCGGATTCAGCAAACTGGCAGGATCCTGACCTTCGACCCATTGAACCAAGTCTGGAGCAGAAGAAGAGCTTCCAGGAAAACTCTCCCTCGTTGGAGAATCATCGCCAACTCGACGTCTTTTTCTAGACGGAGAATCCGGGTCTCGACCTAGAGAAATCTCTCCCGAATCAGCAACAACAGGCCCCTCTGAGGCCACACCCCCAACTCCCCCCGAAACGATAGATGATGCTAGAGGGGGAAGTAGTGACGGAATCGCCTCGTCACCGACTGGAACAGCCGAGTCATCACCATCATCATCATTTATAACAATAACCTCAGGCAACGCTACCTCGGCGGGAGCTAGGGGGATATCAACAGGAGCTCCATCCACGACAATGTCGCCAGGAATAACGTTGGCGATAGGAACGTCAGGACCACCCATCGGAACGTCCAAATCTACTTGAAATCCGGAAAGGAAATCGTCAGAAGAAGAAGACATCCTACAAAAGAAACATTAAAAAGAACTTAAGCAAATTAATATACCTTGAACAAAAGAGTAGCAAAGATCCGCCAAGCCTCGAGGAGGATCCTCCAAAGGAAACCATCGACTCCGAAGATGACTATTAACCAAGACATCTAAAATGGGACGCGACACAATACTACAGGAAGATATGTCAAAAGCAAGTTTTGACTCGGATAAACTTAAAGGAGAAGAACAGCTCCGAACTGGATGAGAAGAAAAACCATCCGAAAAATGAAGAAAAGCAAATTTATGATAGACAATAAAGAAACGCCTTCGCCAGCGACTGGTTAGGCAAGGAAGATAAATACGAGATCGCCCTTCTCTACCAAGGGCGAAAACGAAGCAGCCATCACACTTCCTAAAGTCTACAAAATGATATAACACTTTGAGAGAAGGGGCACAGCCCCGGAGCCTACATGCCTCCGAAAAGGCGAGCACTACTCTAATCGTACCAGGGTAAAGTTGCCCTAGAGCAACCTTTAAATCCCTACACACTTCTACTAAAAATGGATCCAAAGGAAACCTAAGACCAGCAGCAAATTGCTCTTCAAAAAGAACCGCCCTACAAGAAGATCCGGGAGAATCAGACGCAGCCATATCGGCACCGGGTAATATTACCCTATAATCAAAAGGAAAACTATACTTAAAATAGATATCTAAGACTTCATCCCTACGAAGCTTCGATCGGGTAAAAGCCATAGCAGCGCAAGCATCTTCCACTCGACTAAGAGGCATCCTAGAACAGGGAATCACAAACATAAACACAAAATAAGGATCAAACAAAAAATATATTGAAGAACACGTTGAAGAACACATCAAAGAACAACAAGTACAGAAGAAATTTCCAGAATATAAAGCATGGAGAATATACAAAGAAGAAAGCCATATTAACATCCAAACGACGAAAGAAAACATACCTGAAAAATCTGGAGAAAACAAGTCACGAAGAATCAGATAATCAAACGAAGAACGAAAAGGAAATAGCTACAAGAAATGAGAGTAAATTCGAAAAGCAAAGTAAGAGGGAAAAGAAGAAATGCGAAGAGATTAAATACAAAACGCTTTTGAATCATAAACCGTTTAATCATTAAATGCCGACACGTGGCAACACAGAATCTTACTAAAGAAGAAACGTCACCCACAAACATATGAAACGACTCGCCCGGAATACAAAACGACTCGCCCGTATAAAAGAACTCAGCTCCAAAAGAGCTAAAATCCACTAAGGCATAAATGCCAAACTACTTCAGCTCACTTGCGGGGGGGCTAATGATGGATACCGAATCCTACTGTAAGTATAATGGAGCCGAGTTGTAGGAGATCCACTCTCAGGCGACACCGGACTCCCCCTAAAGACCGAAAGATACGAAGGAGATGCCGAATCTCTAAGATTCGGTAACACGCTAATAAAGACCGAATCCCGCGTGATCCGCCGAAAGCGCTTCGAGTCCGGGATTCGGGTAAACGACTAAATATGGAAATCTTGTCCTATTTGGACACAAACACTACATATGGAAGGATAAGCTCTACTTTAGGAAGATAAGACTATTTAGGAAGACGTTCCTAAATAGGACTCTTATCAGATTAAGGTAGATCTCGACAAATCAGGAGAATCCCTGCGATACGGCCGAATCCCTACAAAGTAGGATTCACCTGCCTAATACAACTCTACTAGGTATATTCGACTACTATAAAAGGAGCACGAGGTATGCCTAGAATGACAATTACATTCATATACTAAAAACGCTGCTCAAAGCTCTAAACTGACTTTAGCATCGGAGAGTTAATCGGACAACCACCGTCCGGTTAGCTTCTACCCTGTTTTGCAGGTTCACTCACCGGTTCAGAAGGCAGACTCCATCAATTATTTTCAAATATAAAATATTGCTCTTAAATTTTTTCAGTTTCAAATTTAAAAATTTATAGAAAAAACGATTTTCTACAGAAAACATCATATCAGTATCATAATATTATCATATTGGTATCGTAATATTATCATATATAATATTTTTATATGATAAGGTTATGGTAAAGTATGTAAAACTCGATTTGCATTATACGGTTATGGTAATAATATGATTAGATTATGATAATAGTAGGATACAATTATGATAATAGATAGATAAAATTATGATAATAGTGTGATGAGGTTATAATAATAGTAGGATATGGTAATTGATGGAATAAGATAAAATCTCACTGATGAAATAGGACAAAATCTCACATGTCTACTTTGTACCAAATTTTTTTGGCCTTCTGTGGTTAATTGGCCTTCTTTTTATTTCATTAAGTGTTGTTTTAAAAACTATACAAAAAATAAAGGATCAAATTGGTATGTTTTCAAGTGAAAAGGGTTAATTTAGTTTTTTTAGGGTGGAATAGAAACTAAAAATGCGAATTTGGATGAATTGAACAAAATTGCAACGTCGAGGTGAAACTGAAAAAGGATTAAAAGATTAAGATTGTTTTTTGGTTATTAGGCCTTAATTATTATAAACAAATCATTTCACTCATTTTTTTGTCATACAAAGTTTAAATAAATTATGAATTTCTATTAGATATGTTAATATATTATTAATATCTATTAAATATTTTTATAATATAAAAATTAATTGTAAACAAAGTTAATATCGTTAATAATTTTTTAAAACAATTAACAAAATTTAATGGTTGTTTTATTTAACAAAAATCAAATGATATATCTACAGTCTAATAATTTAATAATATATTGTTTGGTGCAAAAAACTGAATGACAAATCATTCCATTAAATAAATAATTGTTTCCTCCTATATAAAATTTTAGTTCCGCCATTGTTTTCGAGCTTAATGAGAATATCACAATTTCTTCTCATTCTTTAAAACACGTCGACTTATAAAAAGATACAAAATGATTACCAAACTATAATATTTTTATAAAATGGTTATGGAACTATAATAAATTTTAAAATAGTTACCGAACTATGATTTTTTTATAAAATGGTTACAAAATTGTTGTTGTTTTTACAAGAAAGGTTATCTTACTAAACATACTTTCCTTGTACATGTCATCAAGATGGTAACCCCATTTGTGAAAAAATAACCGTTTTGTAATTTTTTATAGTTCGGTAACTGGTTTATAAAATATCGATAGTTTGGTAACTATTTTATAACTTTCTATAATTCGGTAACCGTTTTGTAAAAACACTATAGTCAGGTGACCTTAAAAATATTTAACCCTAATTTATCTATAGTTCAATAGTTTTAGGACTAAAGACTAGAAAAAGTCAAACATTAAGCAAAAGTCCATATTATGTCCAAACGTTTAAATCGTCTCGATAATATCCAAAAACATATTATAACGTTTTAAATTGTCCAACCCTCAAAATTGTTGATTTGTCGCTTAGGTGGCGTGTCAGTGCGTGCCTCGACAAAATATACTTTTGAACATTATGAGATAATTTAAACATTTGGGCATAATGTGAACGTTCGTTAAACGTTTGGCTTTTTAAGGTTTTAGTTTTTATCGACGCGGCACACACCGACACGTCACTTAAGCGGCACATCAACACAAGTACGCTCCAGTTGGGGATTGGACATTTTTTAAATGTTATATTACATGTTTGGACATTATTGAGACGATTTAAATGTTCAAATATAACAAAAACTTTCGTTAAACGTTAGGACTTGCAAGAGATATAGCTTCGTTATCTAAATTTAGATGTGCTTATGTGGCGTTAAGTTATTGGTTAGTTTTAAAACACACATGCTAAGTGTGGATAGATGAGCTGTCAACGAGCTGTAGGTAGCGGTTGTTTTTTTATATTATTTGTAGGTAGCGGTGTCAATATAAAGAATATTCCAGATTTTATTCGGGATCTTTTGTATTCAGTTTCATCTGGTTAATACAAAGAATATTTACCTCGAAACAAAAAGATCATATTCAAAATTCAGTGATATACAACTGATTTAAATAATAATGCATGATCTGGGTACGTACATTTGTTTGTTTGACGTAAACTAAAGTAAGTGTGAATTCTAAGTTTAATAATTACAAAATTGAGCTTCGTAGTATGAAATAGGAAGGTCTTACATTACCATATATATATAGATAAATTCATCCATTAGTATAACTTCCCATATTAAATGAATTGGGTTGCAGTTTAACCATACCAACTTGTCCTTGCATACCGTCCCTAGCATATTGCTGCCACATAAGTTGCTCTTCTACCAATAGCTTTTGCTTCTTCTCCATGTCCGATATTTGCACATACGGCGGCGGAGCAACGACAAGCGAAGCTGCAAATGGGTCTGCATTATTGTTATTACTACCACCGCCGTCTTCCGTCGGTGGAGCGGGCAATGCTAGCATTGCCTGCTTTCCGGCGGATGATCCATGAGCAACACTACTATCACTTCCTGCCATATATATGATCCGTTTTGGCAAAATGTGTTAATCAATTTTATTAGATTAATCTGAATATATTAATATATTTTAGCTCATTAAATTTTATTAATATTACCTGTATAACCCACAACTGCATTTGTTACCCCTTGTTGATACATGCCATCAAGCAACATCATATCCAAACCACCCCCAAGTGTCGCCTTTTGATTCGCCAAATGACTCGCGGACTGAACTAAAGCTGTCTCCCAGTCCTTGGTATCATCACCGAACGCCTCCCATGGCGGCGGTGTGTCAGTTCCTGGATCTCCTCCTCCGCCTCCTCCATCAAATAAAGCTAAAGCGAATTGGTTTTCGTGATCTACAATCGACACTGCGCCTTCACTTAAGTTCAACAAATCGACCTCTTTTGGAGTAACAGTAGTGAGTATTTGTTCTTCATCTTGCTTATCAACTTTTACATCAGGATCCTGTGTTACTTCTTCCGCAAGAAAACCCTCGGGAGGCGGCAATGCCTTCATTTCGGTCATGTCAACTTCATTTTCTTCTGCTGGTTTCTTAGATAATTCTTTCATCTTCTGTTCAAATGTTAGAGATTTTTTGGTTTGAGCCAGTGCGGATTTATCTTTGATAAAATCATCCATGAGATCGAGCTTTTTATGCGTAATTTTTTCGACTTCTGGATACTCCGAAGATCGTCCAATGCCAATAGTCTTGCACCATGTATAGAAATTGTCGAGTTCTTCAAATTGTTTGGAGATTCGACAGAAGATGTCGTAAACTTTGATCGAGTCGGGAATCTCTAGCTCCATGAATCGGTCAATTAAGATGCCCAAGATCTCTGTTACGTCGTAATATAATTGGTAACTTTCTTTCACGATTGGGTATAGAGCAACAATCACAACTCTATTATTCTTTGCTGCACCTGTTCCACATAATTGTGATCAAAAGTAAATTGAATGTAGTTAGATTATAAAACTTTAAAAAAATATATATATACTGTTCTAACAATAATTGTATAATGGGCAGACTTAGGGTTAAAAAAATGTGCGGTTGCTGAATTATATACTTTTAACAAATCGTTACCAACACATTTTGGTAATCCAGCTGATATTTTTTTGCAAACGTAAGATTATCCGTTCATTTAAATTAAAGTATGTACATATAACTTGCCTTTTGGTTAATAATTGTTAGTTGTTTAGTACTAATGTGTAAGATGACTTGAAAAGTTTCCGGTAACTTTCCATTTCTAAAAAATACTTATCGGGTTACTAAAATATTACAAATGAAACGTTGGTAACCGTTTTATTAAAAGTGTATAGTTTGGTAACCGTAAATTATTTTAATCCGGCAAACTTACATAGAGTGTAAGATACAGCTAACTTAAACGCCTAAAATATTTAAATTCTTGAATAATTTCATTAATATAGATTTAATAACAAGCAAATGAACCAAAAATAGAAAATAGAAGTAAAAAAAACCTGTAGGACGACAAGCCAAGAAACGCTCAAGAAGCTGCTGTAAATGTTGAATCCTGGAGAAAACATGGTCCGTCTTCATCTCGCGAATAGGAGTAGACCTCACATACGTGGATGACGTGGCCTCTTCTTCGTCTTCCTCAATTCCAAATGCACTTCTTCTCCCTCTACGTCCTTGCATCCTATACTCCAGCCTTTCATCAAGGTACAATGCAAAAGTCCGAACAAATGCCGAATAATCCCATGAATTCGATCGCGAACCATCACAAAAATCCGACATGTTAAGCAATCGCGTGCCTCTCCTCGTCGCGAAGAAAATCTCTTGCTCATACGCGGGATCTCCCTCACCAAGCAACCGTTGGATAAGTATAAGCGTCTTTAACGCCACAGTCCAGTTCCGAGTCTTGTTGAGGCGCCTCGAAAGGGTGTTGACACAGGCGCTGATGTATGCGCGTGAATACGAGGTTAGGCTTAGTATTTCTCGAACGTATCGTTCTTCTGCGGGATGTTCTTCGTGTCGAGTTGCCTTAACAATGGCGACATCAAGATCAGATAATGAGTTGCTGCTGCCAACTTTGGCTAACCCTATGCTTGTGTGGTCCTTTACTGCCCCAATGGCTCTTCTGAATTTGCTTGGAGCCATCATATCAAATCAAACAGTTTTTCTTTCGCTTGATATTTCAATCACCTACATACATCAAACCATCGGATATATATATTTTATGGCTAGCTAATTGAAACTTATTAGAGTAATTATTATAGTTATCAATTGTTCTAGATAGTGCATAAACTACCTATATAAAGCTCATTAATGTATGTAAAAATGATAAATTTTGAATAATTAAATTATAGATTTTATTGATGATTTAAAAAATATATTTTAAAGATCAAGTTTTATAGCTAAAAAAGATTATAATTGTCGAAGGTAATAAAATTATCATTAAAGTCTCATCTGATAGATTAAATATTCAGCACGAGCTAGAGCAAACATATATATATTTATTTACATTTCAGAGAAATTCTTAGGTAGACTCAGTCCACTACGTCATCCATAGACTAAACCTATCACATTATGACACGTCATTAAAATAATGGCAATATCGTAAATTACTATTTAAAAGTGTAAATAAATAATAAACAAAATTACAATAGTGCCATTATTTTAATGACATGTCATAATATGATAGGTTAGTCCACGGATGACGTGGTAGAATGAGTCTATTTCAATCATAATACATTTCTATATGAAATATATTCAAATTAAAAAAATTAGTGTAGGAATCTCATCTAATAATTTAAATTTTTAGATTGAAGGGTTATCCAATGGTAATCCTCCTCTGCCCTTCTAGCTCTATTATTTCATATATATAATTATTGCATACAACATCATGTTGTATTTTCATTTCACCATCTGGGTGCATGTAAATTAGAAATTGATAAATGATAAAATGATGAACAACTAAAAAGAAAAAAGAGGAAAAAAAATTAAGATTCAAATGCACACATCATCATTCTGTTTAATCTTTGATAAACACATTATAAACATATTTTATTGAGATATGAAAAAAAAAGCTGTAATTAAAAGAAAAAAGTCTCACCTTGTAGCCAAAAACCTTCAAGGAATGAATAATTTTGTTGGTATTTTCATATAATTTTTGTATGAATTGTATTGAATATAGAAATTATGGAATTGTTCATAACATTGAAAATGGTGTAGTATAGCTAAGAGATTGCAAGCAAAAGACTCAAAACAAAAAATGAAGAGGAAAGAAAAGTTTCCGGAGCTCCCAAATTGTTCTCTTCTCAATCATGCATAAATTTGCCGTTATTTTAGGAAGCACATAAATATACTTAGTGGAAGGTAATAAGCCACTTGGCAATTTTATAAAATAAACTAGTTGTTTTAAGCTATGTTTGCACTATGTTTGTGTTCGTATTTCCCCAAAATTTTATGACCTATTCAAAGGATTAGAATGCCTTATTAAAATAATTATTTAATGCTTGGGTTATTTAAGTAAATAATATTATTTAATGTATCTCATGTGATAATAATATAATTGATGAATTTGTTTTTAATTTTGACCATGTATTTTTTAAAAATATATAAAATGATGCCACATCAATTAGAATAAACTATATGTAAGCAATTATTAATTGAACATAGTTTTTTTTATGTTTTTTATCATTTAAAAAGTATTTTAGAAATAAAGACTATTCTATTATACCTTAATTGACCATATTTGGTTGTCCTAATTTTTTTTTTTATGAAAAATAGGAAAAAAATTTAGATAGACTCGGTCCATCATAAATGACGTGGTAGACTGAGTTTACCTAAATTTTTTTTGAAATAGATTCGGAACCAACAAAAATATGAATTGAGCCGAAAAGATTGCAAACGTTTTAGCGCATTCCTAAAAAGATGCGAATTTCTATGATGCTTTCTCTTGTTCTTTTTTCCCGATTTTCACCCATGTCGATCCTGGTTCAATTCTTGACCTTTTCTATTAGCATATGCACAATTATATGATGTTATAGAGGTGATTTTTAAAATCGGATCATGTTGTCGTTGTTTGTAATTGCAGACAATCCCAAACTAAAAATTAATGAATCAATAAGATTTAAAAGCATTTATCACCTTATTTGCATAAATTGATATTGGGTATTATGATGTGGGTTTGAAATTTATGGAAAACCAATCGAGAATTTAAATAGTGAAATTTTCATAAATCTGATTAAATATAAAAGTGTGCGAATTAGATAATTTTTATATTTAATTTGATTGAAAATGGGCTAATAAACAACATTTTTTAGCTTTACTAATGAGGTCAGTTGTTTTTAGGACAAATTTGACCATTTAGATCCTCAAAATTGTATTTTAATATTTTTATTAATATTTTCAACATTATTGGTTTTGAGTTTCATTTTCAATGTAGGATTAGGGTTTTATTATTTTTTTATACATATGCAAGTCTTATATCTTAGAGAAATAGTTGATTGAATAAAATTTGTGTGAGCAAAGTGGGTGTTGGGGGCGCTCTTTCAAAACTTATGGCTGACCTCGAATCTAGTGAGTTTTGAAAACAAATGGAGTCGCCCCCTAACTTAGGTAAGAAATGTCTTTTATACCGAATAGACAATCCCACTCACTTATGGGTAAGATTGTCACGACCCAATTTCATGGATCGCGACCGGCGCTAGGGTATGGATATGGTTGTACCAAAACTCGTAAGCCTTGCGGATAACATTCAAATATCGTAAACAAAGTGTACATGCATAAAACAACATGCTCAGGGGCAACCGAAACTTCAACCTAGTCTAATAGTACATAAAAGACAACATTTATCTAAAGAATACTTGTCTCAAAATAATATCTCCTAAAGTATGGCAATAATGTAAGTACCATAAACAAAAAAACATGCCAATAGCTGTAGATAAATAGTTGGACCAATCTAACAAAGTATAAGTCTAGATCATAACATAAGTCTAAAATATAAGACATCTATATAATATTGCGGTCTAAGAGTTTAAAACAGTTTGACCATTTATACAAAAAAATAAAAGAACCTCCGAAGAATGAAGAAACAGAGATCAACCAAATAGACCTGGAAAATTTGGGATAACAACGAGGTCAAATATATTAAGATGAGTTTATATAACCATTTTACATTTATTAAGTTGAAATACCTTTAAAAACCTTTATAAAACATTTGTTCATTATGGATAATCATCAAAACCCTAAACCACAATTCTAAATCCATTTATTGTGTTGCTGAGACGTATCTCAAAAACTGATCCCTGACTGTCACTTAATAAATATGTGAGTCTCAGGAGATAAATCTTCCACCGGCGCCTTCACTAAGGCGAGACGTATCTATAATCTACCTCAATACCATAAGATCATTACCGGTGCGACGCAGTCCCAATGAAACCCATGTAGTAGCCCGTTCCAAATATATTCCATAACATTGAAAAACAGTTCGAAAGCTGTTTATATAATATACATACAAAATATACAGTTTACTTAATAAAGCGGTTAATAGAGATATAAACTCACTGCTTGCTAATCCATGTGAAACCTGGCAAGCAATCTAGTCATGGTTCGTCTCCGAAGAACGAACGGTCGACGAGTCTTGACAAGGTATAAATAATAATTAAAAATCAACCCTAACTCTAAGGAGTACTAAACAACACATAGGACTAGCACAAACAATAACAAGATTCCTGTAACGCTTTCCAAAACCTCGAAGTGAAAACGTAACCTCTGTCTGAAACAATCAAAACTGGTACACCATGCAAACTCACAATCCTGTCGATATACAATTGAGCCAACTTCGAAGCAAGATACGAAACCTTGATCGGAAGGAAATGAGCCGACTTAGTCATACGGTCGACTATCACCAAAATGGAATCGTACCTCTGCCGAGTACATGGTAAACCAACCACAAAGTCCATGGCAATCCGCTCCCACTTCCACTCTAGAATAAGTAGTGGTTGCAAATAGCCAAAAGGTCTCTGATGTTCCAGTTTCACCTGCTGGCAAGTCAGACACTTGGAAACATACTCAGCGACATCATTCTTCATTCCGCTCCACCAGTACATACCCTTGAGGTCATGGTACATCTTGGTACCTCCAGGATGAACAATGTAAGCTGACCTATGCGCTTCCTCCAGAATCTGATCTCTCAAACCATCCATATCTAGAACGCACAGTCTAGATCCGAACCTCAGAACTCCGTCCACGATCACAAATTCAGAATTCCCGTCAATCAAAACCGGTTGCACCTGCAGATGTGCCAACAAACTACCATCTTGAGAAACCTGAAAACCGTAGCCTGAAACTATCAAATCATGCCACTTTCAGACCATGGGCCTACGCCCAGACTCAGAAACATGGGTTAAACTGCTTGAAGACTTGCGACTCAACGCATCGGCTACCATATTAGCCTTACCCGGATGGTACTGAATGGTACAGTCATAGTCCTTCAGTAACTCCAACCACCTACTCTGTCTCAAATTCAACTCTCGCTAATCAAAGATGTACTTCAGACTATTTTGATATGTGACAATCTCACAAGTCGCGCTATACAAGTAGTGCCTCCAAATCTTCAGAGCAAAGACCACAGCCGCTAACTCTAAATCACGAGTAGGGTAATTCACCTCATGCTTCTTCAACTGACGAGAAGCATAGGCAATCACCTGACCATGTTGCATCAACACGCAACCTAACCCAATCCGAGAAGCGTCACAATACACCGTAAAACCCTCAATGCAAGAAGGCAATGCCAAAACAGGAGCTGTAGTCAGAATCTCCTTTAGCTTCTCGAAACTCGCCTCACACTTGTCGGTCCACTCAACCTTCACACCCTTCTGTGTCAACTTAGTCAAAGGTGAAGATATCCGAGAGAAATCCTGCACGAACCGACGGTAGTAGCCAGCTAACCCAAGAAAACTCCTGATCTCGGTAACTGACATCGGTCTCTGCCAGTCCATAACTGCCTCAATCTTCTTAGGATAAACCTTGATCACATCCTTCAACACCACGTGTCCTAAGAAGATAACCTGATCCAACCAAAACTCACACTTTGAGAACTTGGCATACAATTGATGCTCACACAAAGTCTGTAGTATAGTCCTCAAGTGATAAGCATGCTTCTCCTCACTCCGAGAATAAATCAGGATGTCATCAATGAAGACGATAACAAACTGATCCAAAAACGGATTGAAATCCTGGTTCATCATGTCCATAAACGCTGCTGGTGCGTTAGTCAACCCAAACGACATGACCAGAAACTGGAAATGCCCATAACGCGTCTTGAAAGCAGTATTAGGCACATCGATGTCCCGAATCCGAAGTTGGTGATACCCGGATCTCAAGTCAATCTTGGAAAAACACTTCGCACCCTGCAATTGATCAAACAAGTCATCGATGCGAGGAAGAGGATATCTTTTCTTGACAGTTATCTTATTCAACTGTCTGTAGTCAATATATTATCGAAAGGAACCGTCTTTCTTCTTCACAAACAGAACAAGAGCACCCCACTGAGAAGTACTCGATCTGATGAAACCACTGTCCAGCAACTCTTGTAGTTGTTCCTTCAACTTCTTCAGCTCAGCAGGAGCCATCCGATACGGAGGTATCGAAATAGGAGTTGTTCTAAGAACATCATCAATACAGAACTCGAGATCCCGATCAGGTGGTAATCCAGAAAACTCTTCTGGAAAAACATCAGCGAACTTATTCACTATTGGAACACTGCTCACACTATCCACTTCAGCATCCACGTCTTGAACCACAGCTAAGAAACCCTGACAGCCCTTACTCATCATCCGCTTTGCCTTGATCACAGATATCAGATGAAATACCAACAATTGTAAAAATGGATCAAAAATATTCAAAGAAAGTGGAGAAATCACCCCTAAACTATGCAAAAACCGGATCAAATCACCCCTCCATTCATCAGAAACAATTCCATTCTGACCAGTAACCACCACACACTCATCGGAAACCATCGTACTACATTAGCAACCGAAGAATTAAATTTCGTAGAAGGAGCAGTTGTTCCTTCTCTTCCGAGGAGCGGGTTTGCTCCTCAACAAGGATCGGGTCTGCTCCTCAACGAGGAGCGGATCAACTCCTCAGGCGAGGAGCTGCGGCTTCTCCTCCGAATTTTCTTTAAACAAATTCGTATTTTTTTCTGAAATTTAAATACTAACTTTAAAAAATTTAAAAATAACAAAGACAATTTTAATTTTTTTATCAGGAGAGTGGGTTTTACACACAGTGTGAGTGTGAGCGAGGATGTGTGAAGGGTGTATTTGACCCGGTTTGCTATAGGCGTGAGTTATTTTGATTCGGTTTCATGATTTTGGACGTATTTCATCTTTCGTGCAAGTTGAGAGGTGCTTTGATCCTTTGTTCATTTACCATTATTTTATTAAAACAATTTAGAATAGTGAAAAGTTGGAAATATAAAGAAATAGAAGAAGAGCAAAGTGCAGGATAACAAAACCAAAGTTATCCATCCCAATATCCTATCCAGCCGATCCACACTGGGATGCGCCCCACACGACCAAACCATTCGCTTCAAAGTTAACCCATTTCTCACCTATTTCTTCCTTTCAATCCCACAAATTAACTTAAACAATCCAACAATGGATGCTCTATCTTCAACCCATCTTCTCATGAGAATGTCTCCTCCCTCTTGCCCTGCCATCGGCTTCTCTGCTCCTCCGTTATCTTCTCCAAATCCCAATTGCTTCAGCAAACACTCTTTCAGATTCACAGCTAGAGCCTCTCTTGCTGTTGAACAGCAGACTAAGGTTGCTCTCATTCGAATTGGCACCAGAGGAAGGTACAATGTACTTTAGATTGTTTTTTTGTGCTTCATTTCAATTGGGTGTATCTCAGTTTCATTGCTTTAGATCTCTGAAATTGTCAGTCTTAGCTTTTATGTATGCTATAAAGTTGTCTGCTTTTTATGCTATTTGTCCTAGTTTTTAGTTTGTACCCAAAATTTGAATTCTTACTAGTAATCTTTTAGAATATCTCCCGCACGGGATTGGTCTAGTTGTCTAAGTGTTAGCCTTCTGGGCGCCATGGTCGCGGGTTCAAACCCTGGCTATGCCCTTTCTAATAAATGGAGTGGTTGGGACTGGGTTGCTAGCCGTTATAGCCCGGATTTGCCTGCGGGCGGTCCACATTCCGGAATTTGACAGTAGTGATCCTTGTGAGCCCTTGTTACCAAAACAATATCATGGTATAAGAATGTCTAGTTATGATGACTTATTTTATACTTGCTTCCTTCTAGTGTAAAAAGTAACAAAAATGAAAATTAAAACAACTCTAAGTTGCTTCTATATTGTTTTCCTATTTTGATTATTGTCTGATCTTTTGGATCTTGATGTGCTGCTCTTTGCGTGACAGCCCGCTAGCACTTGCTCAGGCTCATGAGACGCGAGACAAACTTATGGCAAAGCATTCAGAGTTAGCTGAAGAAGGGGCTATTCAGATTGTGATTATAAAGACAACAGGAGATAAAATATTGACTCAACCACTAGCAGACATTGGTGGTAAAGGCTTATTTACTAAAGAAATTGATGAGGCGCTGTTAAATAGCGAAATTGATATTGCTGTCCATTCCATGAAAGATGTTCCTACATATTTGCCGGAGAAGACAATTCTCCCTTGCAATCTTCCACGAGAGGATGTTAGAGATGCATTTATTTCATTGAATGTATCGTC
This sequence comes from Mercurialis annua, assembly GCF_937616625.2. NCBI lineage: Eukaryota > Viridiplantae > Streptophyta > Magnoliopsida > Malpighiales > Euphorbiaceae > Mercurialis > Mercurialis annua. Next base: position 14,068,970 of record NC_065574.1, read on the forward strand.
ACTAGCTGACCTTCCGGCTGGGAGTGTCATTGGTACTGCTTCGCTGAGACGAAAGTCGCAAATTCTGCACAGATATCCTTCACTTAGTGTAAGCATTTTCTGTTGCATTTTTGAATGTTGTCATGCTACTAGGACTTATTTTCTTGTTGTTTTCCTAGTACCATGTTCTGTGGAGTTTATGCTGTCATAATCTATGATTTGCTGGTGTACATGGTTCGTGACATTCTTTATGTTGCCTTTGATGATATGCCTTTGGTTATTTTGATAATGTAGGTTCTAGACAACTTCCGTGGTAACGTTCAGACTCGTTTGAGAAAGCTCAACGAGGGGGTCGTCCAGGCAACACTGTTGGCATTAGCTGGACTTAAACGGTTAAATATGACAGAAAATGTATCCTCAATTCTTTCAATTGACGACATGCTACCAGCAGTTGCCCAAGGGGCAATTGGAATTGCCTGTCGAACCAATGACGATAAAATGGTAAGCCATATCTTGTTTTCTACTTGGCAACTTGCAGGGATTAGATTGTTTATCCAACAATGACCTCAAACATAAAAATTGGTGAAGGGTCCATATGTGTACAATCAAGTTACTTGTAGAGAAAACATGAAGATTGCTTACGCTGCATAGACATTAAAAACCATGTTAATAGTGCAAGAAATACAATTAACTGAAAATGTAGTGTTGGTGGCGCGGTTTCATACTGTTCATGTGTATGAGACATTTTAGCATTGTTGGCAATCATAAGTTAGCAATTATTTATCTGCATAGGCTCAATGCTGTCCAATATTATTATGATGCAACAATATATATCTGATAGAACAGAATGCGGCCAATCTTTTCTTGCGCTGAATTATGTAAAATAGATTGTTGCATTGATTTGTGAATGAATTAGAAAAAGTCTGCCTAGTTACTAATTCGCAATGCCATGAACATTTTGCTCGACTCTTATAAAACATTTTCATTGCAGCAACTTTACCACAATATCCCGACACTTTGGGTTGTTAAAGCATCCTTTTAATGTTTATTGATTTTATCATCTATTAACTGCTATATGCAGGCTAATTACCTAGCTTCATTGAACCATGAGGAAACAAGACTTGCGGTAGTATGTGAAAGGGCCTTCCTGGAAACCTTGGACGGGTCATGCCGCACACCAATTGCTGGATATGCTTCTAGAGATGAGAATGGTGATTGCATTTTCAAAGGGCTAGTGGCTTCTCCTGATGGAACCCGAGGTATGCAACAGCTCTCCGAAAATGAATAAGCTTAATTCTATTTACGTGTCTTTATTAACGATATGAGCAATTCCTTGCAATTTTCCGTTGCATTTCAGTACTTGAAACTTCTAGAAAGGGTCCATATGCTGAGGATGATATGATCAAGATGGCAAAGGATGCTGGAAGGGAACTACTACTGCAGTCAGGCCCCGGATTCTTCGATAGTTGAACAACTTTGTTGTAGCTTAAGAAGCGTAGAAAATCAAGGTTTGTTTTTTTGGTAGGGCTAGCACTCTAGGAGGCTTCATGATCCTTTATTCTTGAGCTATTTATCATTTCATAAGGATGAATTGTTGTATGATTTCATGTAATTTGTAAATTAGAATAGAGTATTTGAAGGTTAACACGGCCAGGTTAGGATCCTCCTGTATGGTGCATCCATAACTAATGAAAAAAGCCAAATTTTTTTGTTTGCTTAATGCCAATTTTTGTAATAAAAAAAAAGATAATCATCTGAACTCAGAATCTTTCAGTAAGTTCATCTATAGTCTTTATCATCTCATTAGATAAAGAAATGAAAATCTCGGATGACCAGCTATAATTGTACTGATGAAGCAGTACTATTCTCCTTTTTCCCATTTGCATATTTATGATACAGCCATTAAGGAACAATAATAATCAAGTTAGAAAAAAAATCTAAATTTATAAGTTAACCTTCCAAGTAGACGATTTTTTGCAAAAACCCCATCTTTGAAGAAGACAGTATTCCATAAAAATGATAAAAATGATAAACCCATAATGACCTGAAAATCATTAACAGTTACGTAACCAAGAATAATCATTACCCGCCAAAATTTGACTAGTTCATTAGTATAACTCAGCCCCATGCTTCCAATCTAAACATTATTAACTTATGAAGAGTGAATACTTAATTTTTTTTTAAAAGAGAGAATGTGGAGTACAGTCGTCTGCCTTGAGGAATAGCGTAAGGATGAGAGCAGGTTAGCTCCATCTCCTTTGATCTTCCTCTTCATCCACCGGAGTATACCACTCCGGTCGTCGCTTCGAATTGCTCAACCTGTAATTCAATAGCACTTCTTCATCACTTAGTGCCCTGGTTGCTACCAGCACAAGCGTTTTTAAAAGAGGTACAGCAGAGCCACCTTCTTTTGCCCTTGATTTGAACCAAAAGCTGCCAAATCTTCTCATCTTCACTTCTTCCGGTTCGCCAAATGCTATATTCGGAATATACGTTCTCATATCCTTATCAGTCAATGGAAAGTCATAAGGGCAAACCATGACATTTGGAGCCATACCCTTTGCTGGGTGATTCGCAAAATGAGCCGCAGCTAAAGGGTTTCTACGCTCAAGAACCTCAGAAGTAGAACCAACTCGAGTCCCTTTTAAAGGTGTGCTGAGCATTTTCCACAGTCGGTCCGAGCCTTTCTCATTATTTTCGACAGGAGGCCGAATTTCTGGTGCAACTAGCCCATTCCATGCTTCACGAGTTTCACCACCAGAACCCCAAGGCTGAGCGTTGATCACCGTACCATCATACCGTGTGATTAAATATGAGTTATGAGCATTGACTTTAGGGTACCCGGGGATATAGCGATAACAAGCTGGCGTGTATATTACACCAGGGTACAAAGCAATAACAGTGCCAACATCAGCTTCACCGTCTAAAAATAAGCCTTGTCCGGCATCCTTGTGGGGTATCTGAGATGGCTTTACAGTAAGGGTGTATCCAATGAGATCCTTCAATCTCGACGAGACTTCTGCACCCTTCAATGGCTTCGTCTCAGGTATAGCTGTGCTGGAAACCACCAATTGTTAGATATAAAATCAGTCGTATTCAACTATCTGTAAGAAGTATTAAATACAGGCCTTACATCTATAACATTTCTAATACTTCTACCAAGCAACATATTATTTGGAGATAAATTTATTTTGAAAAAGAATTTGCGATCACTAATCCAAATCATCCCACAATGACATCATAAAAATTTACGACGGAGAAACAGCAAGAAAACAAAGCAAAGTGTTGTTAACAACCCTCAACTCAGCAAGCAAAATATGGAACTTTGTCAGAAAAAATCGCCAATGTGAAAGGTGTGTTACTATCGTCTCAAGACCTTTTTGTAAAAAAATGGGGGCGAAAACTTACAAATTTTGACAATTTTATCCATCTTGTCAAATCATTAGCAATAAAAACCAAAAATAAAAATATGAATGAAGATATAAGGTTTCATTACTTTTCTTAGAATGTGTGATTAAACTTTTTTTCCCTAATTTCAAATTTTTAACATGAAACACAATGTCAATCTTTTACTTCTGTCCTCTTGGTTGTATTGCACGCATTTTGCCAAAATTGGTTAAAACTGCTAAAATTGAAAAGACTGAACAAAACTGTCAAAACTCAAAATACTGTGACCATTCTCATTTTCCTACCAACATATCTCAAAATACTTAAGTAACAGAAAACTATTCTCATGTTCAGAGCATCCCATGCTTGTTATAGATTAATTTCTAAAAATAAATAAATTAACTCAAAAGTGTCAAGTAGAGATCTATACGATAATCACAGTTGTAGTTGCATTCATAACAGAGCACAACCTCTGTATTTAAATGCCTGATATCCACATAAAAGTTCATTGATGTGAATCAATGGTACCACAAACCAAATGTGCAATCAAATCATGGAATGATGGTGAATATGTTTTATGTCTAGCTTTGGTGCAAATAACTAGATTTTCCTACCAACATAGCGAAATATTATTGATTCTGAAAGGATTACCTTACGAATAGTTGGTCAAATCTCAAAATGATGTTCAAACTTAAATGGCATCATTTTGGTTCCAAACCCTCTATTTAACCAGTCTATTTTCTAAGAATGCAAGTCCTGCAAACTAGGATGAAGAATACCAACAATAATAATAGTATACGTTGACTCTCAAATTCACAACATTCGCCTTTTGTCAAAATGTCAGCAATCATGTATGTCAATTACAACAAAAGCACATTAAATAAATTTATTGAAATATAAATGAGGCAGATAAAGTTTCTGCTAATCTGCAAGTCATATTTGTCAAAGTTAATGATAATGGCTAAGAGAACTTTTGAGAAAAGGATTCTTGAAATTACACAAGGATAATTTGGAATATAAACTCACCAGGACAGTCAGTTGATGGACTGGTATTTCCAACAGCAAAACTAAGGCCACTTCGGCGAGGTGCGGGATCTGGTTGTACTAGTGCTTCACCCTGCTCAATACTTTTCACATCAGGAAGAAGAATTTTATTCATAGAAGAGCAGAACTTTTCAATTTGAGAGTGGATGTTTTCTTGGACTTGCTTCTGCTGATCAACAACATGAGCTTTATTAGCCATCTCAATGATCTCTTCTGCATCTGCCTCTTGAACATCCCTTCCTAAACGATTGTAGCTGAAGAGAAAAGATTTCATGAACAGCTTCGAGGTACTCAAAGACATAGTAGGTGACAGTCAGCATTCAGTTGCATGAAACGGGAGAAGGAATAGAGAGAATCTATACAATGAAAATGCTCACACAATCTCAAAATATTACCTAAATTTTTTTTCTCCAAGCCACATACATGAAATTTGAGTTTAATAGAAAAAACAACAGCATACAAATTCATAATCAATTCTTTGATTGTGCTTTTTAATGGCCATTTTCAGTACATGCAATAATGCAAGTCTACATAAAAGAAACAAATTCTACATTTCAACATCAAATTCTTAGGGTTTATTTGTTGTCATAGTCAAATCTCACTGCGATAATCATATTCCCCAGGTTATCGCACCGCAACTTCTATTCCTCCCCGAAAAAATTAACTTGAATAGCATCATCAGCTTATTGTGTGCATTTGACCCAAATGCAAACCTATTAGGTTGAGTTATGCTTGTAATTATTTCCGAGAAAGATAAGGTTCAGAAGAAGCGGACACTAAAGGACTTAGTTTCATGGACACTAAAGAACTTAGTCACATGGATAACATGATACCTATGGAGAAATTAACACATAACGGATACAACATAACACACAACTTATTTCAAGAGAGATTCCAAAACTGCACTATTTACCACGATCAGAACTCTCGGGGCACATGAAACACTAAAACACTAAACAATCTTTCTGAAATTCATATACATGGAACCAACAGATGTGCATTTTGTTTTCTCAAAATTCATAAAAACAAGAAGATACATAACTAAAAGTTTTTTTTCATTGCTCTATAGGTAGCACGACCACTTCATTCGATCAACGTTCCCCGTTTCGGAAACGTGCCGGACACGAAACTTCATTATTAACATAAAAAACCCTAAAATAACACCGTTTTGCGGTGTCCGTGACACCTAGCTCTAGGCACAAGGATTTAACCTCCCTAATCACCCTAATTAATGCCAGCATTAGCAAGTAAGATACCCAGAACCCAAAAACCATATTGTTTAGCAATAGTCTATGGTGGGTTCTTTAAACTGAGTCAGTAATACTTCACATGGTAACTGAGTTTGAAGTGATACACAACTAAACATTCTTGGAATCATCAAACAGTTAGGAACTAAAGAATTTAACTCAATTGCAATGAAAATGATCAAAGAAGGAGAGAGTGGGGACCTGGTATAGAGGAACAGCCGATTAATGTCAGCTTCGAATTGGAACTGTCTGGGATCTCTTGCAAATGTACGGCTGCTCGCAAGAGTTTTAGCAGCCTGAAATTTTGTTTGTTTGTCAAAAATGACAAGTAAAACAAATTGAAGCCAACAAAGTAAGTAGACAAAAAAAAAGTATGTACCTCTAGAAATTTGCTGAACAGGAAAGCCATTGCACAATTTCAGACAAAACTTGGCTTCTCAACACCAAAATGAACTCACCAGTGTCGTAGTGCACTGCTCTAAATGAAAGTGGGCCTTGGTTGATAAGGCCTAATTGTTTGTTAACTTGGGCTAAGTTCACGGATATCTCAAAAGGACAAATGATTCTCATTTATGCCTCATGGATTAAAAATAGGGTAAATTAGGATAAATACTCCATTTCTAAAAATAATTAGATTTTCTACCTCAATAAAAAAAAAGATAAAGAAAATATCTCACCCTTTTATTGTTTTTATTTTTTTTACTCTAATAGATGTTTATATTATAATTATACCTAACTTAATTATTATTTTACTCTAGTCATAATTTTTTTACTCTCAAATGACAACTGTAATTATTTTGTTTTTTCTCTCTTTCTTTTTTCTCTCCTCTCTCCTCTCTTCTCTTTCTTCTTTTTCTTCTTCTTCTTTTCTTCTCTGTTTGGCTTTTCTTCGCCATTTTTCTTCTTCTTCTTCTTTTTTCTTCTTCTTTATTTCTTCTCTTCTTCTTCGTCGTTCCTTCATCGGTCGTCGTCGCTCCGCCATCACTCAACCGTCGCTCCGCCGTTCTTTTCATATTTGATTTTAGTTTTTCTTAAATTCGTGGTGATTATTATAATTTATATTAACTTTTATATCTAAATAAATTATTCTTTGATTTTCTCAATTTTAGATCCAAAAATCTGCATGAAAACGATTTTATGATTGAAAAAACGATTTTCTGCACAAAAAATAGCATCTGATTATCATATGAGTATCACTGCATTATCATAATATTATCATAACACTGCAGAAAAAATGATTTTTTTTAAAAGATAACGTCTGATTATCATATGAGTATCACTACATTATCATGTTGTTATCATAACACTGCAAGAAAAAAATGATTTTCTGGAGAAAATAATATTTGATTATCATATCGTTATCATAATATTATCATGTCGTTATCATAATATTATCATATGATACCGAGATGATAATATTTATGGTAACTAGATGATAATGTTATGATAATATTTATGATTATGTTATATAAAACAATGTCTGATTATCATGTCAGTATCACTACATTATCATGTCGTTATCATAACACTGCAGTATGATAATTAGATGATAATGAAGTATGATAAGGTTATGATAATTGTATGATAACCTACGAAAAAAATAAACTACATAAGTGTTTATGATAACCAGATGATAACGGAGTAAAATCATAAATATTTTAATACCGAGAGTAAAAACATAAATCTGGAAAAAACATGAGGTATTTTCTTATAACTTTTCCGTGTTGAGGTATAAAATGTAAATATTTTTATTTTTGGAGTAAATACCTAAACTTCCCTTAAAAATATGCAAAAATCTCTCAAATAAAAAAAGAGGTTTACAAAAATCCCTCAAATACCAAAACAAGCTAATTTAAAATTTTAATAGGACAGCTTTGCCCTTCCTTAATGAAATAACGCACAAGTGAGAATTTTTTTTCTTCTAATCTTCCAAAACTCATCTTCAACCTCAATCTCAAATCAAAATCTCGCCATTGCAGTACCCAAGAGCACGAGATTCTTTTACAATCAACGCAGCAGCAATTAATAATCAGACGATTGCAATAACCATCAATATTAAGAAAATTCGAGCAACAGATCATCAAGAACAATAAGGTAAACAAAAAACTGAAAATTTAAGTTTTTATAGTTTAGAATTCATAGAGATTCATGAAATTATTCAATAGCTAGCTTTCTGTAGATCGCGAATCCTTCAGATTAACAGATTTAAGTGCAAAAATAACAAAAAATAACAATTTTATCAAATCAGAATTGAAAAGGTAAACCTAAAATTATAAACTCCATGGTTGATATAAATATTGCTCAATTTTGCGTCAATTTCAGTTTATATACTAGATATATACATTCATTACATTTTCAAAATTATTTTTTTTAGAATTTTGAAATCTGTAAAATGAGTTTATTTGGGTTAACATTCTAGAAATTTAATTTTAAAATCTGCAAATTGAGTCGATTTGAGGTTAACATTCTAGAAATTTAATTTTCAAATCTGCAAATTGAGTTGGTTTAGAGGTTAAAAAATTGATAGTTTTAAAATATTGAATTTATGTATGGTTAATTAGTAGATACACTACTATAAATGACAGAGATGACTGTAAAACACCTCATGGAAGAACTTAATAATTTTCTTAAGTTGACTGCTGGTTGACATAGAGTTTATTTGATCTTCATTTCAGTTTTATTTGAGGTTTAAAGATTTAAATGCAGGTTGGAATTGGGTCATGTTGCAGAATTGGATTCCAAATGAGATGTTAGCACGTATTGCTGCAATTAAACCCTCATAGTATGTCGATGGGATTGATAGAATGAGGTGGGGCAAATCTAAGAATGGGAAGTTCAGTTAACTCAGCTTATCATGTTGCAGCTGGAGAAGACACTGTGACTACCAATAATTGCTCTCTAGTTTGGAAATCGCAAGGTCCATAGCGTATCCATATTTTCTTGTGGCTACTTGCTGAAATTTGGGGAGCTTGGTACATCTTGAATTTGCCTTGGGAAACAGGAATTAGAGTTATTGTTTTGAAGATGGACAATGAAATAGTTGTGAAACTTCTTTAAAGAAGAACTCAAGTAGAGAATTGCACTCTGATTAATAGTTGCAGGATGATGCTTGATAAACCTTGGTACATGAAGTTATTCATATTTTTAAAGAGAACAACAAAAGTGCAGATGTTATGGCTAATTTTGTAAAAAGTTTATCACCAGGTTATCATTGAGTTTAATACTCCCATTAGTAGTGTTAATGAGATTGTAATTCATGATATTATGGGAATTCATTCCCTATAATGTGTATCAAATAGCATTTGGAAGTTTTTCCCCGTTTTTTATACAAAAATAAATATAAAATAAAATCAATTCCTTTTATATTAAAATACTTGAACTTTCTTTCGAAGTTTACTTCAAGTTGATTTCGGGTTTACATAAACCATACTTCAATTTTTTTAGGGGTTTTAACATATTATATAAACAATCTAACCATAATATGTCAAATAGTCAAATATAAAAAAATAAAAAATAAAATATAAATATAAAAATAATATTTTTCGAGTTTACTTCAAGTTGATTTCAAGTTTACTTAAACCATACTTTGATTTTTTTTTTTGGTTTAACTTATCACATAAACAATCTAATCATAATATGTCAAATGTATAGTCAAATATAAAAAAGCAAAAAACAAAATATAAATATAATATTATTTTATTTGTGAAATAGTTTACATCATATGTTGATTTAAAGTTGATTATAGGTTGATACAAGTAACTGAAACTAGATAAAAAAATATAAATTCATACAAAAATAAAAAAATACTTGATTAAATTATACTATAGATATTCAGTTGATTTTTGATTGACTTTCAGTTGATTTTTAGTTTACATTTAATTGATCTTCTATTGACATTTGGTTGATCTTCAAAATTTGATAAAATTATAAAATAAAAGTTTCAACATAAAGCGAACTTTTAAAACAGTCGAAATCGACGCTTGTCAACATTAAGGAGGACAAAAATGGTAATGGTTTTACGAAAAACAAATAAAAAGTCAATCTTTTAATATTTGATTGACATTTGGTTGATATTTAGTTGATTTTCAGTTGATTTTTAGTTGGTTTATGGTTGACATTTCAAAATTTAGCGAAATTATAAAACAAAAGTTTCAACAAATTATAGAGAACTCATGAAAAAAATCAAAATTGGCACTTATCGACCATGTATAAAAACATGATCAAAACTCTAAATCTTAATGAGCAAAATTCACAAAAAAAAATAAAAAATAAAATGCAAATTTAGTTTACATTAAGTTGATATATAGTTTATATTAAGTTGACATCTAAAATATTTAATTTACGTTGAGTATAGTTTACATAATTATATGTAAAAAATACCAATCACATACATATAATATAAGGATAAAGTGCCTATCTCAAACTCAAGGCATGAAGCAAACACAACTTCAAAATTTCATTGGTTTTATGTAAGAAAATTACATCAGTTCAACAGGTATTTTTGCCAAAAAAAGTTGCTCACATCCTTCCATACACATAATGAGGTGTACCACGCATACAAGTTTGTCCTTAGATGCAAAAATTTGAGCATCCATGCAATTGAACTGCCTTCTAGAGAAGAGGGGAACAAAAAAGAAAGATTGAGGATCACCAAACATTAGCCAATTCATCGTAACCATTTTCACTAGAATCTCCTCATTCTGTCTCAACAATGTCATCTCCGGGATCAGATTTGTATTCATCATGGAGATGATCACCTTCATAAGACACAAAGTAACTAGATAAATGGATGCTTCTTGGGACAATTATGGAGAAAGCCACTAACTCATCTTTAAATTCCAAATTTAAGGAGCAGTAGTTCATTTCTATCAGGTAATAAGGAACATAAGAAAATTAATGTCCAACAGTACATTGAAGTATGCTCCTCTCTGCTGATGAACCAAGGCCTAGAGTTACCTGACTTGCATAGAGCCTTCCTTGAACATTATCAGGTTGAAACAGATGCGGTTTCCTCGGTTTGATTTTAATTCCACCCATTTTGAGTTTCAAACTTACAATTAACAACTCATAAAATTAAAAAAATGGTAAATCAAACCACTTTTAATTTCTAACTTAAATTACAGTATTCAAAACCATGAAATCTATAACTCACTAGCCTTTTCCATTGTAATGAAAGAGAAATTAACAACTCACTGTCTTCGTTATCTCAAAAGCAGAGAAGCCCAATCTCTTCTTCACCGTCGCAACAAAAAATATTTGGTTTTCGCTTCGCTTTCTGCCTCTGCCACATCGCTGCCTCCGCAATATTATAACTTCTTGTTCTATGTTGAGATCTGTTGTAATTGAAGAGAAACGCAATAGATCTGACCAAGTCGGCATAATCAAGAGAAAGTCTAATTGAGATTAGACGGAGGGTTGTCGGTTGACGTTGAGGATTCGACATTCATCGGTGGTCGGTGGAGTATAAACAGAAGGTGTGGGAGGTTGTCGGAGCAGAGGACGTGAGCGGCAACAGTGATAAAGCTTGAATGTTGGTTTTTGCTTGACTTTTAGGGTAGAGGGGTAAAAAGGGACTAAAAATATAATGAGGTATAAGTGAAAAGTTAGAAAATCAATTGGGAGATTTTTGCACATATTTTTTTTTTGAGTCACTAATGTATAGTTTTAGGAAAAATGAGATATAGGGTGTAATTTCCTCTGTTAACTTCTACACAATTTTACAAATTTATTAGATTGTTTTAAAAAAAAGTAATTGTAAAAGTAGGGATTGGTTTAGTTTTTTCTTTCATAAGTCCAATTTATCAACTTATTTTTGTTTTTCTTATTTGAAGAAATATGACAAAAATATTTGTAAAATAAAGTTAAAATAATATGGCAACTTGTGGTTTACACGGAAGATGAGTCGTCATCTAATCGTACTAGGGATACATTTTATATCGACTAAATATCTCACTCATTTATGGATGCATAAAATGTCGTGAGTCAGACCGAATAATGCGGGTTTAATGGTATAACCCGGATAAATTTATAATACGAAATAACAAATACGGTTCTTCCCTCGTACACAAATATCAATAAAAACTGAAAAATCCTTGAAAAAAATTTGAAATATGATAAAACAACTAGAAATATCAGAAACATGTATTACAATATATTGACTGATATATGACTCAATCTAAATGATTTTAGCAAGTGGAGAACTTGTAATCCTAGACAAAGATCTAATATTGGCATTTTTAGAAAATCCGACCTAATAATCGATTTTATTCGAATTACATACACAAACCTTAAATCGGATGTAAAGATGAGATTAATGTTATTATTTTACCATTTTAAATACCTATACAACTACTAATTATATTTTTTATGGCTATCTTAATATTTCTAGGTATTTAATTAATTCTGAAATTAATTTAAGTGATTAGCTTTTATCTAGTTGGCAATGCAATTCCAGATTTGTACCCTGTTAAAATTTAGATTTGTACATACATAAAAAGAAATTAAATAATTCTAGCATATGCTTAAAAAATAATTTTATAAATACAAAGTTAAAAATACTTTAAAATCTTTTATTAATCTCTAAATTGGTCTGTCTGAAAATACATAAAAACAACTGTTGAACTTTTTAGAGAAATGACTTTGGATCAATTTGATACCAGAGAACGGATCTGAATTCAAATCATAATTGAATCAGTCGAAAACAATCATATTCTTAACATTATAAGTTGAGATGGTGCGACGCCATCTCACTAGACGCTATGGGAGATGTTGGGTTAAGATGGCACATGTGTCATCTCCCTTGGCATGGGCAAGGATAAAGGCTCTAGATCGAGATGGTTTGGCATGGTGCAATTTCATCCTGGGCAGTTACTCCACTATTTTTCACACCGCTTGATCATGCAATAAAAATATCAAAGTTAATAAATAACGATCTGTGTATATCTAAAACGATATAATCAACATAAATATATGCTTTTAAGTTGAAAAACGGATCTACTTATCAAAAATCAATTTTCATGGCGAAGATGAAATTGGAGCGATGGATTCTTTTGGTCCCCAGTTCGCTCAAACTTGTGGAAACCTTTATGGTTTTAAAAATGGAGTTGCCACCTAGATTGGAAAAATATTTTTTACCGACTGGACGTCCCACTCACTTATGGATGCATAAGACGTCGTGCATCAGACTGAAAAGATTCAATTTTATATACAATTAACTTTTGTACTTACTTTATTAATTTTATCAATTTAGCAGCATATCCCAAGTAGAATAAATCATGTTATACAGACAACAACATTCTCATCAAATAGAATGTCTATAAATAAATACTGGAAAGTAAATGACTGAAAATAAATCCATAAAGTAGATGTAAACATACTTTACATTCTTGACCAACATATGACTCGATCTGCACTGTTATAGTGCATAAAAAGCAAATACTCCTCAACAAGAATCTAACCTTAAAGGTTCCTAACACGTAATAGATAAAAGCTGATTTTATTTAAATTACATGCATAAAGCGTAAACTTGATGTAAAAAAGAGATGGATTTTATTATTTACCATCTTTATAATCTATGCCAATGATTTAAAAACTGGAATAGACCGGCCAGTCCGACCAGTTAAACTGTGAACCGGAGGACTAAGTGGTCCAAATGTCCCCTATGAACCGGAAATTCGGTCCAACTGGATTGGACCGTATTAAACCATCAAAACCGCTTTGAACCGCCAAACCGTTCAGACATGAGAAACCACCCGGTTCAAATTTAAACCATCCATTTTTTAGATAAATATTCTAGAATTAGGGTTTTTATTTGCATTTTCTTAACCTTTTGACACTTTCACTTGTTCACAACCGCAATATTCTTTTTTTCCATTCTTTCTAATTAGTATAATTTATTTTTACAAGAAAATAATTTAAAATTTTCTTTATCAATCAATAATTATTAGTGACCAAAAGAATAAAAAGTTTGGAAAAAAATAAGAAAATTAAAAAATTATAAGGCTGCGTGCGGCAAAGAAGGTGAAGATGGTGAGATGATTGATGTGGCAAAGTCTTGCTTAGTGTTTTTACGGTTTGATTTTTATATATGACCTTTTATTTGCTTGGAAAAATGGACTTAAAAAATTCCCCAGCTTTTTTTGTTGAGATTGTGAAAAGTATCATATCATGGTGATATATATAATTAACTTTTTCCAGCTCACAAATATATACAGGGATATTTCTTTCATAATTTACTCAACCGATTCAACTGCATGTTGAACCTCAAACCAGTAGCCACACCGATTCAGTCACCCATTTGGTTTTTAAAACACTGGTCTATACAACCATTAATTACAAATTTTATTACAGTCCTAGGATTTCTACGTCTGATTAATCTAGAACTAAACTAACATGATATTCTGATTAATCTTGTTAATACTGGATTTGAACATGCATTCAAAGCAATAAACACTTTCAACATGCTCATCACGGCAATTGATATACATACACAGGTTATAAATACTTTTAAACCTCATTGTGAAGTGTCTGGCAGTTGTATGTCATTTGTGTGTCAGTATAGTCAGATTCAGGATCTGGTCAGAATAGAAAAATTGTTCCTCTAGTCAACAAGAGTCCACTAGTCCAAATAAGGGTCAATTCCGAGACCGAACGAAGCGCGAAACATCAAAAGAAGTTGATTGGCCGAGGGTCTAGCATCATGGCACATGATGACATTGATCACATGGCACCACGATGCCATTGCTGACACGGCGGCAGCGTGCTGATTGGGAAGGGTTCGGGAAAGTACATAAATTAACCTACAACTAATTACATAGCTACTAAGTTAATCGGGGGGCGATTTTCAAAGGCGAAAATATAGGAGAGTCGGCGGCGGCGCCAGATCAAAGTGGCGTTGTCGCCATAACTTTATGGGTTCACACGGATTCGAATTTTTACTAAACAAACGTGAAACAAATGATAAAAAAATAAAATTAAACTTTTGGAATCAATAACTAATTAATATGGCATGTGAAAACAATAAAAAAAACACCCTAAATATGGATCTAGAAGTGAAATAATTGTCAATCATGACAAATTACTCATGAACTACAAAAACCCTCATCATGCATACTAAGGAATCGAAATTGAATACAAATGCATAAATGATAATTTATGTGTATAGAGATTAATCAGGGCCTCAAAAGTATTATTCGGAGTTCTAGGGTCGTTTGCTGGTGATCTGGATGCTAATGTTGTGACCCTTTATGTGGTGAAGAATACTGTTGCGGTCGCTGCTCCTAATCGTAGAAGGCTAATTAATGACTTGTTGTATTATTGTTGAACCAATATTGTCTTTGTTCATAACCTTGAAGAAGTGATACTAGTTCTTTGTATGTTGGGTATGGTAGTTTCAGCTTT
The DNA here is from genome assembly GCF_937616625.2 of Mercurialis annua. Classification (NCBI taxonomy): domain Eukaryota; kingdom Viridiplantae; phylum Streptophyta; class Magnoliopsida; order Malpighiales; family Euphorbiaceae; genus Mercurialis; species Mercurialis annua. The sequence goes on from NC_065574.1 coordinate 14,084,026, forward strand.
GCTGTGGTGAATGACTCATACTCAGGTCATAGACTAGTGAGCAGGGAGGAAGTTTTAACCTTATCTCGAACATGATTTTCTATTGCAGCAAGGTTGTACATATTTCTTTGAAATTGCGTAGATGGTCTTTAATTGTTGTATTTTATTCTTTGCACAAATATGTCAATTGTTGTGGAAGCTTAAGTTTCCGCTATTGAGAATCTTGGGCATAAGCCTCCTTGAATGCATCCCATACTGCTTTTGATGTGTCTAAACTAATTATGAGACCAAGGGCTTCCTCGGTTAGAGTTCCGATGATCTAGCCCCGAAGAAGACGGTTTGATTTGCGCTAGTTAGTGTGCTCAATTGTGAGTTCTTCAGTGATTTCTTCAGTATTTGTTGATTTGTGTTTGTTTGGAATTTTTGTTTCACCTTAAGATGTCCAACCATCTTTTGACTTTTAACTAGAGATAACGCTTGCTCAGGCCATGAAGAGTAATTTTCTTATTTAAGTTTTAATGTAATGGAATTTCCAATAGTTAGAGAAAGTGAAGACATTAAGAAGTTGGCTTTTATGCTTACTAAAGCTTTGATACTATGAAAAATATAAACGGATAAAGAAATTGAATTATTTGTATAAAGCTTGCGTATTAAACGTGAGCTTTAAGAGTCTTATATAATCTACTTAAATAAGACTATTGAAAATACAATGCAAGAAAGGCAATGGAAAATATGTGGAAATTGTGAGATTCTAGTCTTCATATATGATATGGCAGCCTTTCAAAAATAATTAGTTCTTGAAAATTCTGCACACAATTTTCTTAATTTGGAACTAAATTTTCATTTGACTTGAATGACTTGTACCCAATCTCACATATTAAAGGACATATTCTTTACTAATTTGAGTTGTGAATGGCTAATGAGGATGTGCTTCCTTATTTCTCTAAAATTCCCACAATCATCTTATCTCTCTAAAGATCCATCCTCATAGCTATTAAGTTGTTATATTTCAATAACTCCATCTTATATTTTGCATAAACCCGGTCAAGGGTCTGGGTACTCGGCCCGCCCGCCCAGCTCTGTCCTTCTAGGGCCAGGCTGGGACATAATTTTGTGTTCTAAACTAGGTCCGAATCTGAAAAAAGTCCGTTATTTTATGGCGGGCTCGAACTTTCATTTTTTATAATTTTTTATGTAAGTTCAAAGAAGCGCGGCCCGAGCCCGTATTTATAGAGTGTAAAGGCCGGGTTCGGTAGAAAATATGAAACTCAAACCGGGCTCAGATTTACATAAAAGTTAGTAAAGTCCGCCAAGTCGGGTCCGGACCCGGCCATGAACATGTCTATTTTTACATTCAATTTGAGAACTATAACATGTGATTCTTAGTTGGTTTTGATTTGATCAAACCCCAAATGTATAATATAATTCTAAATTGAAATGTATTGTTGAATCCTTTACCATCCTATAATACATGGTAGGATTGTGGTGGAAGGGACGGTGGTTGGTGGAGAGGCGCCATCAATGATTAGGGGTGTTAAAATAGATTAGTGGGTCGTATACATGTCGTTTTAACCCACTCTGTTGACATGATTAGGGTCAACACGACATTTAACTAATCATGTCAAAATCTTCAACTCTAACAGGACACGAATTTTAAACGAGTGACACGACATAATTAATACATTGTCCAATTACCCGACTAACACGATACGATTAACATGACCCACTTAACATTTAAAAATATTTAAACTATATAAATATAATGTTAACCTAAAATTTATCATTTAATACTCAAATTATAATATTTTAATAAAATTAATTCTATTTATATATTAATATAATATTATTTAATTACTTTAATAATTTTATTTTTAATTTTATGAAATTAAAGCTATTTTATTTTCTATATTATTTTAAATAATATAAATTGTAAACAAGTTAGGCGAATTAGATGAATTGGCGAGTCAACCCGTGACACGACCCATATATTCGTATCATAAACGGGTCGACACGAATCCGCTAACACTCAATCCGGATTCGCCAAATTTACGTGTTAGGCGAATTGTGTCATCGTTTCATATGACCCATTTGGATACTCATACCGATGATGGAAGTCATGTGTTAATAGTTTAATAAAAGATAAAAAACAAAATTTTCCAAAGTAATTGCTGGAAAATAGTTTGATGGCAAATGTATAGTTAGGGATATTAAACTCTATAGATCATTAGGCTTTCCTTAAATTACAGAAGGGTCACTAAAAAATTTTTGTTATAAAATGGTCATTGAACTATACCTTTTATTACAAAAATATTTATGTTGTTACAAAACGAACACTACACTTTTTGTGAATTACAAAAAAATCATTGGATAATACCTTTTATTACAAAAAGATCACTGAACTATGTTACTTTTTGTAATTTTGGCTTGCCACGTAAGCAAAATTGTTGCGTTTTTGCATAAAACGCAACGTTTTATATGGCTAAACCCCTTTGTAATAAAAGATATAGTTTAATGATCATTTTGTAACAAAAGTCTTTTTAGTGACCATTCTGTAATTTGAGGAAAGTCTAGTGACCTACAGAGTTTAATATCCGTATAGTTAGTCTAATGGTATTAAAAAGACAAACTTTCTTGATTTTTTGGAAAGCTATCTAAATTTTTTAAAAGATGTAAAATTAGACTAATTCTTTAAAAAACTATTCAATTTTTCAAAATCGATTTGATATTTTTAAAATTGGTTTATCCGAACTATGTATCATCTCAATTGACAATTGTTTTTATTTTCAATTTTAAAAAAAAAATTCACATGAATTGCTACATAATTAAATTTTGAAAAAATGGATAGATTTATAGTAAATTTATTAAATTTGGATAGATTTACAATTTCTGAAAACTCTGGATATATTTTTAAAAAGTCGAAAAAAAATTGACTTTTAGACACCATTAAACCTGTATAGTTAATATATCAGTTTAGGCTTAATGTCTTAAAAAAACTCTGATCTTTCATCACCTTTTTAATCCTACCCTGATCTTTTATCCCCTTTTTAATCCTACCCTGAAATTGCAAATCTGTCAATTTTACCGTATTTTGCATTTTTTTCATTTCAATTATACCCTAAAGTATAAAATTGACCTTTTTTATTTGGTAAAAAAATTTCTAAATTGAAATGAAAAAATGCAAACTGGGGTAAAATTGACAATTTTTTAACGTCAGAGAATGATTGAAAAGGGATGAAAGGTCGGGATTTTTTAAGGCATTAAGCTATCAGTTTATGCCCAATATATATACTGACACAATGAGATTTAAAGAAGTATGGAATTCCTACCGTGACTTACAAAAATGATTGATAAGGTTATTATAAGTTACAAACTGAAGTACTAGTGTTGATAAATAAGAATAAGCAGCCTTAACAATGCAGACAAGCAGCTAAATTTACTCCATCAAGATTAAACTTGGCTAATATTAAGAACTAAAACATCCAATTATACTTTAATTTGTTGATAAATAAGAATAAACAACCAAAAGATTAAAACATTAGTATTATTAATTGATGACTAGAATGAAGGAAGGGGTTTAGAAGAAAGGAAATGAGAGAAAAGAGAGAGAGATTGTTGGGGTGCAAAGAGAGGGACTTGATGCCCTGCTCCTCGAACCGTAGCCAAAACCAGACCGCCTTCGTATGTCTCGACCCAGCCGGCCACTTGATTCTTGTGAAACCATGCCTTCCACTCGCCCTTTACCCTTAGTCCCATCTTGTTTATGCTGTATCTTGTTGATGTTACCGGCACTCTTCCATCCGTGTCTCCGCTGCGATATCAATACAATAATATTAAACTAATTCGGATCGAAATTTTCTACCGCACGATATATACTCTCGGAAAGATAGTTGAATGTAAGTACCTGTAGACCCAAATACGCATTCCAGCATTCATGAGTTTGTGAAGGATTGGCAGCACTGTCTCGGCCTGCTCGTTCCACTTTTCAATCACACCGCTGCCATGTTTCATACCAACAGTGTAAGGTTAGAATTAGATTTAATGTTAATTTGCTAATTAAGTAGACGTAGAAATGAAATTATATGAAAAAAAAAAGATGTAGAAATGAAAAAATAATGTTACCTGCATGGGGTATAAGGGTAGGGCAGTTTGGTAACATTGGCATGCAGAGCCCTCTGAACATCTTCTCTGTTGAAAAATATATCTGCATAATTTTCAGTACATGGGTCGTACCCTGATGGCACCTTCTTCCATAGGTCCTGAAACACAGCAAAAAGTGACTCACCATTGATAATAATATTTTTATAGATTAATGTTTTTAAAATTTATTACGAGGGTTCTCCTTAAAAGATGTAAATTTATCCAATTTGGTGAATTCGTTGAATATATATTCAATTTTTTTAAAATTCATTTATTCGAATCGCGTGACATTCCAAATTGACAACTCTTCTTTCGTCTTCTATTTTAAAAAAAAAATTATATATTCAACTGCCACATAAGTACAATCAAATTAATTTAAAAAATATAACAAATTTTCGAAGAATTCTTATGTAGACTCGGTCTACCACATCATCCGTAGACTAACCTATCACATTATGACACGTTATTAAAATGATGGCAATCTTATAAATTCGTTTTTTACTTATTTACACTTTTGAATAGTAATATTACAAGATTGCCATCATTTTAATGATGTGTCATAATGTGATAGGTTTGGTCTACGGATGACGTGGTAGACCGAGTCTACCTAAGAATTTCTCCAAATCTTCAACAAATTGGTTGAATTGGGATAGATCTACAATTAAGCCAAAAAGGTAGAGTAAAGAAAAAAAATTAATATAAAAATTACACTTAAAAATAAAAATAATTTTTTTAAAATATGATATTTCAAAACGAAAAATTAGAATTCCATATAAAATGAAACGGAAGGAGTAGTTGATTTTCTTACATGCATGGTTAGTTGACGCGAGCCAGCAAGGAAGTTGTTATTAGATTTTGGAGAAGCTTGGTGGAGGCAGACAGGAGTATAGATGCTATAAATATCAATGCCAGAATAAGCTTCCATGAAACCTTTGAAATGGTTTGAGCAATTGTTTGCAATGGCAGCTGCGTTCATCAAATTGCATGCCTTTACACTTTGATAGAGCTTGTCTGAGATGATTGCATGACTCCATGCATAATCCACAATCCCAGATAAGTCTGTTTCATCATTTATCACAGCATTTCCTATCTGTCACATTTTCATTTTCAATTCAATTTTCATGGCCTCAAAATACCATCGCAACTATATCTATTTGTATCAACTATCAACATGCATATATTTCAATTCCATGACCAATTGGATTAAAAATTTGAGTGGTTTGCTCCATTTTTAAATTTTTTTTATCGAAGTTATACAAAAAAAATTAATTCTTACGTCATTTTTCAATCTAATATAACGACCGAATGAAGTATATTCTTAAAATACATACCATGTAGGTCGCTGAATCATTCGCCATGTGATATGGTGTCTAATGTAGCACCATATTCTTAAAAGGTAAAATGTATTTATCTACTAATGACTATAATTCGTTTGTTAAATATACCATGATTTTGAAACTTTATCAATTTAGTACATCATTTTTTAATTTAAGTACTGGCAAATATATTTATACTTAATGTTTAGTTGACCTGATACAATATTATATATGCCAAGTAGAATAAATTGTGTACATGTGGACGTATAATATTGCGTCATGTCAGCTCTAAACGAATTGTGAATATATTTGGCAACGGTAAAAAGAATGGACAAAACTGATAAGACTTTAAAATCATGGCATATTTGACAAACGAGCAATAATTATGGATAGATAAATTTATTTTGCCTTCTTAAAATATGTTGCTATTGATTACCAATCATTCATGTTAATCAAAAGAAAAGATTTATTTTGACCTAAAGTTAAAATTTATTATATCAATATGATACAAATTAATATTTTGGCACCAAATTAAAAAATAGCATACAAGTTTAATAATCTAGTGGGTTATCTCCTTGAAAATTTAAGAAGTGAAATGAAAATATTTCTTCAGAAGTATCCAAATGTTTCATAAATTTAAAACAAAAATTTGAGTTGCTTACCATAAAACCCTTGAGATTTATGTAGGATTCTTTAGTGGCTCCTTTGTTTCTTTCATAGATGAGCTCAGCTAGCTGGGGGACATAGTGGCCTAATTACAAGGATAATATAAATGTTCATATGATAAGAAATGATGAAATGAAATATATATTGTTGATATAACAAAGTAATTAAATGAGACATACCAGCATAACTCTCCCCTGCTAAATAAAATTCATGAGATTTAAAATTTGGGAACCTTTTGAACCAATTTATCAGAAAAACATGAGAATCATCTGCTGTAACTGCATCGCCAAGCTTTCCTAAATCTTTTGAATTATTTGTATATGAAAATCCCACTCCCACTGGTGCTTCCAGAAACAGTAAATTTGCAGCTAATTTCACCAATACAAATCAAAACAATAATTAAATTAATTTAATATAAATTAATTGACTATCACTTTATGATTTTTATTGTTATGAGATTAACTATAATTTGAGATATAATTACAATCACCTGCGAGAATGAGATTAGGTTAAAATTACTGTTTTTTCTTTGGCAAAATGGATTAATCTACCCAAAATATTAGCTTACATAGAGTCAAACTCATAACATTAAGTCACATTAATTAGCTCTAAATGAGTAAGAATTAAGTAAATATCTAAAAAATACTCATAGACCAAATTGACAAAATTTTAAAATCTTGATATTAGCGATGTATATATCAAATCTTTTAAGCCCAAAAAAAATCGACTGCCACGTATATATTTTTCTTTTATCAAAAACATTCCGTTGTAATAAAAATTAAAATTTAGTAACCCAATTGAAAAAGAAAATTAACACTTAATAACCAAATAAATAATTAAAAAAATCAAAACTTGGTCATTAAAATACAAAATTACAATAAATTGAGTACCTCATGATGAATTACCAACAAAAATTATATAACATTTAGAATCTATTCAGAAAGTCACTGGGAAATAATACCTTTATTCCAGGAGTATTTGTTAAGCAATAGGTCAGTTCCATTTTTCTGAACTAGAAATGGACCAAGTTCCTGAGCTGCACCGTATGCTATGGAGGAACATCCAGGTCCTGAGACACAATTTATTTTTAGGTATTTTAATCATGCAAAAGAAAGTACAAACACACTAATAAATTCACTACTTAAATTGATTAATAAAATTATTTCTACTTATATGATTGGAAATTTTTATTTTATTTCGAGCTACATGAAAATCATTCACATTCCAATAAAGTTTGCATAGATCTACTATTTCACTATATATTGTCTTTAATAGTATCTCCAATAATATATATTTTAAGATAAAATGAGTTTTTGTAAAACAAAAAGCATTTCATATTATAAATAGAAATTTAATTTTAATATAATTGAATTTTTAGTTTATAATTCTTTATTTGATTTTCTCATAATTAAACATTGTATTGGTTCTCTTTTTTAGTTTAAAGACCTCTCATTTAATGATATTAAAATAATATCTCAAACTAATTAATAAATTATTTAAAAATTAATATATATATGAAGTTAGATATTAAATCTCTGAATGTAAAAGAACAAATCAGCTCTTTATTCATAATTACACAATAAAGAATCAATTATAATTTCTATTTATTTATAAAAAAAATTAAAATAAAAGAATATACTTAACAGATTAATGATAATACATATGGAACATATTCTTGATGTATTTAAACTAAGTAAGTTTTATTATGACGAACACGAAAGTACACAGTAATCTTTTATGGATTAATTAAGGACAGTTAGAAAATTCTTTCTTAAAACTTCACGAGTAAAGACTGAATTGTAGAGGATCAGCAAACTTAGGACTCAAATATCTAATTTAAAATAATGGGGGTGTATATATTTGGACAAATCTAGGTACTATAATTAGTAAACGATCCTTTTGTCATATTATAGACATAATTACCAGAGAAAATGGACCACATCCTGTGTCTTCTACTATATAAAGTTTTGATCTTATCTTAATTTCCAAATAAGATTAAAAGGAAAAGGCATAGCTCCACAGTATGGACCCAATTTTTGTCCTTAATTGGATGGAATTTTGGAAAAGAGCATCAAGTGGAAACACAACATAACATAGGGAGGGTAATCATGATATTTCAAAGCTTTATTTTCTTATTTCCAGAAAAAAGATAAATCATGTGTTTTTACTGTAGCATAAAAGAAACATAATTTCATAATTGATTAAAACATTCTTTCATAATTTCATATTTGATTTACAATTTGAATGTTTTTATTTATAATTAAGGAAAAGGAAACGTTTGTGAAAGAATTTGAAACCTGATTTGCTAATTGGATTGGTCGTTGAACCGGTCATTGAACCGGTTCGATTTTTAAAACACTGATTTAAACACACAATCTCACAGTTTGTTACTCAACACTTATATTATTTAAGTTATAGCTTATCGGTTTTAAGATTTTAAATGTTGTACTAAATATACATCATAAGATTTAATATACTACTAAAAAAGAAAAAGTTTACTCTTCATTATTTAATTTTATTTATTATAATAGAAATTTAAATTTCAAATTAAAAACCATAATTATGAAATTGAATATAGTGAGCATTTTGTTGAATAATTTTGTCATTTTGTAGGATTTTAAAACGGTAAAAAGAATTTGGAGAGAGAAGATGTTATGAAACCAATGTCACGCTATCTTTGACAATTGGTTTTGTTAAAGGTCAGACTGGTCAGTGAAAGTATAAACCGTTAAAGATGACGGCGAGTATGCTCTGTTTTTCATCATTAAAGTAACTGTGGCCGTTACTTGACAAAATGCACTGACATGGCATATATCTTCTGCGTTCAGAGTTCAGACAACCATCACCTCATCACCACATTCATTACTTTAACATAGTATAATCTTCTTCTTCATTTTATTATTATGCCTTTTTTAAATCCAAACCAGTTACAAAAATCAAAACCAGTTAAAGGTCAAAAAAATTAATGAACTGATTAGTTAAATTAAATCAATCAAAACAATATTTTTTCATTTAAAAATGACATTCATTTTAAAACATTTAAATATTTGACTTTATTTTAATTATATTTATAAAAATATTGTTTAACAGTGCGGTCAAATGATGAATATGTGCTATGTGCACTGTTAACCATGGACTGTTGATTTTTTATATACGAATGTATCTTAAATGTTTTAATGGTAATTGTTTGGTATTCATATAAAAAATTATTTAGTATTTTTTTAATATATTTTTGGTGTTTAAATGTTTGTTTCTTGGTAATTTTTAGGTGTATTAGTGTTTCTTATACATATTGCAATGTCTTTTAAGTGTTCTTTTTTGTATTTTCATAAATATTTTTTCTCAATTCCTCATAAAATTCTAAAACTTGTTCGATATTTATAAATATCTTTTTTTTCAAATATTTTAAAAAGAAAAAAGGATAATTTATTCTTTTAAGGTTTAATTACAAGATCAAATAAACCCTCAATCTCCGGAAATGTTCAAATATATCCGGAACATCTTGAAAAATGAACTAATCCTCCCAATTTCGACAATTAGGCCCCAAATATCTCATGAATAAGTCAAAATAGAGGTCTGATTGTTCATGTTTTAAGACGCCGGAGACATATTTGAATCTTTTTGAATGTTGAGAGCTTGTTTGATCCTGAATGTAAACTTTATGAGCATATATGACCCTTTTTTCTTTTAAAAAAAATACCTAGATGTTAGTATAAATTAAAAATAACTAAAATTCGATATAAATAAAAAAAATTAATTCAAGAAAAAGTAAAACAATTTGTATCAAATCTTTTATTTTTTTTATGAAAACAATCTGTATCAATTTAATCATTAAATAACATTTTCGACAAAAAAATCATTAAATAACATAAACTGATTAAAAACAAAATGAAAGCGGTCCGCGTTATCCTATTAGTAATTAACCCATGAAGGAAGAATCTTTAATCATTTAAAAAAATTATCCTTTTTTTTAAATTAACCCTATCTCCAATTTCTAAACAGAAAAATAATTTAGAACTTTTAGTAATAACAATGAACAAAAATAATTTATAAGATTTGATTAGGAAAAACATATAACTAAAAATACATAATGCACCATACTAGAATTATCTAATTAAAGCTGAAAAATAGTAAATCTAAATGAGCAGAGAATTAGAAATTAAGAGCTAATTAATTACCTCCATTGAGCCAAAGAACTAGAGGTTTTTGAGAGACATTATGTTGGGCTTCAAAAAACCAGTAAAACAATGCTTTTTGACCGTTAGGTCTCAGCTTAACATAGCCAGCGTAGTGCCGGAATCTCACCGGCGGTTGTCCCGGCAAGTTTGTCACTCGGTCAGCTTCTCGCCGTGCTTCTTCACCGGCTGCTACTAAGATTGCAGTAGCACAAATTAAATGGCATAAAAATAATTTTGCTAAGCTGCCCATTTCCTAGTGTTTTGCTATTAGTAGAGAAAGTGGTTGTGAAAGAAACCTCACTTTTTATATAGGACCAAGATGGGCACGTCGTTTACTAATTAAATTTATAATAAATTGTCATTATGCCAAATTATATAATATTTCAGGAAACTTTTAAAAATTATTTTGCCACTTAAATTTTTCAGTTTTTTTATTTATAAATATGTTAAAAATCACAAAAATGGTGGTATGAAAATGCAAAATATGGTGATTCATCATCGGTCGACAGTCGATCGCTAGAATTTAGTCAGAATTTTGACTGGCCGTCGACAGTCAACTGTGATAAACAACGATCATCGGTGGTTTGTTGATCTAATAGTAACATCTATTCCCTTTTTAAATGTCATTTTTTTTAGCAAAACATACAAATTTATTTGTGTTTAATTACTTGTCCTTTTATGATTTCAATGTAATTTTAATTTATTAGTATTTTTAAAATTTATTTTTTTCTAATTAAATGATTTTATAAGTCAATTTATAATATATATATTAATTAATAAAATTATATAAATATTTATTCTTACACAATTTAAAACAAAATATCCAGTACTTTAATACATACAATTTTAGCGTAATGAACAATTAAAAACAAATTAGCTCAGAAATTACTAAGTTTACATTTTGCATTGAACTGTTATGATGGTATGATATTATTAGGTGTAATTACTAAAGCCCCCAAAATTGGTTAACGGTGCACTATATAGCCTAGAATTGGGTCTATTTAAGGGCTTTATTGATAAATACCCATTTGCTTAAACTATTACCAAAAATACGGCCACTGTTGTTTATTTGGAGACAACACATGTGAAATATCGAAAATTGATATCATAACGTGATATAGAAAAAAGTTTTTCACCAGCACGTAAATCCTTCTCAAACCCAAAACGACTATTTATGTCGATCAATCCTAATCTTCTCTAGTCTTTTAATTTTCAATCAACAAGATTCAAATTAAAGAAAAACATATCTGAAGCTCAAATTATATGAAAATATCTTATCTTTCCTCTTGTTTCATATTTAATTATTCAATTAAAGTTTTGGTTTTGGTTTGAAGTGAAAATCAATTGCAAAGATAAGATTCAAAGTGACAATTAAAATATCGAATATGAGCGAGCTCAGATCTCTTATAATCTCATTTTATATTTTGAATATATTGGGTTCCTCTCTTTTAATTTTTATTGTGATGTTGCTGTTGTTTTTCTTTTTTGTTATTGCTGTTGTTGTTTTCTATTTTTATTGTTGTTTTTACCTGATGTTGTTGTTGTAATCTAGTGCTACTGCTGTTGTAGTTTTCTTAGTATACTTTTTGTATATTTTTAGTATTACCGTCATATAATTTCAGTATATTAATTCTTTTTTAATGTTAACCCAAGTAAAAGATTAAAATGACAGTGAATCCAAATTAATTAATTTTAATATTATATCGAAAATATTGTTCGTATGTTTCTTAGTTTGTTATGTTTCTCAATTTGTTATATGTAGTGATTATCTTATTTTTAATGATTATAATAGTTTGGTATACATTTTGAATGTTTGATGTATACTGCACATTTGTTATATGTATTTTTGTTTAAATGATTATAGTGTTTATGAAAAAAATTTAGGTAGACCGAGTCTACCTACAGATGACGTGGTAGGCTCGGTCTACCTAAGAATCTAGCAGTGTTTATGCTAATCGGATTTTATATACTTTATGTATATTATAAGTATATTTATTGTATTTTATTTTTTTTCTTAATGTATCAAAAATGGCAACACCATTTATTATCATTATTTGGCATACCTTTTGTATGCTTTTCAATGTTTGGTGTATCTTATATATACTTTATGTATGTCCTGAATTTACCTTTCATTTTTCTAGTTTTTATTTATAATATTTTTGTATATTTTATGTATATTGTATATTTATTTCTTTTTTATATGTTAACGCAATTTAAAGATTAAAATGATAAAATGTATGTAAATTACTTAATTTTAATATTTTATCGAGTATAATGTTCGTATGTTTCTCAGTTTGTTATATGTACTAATTAATTTATTTCTAATGATTGCAATGGTTTGGTAATACCTTTTGAATGTTTTATATATACTGTATATTTGTTATATGTATTGATTTGTTATATGTATTGTTTTTTAAACGATTATAATATTTATGCTAATTAAATTTTGTACACTTCATGTATATTATCAGTATACTTATAGTTTTTTAATGCCTCAGAAATGGCAACACCAGCTATTATTAGTTTTGGCAAAAAAAATTATATTTTTGTAGTGTTTGGTACATTTTATGTATATTTTATATATATCCTTAATAAACCTTTTAATTTTCTAATTTCTATTTACATTATGTTTATACACATTATGTTCATACACTTTATGTATATAGTTTGTATATTTTATATATATTTTTACGGGATAATATCATAAAAATTCACCAATTTTACACGTTTTATCAATTTAATCATGTTCTTTAAAAGTTCTCATAAAAAAACCAACTTACATTTTTTTTCCAAATTCATACACGGTGTTGACGTGACACTCATTCATTGGTGCAATTTGCTGAGGTGCAAGTCATTTTTAACCAACGAATGAGTGACACGTCAACACCGTGTATGAATTTGGGAAAAAAATGAAATTTGGTGTATTTTTATGAGAAGTTTTTAAAAAACGTGATTAACTTGAGAAAACGTGTAAAGTTTGTGAATTTTTGTGACATTAATCTTATTTGTAATGTGTAAATTTTCTATTACAACCCAATATAGGTAGTCCCAACAAATTCGGATTTGTTTAATGTGCTGAATATGGGAAGTATACTTTCATAGTAAATTTAAAAAGAGATGCATATGCAATAAGTTTTAAGTATATGTGTTAAAGATAATTCCACATTGCTTAGGAGAACAAATATAAATGAGTTTATAAGTGTATTCAACCACCTATTAACTAGTTCTAGTTATTAGGTTATGGTTGAAACTAAGCACCTTCTTTAAGCATGTGGGTTGTTACATTCTCACCAATTTATAATTAATTACTTCTACCAATTAATCAAAATAATATTTCTAATATGGTATTAGAGCGGGTCTGGCCCCAAATGTTAATTTGCCGGTTGTCCGTTTAGATGTTCATTTCCAGCGGCCCGATCCGGTGTTGCCGCTGCGTATTAAACCAAAATTTAAGTGGGTCTGACTCGGATTCTTAATTTTTCGATTGTCCGTTTGGATGTTCATTCCCAGTGGCTAGGTCCGGTGTTGCCGCTACTTTTTAAATCAAAAGTTTCAGTTTCAGAGGAGTCAATTTCAAATGACAACCGGATTTCAAGTCCCGGTTGCACTTGAGGGGGAGTGTTAAAGATAATATCACATTGCTTATGAGAACAAATATAAATGAGTTTATAAGTGTAAAGGTTCAACCACCTATTAACTAGTTCTAGTTATTTGGTCATGGTTGAACCTAGGCACCTCCTTTAAGTATGTGGGTTATCACATTCTCACCAATTTATAATTAATTTGTTCTATCAATTAATAAAAATAATATTTCTAATAGTATGAGATACCAAGTCGGCATGCAATAGAAACAGTGAGAAGCATGCACCAAGACATAGTTATTTACTGCTCAGAATTCTATTAAAATGAGACAATGATTTCCACTTAGGAATTAACAATGTATCAAATAAACTATCAAGAAACGTTGGACATACCACCTGAATTCTTTTAATTTTTACAATTAAAATAATTGTTATTACTCACAGTCATAGATACTTCAAATTACTTAATTTGATTTGTATTTGTAAAATTCAGTGATTTGATTGCAAATTATATGTATAAAACTATTGTTGAAGTTTAGAGAGTTGTGTGGAACATGAGTGAATATATTACGTTATCAATTGTCAACAGAGAGATCTTAATGTTGTTGTAACGATTACGTCTGATGAAGATCTAATTGACATGATGGAGAAATATATTCGAGCTGCCAATCAAATAAATATAATTTTTCTTTACATGCCTACAATGGTGTCAATTGACACATCATCAATTTCCAAAATGGTAACATAGTCCACGCATGATAAAATATATGGCGTCTTTGAAAAATGAAAACTGTGTCAAAATTAAGGGCATTCTGAAAGACGTTAGTTGTATATTCGAACCTGTTTGAATGTTGATGACTTAATTGAACCTTGAGTTAAACTTTAGGAGCATATAAAGTTGGGTTAATTGCAAATGCATACACGAATTTTACCCTAATTTGCAATTACAACATAAACTTTGAAACTTGGCAATGTCAGTAACCAACTTTCATTTTTTGGCAAATTGGTACACCAACCAATCACGCAACGACACATGGCGGTATATTACAATGTCCACGTTAGTGTTTTTCGTGTTTGGTGTATCGATTTGCCAAAAGTGTAAAGTTGGTTACTAACATTGTCAAGTTTCAAAGTTTATGTTGTAATTACAAATTAGGATAAAGTTCATGTATGTATTTGCAATTAATTCTATAAAGTTTAATGTAACATAGTCCATGTTGAATAAAACAAACAGAATCTTTGAAAAATAGAAATTGTGTCCATATTAAGGGCACATATCATTTTGGAAGACGTTAGTGCTGTATTTGAATTTTTCTGGATGTTGAGTACTTGTTTTGTTCTCGAACTAACCTTTCAAGGTATATATGATTCTTTTTTCTAAATTAATAAAGATTTATAATTAAAAATTAATCTAAATGCATTTTTAGTTTAAAAAAGTTATAATATTAAAAATAAACTGAAAAGTAAACTAATTACAATAGTTTACTAAAGGTTTAAAATACAAAAAGTAAACTAAAAGGAAATTTTATTTTATAATACCTACTAATGTGTTAGCAAAATTTATCCAAAAATGTCTTCAAAATTATCTTTTGTATTTTTTTTAATTATATTTTTTTAAAATGGGAAAAGGGTCATTTATGCCTCTATGGTTTATCTCCAGGATCAACTAAGCCCTCAACGTCCGGAAAGGTTCAAATACGCCCCTAACGTCTTAAAATGTTGACAACCAGGCCCCTAATTGTGACGCATAAATGAAACATTAGGGGTCTGGTTGTCCAAATCGGGGGCTTGATTGTTCATTTTCTAAGACGTTAGGTGCATAATTGAACCTTTTTGTACGTTGAGGGCTTATTTGATCCTAAAGCCAAACCTTAAGGGCATAAATGACCCTTTTTCCTTTTAAAATTGATGTTTTTTTTCCTTCACAACAGTAATAGTGACAGTCTTGACATTCCAATTTTTTTATTTTTTTGGCATTTTAAAGTCTATAGCCGTTTTTAGAAGATATAAAAATATAAAATGTATATAAAACAGCAATGTTTTGTATGAAACGACACAAAAAACGGCTACAGGCTATGAAATGCAAAAATATTGAACGGTTGGAATGAGCTATGTAAATTTTAAAAAATGAGATCAAATCACTAAAATAATGAACATAGGAATTTAATATACAAAAACAATGATAATATTTTTGAAATATTTTAAAATTATTTATAAAATACTATACTTTTAAAACTTAATCTCGTCGGCGTCTGATTTTTTGACCTCTTTACATTTCATGCTTTTTTTAATTTTAAAAACACATTTTTTACTTTCTCGATCGAGATAGTGCATGTCTCGATCGAGATACGAATTAAAAAAAAAGAATAAAACATTGTCTCGATCGAGAAAAAAGAGAGAGAAACTCAGACAAAGGGAGAAAAAAGAGAGAAAGAGAGAGAAAAAAGGAGAGAGAAGGAGAAAAAAAGAATGACAAGTGTTGAAAGCAGTGTTATAAAAATCGGACCAAACCGGACGGTTCGATCGGTAAAAACGCGAACCGAATCACAGTCTAGTCCGAATGACGTAAAAGAACCGAAAAACCGGTTTAACTAAATTAAACCGGAAATAATTGAAAAAACCGGATCGAACCAACATGGAAAAACTGTCCGGTTCTTAATTGAAAATAAAACAACTCAAATTATTAGGGCTTATATTTGTTTCCACATTCTATTAGGGTTTTTATTTGTTTTCAGGTCTTATTTTACGGCCGTTTCATCAAAAATGTAGAAAACATATGGAAAATGTTTTATAACCCAACACTTTAATCCAATTTTTTTAACCCACCCTACGTGGCAAGACTTCATTTGTTCAATTCACACTCAAAAGTGTATATCTTAAAAAAGAGAATTTAATCAATCTACTCTTTGATTGTCATGTCAGGCGGTACAAAAAGGTGTGTTAAAAGTGTTGGGTTATATAGGATTACTCAAGACATATTCATTGAACTGACTTTTACTCAAAATTATTTTAAATTTTAACTAAAAGTTGAAACTTTTTTGTTCAATAAAATTGGACAACCTGTGTTTTTATCTTAAACTAAAAATTATAATTAATTTTGATTAAAAACTGAAATTTATTTTACGGTACAAATATAACACAAGAAAATAAAATTTATTTCAAATAAAAACAAAAGTATGAAAATCAATCTAGAAAAACACAGTGCAAGTAGACAACAATAAATTGTTGTTGGATCTATTATTTTTTATGTTTCAAATAATAAAAGACATATGTATTATTGAGAGATGTTTTACATAAAAAAAAAAAAAAAGATAAAAGGCGAACTTGGGAGAGAATGAGATGAATTTTGGACTTTAGAAAGAAAGTACATGTATATCCTACCGAGACAGAATTTGTAACTTATAATAAAGATAGATTATGGTTAGGTGAAAAGAGAAAGGTGATATAAAAAAGAGAAAAGTTAAAAAATATTTGATTTTGTTAAAATAATCTCAAAAATACTTATGTTCGTTTTTATTTGCGGACAATACTTATAAAACAAAATAAATTGCACCTAACACTTGATTTAATAAAAACATTAAACCTAACACTTAAAATCTTATTTCTCTAAACCCTAAACCCTAAACCCTAAATCATACTAAACCCTAAACCCTAAATCATGCTAAAGCCTAAACCCTAAATCCTAAACTCCAAACTCTAAACCTTAAAACATGCTAAACCCTAAATTCTAAATTTTAAACCCTAAACCCTAAATCATGCTAAACCCTATATCCAAAATCTTAAACCCTAAACCCTAAATCATGCTAAACCCTAAATCATACTAAACACTAACCCTAAAATCATAAACCCTAAATCCCTAAAATCCTAAAATCTAAATTCTAAATCTTAAAAAAATTGAGTTAAATGTTGGATGAATAAAAAATGAAGTTAAATGTTGGACGAAATAAAAAAGTTGGGTTAAGTGTTGGATGAAATAAAAAGATGGAATTAAGTGCTGGATGAAATAAAAAGGTGGGATCAAGTGTTGACAGAAAAAAAAAAGATGCTCAAGTATTTTTGGAATTATTTTTGATAATCAAGTGCTGAGTCTAATTTTCTCTATAAAAAATTTATTAGTGGGCTGAATTAAAAGGTGTACTTGGACTTAAAAAAGATAGCCCCATGCTTTTCCTTTCTCATCTCGGACAAATGATATTCTGCGTGTATTTTATCACCAATTTCATTCAACCGATTGAACTGACGGTTGAACCGATTTACCCGGAAAACGGTGACTCTATCAGTTTAATTACCGGTTCGGTTTTTAAAACACTGGTGGAAAATATGTTGAAAGTAACATGTGAGAGTAAAAATAATATGTTTAAAGTAAAAAAATAATAAGAGGTAGGTATTATAATAATTAAAATATATTTAGAGTAAAAAAATAATATTATTTTTAAAAAAAAAGTATTTTTCTTAATTTTCTTTTTTTGATTTGATGGATTTTGTGTATTAATATCTCCCAAGGTTTTCTTTAGACCTAATAGTGTGAAAAAGTTGAACCTTTTTAACTTTTTGAAAATATATTTAATTTTTTTAAAATTGTAAATTATTCAAATTTGACAAATTCCTTATAAAATATATCCATTTACCCAAATTAAATTAATTTTACCTACCATAAAAACTGAATATGTGAAGTTTTCTCAAAATTAAAAAGAAAAAGAATTGTCAATTGGAATGCCACACTACTCGGATAAATTAATTTTAAAAAAACATTAAATTAATTTTAAAAAATTGGATAGACTTTTATCGAATTAGTCAAATTGGAATAGATTTACAACTTTTGAAAGGTGTGTCGAAAAGATTTGGTTTTTTAATACCATTTAAACATTTTTTTATAGGTGCAAATGAGCCACTCTTAAGTTAGGATGTATTCTCGAATCAATTCACCAATTATTCAAAATTAACTCGATATCAAATCTACTTAAAGTTTGAACCACTCAATTCAATTCAATTAGCGAGTTGATTCTAACATAAGATATTTGAATCAACAACTTCGCAAACCTAATCAAACATTTGCTAATCTTTTTATTTTTATAATTATATATACTCAAATCGAGTTTTTATCGAATCCGATAATTTTAAATTTTAGAGACAAGTCAAATTTGAATTCGATAGAGTTTCAACCAAAAACTCAACTCGACTATTCCTATATGCTAATGTAAATGTTCTAATGCTTCCACGTAATATAATAATATGGAGTGGGATGTTGAACTTAACCTTACCTATATATACACATCAATATATGTATTATTATATCATGTTTTTAGGATTAAGAATATGAATTGGCAAATTTGAAAACAAGTGGTATAAATGGTTGTGACTTAGGTTATCCATCGCCACCCACTTCTTAACCTCCAAAACTTTGTATTAGTAGTAACTCTTGTTTGACACACAAGGCATCTAATTTCCCAACTGATCCAAAACCTCAATTAGAAGAGCAAGAAGTCACATAAAACCCTAATTGTGTAAAAGTGCCAAAAGAATCAGTTTAGTCACATAAAAAAGCACACATTTCAGTTCACCAAATCATACCAATTGGGCCAAAAACTGCACGACAAGAAAATTTACAAACCCTCCCTCCCTTATAACACATGTTCATCATCCATACTTAACCATATACTACACGCATTTTACCCACATTTCCTATCATTCAAACACCATGATCAACTCTAGCAACAACTTCACTTCCGGCCTTTCATTTTCGTCCGACGACCTTGCCGGAAACTTCGCTTCTCGGCGATTCTTTTTCTTCTTCTTGCAGGATGTTCAAATTTTAGAGCTTCTCCTTGCTTTTTTTGTCTTTGTTTGCTTGCATTCTCTAAGGCAGAAGAAACGTTATGGTCTAGCGGTGTGGCCAGTTCTAGGCATGATGCCGTCTATGGTTTTCGCTATTCGGAGCAACATGTACGAGTGGATTTCGGACGTACTTTGTCGTCAGAATGGAACATTCAGATTCAAAGGACCATGGTTTAGCAGCCTCAATTGTGTAGTCACTGCGGATCCTAGAAACCTAGAGCATCTTCTCAAGACGAAGTTCCCCAATTTCCCGAAAGGGCATTACTTTCGCGACACGGTTCATGATCTTCTAGGGGATGGGATATTTAATGCTGATGATGAGACATGGCAGAGGCAGAGGAAAACGGCAAGCATTGAGTTCCATTCAACGAAGTTCAGGCAACTAACTACTGAATCACTGCTTGAACTTGTTCATTCTAGGCTCTTACCAGTACTAGAAAATGCAGTACAAAAATCCGCTGACATCGATCTACAAGATATTCTTTTACGACTAACATTCGACAATGTATGCATGATGGCCTTTGGGGTCGATCCAGGATGTTTGAGTTTAGATTTGCCTGAAATACCATTCGCCAGAGCTTTTGAAGATGCAACCGAAGTAACAGTGCTGCGTTTTGTGACACCAACTTGTATATGGAAAGCTATGAGGTATCTTGATTTAGGAGCAGAAAAGAAGCTGAAAAGATCGATCAAAGGAGTCGACGAATTTGCTGAACAAGTTATAAGGACAAGAAAGAAAGAACTGTCTGTAACAAGTAGTGACGATGATAAGAAGCAAAGATCGGATCTTTTGACAGTGTTCATGAGGTTAAAAGACGAGAACGGAAAGCCATTTTCCGACAAGTTCTTGAGGGACATATGCGTAAACTTTATTCTTGCAGGTAGGGATACTTCTTCTGTTGCATTAAGTTGGTTTTTCTGGCTGCTTAATAAGAATCCCGACGTGGAAGAGAAGATTCTTGCTGAAATTTACAAGATTGTTAAGGAGAGATCGCATCATTTTGACCCTAATATGAGTGCATTGGTGTTTAAGCCAGAGGAAATAAAGAAGATGGAATATTTGCAGGCTGCATTATCTGAGGCCTTGAGGTTGTATCCTTCAGTGCCAGTGGACCACAAGGAGGTATTAACTAATAGCTATTCAATTTAAAAATTCTTCATTTTATTGCATTTAAATCATTTATAATCACTTATCATCTATTTCAATCATGTAAATCTAAAGAATTCTCACATTTATTTGTAGTAATTAAATTAGTAGACAATTATTTAGTCAATTTCTTGGTTACCTAAAAGTTTCTATAGTTTTTAGGAATGGCTTAGTCTTGAAAATGAAAAATTGACCATAGAACAACATTCGAGATCCTAAGGAAAGACCGATCAGACTGCGTTTAAAGGAATTTATTTTTATACTAGTTTTTTTAGAACAAGGGAAGCAGTTTTAGAAATACAAAAAATAACGATATAATAAGTAGTTCACACACTCTTAGCTCCTGTTTGGAAACCTAGAGAAAATGGGAAGAAGAAAATGTGGATGAATTTATTTAAAATGGAATAAAAATATGTAATAAGAATTTTATTATATCTAAAAATACTTTTTAAAAAAATTTATCATGCTCTCTTCCAAATAATTAAAAAAGAAACCAAAATATTTCCAAATACAAAGCTACTAGATGAGTGCATGCATCACCGGTGAACTATAGCTCAAATGATGTCAAGAAGATGGTAGAATCATATTCTCCCGCAAGCGCTAAAAGTCTCCCTTCTCCAAATGATAAATAAATAAATAAATAAATAAGTGCATGCATTCCACAATGACCTAACAATATTGTACCCTAGTTTTATAAACAGCTGTTGTTTAAACAGAAAAGCAAAGAATTAAAGTTTTTATATCTACTGTTTCATAATAAATTGCAGCAATGTAATTAACAATTTCAAGGTATTGCAGAATTTTCCAGATAGATGCAGAATACATATTTAATTAATGAATAATAAACACCGCAAGAAGCTAACTAAATCGAAACAAAACGAGTAATGTTGCAGGTAATTGAGGATGACATATTTCCAAATGGAACAGTGCTAAAGAAAGGAACAAAGGTGATATATGCAGTATACGCAATGGGAAGAATGGAGGCAATCTGGGGAAAGGATTGCAGGGAGTTCAAACCAGAGAGGTGGCTAAAAGATGGAAGATATATGAGCGAATCTGCTTACAAATTTACAGCCTTTAACGGTGGCCCTCGCCTCTGCTTAGGCAAAGACTTCGCTTACTATCAGATGAAATTTGTTGCTGCCTCTATCATATATCGCTACCGAGTGAAGGTGGCCAAAGATCATCCCGTGGTGCCGAAACTCGCCTTAACCATGTACATGAAACATGGTCTCAAGGTGAATCTATTGAGAAGAAACGGAATCTGAGAGCTCTATGATTAAAAAGCAATGTAGTAAAGATGCTAAATATGTCAATAATTGTTCTTTTGGTTTCCTTTTTGCCTCTTAAAACTTGTTTTTAGACTTATTATTTGCATTACACTATACACTTTAATAATGGATTTCTTATAAAAAGTTGAATTTGCACCAGTTGGTTTATGCCGATCCGTACAATTCATCTTTAGTGTATTCTCAAGATTCATACAATTGAACAGGTTACATGAAAAATTGTAATTTTTAACCATTCTCATACAATGAGTAGGCATATAAGGTTTTCAATGATTTTAATGTACAATGGAAACATTTAACTAGGCCGGGGTTTTACGGATATGATTTGGAGCTGAGATTGCACAAGGTTAAGATGGCAAGTCAACAGAAGAAATAGACCACTTCACAGTTGCAGATCACAGCCATAACATCAACTGTGAGGAAACACAGAAAGAACACAATTACATGAAGCAGAAACAGGGACTATCCCGAATTATGCTCGGCCCGTGATATGGACACAAACTCACCATCTTACTTAATTTTAGGATGTTTAAAAGGAAAGAAAGAGATACAATTTTTCAATTTCTTTAGTATGAGAAACTCATACAAGAAGTGAGATCTGAATCCTTGTAGAAGCAATCAATCTCAAGATTCCAGTATTGAATAAAAATGAGTTTTTCTTTCTATATTTTGATTTTTGGATCAACACTATTCTAGAATTATGAACTAATTTTGAAATCTCAAATGACAACCTTAGAGGGGTGAATAGGTTGTTTTATAGAAGTTAAAAATTGTTTAAAGAATAGATAGAAAAAGAGTTAGGTTTGAGAAATTGAACAAGCAATTTTAGAGTGGTTCCACTCAAAATCAAACTTATATCCACAACTTAATAAAAGATTGAGATTTTCAAATCACTAAATTTTTAAACAGGTTTCAAATGGTATTTTTACAAGCTCATCACCTAAATTAGAAGTTCTAACTCACAATAAACGATTTCTCAAAGGCTAATCATCAACTAACAATGATGAAACTAAATGTTTCACCTGCCAACTTAAAAAAATTGATACAAATTGGAGAGAGATTTTAGTAATAATTTTTTGCTAATGGTTGTTCTAACCTAACCTAAGCTGTTAGGACACATTTGTTGGACCATATGTCTTTATATTCCTAATTTTGATATGTAGAAATAATTGGCAAACTACCGTGTTTGATATTTTTTAGTTAATTGTGTTAAAAGTCAGAATTTTGGTGAAAAATCAAAAGTGACGATCGTTCAATATTTTTGACGATCGTCTGTTTGCGCACCTTGATTTGATATAGTTCTTATATTTAAATTGAGAGATTGAATGTATAAGTAAATTGTCATCATTATAGATAGTGAGAACTGCATTCAGTTCTAGAGTTAGACTTTAGTATATTTTTTCTGATTGTTAAGGAATTCATTACTATTAATGCTATCTATGATTTCTCTGATAATCTAGATAGCGATTTCAGATAATCGTAGGTTGTAGGTTGGGAATTGTAATACTCAAGAGATTTTAATGTAATAAGAGCATCTCTAGTGGGAGAAAATCAAATTAAAATTAGATTAAAGATAGATCCACTCATGAAATTCAACGAGGGTTCAACGCCTAGATGTTCAAATCTTATTGCTAGTTAATTACGTTGTCTTTGTTTTCGCTTTTCATTTTAGTTCTAAGTCTAACTTTACAATATTAAAAATGTACTATTTTCTGATTGATTAGATAACAGAATAACAATGAAAACATCTCCATTACAATGCTAAATCAGCATATGACAATGCTAAATCGACATATGACAATGCTAAAATTTAGCATTTAAAATAAAATATACATCTTTGTCGCTACGCTATCTCTTATGTTAAATTTTAGCATATGCTAAGCTTGGTGCCAAAATTGACACCAAATAGCATATGTCAAATCCTCATATACACATAAATTGATTATAAAATTGTCATTAGTAATTGTAATCAGTTACAAAATTATAAATTTATCACTCAATAACATTTTTGCATTGGATTCAACTCTAAAATATGTGCTATATTTAATAATTTGCTATTTTCTATGCTAAAAATAGCCCAAAATATAGCATAAGAAATGTTAGATGCTCTAAGTAGAAACTGCTGTAGTTCTCGTGGGATCGACAACCTACTTTACCCTATACTAGGTTATAGGATACTCAGCATACTTTCATAGGATTAGTTAGAAAATAATATACTGCAACTGAATACACCATGAAAGACAACACTTATGTTTAGATATTAATTCCTAATCTTGTAATGTCCAAAGTTGATTTAAAATGTTGCAAATGGGAGCAGGCGTATCAAAATGGTCTATAACGAGCAATAGTTATTTGTGGATAAAAAATAATTCAGACATTCGTTATCTATACATATAACTGATACAAGAGAAACATAGGTAAAAAACCTTTACCTCATTCAAGCTTGGCCATCCCATTCTTCATAGAACTCCTTCAAAAATTCCTCCATAAACTTGTGCCTCTTTTCAGCCCTCTTCTTCCCAGCCTGAAATATTTAATATTATCAATGGACAATGCTCAAACCCCTTACTATAAGGGAATCTCGGCGACTCTTCATCATGCATATGTATTTCTCTAAGTAACTAAACTTTTAGCCATGTTTTATGCACGTGAGTGTTAGTTATTTGCCCCATTATTAATCAATCATTTTATAGCTTGAATTAATTTTTATTTTTACAAAATTATATTAACATTTTGATAGAAGGTATTACTGTAATTGCTTGTTATTTACTGAATAATTGTTAATTAATTAATTTACAATTACTAGTAACTTAAATTCATAAACTGAAACTTTATTGGTATTATAATTTTTTTAATGCAAGTTATTATTGTTAGTTATTGGACTCATTATTAATTACTTGTATCTTCAATTTGAGACTTAATTTTTATAATTGTTTTAGTTTGTTCATACAGATTATCATTGCAATTTGCGTATTATTTATAGTAGCAATTACTAATTAATTGCCATATAGTAATTATTTATAAAAATAAAACTAAAACTTAAATGCTAATTATATCATTTTTTCATAAGAATCCTATTACTTTCAGTTCTAGTATATTTTAATTTCACCAAAATCTCATTAATGATTTACGATAGGAATAATTAGTCATATCTTATTATTAGACAGTAAAAAATAATCATATTAAATAAATTAATAGAGGCTGTTATTGAAATAGTATATAGCCTAATGTTTATGAGAATAAGACCTTTCAAAGTCCAAGCGTTTACCTTTGTTTTCATTAAATCTTTCAATTTAAGAAGTTTCTCATGAAAATGATTCACAGTAGTCTGCTCTTCTTTTTTCATGTATTGTTCCTTGGACAAATCCAAACGAGGGAGAACAGCCGGATCATGAAGCACTCTGTTTCTACTTCCACCAAAAGTAAAGCAGCGAGCAATTCCTGAGATTTGGCAAGTTAACACTCATGTTATGGCATGCACTTATGTGAGCAGTTTCTGATGACTTGAAGTATGGCTATTAAATGATTGCGTAAACATCGGAAAATTTTCTTTGAATTAACCCTATATTAGCTCCAGAGCATACCAACTGCACCAATTGCATCAAGACGATCTGCATCTTGCACAATCCCAAATTCTGGAGATAGTCCGCAGCTGGCATCCCCAGTTATTTCCTCTTTAAAACCTGATAATTGGGAAAATAAAGCTATAAGAATAAACTTTTTTCCTCTAGTGATGTTAATATGGGTAGCAATGAAAGCAAACTGCAGAAATGTACTCTCTTTCAACTTGTAACTGTATATATGAACAGAGAGTCATTCAGGAGCTCCATATCTGTAGCTATATCATTACTAAAGTAAAAAACACAACACGTCCTATAATTAAAATGAATTTTAAAAATTTATGCACTATATTATCCATGTCCTCTCTCTTACCATCATGAAACAAGTAAAGTTTATGAGAAATATAGGATATATTACGCTTGATTATTGGCAGAAATATATGCTACTGAAAACATGTGATGATGAAATCTATTGTTGGCAGCAATATATGCTAATCGAAACATGTGATGATGAAATCTGTTATCAGTCGTAAAAAAACTCAACTCAAATTTTGCACTTATTTCAGCAGAAAAATCAATGTTTGACTAATACTTGCAGGCACAGTAAAAAAATGTGTAAATCATACTTCAGAAAAATAGTTGCCATCATAGTAATTTACCCATCCCTTTGATGATTCCTAAGATCTTCATCTTTTTGGTTTCTTCTACATCCTCTTCATCCAAAAACTTCTCCACAATTTTCTCTTCGGATGGGTCTCTGCATGCAAAAATATGAAGATGGACAATCAGGAAACAAGGTGAAGTTCAAGAATTTAAGAGACAAAAAAAGGTTTGAGAGTGTAGAAATTAGCATTGGACTCGAACTGATATAACTAATTCTAGATTGTTGCAGGAAATCAACTCAACTTTGAGTGCAACATATACATCGATGCAAAATAGCCTGCGAGTTCAATAGCCTGAGTACATTGTGTAGAAGCACTAAATTGAAAGACTAATATCCAGACGTAAGACTTCAAATTAATGTAAATGTCGGACATGATATCTTGAGCATAATAGCAAAGAAAATAATAAAATTGTGGTGAAATGAAACTCTTATGAAAAATTGTGAAATGAAACTCTTATGAAAAATTGTAAAATAAAGAAACATAACATAAATTTGGTACATCTTTTATAGCAAATAAATTAACAACCATGCACACTATGCATCTAGTATCATATTTGAGCAAAAACAGAAAGGAATTGCTTTTGCAGTTAGTGAGTTAGGTAACAAAGAATTGCATACCTTAAGTACTTGTAGTCACCTGCAACAAGCATGAAGAGGGAAAATCAGCCATGACACAAATCACTTAGCGAAATCATCACGAGTTCACGACACAGAACCTATGTTGTACCGAAATAAAAGCATAAAAATGAAAAAGATGCTGACACGAAAAAACGGTAACAAAAATATTTTTAATAAGAATTAGATTATAAAGTTCCGTATGTTTAAAACACTTGTGAAAATAGAAACGAAATGATGAAAGTAGGACTCCACAGGATTTCTTTCAACATAGCACAAAACAATATGCAAAATCACAATGAGAAAAGGATAGTTAGGATCAAATCAACAATGGAGATTAATGCAAATTTCAGATATCAGCGTAGCTCAGAGTCTACAAGTAATTTGATTGTAACATTCGAATCTTTGGTGGAAAAAAATTCCACCAAACATAAAAAAAAGAGCAGCTGAGAAAGCAAAAGGATAAAACAGAAGCATGAATTACATGTCCAAATTACAAAATGGAGCAATTAAGATTAGGCAAATGTGCAAAATTTATGCAAGAAGATGGACAGAGGATTGACCTATATCATGAAGAAGCGCAGCAAGCTCCACCTGCAACAAAACCCCATATACAAACACATCATTTAAGCAACACGCCAACTATTTACCCAGCAAGCAAACTAACAAGGCAGCACGGACACGGACACGAGGACACGGGACACAGCGAAACAGTGTTATTTTAAAGTTTCCAATATAAAAATGAAATTCCATGTCCGGAATGTCCGAAATGTTTTAGAAACTTACATGTTTGATTGAATGAAGTGTGCGTGCTACCTAACAACTTATACAATAATGTTGGGCAATAAAGAGAACCCATTAAAGACGCAACTTTTATAAGCAAAATTAAATAAAGGTTATTGGGTTTACGATTTCCATGGAGTCGGGATTTGAAGAGAGGCCTTCCTCCCGAGCCAGAGAGAGAGCAAGGTCCCTGACCCTCCATACATGCCATGCATCATGCGACCCGTCGTTTCGTTTCATGAATTTCTCCACCAAATTCTCCGCCTTCTTCACTGTCTCTGCTCTCCCCATGTTTCCTTTTTCACAAATTTTTGATGCACGACGCCAGTTCAGTAGAAGTCAGTCCTAATTGGACACTTCAATGACATAAGGTCAACAAGAACCGGAGAAGTAGGGGTAAGCAACGGTCGGTTCGGTCATCGAACCGCCTAAAAATTTTAAACCGTTCGGTTTTTTAAAAATTTCGGTCACCGAACCGTATTAATCAAATTATATCAAAACTGTATTAACCAAACCAAAATATTACGGTTCGATTCGGTTCGATCAAAAACCGTAATATTTTTTGTATGGTTTTTAGGAAGAAAAAAAACAGTTTTTTAAAAAATAAATAAAAAAAATGGAAAAATTTAACCTAAATAGTACATGTGCTTTAAATTAAATCTATATTTATCGTTTTTTATTATAAAACTATAAAATTAAACAAGTTTAATATATAAATGTGAGTATATGAAAGTTTAAAACAACGTAATTTTTAAATACGGTCGGTTCGGTTATTACGGTTATTTTTTTGTAAAAACCGTAAACCAAACCGAATAGTCAAAATTTTAAAAATTCGGACCGTAACCGAACCATATTTTCAAATTATACTTCGGTTTGATTAATTTGGTTCGGTTTGGTTCGGTTATTCGGTTTTGACCGTTTAATGCTCACCCCTACGGAGAAGGTTCATTTATGTCCTTAATGTTTGCTATAACATTTTGATTCTATTTTCATTTGAATAGGTGGAAATTCTAACCAAAACTCGGTTCATGGAAAATCTATAAATCTATCCGATGAGATGTTCAAAAAATTGAGAAGAAAAAGAAATTTATTTTAAATTTTGTAACAACTTATTAGACATGTCCGTTAATTTTCTTAAAACTAAAAAAAATCAATTTTAAAAGGCCTAATTACTTAAAAACCACCCACCTTGTAACTTTTTTTCATTTATACCATGACCTAGGAAAATTTTCAATTGTACCCTATTTTCGATTTTTATGTTTCATCTCTACCCTAATGAGCTTAATTGACCTATTTTTTTTTAAAAAAGAGTTTAAATTAGTCCTTCATTTTTAACCTATATTCTAATAAAACATTAATGTTAATCATTTATGTATCTTATTTTTAATATTTTCATCTTTAAATTAATTAAATTATCAAAATTTTTAATTTTGGGGTACAAATGAAACATAAAAATTGAAAATATGGTACAATTGAAAATTTTCCTAGGTCATGGTATAAATGAAAAGAAGTTACAAGGTGGGTGGTTTTTAAGTAATTAAGCCATTTTAAAATTAGAGTTTTGTTATAATTCCTTTTTCCAAAAAAATGCGTCGAATTTCATGAAATCTTAATACATACAAAAACTTGTTTTTAGATTTCATTTCTTTCTTTTTATTCGGTTCAGCCAGATTCGATTCAATCTAATTTGGTTTAATTTGATTTTTTTTGGTTCAGTTTAATAAATTTAAAAATTATTTTTTTAAAAAATGTTTTTTTGTTTTTCTAAAAATGGTCTATTTTTATTTAAAACAAACTAACAAAATTAAAAAATATTATTTGAAAACTTATCTATACTATATATATATATATATATATATATATATTATTATATTATATTATATTATATATAAAAGCACGGATGGGGTGGGGCAAGCAAATTTACTGAATAATCCTTTTCAGTTTACTACTAAATAAAAGTTTTATAGTTATTAACTAATTAGTTATTCAATTAACCACTATTGTAATTAAAGTCCTAATTAGAATAGGTAGTTAAATTATCTCCAATTTAGTTTTTAGTATGTAAAAAATAACTAAATTGTCTCCAAATTAGTAGGAATACCTATCTTTTAGTTTGATTGAACTACAAAATTAAAATACTGTATTTGGTCAATATATTATTATTTAAATTTCAATCTTATTATTTTTAAAGATATTATTAATAAAATTACGTTAATTATTTAATTATGGTTATTATAAAACCAAAAGAAGAATAAATTCAGTATGGAAAAAAAATTTAATAACCGAATATATTATATTTATTTTAAAAAAAATTCTTAACTAATTTAATATTAATTATAAATAAAAAAATTGATATAATTATAATAAATTTACTAATATGTTTATTGACGAGTTACGTTACGAGCCACGTGCATAGCACATAATGCGAAACTAGTTTATTTAAAAATGGATAGAATCCCAATATCTAGAAAAAATTATTATTAAGATTAATCTTTTTTTTAGTTCGATTCAGTTCGGTTCGATTCAGTTCGGTTCGATTTAGTTCGATTTGGTTCTGTTCAATTGGATTCGATATAATTCGGTTCGATTTAGTTCAGTTCGATTTGATTCGATTCGATTTATATCGTTTTCTGGGTTTGATTCGGTTTAAAAAGGCATAAGGTACAAAAAAAATCTCGAGGTTTCTCCAAAAGTACATATCAGCCCTTTTTAATTTTTCGGACACAATTAAGCCCTCTTGGTTTGTTTTATCGAACAAAAAAACCCTTCCGTCCATATTAAAGCTAACTGATGACGTGGCTGTAGAAAAAAAATTCAAAAAGATCCTAAATATTTAAAATATTTACCAATTTTATAATTAAAAATATTTTAACATTATCCAAAAGATCCTTAATGTTTAAAATATTTACTAATTTTATATTTATGCCTATTTTAAAATTGTTTCACCCTCTTCTTCCTAATTAACTCTAATTAATTTTTTATTAAAATCAATTAAAACATATTTAAAAAACGACCGCCAACACACCGGATTGATATTTTTTTCCTTTTAATTAAATATTATGAAAAATAAAAACGATTGCAGCTGACCGGAGGTCGTCGCATTTTCTAATTAACTTTAAATAATAATTTTTTTTATTAAAATCTAATTTATCAATCAAAACTCAATTGATAAAACTCAACTGAACTAATCAAAATAGGATTAAATTAACCAAACCGCTAATCTCGAAACCATAATCGATCCCGAAACCATCACCGATCCAAAAATACCGCCGCTCCGAAAACTACCGCTGGCGTCAGATCTGAGAAGAGACCCATGCATGTCTGTTCTCAGGTTTGAGAACAGACCGCCATGTCTGTTCTCAGAAGTGAGAATAGACGACAGTCTGTTTTTAGATCTGAGAGCAGACCGTCGGCTGTTCTTTTGAGAACAGGCCGGACCTCTGGCATGGAGGTTGTATTTTTTTGTTTTTTTTTATTTTCAAAATTAAAAAGAAAAAATGCTATTCGGGTCCCTAATTTATATTGTTTATCAATATAAGTCCTTTAAAGGATTAAATTGAAATATATTTAAATATTAAGGATAGTTTTGAATTTTTTTCCTTAAAGACATTTGACGCTGTTAACTCTCATATTTAACGGAAGGGTTTATTTGTTCAATAAAAAAATTTAGATTCAATTTAAAACCATAAGGTCTTATTTGTACCCAAAAAATCAAAAGGGGCTGATATGTACTCTTGGAAAAACTTCGAGAGTTTTTTTGTACCTTATGCCGTTTAAAAAATACTTTTCAGAAAAATAAATTCTTTTTAATTTTTTAAAAAATACTTTCTTTTCTTTTCTTTTCAGAATATATTTATTTAAAACAAATTTAAAAAATCAAATTATTTATTTATTTGAAAAAAAAAAATTAGTCAATAAAAGAATTTCGAAATTTTCTTATAAAAAAAATCCAAAAAATCATTTACTAAATTGTAGCCTAATTTTAATAAATTGTTTTGGCTCAAAAGTTTAAGATTGGTCGCAAATAAAAACATCAATTTATTTCTACTTTTTTTATATAAATATTCTTTGTTAGCTAAAATTTAAATGTACTTATCGAAATTAGCCTAAAATTGATATTTTTAGAGGCTGGGTAAAAAGTATTAAAAATTGAAGAGATGAATTTTTTTTACATGAATAAACCTTAAATTTTACAAAAAAAAACTTTATAAAAGTAAAATGAATGAACAATATCTGAATGACAATTTAAAAATGTATATTAAATAATAAATTTAATATTATGAATAATGATAAAATAATTAAGTATTTTGAGATATGCAATTTGTCGATGATAATGATAGAAAAATTATTTTATTATTATTTTAATTTTAAAAATTTATGTTCTAATATTTGAGTCTCAATATTAAAATCGTTAATTTATTCATGATTGTCATTCCACACATTAAAAATTCCGTTTGTAAAATTTTTAAGGTGTGTAAGAGTTGGTAAAACGCTTTTTTAATTTTAGTGAGATCGCGAATTTAAATTTTATTTATATACGCAACTGTTTGAAATTTGGAGATAGAGTTTTGCCTCACGCAAAGGGTCTGATAGGCTCGAATGAAGATTAGTCTGAATATAAAAAGTTTAAAAGTAATATTTTATAGTTATGATCGACCCAGAGCACCTCATATACTTTGTACAAATAAAAATATAATTTGTAAATACTATTCAACAAATGTCCATTTTATCTTTCAAATTTCATACAAAATATTACATTAGGTCAAATTTTGGTTTTATAAAAAAAATATAATTTAATATTATAGCTCGGTTTATTTCCTAATAGGTGGAAGAAAATAATTAGACCATTATTTATGAATTGCTGAAATGCTCTATAAACTAGGGGTGGGCAAAAAAACCGGTCAAACCGTAAAACCGAACCGAAACCGTAAAACCGAACCGGAAAATATGGTTAACCGGTCCAAGAGTTTAGGTTTAGGTTTTAATTTTTGATTTTTATGGTTAATGGTTTAGGTTTAGGTTTTGGAATTTTAAAAACCGCGGTTAATCGGTTAACCGGTTTATAAATAATATATATTTTTATAGATTATATATATACATACATATGTTTTTAATTATTCAAATAAAATATATTTTACATCTACACATATAAAAATTCTAAACAAAAAAAATATTTAAAAAATATTTTATTTATCAATATATTTTTATTTTAGGAGTATATATATATATATATATATATATATATATATATATATATATATATATATATATATATATATATATATAAATATATAAAGAACTTTATTTTTCTTAATAAAATATTTATATACCTAATTGAAATAGAAATAAATAAAATTTATATTTTAATAATTAAATAGAATGAAAATTAAAGTTTAATTATTAGACTATATTTAAAATTTTATCGATAAATTTTATCTTTTTTATATCTAATTTTTTTAATGGTTTCATGGTTAAAAACCGCAAAACCAAAAAACCAAACCGTTTTAAATGGTTAACCGATTTAATGGTTAACCGTTTAAAATTTTAGGTTTAGGTTTTTAATTTTAAAAACCGAACTACTATGGACCGGTTTACATATTACCCTCGTGGACTGGTTAACCGGTCCATGCCCACCCCTACTATAAACCTTTGTTGAAATATTATTATCCAGTGGTGACGGTTAATACATTTTTTCATGTAGGGGCGGTTATACAAAACCGCCTCTACAGTTATAGGGGCGGTTTTTTCTTATAGAAGCAGTTCTACAAATGTTATTTTTGTCTATCTTTTATCTATTTTACTGTCATTTTATTTTTTAATAGCCGACCATAAAAAAATTTGACCCTCCTGAATTCGAGTCCTTGTTCCGCCACTGCTTAGATACACCATCGTTATTGATTATTGGACCATTTTCTTAATTCCCAAGTTAATAAATGCTTCATATTTTTGTTTGCAACCACAGAAATGGTATGGTTGTCAAACGCCATTGCGATCAGCAGCCATCAAGAATAGACCCAAATAATTAAATCGTTTATCAATTGTAGTTGTTAGAGATCAAGTCAGCAATGTCACGCATAGCCAGCGTGAATAAACAATCCTAAATTTACACATTTAATGTATTCATTAAATGAATAAACAAATTATTTATTGAATTAAATCTATTGTGTGAAATCTTTGCCTTGTTCTTGTAGATTTAGATGTTTTAGATTATGCTGAAATGTTTTCATAAACATGGGATTCACGAATCAACTTCTTTTTCTCATTTCTAGAAATGAAATGGTTCTAGATCTCATTGAAATAATAGGGGCTTAATGCTTTTTTTGCCGACCCCTAAATTTATATCTATTCACCTATCCGACCATAATTTTTTTGGTTTGATTTATTTGACATTCCAATTTTTTGATTTTATGTGTTTAACCTTTAAAATAGAGAGTAAAGCATAAATGCACTGATATGGTGAAAAAATATTGATTGCACTGCTACCTGCCCCAACACTTCACCAGAATCGGAAAATAAAAGATCAAATGTATTAAACTGAAAAATAGAAAGGTCGGATAGATGAAAGAGTATGAAAAATTAAAAATAATTATATATCAAATGTTTTTTATATAAACTTTAAAAAATGATGTTTAAGTTGATATTTTTTTTGATTTTTAATTATAATACATTGATTTATTTATATTTTAATCTATTTTCCTTCTCTTTTTAAAAAGGATAAAAAACGTTACTTTTTAAAACTTTTAGAATAATTTATTTTAAAAATTATAAATACACTAATTATATGTAAAGTAGAGAATTATTTTTTTCATAATAAAAAATATATTATATAAATATTTTAAATTTTTCTTATGAATAAATATTTAAAAGTCAAAATGTAAAAAAGTTTAAATATATAGATGAAAAGTCATATAAGTAAAACTGTAAAAGTGCACTAGTCCATGAGTCAAAATATGTTTAATCTTATTGCACATCAATTTAAAAAAAATATGTTCATGTGTCTTTCTTAATTTGTATCAAATGTTTATCCCAGCTGGATACAAAGAGGTCGAACAAATGTAAAAAATGACAATTTTAGAAGTAAGCATAAGTTGCAAGTTGAAATATTAAAGGGTTAATGTTATAAAAATTCACCAACTTTACACGTTTTTTCATTTTAATCATTTAGTTTAAATTTTCTCATTTTCATGCACGAACTACCATTTTTTCTCAAATTCATGCACGGTGCTGAGGTGTCACGACTCTATTGGTGTAATTTGCTGAGGTGGAGGTCATTTTATACCAATGAATGAGTGACACCTCAGCGTCATGCATGAATTTGGGAAAAAGTGGTAGTTCATGTATGAAAATGAAAAAATTTAAACTGCATAATTAAAATGAGAAAACGTGTAAAGTTCATGATTTTTTTTGACACTAACCCAATATTAAATAGTTTAAATTGAATGTCAAGGAGTTAAATGAGTACAAAAATATAAATTCAGATATTAAAAGACATATTAAGTCAAAATATAAGGAAATTAATAGGAACTTAAACTTTAACCAAATGGTTTGAAACTTTATGTATTTCTGTTTGGCCAGAATCTTGTCAAATTTTTTAACTCATTTTGAAGAAAATCTTTCATATCATTTTATATGTACAGTTAAAATTAGTAAAGTTATTTTACACTAATTGGCATAGTTTTTCTTTGGCCAATTACTTAAAAATCATCTACCTTTTAACTCTTTTTGTATTTATACTCTGATTTAGAAAAAATTTCAATTGTACCTTTATTTGTATTTTTATATTTCACTTCCCCAAATTTCAAAAAAAAAAAGATGATTTATTGAAAATATCTAAATATAAGAGTTATTTTATATATTTTTTTATTAAAAAAATACAAACAACTCCTTCATCTTTAAAAATATTTAAATACATCCTAAAAATTAATTTGTTTTTTCTATTTAAAAAATAAATAAATAAAAACGTTTCTGTCGAATTCGTCGCCCAACTTTTAGGACCCGACCGTCTGACCTTGACTCCGCCGCCGTCTTCCTTTCGTGGAAGGAGGACGTTCTTCCTTCTAAAAGGAGGAACAAATCGTTAATTTTTGTGTTAAATTAAATAGGCCATTAAAAAGTGCAAAAGTGCCGTTTTAGTTTGTGGAAGTATCCAAAATAATTGGAGGGGTCATTAACCTTTAATTTCTGTTCGATAAATTGACCCATAAACTTACAAAACTTTTAATTAGTCAGATATAAAATTTACATATTCATATTTTCTTTGAATTTTAATAAATTATTTGCAATCATTATAATTTAATTCTTCAAATGTGCCGCTTCACGTTAATTGGCCTTTGAATTTTTTCAAACAGACCAAAAACTTTTTATAAAAATTACTATTATTAAATGCTCTAATTTCTTATCAATTTTTTTTACTATTCAAAAAGAGGTGTACACAGCCTAATAATTTACATTGAATTGTTTTAGTTGAAACGACAGTTTTTAAATTCATTTTCATATCCTACGAAGATGTATTCATTTTAAACGTGATTCCCTCTCAACATAACATAACATTATCCAATATTTTATAGATACAATCTATATAACATCATCCATGAATTTTGAGTTATATATCCCTATAATATTATTTATACTTCTTTTCCAATCTAATGGATACATTTCTATTATAGAGAGTTTATTTTTATTGATAATTTTAATAAATATTTTCTTTATATTTTTCAATAAATACCATATTTTAGAAAAACAATTAGTGCAAAAAAAACGTAAAATATATAATATAACAAAAGATATAAAAACAAAATTTAATTGTTTATTAAATTATTTTAGATAATGAATTATTTTAGACATTTTTTGTCAGTTTGATTGGATTTCTGATTGTGAACACCCTCTAAACTGCCTGATTCTTATAATTGAACTGTTTAAACTGATGTATTAGATATGGAGTAATTCTTAATTTGGTAGCAGTTGGGTGGTTGTCTAGAAGCCGAATCCAGAAGGTGAAAAGGTAGAATAAATAAAAACGTGTAAGGGCAACGACTAAGCCACGAACTCCAATTCTTCCCATTTTCATATAAACCAAATCTTTCCATTTAATAATATCATAAACTTAATAAATTCAAAAAAAAAACAAAATATATCATAAACTTATTAAAATAGTACAGTGCAAGATTTGCAAGTTATCCATATAAAAACATTAATATAAAATTACTATTTAGAGTATACAATTCCCAACAGTCTTCTGTCTAATTTTATAAATCAAAATTAAAACTGGTTACATTAAAAAATAATTAATATATCTGAAATTTGTTTCTTTGACTATAAACAATTTATTTACACATTAATTGTAAATTTAAACAATTGAGCCAACCATTTCAATTATTCTTCATTTCTTTCCATGCCGACTAATTCTTTTCTTTATCTTCTTTCTAACTATGGACCAACACAATCAAAACCAAACTAAACCCAAACTCAAACTCAAAATCAAATCAAAAACGTCTAATTTCTTTTTGGGTTGCTTTGGAATTTCCATGAAGCCGGCGGATTCTCCGGAAAAATCTTATAAACAGCGCACCAGCTGGTTTTCCCGGTCAACTGCTTTGCTGAAACAGTCAGCCGGCGGCGGCACCAAAACTGTTCCGATTGATTCTGATGAGAAAATACCGAGTAAAATGTCCTTTAAAACGTTAAAGAAGAAGAAGAAGTTGAAGATCAAGACCGCGGACTCCGATATTGAGGTCTCTGTTAAACAGAAAAATCCGCCGGCTGATCCACTTAAATCGCCGGCGTCAGCTCCTGAAGTGACTGCTGTTGAAGGACCTAAAGAGGTATGGGACGTTGAGTTCAGAATCAATAAATTTTAGATAGCACGTACACTTCATTCAATTAATGTGTCCCATTTTGAAAATGTTCCGGACACGAAACTTCATTTTTAACATAAGAAATCTTAAAATAACACCATTTTACGGTGTTTGAATGTTCCGTTTCCCCGTATCCATGTCTGTGTCCATGCTAACTAAGTTTTGAGTATTGATTTAATTAGCCAAAACTATACTATTAATTGATATCTTGTTACTGAAGAAAGCTGAATCAATCATATTTTGTGTTGAATTTTAGTTGGTCTGGAGATTATATGGCAATACTCATCATTTACTGCTTATTTGATGATGCATATGCTCGTTAAAGTAGAGTCAAACAACTTTTTATATGCATATGCAGATAAGACATGATTACTTTTATTGGCATAGCTAGGAAATTTAATCGCGAGAAAATTTTGATGGACGATATTTCTATGCCAACTAGTGCAAAATTCAAAATTGGAATTTTTTTAGAAATAGATTGATTTCGACCACGGCGGCCGTACGATCCGCCTATGAGTAGCTCCAGCTCTATTTACTTTGTTTATATATTGAAAACTATGTAAAACAAAAATATTGAAACGACAAACACTAAAATGAAAAACGTCAAAATTATATTTTTAGAAAACTATGTTATAAGTATTAAGTTTTTATTTTTAATAATCTTTTCAGGTTTGTGATAAAAAGGTTGTCAAAGAAAATGGCAAGCTTTTGGATGTTGGGGCGGATTCTCCAAACAAGTTGTCTTTTCGCAAGAAGTTAGATGCCATAAGAAATGGCTCGTTCAATTTAACCGACCCAAAATCAAAGTCAAACCGAACCATTTCACGGTCTACTTCAGTTTTGACCGCTTTAAACTCACCGGAAAACTCGCCGGCCATAAGGAAAAAGGATCGGAATAAAGAGACAGAAATAACTGGAAATAGATTTGACCAAGTAATTGGTATGTCCATAGTGATGGTGACCTTAATAATAATGTTATTTTGGGGTAGGTTATGTGCCATTCTTTGTACGTGTGCATGGCTATATTTTGTTCCTGTTTTAAGGGCTCCAAATGAAATGAGAAAAAATGGGCCGGGTTTGGGTGAACCAAATTTTGACTCCGACGAGTACAAAAGGAGGGTGGTTTTAGAGGGGTTTCTTGAAAGAAACAACCGATCACTGTTGTGATTTTTTTTTTTTCATGTTATGTGGAATTTTGTGTAAATTGTTAGTAGCCAGGTTTCTCACAGTGTTTATTTATTTATTTTTAATTATTGTAACAAATTCTATAACTAAATTTTGATAATATGACTCAATTTTAAAAGTTTATTTGTATTTAAACTTTATTTATTCTAGTGATTTTCAATTGCATGCCTCTCATGTTTATGTGGATGCCACGTAACAAAAATGAGGTGTTCAATTTTGATTAATTCAAGAAAATCAAACTTGAGGTAAAAGTAAAATATCTAAACCATTTATTGACAATCTAAACATTGAAATTCTATAATTTATAAAGACTATAAAGTTCGGAAGTTTATTAAATTTTAACGCCAATGTTTTCTTTCAAACATTCTATGGGGAGAGTTTACTAAAAATAATAGGGCTGATTTCATAAAAATTCATCAACTTTACACGTTTTTTTATTTTAATTACGCCGTTTGGAAATCGTCATTTCCATACACTAACTGTTAATTTTCCTCAAATCCATGCACCGTTTA
The DNA here is from genome assembly GCF_937616625.2 of Mercurialis annua. Taxonomy (NCBI): domain Eukaryota; kingdom Viridiplantae; phylum Streptophyta; class Magnoliopsida; order Malpighiales; family Euphorbiaceae; genus Mercurialis; species Mercurialis annua. Next base: position 14,123,327 of record NC_065574.1, read on the forward strand.
AAAATCTGATGAAAATTGATGAGTTGGCAACCGGATAATGACAAGTCATAAAGTGTGTCCGCAATTTTTGCCGGATTTTTGAACGGTGTATGGATTTGAAAAAAATTGATAGTTGGTGTATAGAAATGACGATTTTTAAACAGCGTGATTAAAATGAGAAAACGTGTAAAATTGGTGAACTTTTTATGATATTATCCAAAATAATACGAGATTGTCAAGAGAGATGTTTTATCTAAACACAGCACTAAATGAGCAATGTTCAAGCCGGGTCGACAAAGAGTAATGAAGTAAGTAGGGATGTGTAAAAAAATAATCAGACCACAAAAAACAAACTGACATTGTAACTTTGATTAATTTAAATGAAGCTAAGCAAGAGATGAGGACTTTCTTTGCTCAACAAGATGAGTATGGGAAGGAGTGGTTTAAATTATTTTGATTACAAATGGGAGATGCAATACAAAATATTTCTATCAATAATTCAATATGCTTCAGCCAGAAAATATAAAAATACCATTGATCAGCTTAAAGATGGTCATGGCAATTGGTAAACTTGGAATAATGTTTTTTCTCAGAGTTATTTTACTGACTTGTTTACGTCTAGTGGGTGTGATGGAGGGAGAAATTTTGATGTAGTGTAGCGTACGTATGTAGTCATAATGATGTTTTACTCTGATATATTTTTAAGAATGGAAATTTAAAAATGCTATTATAGCTATGCATCCTGATAAATCTTCTGGTGTGAATAGGATGAACCCTATTATCTATCAACATTTTAGGATAATATTGGTGCAAAGGTGAGTACAGCTTGCTAGCAACTTTTGAATTATGTTTCTTTTCTACTTCTCAGTGCAACATCTTATATAAAAATATAGCCAAGGCGGTTGCTAATAGACTGGAAACTATTACATCTAAGGTGATTTCATATACTCAAAATGTGTTCGTGACTAACATACTGATTACAAAATGTTATGGTGGCGTTTGAAATTAGTCATTATTTGAAACGATATATTTATAGAAAAGAGGGGTTTGTTGTTTAGAAAATTGACATGTTTTAGGCATATGATCAAATTGAATGGTCTTTTTGAACCAGTGGACTCGCAATCAATTCCTTTTTGAACCAGTAGACTTGTGTTGACCAGTGGAGAAACTTCCATATTTTGATCAGATTTTGAATCTAATTATATTTGACAAACAAACAATAGAAATCCATCAGACACTTTACAAAGAAGTTCAAAAATATCTCTAACTTTGTATGTTTATCAACTGGTTTATTGGGTATGTAAATATTATTTACTACTTTAAATGATGTCCAAATTCATTATTAACAGACTCAATTAAATAATCATGTTAATTTAGTTTCAAACTATTCGATCACACAAAAATTCTAAGAATGCCATGAAAATTATAATCAGTGGTTATATAGGTATTTAAGATGGTAATTAATAAAATTAACTTCACTTTTACATCCAGTTTAGACCTTATGCATATAATTGGAATAAAATTCATATTTGTCTGTTATATGTTAGAAATCTCAGGGTTATATGCTTGTTTAGGAGTATTTTCTTCTTGTTCACCATGTTAGTCTAGATTGAGTCATATATGAGTCATGAATGTAATGCGTGTTTACATTTCTACACTCTAATATTAGTCATTCATTTTTCAGTATTCTATTTTTCCAGACTACCTTGTTTAGGTGAAATGGTCTATTCCAAATGGGATATGGCTTATAAATTGATAAAATTAATAAGCTACGTACAAGAGTTGGTTGTGTTCACAAACTTGAATCTTTTTGCATAATGCGCGATATCTCATCCATAGACGTGTGAGATTTTCTAGTCAATAGAAAAAAAATTCCTAGTTAAACTAAGTGATGACTCTATTTTTTCAAACTAAATTAGACCGAAGTTGCTATAAGGCTGGGCGAGCCCGACCCCCGCTTCATTCACAAGTAGTATTTCATATATGAGTTCATGAGATTAAGACTAAGAAATAATTACTATTTACCCTGTGAGTTTAGGTGTGAAATACTACTAGCAGTTTGCTGCTCAGCGCTTATACCATTTGAAGTAAAGCTCATTGGTGCCCTTCCGTTAGTTTACTTGGTTAAAAGATTTTATTGTTAAAAAGTTAAGTGTAATATAATTTCCAACTTTAATTTTCTTTCAAAAAAGTCTATGAAATCATTAAAATTCTCTATGCATATTATTACTAGTATTTATAATAGTAAATATATTATTGTTTATTAATATTTTTTAATTTTGTAAAATAGTTTTATGGATTTAAAAAAACAAATTTAAAACTTAAAACTTAAAACTTAATTAGCTTAATGGCGTAAAAAAAACATAAACTTTAACGTGTCTTACAAATTTAATATAAATTTTCAATTTTAGCAAATTAATACACAAATTTTCTACTTTTTGCAATTTTAGCACCGATCAATTTTCTGTGAGAAAATGCTGATGTGAACGCCGGAACTATTTATTATTCCGGTATACATATCAACATTTTTTCTATTTTTTTGAAGAAAAATCTAAAAATTAAAAATTAATATATTAATTTGACAAAATTAAAAGTCTATGTTAAATTTGCAAAACATGCTAAAGTTTATGATTTTTTACACAATTAAGCCAACTTAATTTGTAACAGTTAGACGTTTTGATCAATTTAACTAGGCTTAATTGCTCCAAAAATCACCAACTTTCGCGTATTTTTGGTATTTGACACGAACTTTTAATTTTGGCGTATAAATACACGAACTATCAATTTTTTGCATATATAGCACGGGCACCATTTTTGACATAAAACGACACCGTTTTTGACCTAAAACGGCAACGTTTTATACCTAAAACGACACCATTTTTCACCTAAAACGGAAACTTGGTCATATATGCAAAAAATTGATAGTTCGTGTATTTATATGCCAAAATTAAAAGTTTGTGTCAAATACTAAAAACACGCGAAAGTTGATGATTTTTTGTGCATTTAAGCCATTTAACTAAGACAATAACAGAAGGAGAAAATAGTAAATTTGATCAAACGTCAGAAGGGATCAATTGACTTTTAAAACGTCATGAGAATAGTATCATTTCGGATCTAAACTCGTGGGATAAATATTTATTATCCGTTTATAGTTTAATCTCTTTTTCTCAAAAATAAAAATAAATATAAGAGAGAAGGGGCTTAAAGTGAAGAATGGAGCCCTAACCCGACCCATAACGTCACACACTATAAAATCATAATCTTTGGCCTCGATTGAATTTTGAACGCCTCCGATCTCCAACGCACGCGCTAGGGTTTGCTTTTCAGACTGCCAAAATGGTAAATCATCTACTCTCTCAACTCTTAATTGAAACTTAGCTTGAATGCAGCTTATAGTTCATAAGCTCCTGTCTTCTTATTTTGCTTGTTTTTTGTTTCCAACGATTCTGGAGGGAAATTTGATGTTTTGCTTATTTGAGCTTATTTAAAATTTGGTTTCTAGGCATTATTTTGCTAATTGTTTGGTATTTTTCGCAATTTTTTTGGAATCGGAAGACTATTGTTGTAAATCCTTGCTATTTAGAAGTTAGGCTAAACTGAAAGCTGGTGCTGTAGCATATATGTTGTAGCATTCATACTCTAATCTAATTACTGAGGAAGATACTACTTTGCATTGCGTTGCGTTGCGATTAGTTAATTTCAGCGTTTGTTTTTATTGACGTGTTGGTCGAGTAATATGATTATGTGATTTCTTTTAGTTCGCCAAATTGGATTTCACTATGTTTGCTTAAGTTAGTTGTAGCTAGTTGAAGTAAGGGCAGAGAATTATTGATTTTAAAGCAGTTATCCTATTCAAGAATGGAGACTTGGGTTGGTTTTAATTATTTCTGGCTTTGTTGTAGGTGAATGTTCCCAAGACAAAGAAGACGTACTGTAAGAGCAAAGAGTGCAAAAAGCACACTTTGCATAAGGTTACACAATACAAGAAAGGGAAGGATAGTCTTGCTGCTCAAGGAAAACGCCGTTATGATCGTAAGCAGTCAGGTTATGGAGGTCAGACAAAACCCGTTTTCCACAAGAAGGTATATCTAATTTGCACCATTGTTTATTATATGTTAAAAATGATGCAATAGTAGTTTAAGTGGCAATCTGATCAATTTAAACTTTAGAGGTGTTCTAATAATCAATGCTCTGCATATGCTCTAATAATCAATACTCCGCTTATGCTCTAATAATCAATACTCTGTTGATGCTTTAATAATCAATACTAATACTCCGTAATTTTCATCACAGGCCAAGACTACCAAGAAGATTGTCCTGAGGCTTCAATGTCAAGGCTGCAAGCACGTGTCTCAGCATCCGATTAAGGTTTGCCTTTCACAACAATGTTTGCTTACTTATACTTCATGCTTTTGCCCTCCGCGTCAGATTTTTTCATTAATGTGTATTGTTATTATTCATGCAGAGATGCAAGCATTTTGAAATTGGTGGAGATAAGAAGGGAAAGGGTACCTCTCTTTTCTAAATGCAATTTACAGGCATTTTGTGGATGTTTTCCTTGCCGTTAATGTGTTATGTCAAAGCTGGATCATATCTAGAATTTTGTTTATTTCATTTGTTATCTTTGTTGTTGTTGGTAGACTATGACAGTAAGTTAAAAAAATTTAGCAATCAAGTTTGAAACAATAGCTGGTGAGCTGTTTTAACTTAGTCTCGAATGCAAAATTTACTTCAATTATGCTTGTGTGGTTAACTGGTGTTAGCAGTGATAGCAACTTGGTAGTGTCGCCCTTATTTTTTGCTTGAGAAGAGGGTCTTCACAAACTAAATCACTCTCTTTGGGCAAAAATTTGATATATTTTCACGGATTTAAGGTATGCTAGGGGTTTCTTCTTTGCACATGCTAAAATTTGCGAACCCTCAATGCTAAAGGGAAAAAGCGGAAATGAGTTCTGCAATTAAGTTTCATAATGCAATGTATTCTTAAGTTTCATGAAAATATATGTTTAGTGATTTAAGTTTCATAATGCAACGTATTCTTGCCATGTCGGTCAATGAGTTCTACAATTATTATTTTTCATCAAGCAACATATTCTTTCCATTTCAATCATTTTGAGTTTTACAATTATATTAAAAAAGAAAGAACAGTACGTATGTATGGTTATAAATTGCTGTGCTCTTAAGAACAACTAGAGAACACTTTAGTCTGCCACTCTTTGTATTATGGCTTTGACATAGAGGAATGTTATCTTCATTAATTGTCCCGACAATCTTCTCTTCCGGCATGATTCGTTATATCAGAAAATGTCTTAAATTGGCATAACATTTCTACAGTTATTTTTCTCTGTATGTGTTAAATAAAATGACATTCGCTAATCTAAATGTCGAGCTGGCTTGAGAAATTGATAAAAAAAAAGGATTTTTGTTTTTTAAATTGACATTAAAAGTATTGAAAATTCAATTAAGTTTGGTAACTAGTTTTATATCCAGTTTCTATTATTATATCATTGTGGCTATGAGCTCTTTTTGTTGCACATATGAATCAAACCCCAAAATCACTTATTGTTATTCACTCAAGATTATTACTAAAAATCAATCAATCAGTAAGCATACTAATAGATCCAATAGAACTCATCCGAATCAAAATGATATGGATGCTCTAAAGCAGTGTTTGCTTCAGCCACCGTTTTCCGGTTCAATAGTCAGTTCACGCGGTCGAGTAAATTACCCTTAAAAAGACAAATTTTAGACATTGTTTAGGGTCTAACCAGTTGAACGAGCGATAATTTTTTCTTAGAATATATAACAACAAAATAGCCTTCTAACAGAAATAAGATCTAAAAACAATACTTGTTATATGTGGTAATTGTCCAAAAGATAATGTGAATAATAGAAAAGAAAAATAAAACTCAGGAAATGAGATGCATAACAATGTTGGTCAATAAGCATACTCAAGAAACCAGAGGAAGCATAACAGCAGGATAATATCAAATTACACAACATCAGAAGGAATGGCCATAGCTAAAGAGAACAAAACTAAAGCCATGTTTGCTTTGTGAAATGTAACAAATATGGAAAACTCGATGAACCAAACACAACCGAGAATAATAAGATAACTCCATGAACCAAACACAACCTAATAATAATAGGAAAACTCCAACAAGAGAATCTTATTAACAAATAATTGTGGTGACTTTCATCTGTAATCTCCAAGCAACTTGTATGGAAGTGTTAATATGACAAATTATTAGATGCACATCAAGAACTAAAGCAAAGAATTGATGATTTAATGAGCATGTGCATGATATCCCAAATTAAATATCGAAACAAAATGAAAGATTTCGACAATCAACTAAATCCACATAATATAATTATTAGATAAATCGAAGAAAAGTATATGCAAAATGCATAAGCAGCAAAACCTCCTCATGAGATCGCATCTGTTACTCCTATTTCGAGCCTTTTTCTTTGCCTTCACCACCAACAGCATCAGTCACTAGAGTCATTGGTCTCTGATCAATTACTTCATCAATAATCCCAAACTCCTTGGCCTCTTCCGGAGTCATGAAATGATCTCTGTCCATATTCTTCTCGATCACATCTACTGACTGCCCAGTATGCTTTGAGTATAACTGATTCAGCGAGTCCCAAATTCGAACTATTTGCTTGGTATGAATAGTCATATCCTTTGCCTGCCCACTATACCCACCTGACGGCTGGTGAATCATGATTGTTGCATTAGGAAGCGCCTTCCTCTCACCTTTGGCACCTGCAGCCAAAAGGAGAGAAGCCATAGATGCAGCTTGACCTAAACAAATGGTGTTGATTGGAGACCTTATATACTGCATTGTATCATATATGGCAAGACCTGTAAATTACAGAACACTCACCATTATTATTAGGGCATAACCTGAATTTTATTCTAAGAAAATAAAAACCATTAGAACTCCTTCAGATGCAGAATACAATAGGTTTAATCGAAATCAGATAAGGAATAAATTATACTAGCATAATAATGATGTATTATATGGCAAGAACTATCATCAGAAAAATAAGTACGGGATACAGGTGGTCATTATCAGCACTGTGTACCCCGATTGCACAACTAGAAAAACAAACCAATTATTAAGATTTTCACTTGGGTTTAAACAATTCTACTATTTGAACAAGACCACTACATGAGGTGCAAAAACTCAATTATAGAACTTGAACAAAGAGAACCCCTTTTAAGCTCTCAAATACTCATTATCACTTTAAAGTAAGGGATGTCGCGATGGGGCAAAGTTCTTCTCCTGTTTGTCTTAAGATTTGAAAAGACCTCCAAAAAAAATACTTACTAATAATTTTGCTATCTAATGCATACACCCAAAAAGAAAAAAACAATTAAATGACTTCCATCCGCCCTCCAAAAGGTTTTTGAATCACGTAAGGCAATTGTATTATGTCGCTAAAGCGCGCCATAATCAGATAGCAAAGTATCATTTGCACTGACTTTCTATTTACCATTACTAAACTCTAACACTGAGTGCTAAAATAATTATCCACCGAGCAATCGGTAACTTATCTAGCTGAACATGTACCGGAAAAAACAGGACATGATTTAAAGTCATTTCTATCTACAATCACTGACCTTGGGAACAGAAGATACAATTTTCAACTTGAATCTCAATTACTTTAAAACTAAGTTGAACATGACTACTATTTAATGTAGAAAATGAAATCTAAAACCAAAATTTATGAATTAAACTCGCTAAAATGCACGCAGAACAATTAATGAGACATAGTTTACAGTCATTTTCATCTATAATTACTGAACTTGAAACCAGAATTATGTACAAATTTCCACGTGGGTCTCAATTACTTCACTAGTTCCACAGGATCATCACATAGTGTACAAATGACTGATCAATAATCAAATAACAATGCATCGTCGGCGCCCCTCTTTGTAACATCAAATCACTAATCAGTAAAATACTTTACAGAGACAATGAGCAAATAGCAATAGCATCAAACAAATAATGTTCATCTCAATCTAGGTAGCACGGACACGGACACGGACACGGAGACACTTCGACCCGGGGACATGGGGACACTTCGACACGGGGACACACGGACATGGGGACACTTCGACACACGGACACCTGGACACAAAAACACGGGGACACTTGGACGGGGACAAAGGGACACTTGGACATGGGGACATCGGGTTACGGGGACACTTGGACATGGGTTTACAGGGACGCGTGGACACACGGACACGGACACGGGGACACGGGAACACGGGGACACTTGGACACGGGGACACTTCGACATGGGGACACGGGGACACTTGGACACGCAAACAGGGGGACATGGAGACTGCGAAATAGTGTAATTTTTAAGGTTTCCTATGTGAAATGAAGTTTCAATCCCGAAACATTTCCGAGACGCCAAGTGACCGAAGCATATCCAAAACGGGACACATTGATTAAGGGAAGTGTATGTGATACCTATATCTAAATAATTAAAGATAAGAGAAAATGAAAACCATACCAGCAGTGACTTGGCCACCAGGAGAATTGAGATACATATGAATAGGCTTAGAAGGATTCTCAGATTCAAGAAAAAGAAGCTGAGCAACCACCACATGAGCAGTGTCATCATTAATAGGCCCATTAATGCAAACAATTCTCTCCTTCAAAAGCCTCGAGAATATATCATACGCTCTCTCCCCTCTAGACGAGTGCTCGATCACCATCGGCACAAGGCTGTAACTCCGTACGTCCCTCATCGGAGAAGGCTTCGTCAACTGGGTGGCAAAGAGTTTGGCTCTGCTGGAGATTAGGCCTCTCATGGCGGCGACGGTGGCGGTGGGTTTAGAGGGACGGAGGTTTAGAAAGGAAGGGGAGGACGGTGAGGAGAAAGGGTTTTGGAGTGGTTTAAGTTGAGTGGCAGTGGAGGGTTTGATGGAAATTGGCATTTAGGTTGCTTATTTTGATTTAATTGGATTGTTTCACAACAAATACTGATGAGATCTGTTGCACCATTAAAATGCTTTTATTTATGCTATTATTAGTGAGCAATACTATAGTCGATCGAATGCTAATTAATATACATGCTGGATTAAAAATTTATTAATTATTAAAATTATTAATTTATTAAGTATTAATTATTAAAAGGTCTACTGTATATTAAAATAATAGTAATATTCTGATATTTCCATTAAAATTTAAATATATTTATTATGTGGTTTCTTTTTTTTAGAGGTAATTATTACAAATTATGTCTATGAGTAACTATTTTTCTTATAAATGTCAATTTTATCTTTAAAGGAAATTATTAAATATTTAGAAATGTAAAAAAAATCCTTTATTGATGAGGAGTTGAAGTGATAATTACTCTTATTTTATTTTTCAGTTTATCTTATTTGAATGGTCCATTTTGTGGCTAATAAGTTTTTTAGATGACTACTTGGCAGTATATCATTTAACCTTAAATGGGTCGCTCGTTTGTAAAAATTGTTCATGTTTGTATTAATGTTATAAAAATTTACCAATTTTACACGTTTTTTCATTTTAATCACGTTGTTAACCAATGAGTTATAACTTAAATGATATAAGCACTAAGCAGCAAACTGCTAGGTCGTGGGTTCGATTTCTCCCACAAGCGCTCCATCCTTCCCAAACTATCAACAAAAAAATCACGCCGTTTAAAAATCGTCATTTTCATGCACGAACTACTAATTTTTCTCAAATTCATAAATCGTACAAAAATCCGATGAAAAATGCCGAGTTGGCAACAAGATAGTAATATGCCATAACGAACCGAATAGTGACACGTCAGTAATTTTTGCAGAATTTTTAAACGGAGTATGAATTTAAGAAAAATTGGTAGTTGGTGTATATAAATGATTTTTAAACGACGTGATTAAAATGTAAAAAACGTGTAAAATTGGTGAAATTTTATAATATTACTCCTTATTATTCATACTTGATTGTTTTGCTGTTTACCCTATAACAAAACAAAACAAAAACTTACAAGTGATGCCCGATCGGTATAAATTTTAATTTTATAGTTAAATTTGTATTAAATTTGGTTTTTTATTTTTTTTATAGGGAAATTTCTTAAGATAAATTTTTATAACATAATTACCACGCTACTAAATATAATGAGATTTTTGAGTTTCAAAAAAAATTAGAGAAAATTAGCCCATATACTGTTTTGGGCCAAAATATTGTGATTTTTACGGTGACTAAATTCATTTTAATTTTTTACGGTTACAAACTTTTTTTTTTGATTTAACAATATATGTTTTACACAAATAAGTTTATAAATTTGACAAATACTTAACTGTTAATTCAGCAAACCCACAATCAATTCGTTACTTTCCTATTTCTTAAGATTTTCTCTAGATTTTTGGGACCTTATATGCACTTTCCTTTTCCTCATATATTTTTCCTAGATTCTTGCCTTCAATCTGTAACTCCTATCATTAACAAAATATTCCCCATTTTGTTTAGAAATTAGGTTGAATATCTTCTGAAAATGACGAAAACAAGGGCTGCCAAAAAACCCACCTCCAACCGAGAAATCTCTTCATCTCTCTCAGCCCGCCTCCGACGCAAGCCCTCCGCCATCGCGACCGCCATCGAGTTCGTTTTTGCTGCAGCCCTCAGCTAACTATTTGTCTCAAGCCCGCCGCTGCCAAGCTGCCGCCGTACGTCCAAAAATCGCAGATATGAAGCCATGGAGGAGACGACAGAAACGTCAAGAAATCCGTTGATGTCAAGGTAATTGTTCTAAAAAATCCTTATATGTTATTGCTTTTAGAGTTCAGAATCCGGCATCGTCTTTAATTAAAATTCATTTGATCTTATAATAAACAACAACCTTCAATGTTGTCATTCCTGCATTTTTAAAAAATAATTACTGTCAGTATCCATGTTAGTTAACCATTAGATAACTATTAGTACACTATTAGTTAACTCATAACAGAAACTTTAATTTTGCAAGCATTTCTAAAGTTTTTGAATCGTCTTTGTTATTTTTTATATTGCAGTTTTTTTCTGCAAACTGATGAAAAAAACGATGAACGAAGGCGGTTTGAGTTGAACGAAGAAAGCAGTCGTTGGAGTGGGACGAAGATAGGCGAATGATGAACGAAAGCGAACGATAAACGAAGGCGCGGTGTCTGGCAGCTGTTGTCTTTTTTTATTATAATTGGGATATTGGCAATGATGTACAAATAATTAAGGTTAACTATATGTTTTTTAATGGTTAATTAATAGTTAACTGGCTTTTTATGAATTTTTATATAAAATATGAATATATATTGATAATTACTTTTTTTAATTACAATTAACTAATATGTGACTAATAGTTAACTAATTGTGCCTATTTAATGAGTAATAGCATACTATTAGTTAACTGCATGTTAATTTCATATTAACTTTATTTTTTCAACCTAATGTTAAGTTATTAAGAACAAATTGATATTTTTAATGATTCATAGTATACTATTAGTTAACTGAAAAGTAAAACCAATGTCTACATAAAGATCTTCCTTCCATACTCCGTCATATCAGAACTTTCAATGTTGTCATTCTTGCATTTATAAAATAAAAAATTTGTTAATTTTCATATTAGTTAACCATTAGGTAACTATTAGTAAAATTTTATTATTTAAAAAAAATCAAATCGTTTTTTTGTTGAAAAAATAATTACAGCTAGTTTTAAAAAAATTGTTATTTGTTTTTTAAGAATCATGTATTTGCCATTATATATGGGAATTACATTTGAATTTCTTGTTTTGCTGGATTTTTTTTATTTCTCAAATGCTTGTTGTTTTCATTTTTTTTAATCTTTTTATTTTTTTGGTTTCCCTTTTGCCGTTTATGGCATATAATTCAAATTATCAGTTGCTATAATTAAGGATTATTAAAGATTTTTGAATATTAATTGCTATATATTTATGCTTTGAGATTTTGTAGGAGATTTTGATTCTTGTAACCACTTCCTTTCTTTTTTATAGTTGACAGTAATCCTCAAATATCATAAAGTTATTTGTGCAATTTAGAAACTTAAAAAGTATGTCATCAACTTTTTTTTGGTCAACAGTAAAAATCTAATTAAATATAGCCATGTAGGGTACTTATTTAAAGAAACCAAAAAATTACCACGCTACTAAATTTTTGGACCCCTTTTCATCTAATATCTTTTTTATTTACTAAAGTGACATTGTTTAGTTTTTAAATTTCAAAATTATCCTTCACTTATTAATTGTCTTTCTTTTTTTCAAATACACGCTTCATTGTTTTTCTTAATATATAGTTTAACCCCTAAACTTATATCCTTCTACCAATCTAATCTCTAAACTTAACGTCTCACCTGTCGAATTTCTGGACTTGTTAAATAATCCTATTTGAAGCATAAATTTAATAAATGTAAACGTTAAACTCCTCTGTGTCCACCTGGAACTTGAAACACTCTAAAAGACTGTGTGTACGGAGGGGTTTAATTTTTACTTATTTATCAAGTTCACGGTTCAATTAAGATTATTTAACAAGTTCAGAAGTTCGATAGATGAGATGTTAAGTTTAGGATTTATATGGATATTAGGGTATAAGTTCAAGATTAAATTGTGTATTAATCCAAAATTAAATTTTTTAAATCATGATGAAAATAGACCTAATCTATCAAGAATTCAATTATTTTACATTGGCTAAATAATTAAAAAAAAGCCACACATTTCATGAAAGTTTCACGAAAATTCAAATCTTTTAATTTTATCCAATTTATCATGAAACGCATGATTTCATTTCAATTTTGTACAACTACACAATTTTACTTATGTGGCGCTGATGTATGACAATACCACATCAGCGCCACGTAGGCATTTATTCAAATTGTATACTTAGATAATTCTTTAATGTAATTTCATCTGAAACAATATCAAAGGATATCTCTAACATACAGAATCCATACGAAACCAGAAAAGAACACCATGAAACTATATGAGAGAGCTGCCAACGGGAATCCTTAAACCGAAATAAGAACTCACAATTTAAAAATGCAGCAGTCACTTAATAACAGATAAATTTCTAATAAAAAATAATAACAAAATTGTTTTTCTATTAATTGGCCAAAGTATGCAAATTTATGGAGCAAAATGATACTTAAATTTTAATAGGACAGACAACTTTAACATTCTCTATAATCATAAACAGCATCTTCATGAATAAACATTAGAATTGTAACACCTGATTCTATGTAAATCAGAAACACAGGAAAAATTATTTGATTTTCAGGCATAAATAGCATCCTAACCTTTACTGCCATCATCATCAGTATCTAAGTATACAATTTTTGCTTTCTTTGACGAACGTTGAAAATCGACGTATCTTTTTCACAATCTTCAGTCCTCCCTCAGCAGCTGTTCTGTTGGTAGGCTGTATAAACATCTTTTCTAGTACAACTGATTCACGCAATAGAAACTTAATAAATTCAAGTTCGGGTTTTACTTCTACTGTTTCTGCGAGATTCATCTTCACCACCCGAAGTTTTTTCAGTGCATTATGTAAGATGCCTTGTACATCTTCTAAAAGTTCCTCAACAGATAATCCTCGTCCTCAACAGTTGTACCAACAGCCTAAGAAAAAGACATAAAACATTAGTTTTGATGGGAAGTATGAAACATAAAATACAAAGCAAGTGAACAAATAGAAAATTACCTCAAGCTCAAGCTTCTCTAAGTTAGGAAAGCTCATAATCAAGCAAAGAATAGAAGAGATAATATCCGTCCACCCAAAACATATTTCAACAAGTTCAAGAACCCTAACACAGCCAAGAGAAAGTTTCTTCGGCAGGCCTCCATGAAGGAAGTACTTCAAGATAATGCATAATACAAAGTAAGAACATAGAATTTGCCAACTAAATCTACACTTAAAATTAAACGAAAGCAACAGGCTTACGCAGAAAAAGTAAAATCCGAGACGCAAGTGCTCGACGACAGGCAGACTTTCGAAAAGCTCCGCGGGTTTAACAGTCTGGTATCTGTTAAAATTTTCATCAAATATAACTGTTGAAAGATGCTGAGTAGTTTTTCTGATACAAATATTCTCGCAAGAACCAGAAAAGTGAAAGAACTTAAGATAAGGAAAGTCAATATCCAGGTTATCAATATCAGAACAGTCTATTACAGACAAAGTTTCAAGTAATGGGCATTTGGAGATGAAAGTTTCAAACACATTGGCAGTAAAATAAACAGACTGAAGCGTAAGAGAAATCATGTTAACAAATCCTTGAAATGCCAACGGAACTTGGAAAGAACACGAGGACAAGGTCAAGCGCCTCAATGCCACACATGAGAACAGAAATGATGACATTCTATGGGTTTTCCTTTCATCAATCTCTCTTTGGGTTTTCCTTTCATCAATCTTAAAGAAAATTTCCAGAACATCTTTCTCGCTCAGGTAAAGCATCAACTGGTCAATCTCGGGATACTCTTTTAACTATGGAACATGAAAAGTAAAACTCAAAAGGGGTCCATGATGAAGACATAGAACTTTATAGATATTAAGAAAGAATTTAGCAATGCTAGGTTGTGCAGTAGAGGGTATGATTGCCGTTTGATAAGAAGAATCGTCAAATACCAATTTGGGAAGATATCTCCACTTGAACCTCCATTTCTTTGACAAGATGCTAGTCCTCACAGCTTCTTGAATCGGCATACAAATTAGAATGTTATCTATGATATGATCCGGCAAATCACTGATCATATCGGATCTTGAGCTGTTCTCAATCATTTTGGCCGGCTGAACATCCTGAAAATCAAAATGAACAGACATACTAAATTCATCATTTTACAACTACACTACATAATTCCAACAAGTTTATATATATCCGAATATCCAAAACTACAATAACACCAATTATATGACAACATAATACCAGGAGTGACAAGTTTTAGCAATCCAAACATTGATAATGTCCAAATTTAATTAATAATACTATTATATACTCAGATTTGATTTTTAAAAATCAATCTTACTATTCCATTACCTATGTCTTTTTTTTGTTTTCATCATTAACATATAAACTTACTAATTTAATACTGACAAGTTTTGTTGAAAGATAAATACTGTTATTTCAAAATTTTCATCACATATATTTCAAAAGTTTAACAGCTTTGTTTAATAAATTTTCTTAAAACCAATGAACAATACCCATTCGATTGAAAATTTAATGTAAACATAATTAATTAAAAGATTATTTACCATAAAAAAAAAAAGCACTCATCAGATTAAAATAACACTACTAAAACTATCAATGTTAATTTAGGAATGAGAGATTTAAGAGAGGACAATCATAATCACTCAAAGTAAAGTAAACTAAAGAAGCTAAAGAATTAAGAAAAAATAATGGCTTACTATAGTTTTAATCTTTTTTCCCTTCCTCTGCTGCCTTACCATTTTTCTTCTTTGAGAGATGAAAACAATTTGAAATAGGGAAAGAAAAGACAGCGAACAAACAAATATGTAGAGTGTAATTTTACTTATGTGGATTTTTAGACAATTATCGGAAAAAATTAAAAATACTAAATTTTAAAAAGGGTTAAAGTTATAAAAATTCACCAATTTTACACGTTTTCTCATCTTAATCACACAGCTAAATTTTTTTCATTTTCATGCACGAACTAACGCTTTTTCTCAAATTCATGCAAGGTGCTGAGCTGTCACGACTCCATTGATGTAATTTGTTAAGGCGGAGGTTTTTTTACACTAATGAATGAGTGTCACCTCAGAACCGTGCATGGATTTGAGAAAAAAATGATAGTTTGTGCATAAAAATGAAAAAATTAAAACTGCGTGATTAAAATGAGAAAACGTGTAAAGTTCGTGATTTTTTTAACATTAAGCCTTTTAAAAACTGCTAAAAACCCAACAAAAAGCCATTTCTAGAGATAGCTACCGGAGATTTTGCTAGATTTTTAGTGGATTTTTTTAGTATTAGTGTCGCTTTACGTGTTTTACACGTGGCTCGTAGTGCGACTCATCAAATTATCAAATAAAATTAAAATAATGGTTGATTTGAAATAATTTATCTTATTAAATACTTTAGATAACTGTTTTAATTATTTAAAAAAATTAATTGGTACTCAAATTTTATAATTATAGATAATTTTAATAGAAAATATAAAGTAAAAATTAAAATAATATCTCATTAGAATAATTTACCTTATTTAAAATTCTATACAATTAAAAAGTAATTAAAATAGTAATCATTAAATAGTCAAAGTATTCTATTTTAATTAATACTCTATATAATTATCTAAATATAATAATTTGTTTTGGTTAGTACTCTGACTTATCTTAAAATAGTAGTTTATTTTAGTTAGTATTCTAATTTTAATGATTATCTTAATATTTTATAATTAATAATTAAATTTTATAAGTGAAAAGGACATTAACGTAAATGTGTTTGTCCCCCCCCCCCCTCCCTGCTTTTATATATAGTATAGATTTATAAAATTTGGGTCAAATTCCGTCATGAGACTTTGACGACCAGACTACCGCTTGTTGCTCCCCAAACCACCACTCTCCCATTTTTTATTAAATTTGTTAATAAAAAAATTTAAATGGTATATTAAAAGTGTAATCTTTGAAATTTATTTTTTTATTGTAATTATTATTTAGAATTTAGGGTTTGGAGTTTAAAATTTAGATTAAAAGTTTAGAATTTAGGATTTAGAGTTTAGATTTGGGATAACAACAAAACTACTCCAAAAAATCAATTAATTTTCAAAAATATGTACCAAGTCAAAAAATAATAATTTTACCTAACATAAAAAAACTTTACACATTTTACGTACTTATATATAAAAATACATTTTTAATACATATTTGATACATTATAAATATATGTTTGATACGGTACATAAAATGTTAAAACCTATTGCGTATTTTTGAAAGTGTGTTGGGTACTAAATGTAAGCTATTTTAGTACGTATTTTTGTAAAAAAAAAACTCTATTTTTTGGATTTTTCTGTAATTTTTCCTTTAAATTTTAGGGTTTATCGAAAGCATCAAATTTTTGAAGACCAAATAAATAATATTATGAAAAAAAATTAGAAAATAATCAAAAAAATTAAAAACTGAAAAAAAAGACTAACAAAAACGATAAGAACCATCATACCAAAATCTATAGAGATGGTCGAGCTAACTGTCGCTGTAAAAAAAGGTCTAATCACTTAAAAATACTCAACTTTTTTTTTTATGACCTCACCTTTCAAAAAAATTAATAGTAACCCATTTTTCAATTTTCACTTGCAATTGTAGCCATTTGTCTAAATTGAACTTTAAAAAGATTCAAATACACCTCCCATATCGCTTCATTTTTAAAATTTATTATGATAAAATTGCAAATTGGAACAACATGAAGCAATATAAACGATATATTTGAACTTTATTTTCCTCTCAATTTGGACAAATGACTATAATTGAAAGTGAAAATTGAAAAGTAGGTTTAAATTGAATATTTTAAAAGGTGAGGCCATAAAAAATTAAAAAGGTAGGATATTTTTGAGTGACTAAATTAAAAAAAAAATGGATACATCATGTTTTGCTATACTATCTGCCACCATATTTCCCTTCTTGAAGATATGAGAAACATTTAAAGTCATTTGAGAAGCAAAAATATAAACACTGCAGCCATTGTTTCTACTAACATCCAAGTGACTAGTTTTGATTTAAATTGCAACAAGTGAACCATATAAGTGGAATTATATTCATGCCCAAGCAAATGTCAACCCTTGATCCAAGCCATCTCAATAGCTTTAATTAATGCCAATCAAATTAACTAAACCATGTTTAACACTTTAAAGATCATAAAGTTAATATCAAAGAAAACTATTAATTAATGAATACGAAACCTACGAGAGAGCTGCCAACGGTATCCTCACACCAAAACAAGAACAAAAAATTTAAAAATGAAGCAGTCACCTAATAATAGATAAACTTCTAATGAAAAATAAAAACATAATCTTTTTGTACTAATTTGCCAAAGTATGCAAATTAATGGAGCAAAATGATATTTAAATTTTAGGATGGAAACACCTGATTCTATGTAAACTAGAAACACAGGAAAAATGGTTTGATTTTCAGGCATAATTAACATCCTAACCTTCACTGCCATCAGCATCAGTATCTAAGTAAACAATTTTTGCTTTCTTTGAAGAACGTTGAAATCGACGTATCTTTTTCACAATCTTCAGTGCTCCCTCAGCAGCTGTTCTGTTGGCAGGCTGTATAAATATCTTTTCCAATACAACTGATTCACGCAACAGAAATTTAATAAATTGAAGTTCGGATTTTATTGGTACTGTGTGAGCGAAATTCATCTTCACCACTCGGAGTTTTTTCAGCGCATTATCTAAGAAGTCTTGTACTTCTAAAAGTTCCTTAGCAAGAGAAGAATTGTCGTCATCAGCTGATTCAGCCTAAGAGAGAAACACATAAAACATTAGTTTTTACGAGAAATATGAAACATGAAACACAAAGCAAGTGAACAAATAGAAAATTACCCCAAGCTCGAGCTTCTCTAAGTTAGGAGAGCTCACAATCAAGCATAGAACAACAGAGATAATATCCGTCCACCCAAAAGATAAGTCAGGCAGATCAAGAACCCTAAGACAGCCAAGAGAAAGTTTCTTCGGCATTCCTCCATAACGCAGGTACTTGAAAAAAATGCAGAAATACAAAGTAAGAACATAGAGTATGCCAACTAAATTAACTCTACAAAGTAAACAAAAGCAACAGGCTTACGACCAAAAAGTCGAATCCGAAACGCAAGTGCTCGACGACGGGCAGACTTTCGAAAATCTCGGTTGGTTCTACCTTCTCGTATCCGACAAAACTTTCATCAAATATAACTGTTGAAAGATGTTGACTAGTTTTTCTAAAACAAATAGCCTTACAAGAACCAGAAAAGTGAAAGAACTTAAGATTAGGACAGTCAAAATCCAGGTTAACAATATCGAAACAGTCTCTTATAGAAAGTGTTTCAAGTAATGGGCATTTGGAGATGAATGTTTCAAACACATCGGCATCAAAATCAACCGACTGAAGCTTAAGAGAAATCAAGTTAACAAATCCTTGAAATGCCAACGGAATTGGAAAAGAACACGAGGACAAGGTCAAGTGCCTCAATGCCACACATGAGAACAGAAATGATGACATTCTATGGGCTTTCCTTTCATCAATAACTCTACGGGTTTTCCTTTCACCAATCTTAAAGAAAATTTCCTGAACATCTTTCTCGCTCAGGTAAAGCATCAACTGGTCAATCTCGGGATATCTTTTTAACAACGGAACATGAAAAGTAAAATTCAAAAGGGGTCCATGGTGAAGAAAAAGAACTTTATAGATATTAAGAAAGAATTTAGCAATGCTAGGTTGTGCAGTGGAGGGTATTATGGCTGTTTCATAGGAAGAATTGTCAAATACCAATTTGGGAAGATATCTCCACTTGAACCTCCATTTCTTTGACAATATGCTAGTCCTCACGGCTTCTTGAATCGGCAGACAAATTAGAATGTTATCAATAATATGATCCGGCAAATCACTGATCATATCGGATCTTGAGCTGTTCTCAATCTTTTTCGCCGGCTCGATACCCTGAAAATCAAAAACCAACAGACATAATAAATTCATCATTTTACAGCTAAACCAGATTACATATATTTGAATATCCAAGCACAAACACAAAAATAAAACAGAGAACAGTAACGAAGTGGGTTTTATGAATGTTTTAAATTAGAATAATACTACAGTATTAATGTTAAATCAGGAGTGTAATTTTCAAGTGTTGAAGTGCAAAAATAGTAACAAACACAAACACAAAATAGCGAACAGTCTGGGTTTTATGAAATGAGAGGTTTAAGAGCGGATAAATCTTCTAATTAGAATCACTCAAAGTAAAGTAAACTGCAGAACCTAAATGATTAATAAAATAAAAATGGATTACCATGGTTTTAATTCTTTTCCCCTTCCTTTGCTGCTTTACCATTTTTAATTCTTTGAGAAGATGAACAGATGAAACTAATGGAAAGGAAAGACAAAATTTGAAATAGGGAAACAAATAAATATACGGTAATTTTTTTTGGGGAAGTGCAAAAATGATCTCTACACAAAAAAAATGTCCAAATTAAATTCCTACATTATTAGAATATCTATTTTAAGTCCTTCTGTCACATAATTGAAAGTTATTATTTAATTTTATTTTTAATGCTATTAATTATTTTTTAGCGTTTTTGACATTAAAAATTATCTCCGACTATTAATAAAAAAATTAAAATTTAATTTAAAATTTTAATTATTCAATTATTAATTTGATTAAATAAAATAAATTATTTTAAATATGCAATTAATTTTTAATTTTTTTGAAAAAAATAACTTATTAATAACTGTTCATATTTCTCGAAACCTGATTTTGATAGGTTTTGAGGAAGACGAACCAGATCTGGTTCGTCTTTCTCCCATATAGTATGAATTAGATATGGTTTCTTTAAAAAAATAACACTTCATTTGATAGAACTCTTTTCTAGCAATCTCCCCATCATCGTTCAATTTTCCCAAGAATTCATTATAAAAGACATCCCAAGAATGTCGTAGTTATGGGTGAGTACATAAGAGCAAACCTGGATTTTTGAGCTAGTCCATTAAACCATTTTTGTAACTTCTAGTTAATCTAGAGCAAACAAACTAAAGAATATTATAAAGAACAACATCAAATTTAAATAATTAACTTTCTAGCCAAACATTAACTCCTGAATTCCATCCCTATATTGGGAAGGTGGAGGAGCTATTACTACTCTTATAAGAAGGAGGAGAGTTGTTCCTTTTTGTCGCCTGAGAAGGAGCGATTTGCTCCTTCTCAGGCAACGTGGTCCTTTTTGGCTCTTGCGCCTGAAAATGAGCAATTTTTCCTTCTCAGACGAGAAGGAGCATATAAAATCTGCTTCTTCTCGTCCGAAAAGGAGTAGAGCAACTTCTTTTCATCGTTTGAAAAGGAGTAGATATGCTCTTTATCAAAGGAGGAATAACAGCTCCTCCTTTGGTGGTAGGTGTCTAGTGGATGGTTGGCAGTGAGTCTCGGAAGCAGCAGGTAAAAAAATTATCTACGTTTTTCTTTGATAATAAATTTGATTTAAGTTAATAAAATGAAAAAAGTTTAAAAAGATAACTGAAGTTTTAATTAAAAATAATTTGTTTTTTGAAATTTAAAAATATAAGGATTATAAATAAAAATTAAAAAATATTAAATGTCAATTTGAAAAAATAAAATATTAAAGACTATTTTAAATTTTATTGTATTTTAAAATAGAAAGTGTATTTTATTTGCGGAGGTGAGAGTGAAAGAAGGGATCTATATGATGTTAAAATATACCAAAAAAAAATATACCAAAAATCTCAAATATAATTTTGTTAATATTTTATGTTTAGTTGAGGAGTGTTTATCCCATGCAACCGTTGCGGCACGCCATTTTTACATCAAGCCAATTAGCATTTGTGATAGAGAATTTTTTAATTATTATTTATTTTTTTAATATTCAATTTTCCACATAATTAACATATAATTAATTTATTGCACAAATAACATAGCACAATCATCGTGTTGTATAATTATTCCTTCTTTTTAGAAGTTATTCAGTAATTTATATTAATTGCGATAGTTGTTGCTGATAAACATTATATACTTCTATTTTCAGATATCAATATAATCCTTATTTTGAAAGAAAAAAAACACCAAGGCAAAAATTGTACACTCTGAAATCAACAGAAGAAAAAAGTAGCGCGTGGCTTACGGAATCTTGTCGCCAAAAAAATGTATTCCTCATTGTTGATCACAAAAATCATAATCTCCTAATTCTGAAAACCCTGAAATGGAAACTCAACAAGACAAGCCTAAGAAGACGAGAGATTTACCCAACTTATCAGAATGCCAGTCTTGCGGATTCAGGATCGACACTTGCGATACTAACGAAGACAACAACACTCTCCAAACCCTATACAGTGAATGGCGGATCATAATTCTTTGTAAAATTTGCTTCGTCGGCGTCGAATCTTCAAATCTTTGTTCTTACTGTTTCAAAGGTAAGAATAACACTACCTCCTCCTTCAATTGTGCCCAATGCGAACGGTTTATACATAAATCTTGCTTTGCCAATTACTCTAAGTTTTCGCCTTGGTCGTTTTCGTCTAAGTTTTCCGTATGCGTTGATTGTTGGGTGCCCAAATCGATTGCTGCGAAAAGGGCTTATGTTTATAGCAAGAAAAACAAGAAAAAGAAACTGAATTTGAATTCTGAGGATGTGGTTATGGATGTGAATTGTGATGTTAGGAAAGTCGAAGCAGCTGTTAGGGCTAGAGATTTGGTTGTCGAGAAGGCTTTGGCTGCGCGAAAAGCTACTGACTTGACGCATAATGCGGTTGATTTAGTGTCGGATAGGACTGTTGGGGGTTTATGTTTGGCGTACACGTTGGATGATCCGACTAGGATGTTAAACAATTTGAGTTCGGTCAGTTCGGCTGGTTCGAATCAGTTGTTGGACAGTCGGGGTTGTAGGAAATGTGATGTTTCTCTTGGTGGTAGAAGTGCTATTGTTGAGCCTGCTGTTACTGTTAGGGTTTCGGATTATGATGTATTGGGATTGAATAGAGTTGATGATAGTTGGACGAGACAAAATGGGAAAGATTTTGAAGTGAGATATAAGGAGGGAGAAGGAAGTTGTTCGGATAAAGTGATGAACTCTGAGTGTCAGTCCTGTAGGGAGGGAGATGGGTCTATAATAGTTGCTGATGAAATATACATGGGAAAACCTGATCGGTATTTGATCAAGTATGCTAGGAGAACCACTGCGAATGAAGGATGCAAAAGAAAACCTGATCGATACTTGAAAAAGTATGTTAGGAGAATTTCTGCTCGTGGAAGATATGCTGGGAAAATTGATAGGTATTCAAGAAAGTATACTAGGAGGAGAACAGGGACAGATGAAATAAAAAATGCAAAGCTGGATAGATTTTCAATAAAGTATACTAGGAGAAGCCTAAATCAGAGAGCGGTTCATGATAACAGTTTCAGATGCCTTTACGAACTCTTACATCATGAATGAAGGCTTTTGCAGTTGGACTGATGCTTGAGCTGCTTTAAGGAATGAAAACTTCTCGGAAAGTTGCAACTTACGGTAGCTGATGGTAAGAGGACTGAATCATATGCTGGATTTTTGAGGAGCTAAATAAGGAGAGACACAAGTAACATCAGGTTGTGAAAGAAAAAAGAATTCTCATTGGGGCCAAATTATCATATCCGCCAATATTATAATGTCTATACCAGCAAGCTTGAAAAAAAAAAAATTCTATTGACTAGAAGCATGGCACTCTTGATATCAAAATCATGACACATCAGTATGTTTTCTGTTCCTATTCAAAATCCTCTTTTTTTCTGTCACTACTAATTTCTAGCTTCTTAATAACAATGAAAATGTCCTAAGCTTTTCCTAGTTGAAGTTTGTCATATTATACTCGCTGCATTTTAAATTTGAAAGCTTTGTCATAAAAGTTTTGGTAATTTGTACAATTAATATTTTCGAAGGTTATACTGAAGTTAATAAATCCTCTGACAAATAGAGGGCTTTGATACCCTATTTCCGTTTGAAGTACCATAGTTGAGAATATTATACTAATCTTAACTTAGAACTTTGGTGCTGAAAAACATAAAAGCATTTTACAGGAGTAATCTACATTGGATGGTGGCATGGTGCTTCTATTTGACAATTGGATTTTTGTTTCATAGTCATAAAATTCATACGCTCTCTGCCAGAGAACTTGGACGAATTTTAAGTTCAACCCTTCTTTTGGGAATCAACATCTCGCAACATGGGCATTTATTGCTGTCTTGGCATCATCTCTTCTGCTATCCTGATCATCTTGTTACCTTGTCAATCTATCTCTATCGCTTTGCTTGCTTCTCAGAGTTTTCTTCTTCTTTCTTGGTTTCTGGATTTGATACTCTTGACACTGCACCCGTATGGTCTTCATTCTTGTAAGCATCTCACTTTTGCATCGAGCTATTTTTGTGCTCTTTCACCAAGCTGCTTTTTCACTTGCTATTGATGTCTCCAAATTCTTCAACATCTCAGACTGAATTTTAATTGATGATTTGATTGAGAGATTACAAAATTGGTAACAAAGGGGGGGGGGGGGGGGGGTTTGGCGACAGGAGCTAATGAGCTATTTAAGTTAGAGTATTCTGCATCATATATTGTTCCTTGCTGTAAAGCTTTGAATGATATGATAGTATTCAATAGATTCTCATGGTCAAACACTATTGTTAGAAATAGTTTTTGTAACTTTTTCAACTTTTTCCTATTTTTGAATGCTTCAAAATTATTCATTTTCTTTCTAACATGATCAATCTTTTGTTTGTTCCCCCTTAGCCCCCTTGCATTGCCTTATTGTCGGATCTGCATAGGAGGTCACGTGTTTGATTTTTTGTGGGTAGATGAGGGAGTTATGGAAGGAGGAAGAAGTTAATCTTGTTTTTCAATTTATGTGTTTTTATTTTATACGTGTACAGACATAAATATAGGCTCAGTACTCGCTGCATTTCTGTCTACATGGATCCCCTCTTGAATCTTGATAAAGTTATAAATCAGTGCTCTTAGTCATGTTTACCATGAACTTGGTGTTAAATTTGAAAATCATGTAGCTCACCTTAGGTTTCTAGATTCATGATTGCAGTTCCCTATTGCGTCATTCTTCTTATGGTTTTGTTGACTAGTTCACATCTCTTTGGAACTTGTCTCACACAAAGGTCAAATAAAATTCGGGCCCAGTCCTAATTTTATGGGATTTAGCTATAAGGATCATGTTCATTCCTTTCAATATTGGGATATAATTTTAAAGGGTTTAGTAATTCTATAATTTTCAACACTTGATTCCATGCCATCTTTGGCTTATTTGCCATCTCCTTTACTCTTATAACCTGGACATGAAGATTCAGTGATTTGTCACCAGTGTTTTTTGTCAACCACGGTTGGATGTGGCTAAACTGTCTTAACCTTTACCCAATTTCTTGAATTGTGGCAGTTTCTTGTAAGCATTGTTTTTATTTTCACTTAAACATTAAGGCTTGTTGGGTACTGTGGCTGTAGCAAACTGTTGATTTTAGAAAAGTAAAAACTATAGAAAGATTTCCGCCACCTTGCCCAAAGCTCTGACAAAGGCGTTCCTTTTATAGCGTCAGCAGCTGTTGAACTCTATTTATTATTATGGTAAATCAGTGTATCAAGATGTCAATCTGAGATCTTATTTCGGTTGGATACGTCCGCAAATCCAGATGCAGAGGCGAGAGCCGCGGATCCCATTAGTGAACCCAAAATGACTGCTGTCCAAAGTGAGAAGCAAAAATATTCTGATAAAGACGTTCCTTTGTAATATCATCACAACTCTCAAAGTCATGCACGCCAGCTCCCATTGATGATTTCTCACCTTCTTACCCTCTCTTGGATGAAGCAACCATATAACTGACGATATGGATTGAGTAGCGCGATCAATGGCAATTTCCTTCGGTGCATTTTCAGTAAAAAGAATATAAAAATTTCTAGCCAACTTATCTAATCTCCCAGACTTTATCGAGCCAGTTCGAGGGGCTGTAGTTCCACCCATCCTAACTAAGCTCTTCAATACTTTACGGAAGCTTTCTTGGAGTCTCGCTGAATGTACGTGGGACTGAGCAGTTCCTGCATATGCTTTCACAGGGTTGCAACCCGGAGTCTTGTTTAAAAGAAAGTTTTCCTGGACCAATTTGTTATAATGCCGCCGAGCCATTTTTTATTAACATAATGACACCGAGTATTTGATAATTCAGGGGTTCGACTGCTGATTAATGTGTAAATTGATAGTTGTGCACATAAAACTTAAAAGTACTTTGTTTTTCCCAATCAAATTGTTTGCATAAAACAAATACTATTCCTAGAAGCAATTGAGATAAAAAGAATACTCTTAAATGCAAATTGAATACTACTTTTTATTTGCAGAAAAAATAAAGAACTCATTTTGTTTTTAATCTCATAAAACTATTTTAATAGACAGTAGCATGTGTCTGTTTATTACTATGTTTCTATGAATAGTCACAGAGAAGTAGAAATTTTTAGTGAGCAATTAATATTGGATTCATGTCTTCTTGAATATCTGTTACAGACTTTGTAAGTATACTAGGAAGCTCTTATAGTAGGCAGTAATTGGCAGCTAAATTTTAGGCTGATTGATAATGATTTATTGTAAGTGATTTCCTTCCTAGAATATGATCTTTATACTTGTAAATATACTTATGTAATTGGTGTATACAATACACAAGAAATTCACTCTTTTTTGTCTAATAACATAATACGACAGCTTTGGCTAAAGGAATTTAAATTTGTAGTTACGCATAATGAAGTAGATTAGACGATTTTTGGTCTCCACGTTTGGGTGATCTTTTGTTGTCATCATCGCACACTCCAGGAGGAGCACCACCCGCTGATCGGATGTTCCCCACAATCTTGTATAAATGAAGCTCATGCGCCGCCACAAGAATCGTTACAAGCTCGACTCACCCAGTGCATGGGAGCGCCTGCTTTGTCAAAATTGTTCTATTTTGATTGTCTGTCTCCTCTCGCTTTATAGAGCACGTTTTGGAGTATTTGAGAGTGCAAGTTTGACTCGGTATAGGTTTGAATTTTCTGGTTTTGTAGTTTTAGAACCTGTTAGTTTTAATTTGTGCATTTTCGGGGTATTATGGCTGAAAAAAAGGATGTTATTTCTGATGTGGTTCTGGTGATGTCAAAAATGACAAACATAAACTTAATGCTATTATTATCTTGATTGGAGTTGAACCATTGAAATGTATCTGCTTAGCATTGCTATGGATAGTTATTTAACTGATGACCCTCTTACCGATGATATGAAACTACCATGGAGCACTTCTTTAAATTCAACACTCATTTTGAAGCACATTGTTGGATAGATCATCATTCTCTTCCTATGTTAAAACTATTTTCTCAATTTTCTAGCAGGTCTTCTCTAGACGGCGAGTCTTAGTAGTTTGCCAAACGTAATCGTCTTAGTTCTAGCTCAAGAATCAATAACCAAGCTAGTGCTCTTTTTAATTTAGTGCACTAGGATATTTGGTGTCCATGGCCCGTCATGTCTAAAACCGGATTTTAAGTATTTTGTTGCATTTATCGATGATTACTCTTGAGTGACATGGTTATATTTAATAAAAAAAATGTTTAGAATAGTTGTTTGTGCTGAAACTTGAATTCAGTTTATCATGTGTGTGCATATTTTGAGACGTGCTAATTTTGTTCGGGATGTCTGCCCTTAGATTATGAAACTTGATCCAAATTTTTTAAAATGCATCTTTATTGGTTATTCTTGTGTGCAAAAAGAATTAAAGGTATTATTTTCCTAGTTTTAGCATCTTGTGTCAGCTGATGTAAATTTTCGAACATGTTCCTTTTTCTTTATCTTCATGTCCTACTAGTCAGAGGGGTCAATGATTTGTTAATTTATACTGTATCATCGCCTTCTGATTCTACTCTCCTATAAAGACATATTTACACCAGACACAACCTTCCAATTTTTGTTGGTGCATCTTTTTCATATCCTCCTGATCCATGTCCTGATGAGGAAGTGTCTTTGCCATCAAATTCACCTTCGTATGATGATCTTCCTATCGCTCTTCGTGAAGGTAGACGTTCTTGTACTTATCCCGTGTCTTCTTTATTTCTTATAACCATTTGTTATATTCATCTTATTCTTTTATTGCATCTCTCGATTCCATGTATGTTTTTTAAAATGTCCATGAACCTTTAGCCAATTATAGATGGCCTAAGGCTATGATTGAAGAAATGAATGCTTTGGATACTTACGATACTTGGATTTTAGTAGATTTACCTGTAGGAGAACAGACTATTGAATGTTAATGGGTGTTTGCAGTTAAAATTAGTACGGAAAGCTCTGTTTCTTGATTAAAAGCCCGCCTTGTTACTAAGAGTTATGCTCAAACATATGAAGTGGATTATCTTGACACATTTTCTCCTATTGCTAAAACTTACCACTGTGAGACTATTTATTTCTATGGAAACTAGCCACCATCGGCTTTTGCATCAGTTAGACATCAAAAATACATTTATCTTGGGGGATAGTTTTAAGACTTTTAGATGAGGATCGTGTCACAGGGCGATGACCTACATTTGAAGGCTGTCTTTTCTTGGAATTACTGCGATGCGGAGCTATGGTGATTGTTGGAATACGACTTATTACAGGATAATCCATAATAGTTATGTATGAGGAAGTCTATATGGAGCAACCGACTGATTTTGTTATTCAGGAGGAGTGTAAGAAAGCGTGTCGCCTTCGTAAATCTTTGTATGACTTAAAACAAAGTCCTCGTGCTTGGTCTTTTAGTAAGTTCGATGATGCTATTTAGAAGTTTGATATGCAGAAGAGTAAGTCTGAGCATTTTATTTTCTATAAATAATTTAATCGTGACACCATACAATTAGTTGTGCATGTGACAATATTATTATTACTGGCAATGATTCCTTGAAATTTCATCCCTTGACTTGAATCATTTCTTCACACTCAGTTTCATACCAAAGAATTGAGAGTGCTAAGGTATTTTTTGGGAGTTCATGAGAAAGAAAGTTATCTTAGAGGAAGTATATGCTTGATTTATTATTTGAAGCATGAAAATTGGGGGTAAACCATGTGATGTTTTGCAGGATATAAAAATTAGGGTGAATTATTTTAAGATCCTGAGAGATATAGATGCGATGTTCCTATGCTTCCTGATCTTGCAGCATATGAAAATTAGGGTGAATTTATCTTACTGTAACTTATCCAGATATTGCCTATTCCGTTAGTATGGTAAGTCGGTATATGTCATTTCCAACTATTCATCACTAGAAGGCAGTATAGTAGATTTCTCTACCTATATATACACCTATGTTATTGGTAATACAATACACAAGAACTTCATTCCTGTTTCTCTAATAACAATATCCAAATGAAATTTAGATATTTATGCACTTCTCTAGTTAATCGTTACAGTGCCTGGTTTCTTGAGAACTTGACAAAAAGAAGTCTTCACCGTATGTTGTTTACGTAGTAATAGTTAATGCGTTTCTGTTTCCTAAATTAGAAGAATTGAGATAACCTTGTCATATAATGATCTAGCTTTTTGGCACAATCATCAGAATTTCTACCTATTGGAGAACAAAGATAGATGGAATATAAATCTGTATTTAGCTTTTTCTTCACCTGTTGGTGGTTGAACAACCTGATGCTATTCAATATACATATTACATATAGGTTTGCCATTGAAATATGATTAACAACTGAACAATTTAATCGTGCTCTAGTTTTATTATGTTTTCAATTGAAATACGTGTTGGCTGAAATTAGCATACTGGTGTGATTAAGTCTGATGGACATGATTAGACTTACTTTGCGCTGAAGATTTCATGTCAAGATGATTTTCATGTAGTGAAGTTTTATTATGCTTTCCATTTGTAAAACCTTATCCTGAAATATTCTGCTGCTGCTGCAGCGCACGTGTGCCATTACTAATATTTATGTGTTATCTTCTTTCAGGTTCCATCAAGCTTGCTCAAGAATTGATATATTTTTAAACTTGAATATTACTTTTTCTAGCCAATTCATCAGCACTGAATGCAACTGATAAGATGTTTCAGCAACGAGGAAATTTTGTGTACTTCTCATGATTCGACTGTGGAGTATGGACTAGTGTAGGCAATACTTTTGGTTCTTTTATGAGACTTTTTTTCACTGCATTTTGATGCTTCGTAATATCAGAGAATATTTTAGTTGGATCAGAATGCAACTATATAACTTCTGAATATGGAAAACATTCATATCTCAAAAAAAATGCGGTGAAAAGAATGCCTGGAATTCTTGGCGTCACGGAACTGACTGCTTCTTGTCTGTATAGTTAATGAGTTGTTGAGAGGTTAAATTGAAATGTTGCTCGACCATTTTAATGTTCATGATTTAGTAAATGCAAACATAGAAGAAATGTTGCTCATCTCTGTCCCTTGATTTGTGTTTTTTTTTCTTTTCCTTTTCTGCTGATGCCGGAGAACTAAGAATTGTTTAGGACTATTTCACTCTTGTTCATCAAGTTCCAAGTCATAAAAATCAGTAAAGTAGCTGGTTCTGAAATCTGCACAGAAAAGAAAAAACTGAACTATCAGTTATTTATATAGAGAAAATTAGGAAAAATACTCTCTTTTTTAAAATAATATGATTTCCTACCTCAATAAGTAAAAGATAGATAAAATACCTCACCATTTTAATGTTTTTATTTTTTTACTCTAACACCTATTTATATTAGAATTATACCTACCTTTTATTATTATTTTACTCTAACCATATTTGACAACTGTCATTCTTTTTTTTCTCTCTCTCCTTTTCTCTTTCTTCTCCTTCTCTGTTCTTTTTTTCCGCCATTCTTTTTCTTCATTTTCTTCTTCTTCTTCTTCATTCCTTCTTCATTTTTGTTTCTTCTTCATCATTAATTCATCATTTCGCCGTCGCTCCGCCATCATTCCGCCGCTGCTCAGCCGTTTTTCATATTCAATTTTAGCATTTTTCCTTGACTCGTGGTGATTAATACGATTTGTTTAACTTTCAGATCTAAATAATTACTCTTGAATTTTCTCAATTTTAGATCTAAAAATCTGCATTAAAAATGTTTTTATACACAAAAAATAATTTTCTGAAAAAAAAACTGCTTCTGATTATCATATGAGTATCATCACTGCATTATCATGCAAGTATCATAACACTGCAGAAAAAATCATTTTTTTATTAAAAAACAGCGTCTGATTATCATGTTATTATCATGTCGTATGACATTAATTATATGATTATGATAAGGTTATGATAATACAAATGTACGATAATGATAATAGTATGATAATGTTTTTATGATAATATAATTATAAGCTTATAACAATATGATAATATGATATTTACATGGAAAAAAATTTACAAAAATAGTGTCATATGATAATGTTTTATCATATGATAACGAGATGATAATATTTATGGTACATATATGATGATATCTATGATAATGTATGATAAAATAGTGTCTGATTATCATGTCGTTATCATAACACTGGAGTATGATAATTAGATGATAATGAATTATGATAAGGTTATGATAACTGGATAGTATAATTATATGATACATGTATGAAAAAAACAATTATAAAAAAATTATGATAATAAGATGATAAAGTGAAGATAATAGTATGATAATATGACCTTATTATACTTCATTATCATACTATTTTCTTCACATTATCATCTCGTTATCATAATTTTTATGTAATTATTTTCATATGGGTATCATATTATCATACTGTTATCGTAATTATATTATTATGTCGTTGTCATAACATTATTATTCAGGTACAATAATACATTATCATCTCGGTATCATATGATTATATTATGATAACGAGATGATAATACAGTGATAACAACATGATAATCAATTTTTTTTGTAAAAAATCTTTCTTTATACAGTGCTATGATAACAACATGATATTACAGTGATATTCATATGATAATCAGAGACTGTTTTTATTTTTTTATAAAAAATCATTTTTTTTCTGCAGTGTTATGATAATCATATGATAATGAGATACTGTTTTTTTTTTGCAGAAAATCGTTTTTTGTGCAGAAAATCGTTTTTTTCATCATAACATTGTTTTTTATGCAGATTTTTAGATCTAAAATTGAAAAACAAATCAAAAGTAATTTATTTCGATTTGAATGTTATAAAAATCGCAATAATCACCATGAATTAAAGAAAAGTTTGCTAAAATAAAATATGAAAAAACAAAGCGACGGTGGAGCCATGAATAAACGGCGGCGGAGCGATGAAGGAACGAAGAAGAAAGAAAGAAAATGGAGAAGAAAAGAAGAAGAAGGAGAAATTGACGAAGAAAAAAAGAAACAGAGAAGAAAAATAAGAAGAAGAGGAGAGAGAAAAAAAAAGAGCCATATAAAAATATGACAGCTGTAACATGATAAGAGAAAATATAATTAGAGTAAAAAATTAAAGAAAAGTATGTATAATTATAATATAAACATGCTTTAGAGTAAAAAAATAAAAGCATTAAAATGATGAGGTATTTTCTCTATCTTTTTCTTATTGAGGTAGGAAATTAAATTATTTTAAAAAATAGAGTATTATCCTAATCTTCCCATTTATATATTGCATCGTGTAGGGGGTGTGCAAATGGCAATTCAGTTTGGTTTGAAAGCAGAAATGTCAAAACTGATCAATTTTTAAGAATTTACAAAGTCAACATAATTTTAGCATAAGTTTTGGTTTGGTTTTTTTAATTCTAACAAAGTAAATAATTATTCTATTTAAAAAAAATTAAAGATGAAAAAAATATTAAATTAAAAAATATTAGTTAAAATCAAATTATGATATAGTACATATTTTAGCATTTAAACACAAAACAATATCTTTTGGTGGATGATGTAAATTTTATTAAATTATGATGTATTTTTGTCAGTATACTTGATTTTTTTAAATCAAAGCCATATCAATTTGATTTTAAAAAAAAAATACAACACAAACTGAACCTGTCATTTTCAGCTAGTTTATTTTTTTGAGAATAAAGTTATCATCTTAGTAAATCAAATCAGAAGCAATTACATTTGTAAGAAATACAGGAAAGTTGTCACTTAATCCGCTGACCTGACATAGAACTACAAGCTTGCGCTAACGAGTGCGCCGCGCCATTCGTAAACCATCTCACAAAAATAAAACTAGAATTATTTAATTGCTTCACTAAAGACATGCAATCATCAATAAGAACATCAATCCCCGGTTTAAGAGGTAACCGGAGATCCATAATCACGTCTAGAGCGTCCGACTCGATAATAACACGAGAAGAACTCTTTAACTAGCTGAGGGCCTCTTTAACAGCCATAACCTCTGCTTCTCTCGAAAAGCAAACACCATGCAACGTAACTGAGTGAGCACGAAGCAATCTGCCACCCGCATCTCTGAGTGAGAACACAAGCTAACCCAATACCACTGCAATCTGAAAAGACTGCTGCATCTACAATAGCCTTAACCCAACCAGCAGGCGGTGAAGTCCAAGCATTCAGCTCGTTAATTTCGATGTATGTAGTAGGAAAGATTATTGACTTAAGCTAAAATTAGTATTTTCATGATTTTAGAATTTCACTATTTTATTTAACTGAAAATACTTATAAGGCGAACAGGCGCAATGCTTACAACGCATTTCACTTCTCATTTATAACTGTTTAATTTTTTCAAAAGCTAATTATTAAACACTAAGTTAATCGAACTTTTCAAAAAATGTTGACTAATTAGTGAACTAAATTAGCTCGAAAGACTTGTCAAAATCACCGGTAGGGCAGGAAGTGATAGGCATCCCACCTGAGATAGTATCCTGAATTCGAGCTACCATGAGAATAGAAGTGAAATCCTTTAATCATCTTAAAAGGCAATTAACTAATTAAATATGTAGTTAAATAATGAAAAAGATATAATAAAATTTGCAAAGTAAATTTTAAGACATTTGAGTGCCATGTAGACAACAACAGAAAAAACACAAATATAAATCTAATTCATCCACTCCATCTGCTAATAACCATCAAATCAAAATATGATAACTAAAATAAAATACAAGCAAAGTATAGGAAAGGACAGAATCAATTAGCATCGTTAACTCGTTCAAAAGTAAACTTATAGCAACCAAGAAGGCGTAAAATAAAACTTGTTTGAGATTAAACAATAAAATAGAATAGATGCATATATCTTCACTTCAGCTTCTACATAACCTGCCAACTTTTAACTCAACAATGAACATATAAACTAGCATTCGAACAAATAAAAGATACATGACAGCTCTGCTATTGTTTGGAAAAACTACCCACGCGAGGAAATAGACAGAGAGAAAACAAATTAGTATCACTCGTAAGATAAGGTCAAAATTACTAAATTTCCCTAAATTTCAAAACCTCTGACATTTCAGTCCCATATGAAACCCCATAACAAATGAAATTCCAGTTAACTGATACCTAAAAGTCAAGGAAAAAACACTTGAGTTTTTAAAACTAATGAAGAAAATAATAAAACTGACATCACCTCAGAAGGTGATAATAATTATCAAAAAAGAAAAAAGAAAAAACAGCATGCAGAGAGCAAATCCAAGAACATTGAATTCTAACACCGTGTCAAGATATTGGAGAAGGTCGTGCGTACATCACCAGAAATGCAGAATCAAGCAACACATTGAAATGATACTTTTGGTTCAGAGAGGACATTAAAAACGAGCTGCGGTCTCCAACAGACACTGTAGGGAAATCCACGACATAGAGCACAACAGAATTGAACAGAACCACAATCCGACCTTAAACGACCATAAGCATTCATCTGGACCCAGACATCCTATGCAGGTAGAGAAACAGAGCAAAAACAAGAATCTGCCATCCAAGTGATACGAGACAGATAATAAACACTGGGCAGCAGTTGCAAAACTCTTGAAGAGCTTCCAAACAAACTGTCGAGTGTTTATGAAGAATGGACTCTTCCATCTCTTTGATTGACAAGCCAAATAGGACACGACTCTGGCCTAGCTTGTGGCGAGCCAAAAGGCTATCACTATTTTAAAGTTTAAAAAAGGATGTCCAATTAGCACAAAGAAACCCATTCATGTATCCAAAAAGGCCATAAATAGTGACAATTCCTGCCAAAAAGTTAGCAATATTAATAGGGCATAAACCATAATTAACCACCATAGTAGCCAGTAAAAAGGGAAATAAATAAATTACCCGATCACATCCAAAATAACAAGACACTGAATAAAGGTAACTCAAATGGTCATTAGAGTATCAGACAGCTTCTGCTCCTCAATAAGAACAGGATCACTCCCAATAGTAGAACACTCACCATTAGTCCTCCAAATGCCCATCCAACGGCAAATTACCTCTCAAAATTGTAATTTTCCTAAGAGCGGTGGCCATAATGGTACCAGAGCTTCCTATGAATACAGTTTCACGATAAACCCAGCAGCAGTTATGGCATTTGAAGAGAATAAGACCCAACTCACATGTGCATGTCAAGCAAGCATAAGATCTATCACACCAAAACATGGAAGTCAGCATTTTAATAACACAAAAATAGTAAAGCATTTATACCATAAGAAGTGATTAATCCAGCAAGATAGCTATAAAAATAGAATGTCTGCAATGAAACATTAAAAAGAACAAACCAATTCCTTCAACATTTAATACAGTAGCCCCAGTGTTTCCAAAACCGCAGCTGCAATAGAACACTAGATATCCACTAACTGACCAGAACATGCCACAAACAAGTGATTCTATCCAGAACGAAAGCCTCCTGAACTACGACGCTCATATGGTCCAGAACGGTCACGATTAGATCGATCAGAACGGTCACGATCAGATCGATCAGACCGGTCTCCACGGCTTCCAGCATCCCTGCTACGCCCACCAGACCTGTCTCCATTTCGATCAGGACCATAACGGCCACCCCCGCCACCGCCACCACCACTATACCTGTCATCTCTGCCTCCATACCGGCCACCACCTCTTGCCCCTTCACTTGGACACTCTCTAGCAAAATGTCCAGGTTTACCACACTTGAAGCACTCTCCTCCTCCGCCACCAGATGGGCGTCTTCCTCCATTGTCACGGTCACGCCCACGATCACGCCCGCGATCACCATCATGGTCTCTGCCTGAGCCTTGGTGAGGCTGTGCTTTATCGACAGTAATTGAGCGGCCATCCAAGTCCATACCGTTCATTTCATCAATAGCTTCTTCCATTGCCTTCTTTTCATCAAACGTGACGAAGCCAAATCCACGAGAGCGTCCAGAGAATTTGTCAACAACTACCTAAACCGAATAAAAACTCTGATAAATTGAACTGCTCCATCTCATATTTCCACATATATTTTAAACACAATGGTATCAACAAGCTCTGAGATAAAGATTAAAAAAACATATGCGCACTGCAAACATTGAATATAACTCATTATTTCCCTCTACCCATATTAGTATATTACCCACCCATTTGTAGGAGCAGAAACTGACTCAGCTTCCAATGAAAACGAAAGTTTAATCAATATCAAAAATATGTTCAAATGAATAATTGCAAAGAAAGTGAATACAAATACAATTAGAAAACATCACACGGAAAATAGAATCAAGATGAGATATGAAATACCTTAGCTTCAAGGAGATGACCAAACTTCTCAAATGCATCTTTGAGACCTCTATCAGAAGTAGACCATGATAGACCGCCAATAAAACACCGGTATTCCACCTCTTCTGACATTATATCCTTCAATTGCAAGTTCTCATTTTTTTTAACACACCAGAAACAAATGCAAAAACAATATACTTGTATAAAATAATTATTCAAAAAACAATTGCCATAAGAATAGTAGTCTATAATTCACACCATTTGTGAAGAAGATAACACAGTAATAACCAAGGTACTTCATTAAATTCAGAAATAGCCTAGGTAGCACGGACATGAGGTAACAGGACACTTGGACACGGACACGGCGAAACAACAATATTTTACGGTTTCCTATGTTAAAATTGGAAGTTCTGTGTTCAAGTGTCCGACACGTTTCTAAAACGAAAAACGTTAACTGATTGAAGTGTCCGTGCTACCAAACAACTGAATTAATCAACTAAATGAAAGATACAAAAATAGTCGGCATGATTGTGTTTGAATATCAGATCACATACAAATGATAGATCTAAAATTAGCATCTGATTGTAATAAATTTGAAGAAAATAATAACCTAAGGAATTGAAGGGATCGAATGGGCTTACCTGTAATACGATTGTTGTGGTTAGGTTAGCCTTAAAGAAACGCTAGAGAGAGCGAGGCGGAGGAAGAAGAAGAAGCAAAGCGTAACCTAGACTATAGAGCCAATTGAGTCAACAACTTTCTTCTTTCGGATAAATACCAATTCGCTAATTATCTCTTTTTGGCCCTTCAACTTTGTCCCCACCTCCTAATTTCTGATTTTTAAGTTTTTTTGTCTAATCTATCTATACTATATATAAAAGCACGGATGGGGGGGAGGGGACAGACAAATTAACTGAATAATCATTTTCAGTTTACTACTAAATAAAGGTTTTATAGTCATTACCTATTTAGTTATTTAATTTGAGCAAAGTGAACATTCTGCGACCCTTCCCGCTTTCACTTGTATCTCCGATCCATTTGGATTTTTACGAGTTATTTGCAACAATTAGGATTTAATCCTTGAAAACTGTCGCTACATACTGATCTAACTTTTTGAATTTTTTTCGAACAAACCAATAGCATGCAAGACTAATTTTTTAAAATATCATTATTGGACGCTTCATTTTTTTTATCACTTTTCTTATGTTGAAGAAAGATGTTTAGAATGTCGTTTGATAATAGAGTGTTAGAAAGAAAGATTAACCATCCAAAAATATTCTATTTTATTTTTTATTTTTTTTATTTGTGGCTAAACTTTCAAAATTATCATTTTTATTTTATTTTTTAATTTTCAATTTTAATTGTAGCCATTTGTTCAAATTAGAGCGAGAATTTTTTTCTATACCCCTCGTTCTTACCTTAAAAATATTGTATAGTCAAATACATCACTAGTTTTTCATATTAATTTATATATCAAACTTATTAATATTAAAAATAAAAAATAGGTGTTAATAATATAAAAACTTATTTTCAAGACATCAAAATCAGCAGAAAGTAACAAATAAAAAACCATGTAGTGGATATATAATACAAAATTCTTTCAGAAATTCACAATACTGATAATGGCCTTCCAAAACATAAAAAAATAAATAGTATTTTATACTTATCTTAAAAACCTACATATATATCGGTTAATCGCATACATAAATAGTCTCAATTATTCTACATAATTACATCATTATATAAAGTTATATTATAAAAAATAAAAAATAAATTAATTATATCAAAGAGTAATTTAAAGTTAAGAAATATGTATATATATAAAAAAAATTACATGATATATCATTATTAGTTTTAAGTAGCTTCAAATATTTAACTTATTTCAAAAAAAAATTATCTAAAATTAAGCAGCGATACCGTAAATGGGTTGTAGATGAGATACTAAATGGAAAACTTGTTAAGATAAACTAGCTAGAATAACCAATTATGAGTAAATGTTATGAAATCACTTGCGTTTACAACAAATGCCAACTAAAGATGAGATGAAATTATAAGATAAAGTTTTAATTTTGTGGACAAAATAGGTCAAAGAGAAGCAAAAATAGGAATTATTTTCTATTTTGGCTGTAAAATTGTTGAGTTTGAACAAATAAATCAAAGTTCCGTTGGAATAGAAGCCTTGTGGATGAAAAGGATAAGAATGCAATCTGATTTTCAAATATATATATAGACAGGATTTGACAAAAGTACATTAAGTGATCCTTTTTATTTATTTACAGTAGAAATAAAATTCTTAAAACTCCTTAAGAATTATTTTACTACTTTAAATAATAAAAGTGAAAAATTGAGTAGAAAATGGCAGGAGGTTTTGTGGTTCAAGATGGAGGAGGAAGACATTATGAAGGTGGTGTTACCACCTTTGTCATTGTGACTTGTTTGGTTGCAGCCATGGGTGGTCTCATTTTTGGATATGACATTGGTATTTCAGGTAAAATACTCCTACATTTTTCTTAAAAAAACACTATATATTCGGGATCGCGCCCGGAAAAAATCAAACCAAATTGAATAATAAAATTAAAAATTTCAGTTTGATTCCGTCTGATTCGAGCCGAATGTACACTTCTATTACTGATTTAAAATCGAACCAAATCAAAAAACCAACAAAATGACCAGTTTGGTTTGGTTAATAATATTTTTTAAATTCTAATTAATTCAGTTTGGTTCGATTTTGAAAACTAAAACTTTTAATTCGGTTTTATTTTGAAAAAAATTTAATATTTGAACTTGTTTCAGTTTGATTTAAACCGAATGCATACCCTCTAATGATGGAGGGAGGGGCATATGCCACGACCTTGGCCCCCTTAACTTTCCAAAATTGTTTAAATAAGCATAAAAAAATAGATTATATTACAATTTGACCTTCCAAATTTTTCAAAATTGTCTCCTTTATGATTTGACCTTCTTAACGTAAAATTAGTTTCTAGCTCCGTGCACATCACTATGAGGGACTATGAGTAAGTATAAGATGTAATTAAGCTGATGAAGATTTATAAATTGTGTTTACAGGGGGAGTAACTTCAATGGATTCATTTTTGAGCAAGTTCTTCCCATCCGTATACAAAAAAGAGACAGAAGACAAAAGTAACAATATGTATTGCAAATTTGAGAGCCATATGTTACAGTTATTTACATCTTCGCTCTACCTTGCTGCATTAGTAGCCTCCTTCTTTGCTTCCGTCGTAACAAGAACCTTTGGTCGTAAGATCTCCATGGTCTTCGGAGGTTCTGTTTTCCTCGTCGGCGCTATCCTTAACGGTGCTGCCACTAATGTTGCCATGCTCATTATCGGTCGTTTGTTGCTTGGTGTTGGTGTTGGTTTTGCTAATCAAGTATGCTTTATTCCTCTCTCATTTTCTTCATTTAACATGTTTTTTAAAATCGTAGCGGTTATCGAACTATAATCTTTAAAAAAAGTTACTGAATTGTAAAAACTAAAAAACTAATTAATTAATTTGCATGCATGCAGTCTGTTCCAGTCTATCTATCCGAAATGGCGCCAGCAAAGATCAGAGGTGCACTTAATATAGGTTTCCAAATGGCAATCACAATCGGTATTCTAGTTGCTAATCTCATCAACTACGGAACATCAAAGATCCAACAAGGTTGGGGATGGAGAATCTCCTTAGTTCTCGCAGCAGTTCCTGCAATAATGATGACCGTTGGATCTCTTTTCCTACCCGACACTCCTAACTCCATTCTCGAAAGAGGCTATCCAGAGAAAGCCAAGGACATGTTGAGGAAGATCCGAGGCACCAACAACGTCGATGCGGAGTTTCAAGACCTAACCGACGCGAGTGATGCTGCGAAAAAAGTCGAACATCCGTGGAGGAACATTCTGGAACCGAAATATAGACCTCAGCTTATTATTTGTACATTGGTTCCATTTTTCCAGCAGCTTACTGGTATTAATGTCATCATGTTCTATGCTCCTGTTCTTTTTAAGACACTGGGGTTTGGAGATGATGCTTCACTTATGTCTGCTGTTATTACTGGAGTCGTTAATGTGGTGGCTACTACTGTTTCCATTTATGCTGCCGACAGGTTTGGGAGACGAATTTTGTTCCTTGAGGGTGGTATCCAAATGATCATTTGCCAGGTATACTATATTTATGTCTTAAATTTTCATAAAAAAGTAAATTTATGATACCAATTCTAAAATATATCAATAAATTTCAGAAATGAATTTTACTAATCCAAAGCTATTGCCATAAAATGTATGCAGGTTCTCACCGGCATATTAATAGGCCTGACTTTCGGGACAGCCGGTGTGGGAACATTATCATCAACAAGAGCAGATTTTATATTGTTCTTCATTTGCATATACGTAGCAGCATTCGCATGGTCATGGGGTCCATTAGGATGGTTGGTCCCTAGTGAAATTTGCCCGTTAGAAATCCGATCGGCCGGCCAAGCCATCAACGTCTCCGTAAACATGTTTTTCACATTCTTGATCGGACAATTCTTTCTGTCCATGCTTTGCCACTTCAAATTCGGGCTCTTCTTGTTCTTCGCGGGGTGGGTGATCATCATGACCATATTTATTTTCTTCTTTTTGCCTGAGACGAGAAATGTACCGATTGAAGAAATGAACAGAGTGTGGAAGGCACATTGGTTCTGGGGGAAATATATTCCTGATGATGCTATTATTGGTAACAAACCTTACAAAGGACAGACTGCTTGAACACTTATTTATAAAGCATGTATTCAATAAGGGGAGGCTAATTTGGCATAATTATTGTATTAAAGCTTTATGTGGCAATTTGAAGATGCAATTATTGAAGAGCTTTATTGATTTATTTTTCTTTTTAATTAAAGAATAAGAGTTTGGATTTGTTGAAAACATAGCTTTATGATATGATGTTATACTGATTTATCTTTTCTTTTGAAATAAACGATTATTGTTTCACATACTTTGCTTCTAACTATTTTTTTTTTACAAACTTTGCTTCTTATCTCAATATTTCATACGTTTTTTCAGTACCTTTTTATAGAGAAATACTAGCATGACATAAGATTATGAACCATCTATTTAATGTGTGACACGTGGCTACAATAAATGTATTAACCAATCAATAAATGTCACATTAATTATTTTAAAAAGGATTAAATACAGTGGGGGTTCTTGAACTTTTAAATATTTTAAAAAAGATACCAAACTTTAATTTATTTCACTAAAGTCATTGAATTTTAGTTTTTGTTTTATAAAGGTTTTTTCATCTTATTTTGATTATATAGCCATCTAAATTAAGAATATTTGTCACGTTCAAAAATGCTATGAAACTATATATTTTATTTAAATATTGATATTAGTTTCATGACGCATAATTAGATTGTTCATGTGAAAAATATTCTCTAAATATTTTAACTTGCATTGCCACATCAATAAAATT
Organism: Mercurialis annua; assembly: GCF_937616625.2. Lineage (NCBI taxonomy): Eukaryota > Viridiplantae > Streptophyta > Magnoliopsida > Malpighiales > Euphorbiaceae > Mercurialis > Mercurialis annua. The sequence goes on from NC_065574.1 coordinate 14,165,085, forward strand.
AGATCGAAAATACCTTTTATAACAAAAATTAAAATTTGATGATCTTAAAAAATAAATTTAAATTTAATATTCTTTTTAAAATAATTTAAAAGTTCAATAACTATAATATATAATATATTTAACCCTTTTTATAGTTTCCATGGGTCGGGTCATCCCGTGAACTGGCTCGAGACCGGTCAAACCCGGAACCGGATCAAAACCGGCGCAGAACCATGGAAAAACTGGTTTCGAGCCAGTTTCAAATTTTTTGAACCGTGAACCAACGGTTCCAGGTCGGAATCGGCGGTTCAAGGGTCGAACTCGTCGGTAAAAAGTCAATTAATAATATAATATATATATATATATATATATATATATATATATATATATATATATATCAAATTATACATATTAAGATATATATTATATTTGTTTTAGTTAATTTTTTTTGTTAGCATAATATTTGTAATTTATTTTATTTCATTACTTTCTTGCAATATTATCTTCACGTGTTATTTTATATTTTTCAAAAATTAAATGTTAATTTTACTTTCATTTTTTAAACAACCTAGAACCTGAATTACCGTCCGGTTCTGATCGAATCGAACCGTTCACTTAGACAGCTCAGGGCCGGTTCCATTTTTTATTACGTGAACCGTGGCCACCTCTAATTCCAATGACGGATCTTGCCTTTTCTACTATGGTGGCAATCGCCTTCCAAATTATGATGTATTGATAATTCTTCTTTTTCCTCTAAAAATAAATAATTCCTTTTCTTCTTCTTTTTAATAAAATGTAGTTAAATTTTCAATTTTATAAAAGTACTAGTACGACACCCTCGCGATACTTCGGGAAAAAAATTATTTAACTAAAGAATAACCAATAGAAAAACACAGACATAAAATAAAATTAATTTAATCATACATAAAAATACTCCAAACGGTAAATATTTTATTTCAGCCCTTGCATTCGCTTCGAAATTAAACATATTTAATTTAAAGTAGAACTTATATTAAATTTCAGAATACGATTAATTGTTCATTGTAATGTCATAACTTCCAAAACATAAAAAAGATCAAATCATTTTAAATATTTTTGGAAGGGCGCATAATTAATCATACATTAATTCTATAGCAGATTAAAAATTACATTTAATTCAAAACTAAAGTACTCGTATGAAGAAGTTTTGAGTATTCTATAAACAAATCATAGTTTAACAATAAAAATATTTAAAATTAATCTCATTTATGAAACCAAACATGTCTAACTGTTTCAGTTAAAAATGGTCGGCTACAAACATATTTGTTGCATTTAGTTACTGTAAAAATACACAAATGAGTTCAAATTAATTGATGTTGCTGCTTTTTCGAAGAGTCTAGATGCTACATCTCCTTTATAGGTGATACCATAATTCAGTAACCCAAGTAGCCCAGGGAAATTTGAAGACAATACAAAGCATGCAACATGGACCCTATTGGATTATTTCAAGGATTTATTTTTGTGTAGAATGGATATATAAGTACCTTTTCACCAAGAAACTATAATCTCATCTTAATTATGATGCTACACCATGGCTCAAAGTCTAATTACAATGCAATTCCTGCTATATCTTGACTTAAATTTATCTCTTTCTAAACCATTGTTCTTTTATATTCTCGAACTACAGTACATAAAAAAGTAGGAAAGAAATAGGAACATAAAATTACAGAGAATACATTTTTCTGAAAATAAACATGTTAAGGCAATCTGTAATAGGAATTAAGTTTGAAATTATTTTCAAGAAACTTTCATGAGTTTCCACTACCTACATTGAAAAATAGAATAAGTATGCATTATGCATGGTGATTAAACTTACCTATTTATGTGAACTATGACAGATACTTAATTGAGTGGTGCCTGGATCACCTTCATGTCCAAGGATTGCAGCATTAGTCAAAGCATCCATCTACATGATTCTCGTTATTAGACAGACCTATGTGTACTCACCATTTATTTCTCGAGATCTGAATGAAAAGGCCAAAAAAATCTTGCATAATAACTTTCGAAAGCTCATTTTACGATTCTTAGGTCACATTTCATTGATTTATTATTAATTATTATGCGAACTCTAGCAATGCAATATCGCAACATAAATACATCAAGTGGAATAGCACGGACCAGCCAGAATGAAAATCATAATGGAAATAGCAGGAAAGTAATATCAAATTCACATTGCTAAAGTGTCTATTTCTTATACTCCTGCATTTTATTTCACAAAGCTTCAGTTCCTTCTGCCCACAAATTAAAAACTGATAGTCCTATAAATGAAATGAAATACTGTAATTAGTAAGTATTGAACATAAATTATCTATATTTCAAATTATGATATAATGATAACTGAAACATTTCAAATTCTAATATCATCAAACTGTAGCCTACACATTCAAAATCGATTTCAATCAATAAAATAAAAGTACACCTTCATATAAAAAATTACTACAGTTATTCGGAAACAAAAAATTAATAAACATAGAAACTAAAAATATTAGGGTTTACAGCGAAACACCTTAAGGGGGTCGATTGACATTTATGATCAGCTGGCAAGTCACTAAAAAAACAAAAAAAAGAAAAAGAAAATAGTAAGACAGATTTTTAAACTTGTAAAAATAATAACAATCAGGCAAAAGAAATCAATTGGAATTTTGCACTGAAATTGACCCAAGTAAGTAGTAAATAACTAATTAAAACCTCTAAACATCGTCATATTCGAGCAAAATAGGGTTTAGACGTGAATATCAGGTGCACGAAACAGTGATAGAAAGAAGAAGTAGCGAGAAAAAATAGAGGTGATGAGAGAGTCGGTGATAAACCAGGGAAAACAAAGAAGATCAAGCCAAAGATTGAAAATAGGGGAGGAATTAAATCTTACAATAAACCAGAGGCAAAGCACACAGTAACAAAGTATGGAGGAGAAAGGAAAAGAAAACAGATAAGAACCAAGGATATAGACGGAATTTTTGAATTAGTCAAGTATAATTCATAGAGATAATGGCATGATTGTAATAAAGCTTAAGAAAGTAAAATAAGTTGGAACCCAAAAGCACTGTTCAATGTACAGTGTTTCTGGGTTCTACTTATAATATTGATAATATTGATTTCCAATGTTTTGTTTACAAACCAGTCTTATTCCATATGAGCTTATACCAATGCACATGATTAAACTGATCTCTGTTATCATTGCAATCTTGGGAGATAGAGAATTCGTTGTTTCTGATTACTTTCCAATCCACAACATCAAAATTGTTGTGGAGATCAAAATTCTCTCTAATGAAGCTCCAAACTTCATTTGTTTGGCTGTCGATGAGGTCAAGGAGAATCCATTTGTTGTTCCTCTAGAGCTCAACAACAGCAGATGACTTGGATACATTTGCTCTCTCATTTTGATCTTAGAAAACTTTTCCAGGAGAGAACACTTGTGGATCCAGAAGTCATTCCAAAAATCAATCTTTCTGTCATTGCTTATCTTGTACTCCACAAGATTCCTCGTACCTTTTCTAATATTGAGTAAGCCCTTCCAAATCCAAGTAGAGTTATTATTTGCTTTAGCACCCTAAAAACTACCTTTTTAAATTGTTCTGCTTTATCGATATCAGTGTTTTAAAAACCGAATCGGCGAGGCCATCGGTTCCCGGTTCAATGAGGTTCAACAGGTTTGATAAATTTAAAAAAATAAAACTATATAATTCACCGGTTTTTTACCAGTTTGACCTTCGGTCCACTGATTCAACACCCGATTTTTTTCCGATTCGATTTGGTTTAATCCTGTTCAAACCGATCCAATCCGATTCAACTAAAAGATCCGGTTTTTTACGGTTGTATACCAGACCACTAGCCAATTCCTGGTTTAATTGGTTCGACCGACCGGTCTGGTTTTTAAAACACTGATCTATATCCCACAAAAAATTATAATCATTGAAAATCTACCAAACATGTTTACAAATAGCAACCTTGTCCCAAATACCAATGTCTTTAATGCCCAAAACTCCTTATTTCTTGTGTTTAGTAATATCCTTCCATGCTACCAGAGCATTATATTTTCCCTCAAAGTTCCTAGTCGAGAGAAATCTAGCAGAAGTACTCTGAATTTATTTGTTGATTCTCTTATGTAAGATTATAATGGAAGCCCATAAGACATGCATACTCATTAAGACATATTGAATAAGTTGAACTCTACTAGCATAAAAAGAAATTTACTGGTCCAATAATTAATTCTAATAGAGCACCAAGTTAGGAAAGCAAATAATTAGAAAATTCTTATTACATATAGTCTTGCATTTCCATAACTAATGTACTAGAATATGTGATTTAGTTTCATTAATAAGTTCCTAATAAGGAAAAGTAGGGTTTTATATCTTGTATATATTGAGAACCTATCAATAATACAAACACAACTTTTCTCATCTAAATCATTCATGGTATCAGAGTCATCTCTTCCATTGGAAAAAAAGTTCCTCTTCCCTATATTCTTTCAAAATTGATAGCTTGTATTCTCTTCACAATAATGGCAACACTACCATCAACAAACTCAAGTATCTTTGAGTCGTCATCATATTCATCTATTAAAACTAAAACACCAGAAACCACAACTACAAACCCAACATCTCAAGAAATCTCTATCCCCTCTAAGGGAAATCTAATAGCTCTTAATGCATCATCTCAAATTCCCTTCAAACTCTCAAAGGGAGGAGGAAATTATGCATCTTGTAAGTCTCAAATGACCAACCTCTTATTTGGTTACGGTCTTCTAGGCTATGTTGATGGTTCTCAAACCTATACACCACAAACTGATCAAAATTATTCGTATTGGCTTCGTCAAGATAAATTGGTGCTACTTGGAATACAGGCTATAGTGCACAATACAATCAGCCCCACTATTAACAACTGCTATATCTGCTAATGCTTGGCAGAAATTGGAAACCAATTACGCCAATCGCTCAAACACTCACATGTTGTCACTTCTATCATCTCTCATGTCAAATAAGAAAGAAGGAAAATATATAGCTACGTATATGGGTAAAGTAAAAAGTATTGTTGATGATCTTGCTCTCATTGGCCATTCTTTAAGTGATACATAAATCATGGCTTATACTCTCAATGGCCTTGGCGACGAATTCAAAAAATTAACAGCTATCGTTCGCATTCCTTACTCTCCCATCTCATTTGAGGACCTCCATTATAAACTTCTTGATGAAGAACTACATCAAAATCATGGAGAATTAAAATAAGAAGACATTAATGTTACCGTCTATGAGCGGAGCTAGTGTCTACATTTAATTTCACATCTAATAATCAGTTCTCTCTGCATTTAATACCTCTCAATAGTCACCCTCAACAACAACAACCATATGGGAGTTTTGGGAGTTTTCGTGATTCCTTATAGTGATGATGTTGTCGGCTGGAAAGTTAGTAGCTCTGGGAGTTTTTCTATCAAAAGTGTGTGGAGCAGTCTTCTTCCATCTAAGAATAAGGTCCCTTGGTATGGTCTGGTTTGGTTTGCAGGGAATATTCCTAGGCATTCCTTTGTCACTTGGTTAGCTCTTCTTAACATGCTTCAATCAAGAGATAAATTGTTTAAATGGGGTATCGCTAATTCTGATGTTTCTGTTCTATGTAATTCTTCAATAAAGAACGTGGATCATTTGTTTTTTGATTGCAGCTTCTCTGCTGAAGTTTGGAAATAGGTTTTGATGATGTTGGGGTGCAATAGAAGTTTGTTTTGTTGGAGGAGGAAAGTCAGCTGATTTTGTAGAAGAACTAGAGGTAGATATCATAATGCAAAGCTAAGGAAACAAAGCTTCTGTGCTACTGTCTATAATATTTGGTTTGCTAGAAATAATCTGATATTTAATCAAAAAATAATATCAGTGGATCAAATTTCTAGCAATATCAAAAGGGATGTTGAGTTAAGAGGCCCTAGGAATTTGCGCTGTACTGACGATGGTCCTGGTTGAATCTCTGGTGGTTCTCTAGTGTTTTAGCTTTGTATTTGTCTGCTCTTGTTTTTGCAGGCAGTCGAGTTCTTGTGGTTTGTAGTTTTGGTTTAGGCATTTTTTGTTAGTTGTTGTGGGTGTATCCTGCCTTGTTGGTAGTTGTTGTAGCATTTATGCTTGTTTTGGCCTATTGAGCCTATTCTTAGATGTATCTCCTTCCTCAAAGCAATATTTTTGCTTCTTTTGGTGATTTAACAAAAAAAAATTCAACCATCAGCCTACATACACCTCTCTTTGTGTTTTCGGATGTCTCTGTTACCCGTGGCTTCGACCATATCTATATAACTAGTATAAAGATGAACCCAAAACACTGTTCATTAAGGGTTCATTTTACTAAAAAACCAAGGCTTTTGAAATAATAACAAACTAACCACTATAGACAGAATAATTTTAATGTCCATTTTGGTATGTTCCTTATAGTTCTCTATTAAATGCCTAACACTTCCTTACTTTATTACCAAAACACCAACTATTGCTAAATATCAAAAGCCAATTTTGGTAATTTAATTACAACAAAACCATCTGAGTTGCATATTTATGCACACAGATGGGGTCCACGGACCCCACTCTTTTTTTTATAATCTATTTTTAAAATAATAATTTTATCTATATATGTGAAATATTTAAGTCCTAATTACTTCCTACATTGGTCCAAATCTAAAACTCACATTTTCACAAAAAATATAAATTTGATATTAATTTTAATGATAACAATAGTAAATTATAAATTTCAGCCAAAAAATTAAAATCATTTTTAAAGTAAAATATTAACTATTTTTTAAAAAAAGTTCATTAAAATATACTATACATATTTTTATTAGTTTTACTATTAAATTTAAAAATGAATGTTTATTCTATTATATATTCTGTTGTATGTTTATAGTATATTTATATTTTATAATATTTTGTATATATATTATAAATTATGCTTATATAAAACAATTATTTATATTTGAATCTAAATTTTATCAATTTTTCATTTATCTGTCTCGATATATATTTTTTAAAAAACTAAATAGCCGCATTTAATATAACTTATAATTATCTGATATACCATTATATAGTGCTTAATTAATAGTATAATATATTATCCATATTTTATTCAAAAAAAATTCTGCTATCATGTTAGATAAAATATTAAGATTTATATAATCAAACATATAATTTGAATATTAAAACAATATTTTTTTCCTAAACCGTCAATATTTATATAACTTAAATTACTGAATTCCAATTCATATTTTATCTTTAATTTAATCAATTCCGAAGCGAAGCGAGGGTTTTACACTAGTATAGATTAAAACTGAACCCAAAACACTGTACATTGAACAGTGTCTTGGGTCAGTTTACTAAACTAAACAAAAATCTTTAAGTAACTTCGGAATAACCATTGCATGAAAAGTAGTTTAAATGTCTATCTTTGTCAATTCCTTTGATTCCTCTAACAATTGCCCAAAATCGTTTGATTTAATTACAACAATACCAGCTGCAACTTGATGAGAAGGGCCCACTTTTCTTATTTAATTACAAAAAACCAACACAAATTTGTCTTTTTTATTTCTTTTGTATTTACATTATATTTATTGCAAAGACCCTTTTTCTTTTATTATTTTCAAGAAAAAACTAAACAAACAAACACCATGATTCATAAGAGCTAGGGTGTGCTCTAAATATAGCCAGATAACCGGCAGAAACCAAATTAAATTTTTTAATTTGATCTATTTCGGTACTTCGATTATGGTTAACAATTTTAAATTTTTTAGTTAATTGGTTCAGTTTAATCTTGAGAAATTCACAAAAATACTATAAAAAGATCATTCCTTTTCATCATATACAATTATTTAATTATTTATAACAGCCCTACCATTTTTCCTTAAATCATTTCATTAGTACTACCTTTTTCTTGCGTCAGCAGATCTGACACGCATCAGACCTGCTGACGCGTGAGCAGGTGCACTTTGGTGCACCTGCTCACTTAAAGGAAACCCGCATGAGCAGGTCTTTCCTTTAAGTGAGCAGGTGCAAAAGTACACATGCTCACACTACCCTTTTTTTTTTATTTCTTTTATAAAATAAAATTATTTTGATTTGAAAAAAGTTTATAAAAATATTAATTTAAAAATTAAATATATTAAATTTTAAAAATTCACAATAATACAATTTTAAAAATGTAGTTTTATAAATTATTATCGGATTCATTTTTAATACATTTCAAACACGGATTAATGCATGAATAATATATTTTTTATGTATAAATCATGTATTGATGATGTATCAAATATGTATAAATCATATATAACAATGTGTTAGAAATATATCTATTAAAATATTTAAAATATATATCATATATAAATTATGTATCAACGATTTATCTATTTAAGTATATTTAAAAAATATATTTATTATATATAAAATTATATAGTGAAAAAATACATATAGCATATATAAATTATGTATCGAAGATTGTATCAAATATGTATCTGTTAAGTATATCTAAAAATATATCTATCATGTATAAATTATGTATTAACGATGTATCTATTAAGTAAATTTTAAAATACCTACGAGTTGTTTTAACTATTTATGTTTTAAATAATAAATCAATAATCATCTAATATATCTGAGATGTGTCGAAATGTATCAATCATGTATAATTTATGTATCAGCTATGTATCAATAAAGCTGAATCAATTCATTTCTCAACAAAATATCATTCCCTTGTCAACACATTCCGGTCAAGAACTCCAGTTAACCACCGTGCTTTGTTATAAAACAAAGTCCTCCAAATCCCCACATCAGACCTTGTTTTTACTCTTCAAAGCACCACCCCATATGTATCAGAGGTGTATCGAATATGTATCAAAAATGTATCGGAATGTGTATCAAATATCTATCAAAAACTTGATAATTTTTTGATACAAGATTTTGGAAACCCACCATTAAATGTATAAATTATGTATCAGAAATGTATTTATTAAATAAATCTAAAAATACGTATCAAATATGTACTTAGTAGTATCGGAGATGTACCAACTATGTATCTAAGATGTATCAAATATGTATCGGAGATGTATCCAATATGTATATCGCAATATATTTATGATATAAAATTTTGACAATCATCTATTTATAAAATAAACTACAAAACTAATAATAAATATACTAAAAATGTAGCAAACATGTATCAGAAGTATATCAAATATGTATCAAACTTGTATCAAATATATATTTGATTATTTTTTAATTTTTAACGTAATTTGACAATGTTTTATTTAAATATATATTTTTAGGATAAAATTGACAAATTTATTTTGAAATAGGTTATTATATTTCATACTTAATGTGAAAAATTAATAATATAAAAATGAGTCAACTAAGTATATATACTAGCCTAATGATTCAAGATAAATTACGATTAATAAATTATTAACAAAAAAAATTAAAATATAATTTTAATAATAAAATTTTAACATTTAAATAAATTATCAATACTAATAAAATAATATTTTGAAATTAGCATAATTACAATAAGGCTAAAGAAGTAATTATGTATGAAAATATTGGATAGATTCCTCATGTTTAGTATGTAAAACAAAAAAATAGAATATACATTATTACAAGAAAAAAAAGAGATGGGATAGACATTATCCAGTTAGTGCGTGAGAAGGAGGCAGGCGTGGTCATGTGCAGTTCTTATCCATTTAAAAAAAATATGTGTTTTGTGGGTGTGGGTATTTAAAAAGATGGTGCTGGTGAAAAGTATTAGACAAAAATGGTAAGGAAGTAAACTATGTAAGAAAGAAGGTATTGTGTGAAAATAGAAGCTCTTTTTGTGGTTTTCTTGTTATTTTCTCTTTAATCTTTGATATAAATACTTAAATTAATCAAACCGACTGAATTAACAAATTATATAAATATATTATGTCATTTTTATAGTTTTTTAAATTAAAATATTTTTTGGGGAACTTAGATATTAATTGCCCCTAAAATTGTATATTAATTACAAATTGATATTAAAATTATTTCTTTTTTTTTATTTTTAAATAATTAATATTAATAAAATTCAGTTATTTAGTAAATCAAAATTATCGACCAAAATAAAAATATTATTTCGGTTTAGTTACGATGCAATAACAGAATAATTTTTATTTTGATTCGGTAAATTAACTATTTTATTTTAGGTTATTTCAATTTCGGTTCAATTTGGTGATCGAATAACTGATGCACACTTTAACTAGAGCGCATTATTACGTCAAAAAATTAATCCATTTGCAATGTCGTTTTGATAATTCATGGTTTCCTTATTACTAATATTTAATATCTTTTTGACACCCCAAACTCTTCCAAACTTAATGTCCAAGTTTGTTAATTTTGGCAACAAGCAATAAATATAATTTTTTAAATTTTTTTTATATCATGATCTCATATAATTTTATATTAAATTGGGATTCTCTCATGTTCAAATGAACATGATGGGTCATGTTCACTAATTTACACAATTCATTATAAAATGAATGGTGTAGATTAGTTTAATTAAATTTGAATTTTTTTAATCTACACCATTTATTTTGTAATGAATAGTGCAGATTTAATGAACTTTTAATGGTGCATATATAAAAAGGAATCCTAATCCTTTTATATTTGATGTTAAAGTTTAGCAATTTACACATATACTAAAATAGTTTTAGCATTAGTTTTAACTTTTTAATTTTTTTTAAAGATGGTGTAATTTAGATGTTGCACTTTACCTTAAAACTATTTGTATTATAAGAAACATACCCTTCCTATTTTCAAACATCCTTATAATTTTTTTTAGGAAAAATATTATATAATTTAAATATTTAATTTGTTATAAGTATTTTTAATTAAATTAACTAATCCTGAAGCGAAGCGAAGGTAATTTCCTAGTACCAATAATAAACTTGAACTAAGATCATGTCCTTGTGTGTATCTTGGTTTTTCTCTTTCACATCATGCATTTACGTGCCTTGATATTAAATAAAATAAGATTTTTATTTATAGATATGTAGTATTTTTTGAAAGGTCTAATGCCTTGATTTTAGCTCATTTTCAATCCTACCCTGATGTTGAAAAGTTGTCAATTTTATCCTATTTCGCATTTTTTTTATTTCAGTTGTACCCTTAAATAGTAAATTGACCTTTTTTTCATTTGAAAAATATTCCAAAAAGTTTCCCATATTTAACATATATTTAAAATAACATTTAATGTTATAAATTACACAAAAAAACTATTCTTCCCCACAAATTCAAATAATAATAAAATAAATTTTTTATTTATTATAATCTTAATTAAAAACTGATTAAAAAATTAATTTTATGTTTAAAAAAAAAACTGATTAAAAAATTAATTTCATTAGATCTGTTCATCATCATCTTCCTCGATGAAAATGATTGGAAAATGTAGATTCCCTTGGCTACCACTGCCAAAAATTCTCTTTTTTTTATATAAAATCGCTACAATACAACCAACAAACCGACCTATCTCTCTACTTTCAGTTAACAATCGCAATTGGCTAATCACCTTAAAAACTACTGACTTTTCATTTGTCAATTGCATCCTATTTCGTATTTTTACGTTTCAATAGCACCCTAAAGTATTAAATTGAACTCTTTTCATTTGGATAAAATTCAAAACAAATCCTTCATATTTTTTAAAAGCTCAAAATGTTATATAATGTTTTAAATTATACATACAAACCCTCATCTCTATAACAAAAAAAATATAAAAATAAATAAAATAAATAAAAATTCACCGCCTTCCTTCGGACCCGCCGTTGTTCTCCGTCACCACCTCCGTTCGAACCCGCTCTCCGTCACCGGTCTTCCATGGAAGACGAGCTACGCGTCTTCCATGGAAGACTAGCAGATCTGCTGGTCTTCCATGGGGAAGACCAGCTCGTCTTCCCCATGGAAGACGAGCATATCTCGTCTTCCATGGAGAAGACGAGATCTTTTTCCCCAGGTAGACCAGCGAATCTGGTCTTCCATGGGAGACGAGCTGCTCGTCTTTCATGGTAGAGAGCGGCGGGTGACGGGAATGGTAGATTCCGTTTTAAGTATTTATTTATTTTTGAATTAAATAATTAATTGTATATGTATTTAATTTTTTTATTTAGGATTTATTTGAAAGTTTTTTAAGTTAAGGAACTTATTAGAATTTGTCCAAGTCGAAAAATGTATAAAATGACCTTTAAATTTGATTGTTTTATCAAATTTAATTCTTATAATAGTAAAATCATTTGTTTTTTCTAAATTAGGGTGCTATTGAAATGTAAAAATACAAAATAGGGTGCAATTGACGAAATCGCAAGATCGGGGTGTTATTGAAAACAAAATAAAAAGTCGGTAGTTATTAAGGTGATTCCCTTGGCTGCCATTGCCAAAAATTTTCTTTTTTTATATAAAATTGCTACAATACAATTAAACAAACCAACCCATCTCTCTACTTTCAGTAAACAATCGCAATTAATATAAACAACCCAAGTTTTCAAAAAAAAAAAATATAAACAACCCAAACCCAATTTTTTTTTGTGCACACTTTAATACCAATGGCAGCCACTTTGTTTTATTCTCTGTAATTCAATCAAAATCTTCATTTTCTTTGAAAACCCACCTTAACCCTTCTTTATTTTGATCTTATACACTCTTTTTCTCATCAAGTAATCAACTTTTCTCATACCCATGTTTTTTTATTTTGTTTTGCAGTTGATTTATTTTGATTTCTTGTATTAGGATTGAATTTTCTTGCTAAAAGGAATAATGTGTCTGTTTCAATGGCGGTAAAGAATCAAATTCGCACCGTCATCTATTGTGGGTTCTTACAGTAGGGAGATGAAGAATCCTATCATCTTCCTCGACGAAGATGAAGACCCCTGGATCTGTTCATCATCCTTAACGAGGAAGATGATGGACAGACCCAGGTGGGTCTGTTCTCCGGGCGGCAGACATTTTCGGTGGCAGCGGTTTCTGGCGGTGGCTCGGATGATTGTGTATATATCTAGGGGCCGTTTGATCCGCCAAAAAAAGAGTGGAAATGGGAATGAGAATGGGAATGATTCCCATTGTTTGTGTTTGTTTTGTCAAATTACACTAGGCAATGAGAATGTGATTACTCCTTTAATGGGAATCAACCATTCCCCCCTTATCCCATGTGAATGGACTTTTGGGAATGAGAATCAAAATTTAACAAAATATTTTAATGATAAATAATAAATATATAATTATTAAAAAAATTATTTTTAAATATTTATTTTAAAAAATATACTTTAAAAAATAAAATAAAAATTAATATTTTTTCAATTTTTTTTTTTTAAAAAATTATTTTTTTTACAATAGTTTTTTTACTTTTTTTAAAAAATATTTTATTTTTTTAATATTTTTTTAAAAATATGGAGCAAATTCAAAAGCTCTTCCGAGATCGGGGGTTCCGATCAAGGAAAAACATTTGAAAGAATTAGAGCCGCACTAGCTAATAAAAAAAGTTTAAAAATATATTTTATATATTTTTAATAAATAATAAATAATTTTTTATTAAATTTTATCCATTCCCATTCCTAAACTAATTTTGAACCAAACAAAAAATGAAATTAATCATTCTCGTTCCCATTCCTTTTCATCCTGATTCTTATTCCGAATCTCATTCCCAACCTTGAACCAAATGGCCCCTTAATGTATTTAGATTTAGTTATATATTCTCATAAAAGAAAAATATTTAGCTATATATTAATTTTAATTATACTTTTTGTTAGTTTTTAAAGTTGAAGGACCTATTTATACTTTTTTTATTGGAAGAAAATATGATTTTATTTTTAAACTTAATTAATTGAATGATTTCATCTTTGAAGTAAAAAATTTGTCAAAAATTGGAGTACAAATGAAATGAAAAAAATGCGAAATAGGGTAAAATTGACAACTTTTCAACGTCAGAGTAGAATTGAAAAAGTACTAGAAGGTCATGGTTTTTTAAGCCATTAGGCCTTCTTGAAAATCCCTTTTTGTTTGCAAAAAAAGCATTTCATAATACTTATATTACTTCTCAATCATTTTCTCAACTTCTTTCTATATTTACGAATAAATCTCCGGCAACAAATCCTCGGTCCAAGAAAGAATTTTGGAAATATGATTTATTATCCAAATACAGTTACCAAAGGCTCCCCTACTAATTTAACTTTCCAAACTATAAATTTTGTATTCTCGTCTTCTCCAACTCCAAACTTACATATCCTACCTTATACTATAAATATATCCTCTCTCAGTTTTAAAGAAATCTCAATTACTCTATCGGATTGCTCACCATCTCATACTCAAGTAAGTACTCAATCTATTTCGAATAATTCTACCACTTCATCTCCTGAACATGTCAAACCTACCTGCACGGTTACTCGTTCCCATCATAATATTCATAAACCAAAAATTCCATTTACCCTTCACACCACCACATCACCCGTCAATCCTCTACAAATCGAACCCTCTTTATTTACGCAAGCCAACAAATATTTGCATTGGTGCAATGCCATGAAGGAAGAATTTGCAGCTCTGCAAAAAAATGGAACATGGACTTTGGTGCCATATTCAACCACTCATAATATCTTCGGATGTAAATGGGTGTATCGAATAAAGCGAAACTCAAATGGTTCCATTGTCCGCTATAAGGCACGACTTGTAGCGAAAGGTTTTCACCAACGACCTGGAATTGGCTTCACCGGAACTTTTAGTCCAGTCGTAAAACCTGCTACTATTCGTTTTGTTCTTAGTATAGCGATATCTCGTGGTTGGGTTTTAAATCAATTGGATGTTTCTTTTTTGTAGGATACCCTATCTGACCATGTTTTTATGCAGCAGTCTTAAGGCTTTATTAACTCTGATTCTCCAAATCATGTCTGCAAGCTAAACAAAGATATATATGGCCTTCGTCAAGCTCCTCGAGCATGGTATAATGAACTTGGGTCCTTTCTTTTGGTTCAGGGCTTTCACAATTCTAAGTGTGATACGTCCTTGTTCATCTACAATACTGGTTCTATTATGTTAAACCTTCTAGTATATGTGGACGATATTATTCTCACTAAAAATAATTCCCACGCCATCAAGAAATTCATTCTTCAATTGTCTACTCGTTTTTTACTCAAGAATCTTGGCCATCTTAATTGTTTTTGGGGTGTTTAAACTACTCGCACTACTCAGGGATTATTCTTGTCGCAATGTAAATATGTTCTTGATCTTCTTCATAAGACTAACATGGATGAAGCTAAGGAAGTTAGTACTCCTTTATCATCATCCTGAAACTCTCAAGCTTGTCGATGGATCATCCGCTCACGACCCAACTGAGTACCGCCAAGTTCTAAGATCATGTCAACACATGTCTCTTCCACGACCTGATATCTCATTTGTTGTTAATAAACTCTCTCAATTTATGCATCGACCCTCTACAACTCATTGGAATGCTGTCAAACAAGTGCTCCGCTACTTAAAAGGTACAACTCATTATGGAATTTTTCTATCGAGTAGCTCACCTTCTTGTTTACATGCCTATGCAGATGCAGATTGTGCTGGTGACACTGATACATGTCACTCCACATCAGCTTATGTTGTTTTTCTTGGCACTAATCCAATCATTTGTAACTCAAAAAACAGTCAATTGTTGCTCGCTCGACAACTGAGGCAAAATACAGGGTTGTTGCCTCTTCTGCGGTTGAGGTCAATTGGTTAACTAATCTTCATCGAGAACTTGGTGTTTCCTTCCCATCTTCACCAACAATATATTATAACAATATTGGTGCCACATACCTGTGTTCCAATCCATTTTTCCACTCTCGCATGAAGCACATTGTCATCAATTTTCACTTCGTTTGTGATCAAGTCCCTAATCATCTTCTTCAGGTATCTCATGTTCATACCACTGGTCAGCTTGCTGATTACTTGACTAAACCCCTTGCACGACAACAGTTTCAGCAACATCGTTCCAAGCTTAGTGTCCATCCTGGACCCTCACGCTTGCGGGGGCATGATAGAGCACCAACTTATGAAAGCAAATAATTAGGAAATTTTTATTATGTATAATCTTGCATTTCCATAACTACTGTAGAAGAATATATGCTATAATCATACCTTATATATTTTGTGATTTAGTTTTCATTAATAAGTTCCTAATAGAAAACTAAGATTTTTAATCTTGTAAATATTTAGAACCTATCAATAATACAAACACAACTTTTCTCATCTAAATCACTCAAATTCTACTAGTAATCTTCTCAATAATAACATTGTAATAAATAATTCTATTACTCTTTCTTTAAACACCTATTAATGCACTAAATTTATTTGAATACATGTTTATTTCTTTTTTTAATATTTCTTTTTTTGGTGAAACTCTTTCAATGTTAATTATGTTTTTTTATATTAATTGCACCATTTGTAATTTTATCTATCATTTTAATATACATAAAAAAATCCAACATTATTTTTGAAAGTAGCCATAAAAACGGAAAAATCAAACATATTGGTTTATATAATTTTCGATTAACGTAAATATAAAATTAATAAATAATTTATAATTATAAAAAATATAATCTAATCAATCATACTTTTTTTATAGAATTTTCTATTAGCATTATTATAAAATTAACGTGTTATTTATAATTACGAAAAAATTTATAATCTAATTGATTACTCTCTCCATCCCAAAATAACAGTATGTGTAATGACCCCAAAAATTTGAAAATAAGAAAATCGTGCCACAAGTCCTAAAGTTTCGCAATTCGGACCAAGTAGGTCGAAAATAGACAACGACATGAAAATTAATAAAATATGTTTGGGAATAATTATAATTCAAAGTAAGAATTATTACTATTAATAATAAGTAAGGACTTGTTGGATAATGAAATTCTAAAGTCGTTTTGATAATTAAGTAGTCGGAATGGCGAGTAAGTAAAATTGGATTCTTAGCTTATTAAATGAGATAAGGAGGCATAAATAAGGGGGCTTAATTGGTACTATGTCAATCCTATATTTTTAAGATAAAAATCAAATGAAATAAGAAAGAAGAGAAGGAAGCAAAAATCCCGCATCTTCATCCTCCATGAAAATTTCATAACCAAACTTCAAATCCTCATATCTCTTTCGTTTCTTAACGGAATTGAGCGATTCTCGCGGCCATAGAATGAGGAAAGGATCCTCTAATGGATTAGATATTCAATTTAAGGTAAAGTGGAGTGTTTCTAGTTAGGGTTTACTGAAATTCAGTTCGGTTTTTAAAGTGATTTGGGGATTTTTGTGATGATGATATGTTTAGGTGATCTTGAGCTTACAAGAAGGATTTTCATGGTGAATTTGGCGGATTAATGCTTCAGCATGGGGTACCTTCAAGGTAAGGTATATCTCTGAAATTATTAAGTAGATATTTATGAGTTTGGATGATGTTTGGTGTGTTGTATTCAATAATTTTATGCTTAAGATAAGGTGTTGTGATTGATGTTATGGCTATAGAGTTATGCTGTTTTGATTGAGTTAAGACCTTGAGTTGTGTATGTTATAACACATGTGGTGGCTGGTGTATGTTAAGAAGAAAGTATGTTAGTAATCAAGGTGTTAGTATTGATATGCTATGAGTTAGAGTCAAACAAGGATTGAATGATGATTGATGTAGTTGCTGGAATTTGTGCGCTGCAAAATAGGGGTATTGCGAGGCCAATATCTCAAGTTATGCAACTCCGAATTAAGTTTCGTTTAATTGTACGGAAACTTAAGAGTGTTAGCTAAATATGTTTATCTTTGCGTTTCTGCTAGTTTGGACTCTAAGTTGTCCAAACAGAGCAGAACATTCTGTTGCGCATAACAGTTCTGCGATATATGGACAGCTCAAGTTAGTAACTTATGGGCTAGTTTTCAATACCTTCGGATGCTAGGCTGAGTCTGAGACCTGAACAGAAGTCAAAGAGGACATTCTGAACTTTAAGAATGTCGGTCTCGTTTAGAAATCAGACTATTTTACAGCTAGCAATCGTAAGTGATTTTGATGTAGGATATTCGACAAAACATAATACAAACATAAGAAATAACATTATGAACTTAGGTTTAAATAATAAACCTAATCAACATAAAATATGTATAAATCACATATCAACACGTAAATAGAATGTATCGGGGTTAGACGCGATTATGTGATAAGTTTGGTGTAAGGTTGATTCTCGAGTCTATGTGCTTATCGAGTTAGATTCTTAACTCGATATTTATTTGATATTTGTGATAGGTACGACAAGTCGGTCTATTAACAGACAAGAAGCTCAAGGAGCTTACGCTATTATGAATAAAGGTTTAGGATAAGTAAGCTGTGAGTATATTTTACTTTCTCGCATTATCGTAATTAAACTTATGTTATATACTATATGATTAGTATTTCAATGCATCACATAATTGGTTTGGATTGTGTTGTTGGATTAAATTGGTTAGGATTATAATGTTTTTGCTTGTATTGAATTGTTTATATTGCTTTGTATATGCAACTTGTGAGGTGTATATGGTTCGAATTAGAAATGTAATATGCCTTTTTGGCTATTGGATAGTCATTTGATTTGGTAAATGATGCATTAAAGTATTTGTTGTTGAAGTTGTTTTGAGATTTGGTTTTGTGGCCAAATGGTTATTTAGTTGTGCTTAAATGGTTTGAGATTTATGTTGGTGATATGCCACTCTGTAATGATGTATGTGAGAGGTGCTGAGTTGTGATATGCATATGTGATTATGTGCTGAGATAGAGATATGCACATGAGAGAATATTTTGTTAGGTGTCAATGCGCATGACACCGGGCTAAGTCCTGAACGATGGTCGGTGAAGGGAGAAGGGTCGAGCCTGCTAATGAAGTAGAAGGGTTAAATGTCAGGTGGCCTAGAAAGAGTTTGGCTAGGCTATAAGCCAGTGTTGTGTTCCGGGTTACAGACCTAGGGTTTGGTGAATTATTACAGAGATGGATATCACAATTGTTGAAATGATGTTCATGTTATTATGAGTTTTATAGATGTTGAGAATATTGAATATGCCTTCTTTATTTCTATTGATTACGATTGTAGATTGCTTATAAGTGAATATTGATGTTACTCATGTCACAGCTAGAACCTTTGGTTGGGTGTGTATGGGAGATAAAATGAAAATGAGTATGAATTAAGAATTTGAGATTTATCCAGTCTTGTAGTGGAGTAAAAGTATATGTATATGAAAGGATTGTGTTTGCATAAAACGTTTTCAAAACGCGATGCTATTTTGATAATAGGGTATGTAACGTATAACTCACTCAGTTTCGACTGACCCCCCAACAATGTTTGGTGCATGTGTCTAGTTTTGGCAAGCCATACTTCTATTCTTATTCTAGAAGTCTGAAGTATGTACGAGATCAGTGGTGCTACAGTAGGGTCAAGTCCTAGTCTATATGGATAATTGTAAAACGGTTTTTATGTGTGCAAACTCTGATACGTATCTTATTTGAAATCCGTTCTTTAAACCGTTTGTTTTTATGTTGGAACGGGTTGTGCTTGGATGTGAGACATCGCATGGTAAGACCCAGGTTCCTATAATACGTTTTCATGATTTGATTTGGACGTGTGAACACGTCAAGCTTTGAGAAGCTTTTATAAAAAATGTTTTTGGTATAAAAAGAATTTGTGTATGTTTGTATGGTTTGATTTCTCGCATTGATTGCAAATAATAAAATTATAATGTTTTTAAAGGCTTGCTACGGGTATTGGAACAACCATTCCCATTCCCTAGCGCCGGTCGCGGCTCGTGATTTCGGGTCGTGACAGTCTCATTCTCAGAATCACAAATATTAAGAAATATGATTATTATTGTGTTTGCACCAAAATTAAAAATATGGCCAAAAGGCCATAAAGCCCATGTTCCTCTAAAAAGATAGAAAAAGCTACTGTGATTAATTGGCCAGAGGTTAACTCCAGAAGTTAATTTCAGAAGTTGACTCCAGAGGTTGACTCCACTTAAATTCAGAAGTTGATTTGACTCTAGAGGTTGACTCCAGAAGTTGATGTCAGAGGTTGACTCCGAAAGTTGATGACCGACTCTAGAGGTTGATTTAAGAGGTTGACTCCAGAGGTTGACCAGTAATTCCTCAGAAGATTCAGAATGCCCAAGTCCATTTTCATAAGGATAAGCCCATATTTAAAGTGGCCATTAAATTGTGTTTTAAATGGCCAAAAGCCCAAGAATACTATTGTTAGAAGGATAAAGCCAAAAGCACGTGTTTTAAAGTGACAGTTCAGGTAACCACGTTTGCAGAAGTGGGGAAGTGTTGCGAAAACGTGTGCAGTTGAAGATGACAAACAGTTTCTGCAAGAGCTAAAGGCTATAATAAAGGAGAAGCGGGAAGGAAAAAGCCCTGATCAATCATTCAAAAAACAAGCCCAAAGGCAAAAACACTCAAACAACTCTGCAATCTAATTTTATTCAATCAGTAAAGAACTTTACGATTTAACTTCTGTATTTTCTACTCAAACACTGTATTTCAAATTTTTTCAATCCGTAAACACATTTACGGTTGAAATTTAGTATTTTTATTCAAGTTCTCAGCATTACTTATTGGAGTACTTGTTATAAGGTCAATAAAGCCCCAATTGCTTATTTAAGAAGTCAAGTTTTTACAAATTGGAATCCGCTTCCTGGCACGCCCGCAATTCACACACTTGTTGTTACGGTTTTCACTACAATCGCAAAACGCCAGTAGCAATTTTTGGCACGCCCAGTGGAACACAAAGAGTTATGCCTAAAACTCGAAGTGAGAAAGGAAAAAATGTTATCGTATCACAGGGATGCAGTGGATGATCCTACTTCTGCACATGTAGGACATGGAGACTATGTGGCTCACATGGTCAGAAATATCCAGAAAGAAAATTTACCTCTCCATGGAGAGGTGAGTGAAGATGTACCACGAGGTTTTGAAAGGCAACAAACACCAACTCGGTGAAATTTTAAGCCGAGATTGGCGGAAGCCCTTGATATGGTGTCAAAGGCCATGGTCGAGATGGATAAGAAGCAGTTCGACATGGAACGCTACTTGGCCGAATTAATAGTTGCTGCGAAATTATCATCCCATGGTGATTTACCAGAGGCTGTTAAAACGGCTAAACAAGATCCTAACCAACTCAGGGGGCAATCATCTGGAAGAGTCCATGAGATTGGAAGCATTATGCATGTACCAATCTCGAACCCATCACCTCCTGAAGAAAGGCATATACCACCTCATAAAAGAAATGAACTTGCTCAAGTTAACTCTTTTAAAATAAATAATCAAACTGGCCAAAATTTCAGGCCGTTTCATAATGCAGGTGCTGTCAATCATCCTTCCATGAAGGATCCAGAGGTTAATGAAAATTATGATCAACCTCTAGGCTTAGGAGGCAATTATTTTCCCCAGAGGAGGAATCCACCTCTGCCACTCCAAGCTCTATTACGGCCACTTGACATGGAGGCCATGAGAGAAGCCGTTCATACTTACATGGATGGTCCAGAGGTTAATCAAAATTATGTCCAACCTCTGGGCACTGGGGTAAACTATTTTTCCCAAGGGAGGAACCAACCTCTGCCACTCCAAACTCTAGCAGAACCATTTGACATGGAGGCTGTGAGAGAAGTCGCTCATCCTTCCATAGAGGATTCAGAGATTAATAAAAATTATGATCAACCTCTGGGCTTAGAAGGCAGTTATTTTCCCCAGGGGAGGAATCCACCTCTGTCACTCCAACCTCTAAGGAGGCCACTTGACGTGGAGGTTGCAAGAGAAGCCATCCAAGAGCTATATGATCCAGGTCTGAGATAAATTGACCGACCACAATTTCACAAACCGTATCTAAATCTTATTGACAAGGGATCGACAGTGAATATTAAACCATTCACCACTACCACTAACATGGTGGAAGTCTGCTATTATGATTCCTACGTTTGCCTCAATTCACTTTACTAAAAAAATAAAAAAAGGCTAACCAAAGGAAAATTAACCTCTAGAGATTCATCAAGATGTTAAAAAGAAAGCAGATAAAATATTGGGATCAACGACTATTGTTCCATACAACAAGCCGTGCTCCTCTATCACTATCGAAGGAATTCATGATTAAGCTCACCTCTAGTGAGTTTGCAGCAGCCGCATCTGCAATTTCGAGGGAATGTATGCAGCATATTATGGAAGAAAATATGGAGGAGAGCAGTTCAGCAGAGGTTCTTGGTGCCGAAGTAACATTTCAAGAAGATAAGCTAGTATGGAAGTTGATTTTACCCCATGTCATTAAAGACGGAGAATTTGGGAAATGGTCTACCAAATGGGAAGGACCATTCTTGGTCCACAAGGTGATGAAGGGGAACGCATACTGGCTATCAAGTCTAGAGGGTGAGCCTCATAAAAATCCATCAATGGAAAATACTTGAAGAAATACACTCCCAACATATGGGAGAAATACAATTTGGAAATAACTTAACGACTTTTAGCAATACATGTACTGCAGATTATGCAAGTGTGACATTATGGCTTTTAGCCAAGTGTATTATTAAAGTCTTAGGAGTTTGGCTATTTTGGCTAAACCAGTACTTTTTCATTAAATTTCCATTTTGACACGAGTTGTAATGTGATGGCTTTTAGCCATTTTTATAATTAAAGTTCTATGAGTTTGGCTATCTTGGCTAAACCAGTATTATTCATTTCCTAAGTTGTAATTTAATGGCCATTAACCATTCTTCTAAAAAAAATAAAAAAGAGGCTATGATTAATTGACTCTGGGAAGTTAATTTCAAAAGTTGACTCTAGAGGTTGACTCCAGAGGTTAATTTCAGAAGTTGACTTTAGAGGTTGAGTCCAGAGGTTAATTTCAAAAGTTGACTCTAGAGATTGACTTTAGAGGTTAATTTCAGAAGTTGACTCCAGAGGTTGATTTCAGAAGTTGACTCCAGAGGTTGATTTCAGAGGTTAATTTTGTTTGACGCGGAAAATGGTATGGCCACTTATAAATGAAAATAGAAAGTTTGTAAAATGATCACCTAATTGAAAAGGACCATTCAAGACACCTTAGGATTGACTGGAAAATTTGCCATGAGATTCCTATAAAAACTCATCTAGCAGGAAATATTTATAGAAGTCTATATGGAAGAGAGGAAGGGATAAGTGATACCCATGAATGGCTGACATTTAAAAAAAATTTAGTTCATCTTTTTCGCTATCCTACTGTCAATTTCCTATTAAAAAAAGGCCATAAGTTCTCTTTGAAAATTCAACAACAACAAAAACGGCCACATAAATGCAAATGCATGGCTGTAAGTGACACATGTGCATTGTTCGTGAAATAAGCCTGGTATGGACATCACATCACTACACAAGTATATGGCAAAAGCCATCTTCATACCGGGAATATAAACACATAGTGAATGCAATGCATGGCTGTACCTGCACGTGAATCTTGGTGTGGAACACAAAAAACAAACAAATGGGGGGATAGCCATCTTTACACCAAGACATTTGAAATTGAAGTTCAGAAAGTACCTGTATGGTGTCCCTGTAATGCAATGCATGTACAAGTGGATATGTGAAAGTGTACGTGTCACAACAAGCAAGTAATGGCCAAAAGGCCGTGTGAGAAAACATGTCCTAATATATAAAGAAAAGCCAAAGGCAATCCCTATGGTTTAACAAAAATTAAAATAAAAAATATAAATTTTTAACCCACGTTCTTCTCAAGAGTTAGAAAGGTCATTGGACAGTGATTAAATGGCCAGAAGCTAACTCCAGAGATTTGGCCAGAAGCGAACTCCAGAGGTTTGGCCAGAAGTTGACTCTAAAGGTTTGACCAGAGGTTGACTCTAAAAGTTTGGCCAGAGGTTGACTCTAAAGGTTTGGCCAGAGGTTGACTCTAAAGATTTGGATAGAGGCTGACTTTAAAAGTTTGGCCAGAGGTTTAAGAGTTTGAATTAATGAGTTATAACTGCTGTGGTGGTGATCATACTTGGTGTTGTCACCAGAGACATCTGAGAGCAGCTGGGCGTAAGCAAGGAGCCGTTGCCATGGTGGAGCATCTAGCAGTTGCTGGATTTGGCGTGGGCTGCCATCCTTCGCTGCAGCCGTTGAAGACGTTAGATTGGAGGAAGCTGGGGATGCGAAGGACGGCGCGAAGACCCCTGAGCCTACTGGAGAGGAGCTGGCTAGATTCGCCGGCGAGTTGGAGCTGGGCGCTGGAGCCGCTGCCACTGCTAGAAGAGAGGACGCCGTCGCTGAAGTCAGCGAGCAGCAGCCGAGCGACGTTGAAGCAACTAACGTGGATAGGGAGGAGTTGCTGCCGAGCTGCTACTTGTTGGTGGCCGGCATCTGGACCTTTTCTCCTTCAAATTTTGACAAATCTTGGGGATTAGTGCTTGGGGGATTAAGAGAGAATTAAATTCAATTTTTGAATTAGGATTTTGTGCCATGGATTTTGGGGAAGAAGGAGAATTGGGGTTTCTTTGATTTTTAAAAGGGTTAATTACATATAAAATCACCACCTTTACACGAATTTTCAAAAATAACACGATCTTTAAAACGTGTCAATTCAGGGCATCACCTTTCATTTCTTTTCAAAAACAACATGGGCATATTTTTTGATAAAATTTTGCTGACTTGGACACCCGATGAGAGTGCCACGTGTCACGCCACGTCAGCAAAAATGCCACTAAAAATGTGCCCGTGTTATTTTTGAAAAGAAATGAAAGGTGGTGCCCTGAATTGCCACGTTTTAAAGGTCGTGTTATTTTTGCAATTTCGTGTAAAGGTGGTGATTTTATATGTAATTAACCCTTTTTAAAAACACCTACACCTTTTGGACTTTTATTTATTTTTGAAATTTTTGAATTTTGAGATTGAAAATTTTGAGTTAATTTTGCTTTAACCTCTAAACAACTTTGAAGCATTAATTTTGGATTCTCAACCTCCCAATTTTTTTTATCAAATTCAGAGAATAACACATTAGACCTAACCATGGTGAAACTTAAAATTAATTTTGGCTAAAAATATATATATATATATATATATATAAATGGCTTTATTTCTTGCAAGCCAATTATATAGGGGCACTGTTTGCACCAAAATTAAAAATATGGCCAAAAGGCCATAAAGCCCATGTTCCTCTCAAAAGATAGAAAAAGGTACTGTGATTAATTGGCTAGAGGTTGACTCCAAAAGTTAATTTCAGAAGTTGACTCCAGAGGTTGACTCCACTTAAATTCAGAAGTTGATTTGACTCTAGAGGTTGACTCCAGAAGTTGATGTCAGAGGTTGACTCCAAAAGTTGATGACCGACTCTAGAAGTTGACTCTAAAGGTTGATTTCAGAGGTTGGCTCCAGAGGTTGACCAGTAATTCCTTAGAGATTCAGAAGGCCTAAGTCTATTTTCAGAAGGGTAAGCCCATATTTAAAGTGGCCATTAAATTGTGTTTTAAATGGCTAAAAGCCCAAGAATACTATTGTTAGAAGAATAAAGCCAAAAAGCACGTGTTTTAAAGTGACAATTCAGATAACCACGTTTGCAGAAGTGGGGAAGTGTTGCGAGAACGTGTGCAGTTGAAGATGACAAACAGTTTCTGTAAAAGCTAAAGGCTATAAATAAAGGAGAAGCAGGAAGAAAAAGTCCCGATCAATCATTCAAAAACAAGTCCAAAGGCAAAAACACTCAAACAACTCTGCAATCTAATTTTATTCGATCAGTAAAGAAATTTACGATTGAACTTCTGTATTTTCTACTCAAATAATGTATTTCTTTTTTCTTCAATCTGTAAACACATTTACGGCTGAAATTTAGTATTTTCATTCAAGTTCTCAACATTACTAATTGGAGTACTTGTGTAATACCCCGTAAAATTGAAGGATTAAATTATTCCACGTAAGGAATAATTTATGGGACCGGGAGACCGTAAATTAAATTTAAGGATAAATTTAATTTATAGTATCTCCGGAAATATAAAATAGTTATAGAAGTTAAAATATAAAATTTGGATATTTATATTTTAACTAACGGGAATTAAGAAATGCTTATAAATTAAAATAGGATAATTTATAAGTCCCGTGTGAATATTTTTGGAGTCAATATTCACGAAATATTTTTAGAAAGTTACCCCTAAAATTTTATAGAATTTGGAAATAGAAATTTTATTAAGTGGGTCTAATTTAGCCCTATTAAATCTTTAATGATTTATTAAAGATAAAATATAAGTCCCGTGAGAATAAAAATTACGTTTTTATTATAATTATGAATTATGGAATTCGTGGTTAAAATTTCATAAAATTTGGAGTTCGTTGTCCGTTTTAGTTACGGACGAGTATTTAAGAATTTGGGTTAAAGTAACGCGTGAATGCCTAGGGACTAGTTTGGATTTTAACCAAACTATATATATGTTTATGAATTCAAATGAATTCATTTGGTTCAGAAGCAACAAAACTTAGGTTTTGTATTCAGAGGAACGGCGACGACGCGATCGACGGTAGGTTCGCCGATTTCGATCCAATTTCTCGTTTCTAACTCAAATTTCTTCGGTAATCCATTATTAATCAAAGTTATAACCGTTATTTTGAATTTGGTTATATAGAAAATGGATTATATTCGAATATATAATGGTTACCGTATCGAATCAAACGAATACGTAATGATTTTACGTTCCGATAGCGGAAATGGATAGATTGGTGTTTGTATATGTGTTTAGGATCGAAAAGTGGCGTTTTAGCACGTCGGAAAGTCCGGAAAATTGAGTTTCCCGGGGCTGTGCACGACTGGTAGACGAACGTGCACTTATAGTACACGAACGTGTACCAGCCATGGTGCACGAACGTGCACCAGCCAAAGTACACGACCGTGTACCAAGTACACGATCGTGTACTAGCCTGGGTGCACGAACGTGCACCCAAGGTGCACGAACGTGTACCAAGCAGCACGACCGTGCACAGGATTGCACGATCGTGCTGCCATGGCTCGAAGGGCGGAGTGTTTTGGGGCTTTTTGCCCTAACTTTCGACGCAAGTAATCGTCGAACTATAGATGATTTAAATGGACTTTAAACCTTAAACCTGGACGTTTAAAGGATTAAAAGAACTTGGATAATTAAGGGAGTTCGATTAATTAAAACATAGAGATGTTTTAATTAGGTCCTCTATTAATCAAAGTGATTAATAGCTAGAGGACTATGAGTTGAGATTAAAAAATGAGTATAGACTAGATATGTTATATGTTTAGTAATGTCAATAGAGAGTCTACTCTTTAGAGTTAGAATTCTTGTTTCAATTGTGTTTAATAATTGTTTTCTAACTAGATCCGACGAGCAAGCAAGCTACCGGACCAGGAGAGTAGAGGGTGAACGAGAACTGTTTTGTGGATAACGGTTTTGTGAGTTCGCATATTTACTTTTGAATATTGATGCCAAAACATTTATAACTAAAAATGTGTTTGAAATTGCATTGCATAGAGTCGATTTGAAACCAATATATAGATCCACTGGAACGTGCTATCTATTGGGCAACAATAGAACTGTGTGATCACCGGTATTAATAAAACATTGCATTGCATACTAGTTGGGTTCTTTGGCCAAATGCTTGCAAAGCGGCCAAGACCTAACAGGTTATCCTAGGGAGCCAGTAATTTAATTTACGGCCCAGCAAACCTTACACAGAGATAAGATGATTGTGATAACGTGAGTTCACGTTTCATCCTGTGTTAAACAAGAGAGCACGAACTGTGACATTAATCACAGTTAACCAAATGGGGTTTCTCTTAGAGTTTCATTTGGATCAGTTATTTGGCTGCACAAAGTGTGTTTACATGCGATTTCTGCTTTTATTAATATGCTTGAGTAACTATGTGAATTCACTCATAATTGACCCCCGTTGATTTCCCTTTTCACAGGTAAATGATATTTTGACGTGACAAGACTTCCAATTCTTTTTCTGGAAGTTGTAACTAAATAAAGGTCACTCTAGAGCTGCAGAGTAGTTCTAGCTCCGAACAGTAGTTCAAATGTAAATGCTTAAACTTTGATATGAAACTACTGTCAGTATCATTTTGGGACAAAAGCATGTTTTTATAAAAAGGGCTTTTGCTAGTTGTTTATAAGAAACCTGGTTTTGATAAAAGCTTTGTGATTAATTAATTGGCATGCTTAAACCAGTACTTGATGTGATAACTGGTTTGCACCGCTGGCATTATTTTCGGACAGGGTTGTGTCAAGGTGTGTGCAGTGTACACGTACTACCCTGAGTCCAGAAATGCAATTGCATGGTTTTGATTGCACGTTTACCTAAAGGTTTTCAATTAATTACGAAAAGAGATTGAGACCTTTTATGTTTTCAAAACGCGAAAAGTTTTTACTGTTTTTCCTAGGCTTGCTACGGGTTTCGGAACAACCATTCCCATTCCCTAACGCCGGTCTCGACACGAGTTTCTAAGCGGAAATCGGGTCGTGACAATGTTGGTATCAGAGCAATGTTGTAGAACTGGAATGTCTACAGTAACATTGCCGATACTCGAATAGTAGAGTCTAAGAAGCTACTGCAGCAATGGGATTTGAGTTATGTCCTTGATATGTCATCATTTAATTGTGAAATATTCAGTTTTTCCTTAGGTTGTGAATTTAGAATGTGTCGGATATGAGTTATATATTGTGATACGCATGAGCACGTGAGGTGTGACCATTGAGATGGTTATATGCGTTCATGTTGGATTTGTATTTGTTGTTCTTCATTTGATTGCAGTGTGGTTTGATTTGGTTAGGATGGTTGACCAAAGGCAAACTCGTGGTCGAGCTGCGATGATACGAGATGCACCCGAAGAGGCTCATGATGAGTCGTCTGTGCATATAGGGCAACATGAACCGGCCAACGTAGCAGGTAGAGGCCGTGGGCGTGGTAGACCTAGAGGTAGAGCTAGAGGTCAAGCTGTGGAGGAACAGGAACCAGTTCAGGCTCCTGGGATACCACAACAACCTAACGCGCCAGGCTTCGACTTTAATCAGTTCTTAGCTGGAGTTGCAGCTATGCAGGCTAACCAAGTGGAGAATCAGGCTATGCATAGGGAGCAACTATTGCAACAACAACAACGTGTTGGTGCAAATGTCGATAGAGACAATGTTTTGGCTTATATGCGGCTCAACCCAACAGAATTTGATGGTTCAGGCGATGCATTGGATTTTCTTGAGGAAGTTGAGCGTAATGCTAGACGTTTGCAGGCTGACGAGAGACAGTCAATCTTGTTAGTTGAAATGTCAATGAAAGGACCATCAAAAGATTGGTTTCGACGTATAATTCAACCTAAGATGAATCAAATGACCTGGGCAGAGTTTGTTAATCGGTACAGAGAATTTTATCTGCCATTTTCTGTGACCGAGAGTTATCGTGATCAATTGCTGAATTTGAGAAGAGGAAATAGGTCAGTGCAAGAATATGTGACGGAGTTCACTAGGTTGGGAAGATTTGCACCTGATTTGATGGCTGATCCAGCAAGGGTGAATGCGAGTTTTATCAAGGGTTTAGGACCCGAGTTTATTAGCCTTGTTTCTGATGTGAACCGAGATTTGATCCAGTTGATAGACAGTGCACGTCAAATGGAGACTTCGTTGGTACAGTTTGGCAGAATTGTAAATTCTACTGCACCAGTGTCGACAAGGAGTGATCAAGTTGGTGCGACAGCCAATACACAAATGTGGTTTAATCCAAGTGGTTTTACTGGACTGCGACGTACAAAATTTAAAGGGAAGAGTAATAAGCGTTTCAATACCCCTGGAGCTAGTTCAAGTGGACGTAGCTCAGGAAGTTCTGGAGTTTTAACTACAATCGCAAAACACCGGTAACATATTGTTATAATGCTATAATTTCTAATTTTATTCATAGCTATTAATAAATGTGACTATATAAAAAATATTGTTGCAAAATAAAATTTAAATCATATATGTATAATCAACGTAGGAAGTATATTTTTATTGCCGATCATTCAAATTTTATGTTGCAATTTTCGTCAAATCATATATCCATAATCAATGGAAAACCTATAAATTTTTTATAAGATGAGCAAGACTGTATATAAAATTTATAAGGTGAACAAAATGGATAAAATATAAATTTTAAGATGAATATATTATAAATTTTAAATTGACAAAACTAGTACTATTTAATTTTATATTAATTTCAGTCTCAAAAAACAAATTTTATATTAATTTTTTAAAAGATTTAAATTATAAGGTTGACAATTGTTCACCATATGCTATTTCTATGTTCGTATATATAGACCATAATAGATCCATAAAAAATTCAAACATTCACGCATAACCTTAGCAGAATGTCATTCAACGCTTATATTATTTAAATTATAACTTATTGGTTTCATGTAACTAACTTATTTTAGGACATAGACATAAAAAAGATATTATATAACATAAAAATTGAAATATGGTATATAAAAATATATGTATCATTATATAGATATATAATTATTAATAAGGATTTGATAATTTGATAAAAATTGTGACACACCAATGCTAGTGTTGTTCTCGAGGTGCAACAAATAGCGTCACCTAGTGGAAAATCACACGTTAGAAGCAAGTGATGGGAACTAAAAGGAAAAAGGGGGCAATCCAAGCCCTAAATTCCGAAGAAGGAAAGAAACCCTAAAAAGCCATAAATTGGCGCCTGTTTTGAAAAGAGAGAGACGCGGGAACCAGTAAACCCGCCCACGGCTTTTCGTTTCCTAATATAATCCCAATTAAAATCTTTTTTTTCTTTCTAATTTTACAAGTTTTGCTCTCCAAATGATGGAGAACAGCGAGGTCGAAATGAAGGCGGAGAATGAAGATATTACCAATGAAATTGAAACGAAAGAAACCGGCCACATCCGTTCAGAAGAGCCTGACCACAAAATAACCGAAGAAATTGCGGATTCTGAGAAGGAGCCGTCGCCAAATAACAAAATAAGGGATGATCAAGAGAAACAGGGAGGTTTTGACAAGAGAAGACTTAGAACTACCGAGAGAAAGTCTTATGCTGATGAAATTGACTATGGTGATGAGGAAGAGTATCCAGCGAAGAAGAAGCGTGATCCAAAGGTCAAAAGCAAGGCTTCCGTTAATGGACCGGATGGTGTGGAAACAGGGTTAGTTGATGGAAAGGCCTCGGTGTCGAAGAAGCCTGGCCGAAAACCCAAACCAAAAGTGACAGGAATAGACGCTGAGGAAAAGAAAAACGGTGATGAGTTATCTCAGAAAGATGCGAGTGAAGTTAGACATAAGCGCAATCGGGAGGTAATTTTATTTCTTTACTGTTGTACATTGTTTTCATATTGTTGTCCGTTTTCTAACCTCTTGGGTTTGTAGTATACAGAAGAGTTTTGCGTAATGTGCCATCAATGCCAGAGGAATGATAAGGGTAGGATTGTTCGTTGCCGAAAGTGCAAGACCAAGCGATACTGTATTCCGTGTTTGACTACCTGGTATTATATATCATACTTTTGTAGCATTATGTAATTATTTTCTTATGATTCCCTAAATATACAATTGCAATTGGTTGAGGTGACTTCAGGTTATCTAAAAAGGTTAGATATCTAAGTTATACTATTTATTCTTTCTGCAATTGGTTTGCCATGATTTGATGTTATTTGCCATTTTTATCATCACATGCAGATTTTAATTTGATATGGCTTTGCTAGAATTTGGGTTATAGGTCACATTTAATAATTATTCTTTGACCAACTGTTGATCGCTCTAACCGTACTTCATGCTAATCAAGTTATTTCATTCTTTTTCTAGGTATCCTAAGATGACTGAGGAAGAAGTTGCCAATACTTGTCCAGTTTGTCTTCAAATTTGCAATTGTAAAGCTTGCCTGCGTGATACTCCAAAACAAGTTAGTGCTTCCATCATGCAATAAGTCTTCAGTGTGTTTATAGTATGCGTACTAGTAATCATCAGTTTAGTATGTGATTTGTTGTTTTTACCCCTGGTTATTATCTGTAGCTTCTGAAACGTCTTCGGGAGCTGAAAGTTGATGAATATAAGAAACTAGAGCACTGTAAATACATAATCCATGCTCTTCTTCCCTTCCTGAGGCAGTTAGATGAAGAACAATTAATGGAGAAAGATATTGAAGCTAGGGCAAAAGGTAATTTGGCTTGCATCAATAACATTTTCAATTTAGCAGCTCTAGCTTAGTGTTGACTCCAAACATGTGCATTTATTGGCTTGCATCAATAACATTTTCAATTTAGCAGCTCTAGCTTAGTGTTGACTCCAAACATGTGCATTTATTGGCATGCCTTTTTATTTATTTTTATAATTGTTTTTAGATATAAATGCTTTGTCCAGGCTTCTTTCTTCCAAAATCATTTCTCTTTACAATTTCTTTATTAGTATTTTTTAGAAGGATGCTTCCATTTGGAGTTTTTTTGGATAAGCAGGTGGATGCCTGTTCATTTCAGGTTTCTCTGTGCATGCATTGATGATTTTTGGCATGTCGCTGATTAGTTGTCTTTGATATTTGTTAAAAGACTTTTTTCGTGTTTGTGCAGGTTTATCCCCTGCAGATATAGTGATAGAAAAAGCTAAATGTCCTAAGAATGAGCGCATCTACTGGTAAGGTCTTTTGCCTTCTATTGGTGTCAGATTCCATCCTACTTTCCTATAACTTCTGTGAGGAATGAAGTGAAATTATGTTTGGCATTCTGTCTCCCCTCCCTATTCTCGTCTTACGTCTATTTTTTGCAGCGACAACTGCAGAACCTCTATATTTGATTATCACAGAAGCTGCTCAAACTGCTTTTCTGATATCTGCCTTGTCTGTTGCCAAGAGATCCGTCATGGACACCTGCAAAGGAGTGACAAGGAAGTGGTTATGGAGTTTATTGATAAAGGGTTTGAATATTTGCATGGTGAAGAGGGGAAACATAAGAGAACAACTAAATTAGTGTTTCAAAATGAATCTGAGAACCAGGGGTTAAATTCAGGATGGAAAGCTAACGAGGATGGAAGCATTGCTTGCCGGTGTGGTATTGGCTATTTAGAACTGAAACGTTTGTTCCCAGGAAATTGGGTTTCAGAGTTATTAAAGAGAGCAGAAGATGTTAGTCTTGCTCATGAATTTGACCTGGTTAAAATTCCATCAGAGCAGTGTGTGTGTTCTAATTCCCACGGAGATGTTGACATACGGAATAGTCAATTGTTAAAAGCAGCATCTAGAGAGGAATCTGATGACAATTTTCTGTACAATCCGAAGGCCATAAGTATTACAGAGGAAGATTTGAACCATTTCCAATACCATTGGATGAAAGCTGAGCCTGTGATTGTTAGCAATGTTCTTGAAACTGCAACTGGCTTGAGTTGGGAGCCAATGGTCATGTGGCGTGCCTTCCGCCAGATAAGTAATGAAAATCATGAATCACTTTTGGATGTCAAGGCTATTGAGTGTTTAGATTGGTGTGAGGTCAGTATGGCCTGTTATCTGGTATACTTTGATAAGTATTATTTCTTGGCTTGATGGTTGCATTTTTTTTTAGAGTTTACCAAGTGTGAAGTATAGGTTTTTTTTTTTATCTATGGCTAATATGTTCTTAGGGTTTGTTATGCTAATATGGAACTGTTACTTGCATGTTAGAGCTTCAACCTGTGTAATAATTATGGTTGGTCTATTTCTACAATTTACAGAGATTGCAATGTGTTCTTCTGGTTGATCTATCTATTTTTTTGTTTGCTTAACTGGAACTAGGTTTGATAGGATTCTAACTGCATCATTTCCTTTTCTTAAAAAGTATTTTTTATTTGCTGGCATCTAAGTTTCTTTTTATTGAACATCAAACTGTATCGCCATAATGATGGAGCTATTTATATCGTATTACACATGCAATAACTTTGTTTTGTTGGCTCAGTCGTAACCCAGAGCTCTTTGGTAGCTGTTTAATATGTACTGATACAACTGTGCCATTCTCGGTGGGATAAAAGAATGATGCGCAACAGAATTGAGAAAAACAAAGTTACTTTTGTTATTAAGCATGCGCTGGTTTGTTTATGATTATTGTTCTTCATTAGCTTGACCTTATACCTTATACAAATGAAATCTTTTTATTTTTCATTTAAATCGGCAAGATAAATGCTTTAGCTTGAAATATAACTATCTAAACCCATCTTTAGAGGCTTGGTGTACATAGTTATCATCTAGAGAAACTTGCATCCTCATTTCTCAACATTAACTTTTATGTACTTTTATTGAAATGTCACTAGAAGGTACAGTCTACTTAGCGATTCTAATTTCTTGGTAACATGCAGGTGGATGTTAATGTTCGCAAATTTTTTGATGGATACCTGGCTGGACAATTTGACGGAAAGAACTGGCCTCAAATATTGAAATTGAAAGACTGGCCTTCTTCTACTATGTTTGATGAACTTTTGCCCCGACACGGTGCTGAATTTGCTTTTTGTCTGCCCTTTAAAGAGTATACACATCCTGAAAATGGACCTTTGAACCTTGCTGCCAGATTGCCTAAGGACTCTTTGAAGCCAGATATGGGGCCAAAGACATATATTGCTTATGGATGCACTCAAGAACTTGGGCGTGGAGATTCTGTTACCAAGCTTCATTGCGACATGTCGGATGCGGTGTGTTTAATTTTCCTTTTCTCTTCTATTGTTTTCTCTTAAAAATTAAGATGGATATAGAATAACCTGCTGGAACCTCCTGCTTTTGTGTTCATGTGTAATGTCTGCTACTGTAAGACATTGAATAGGATTTCAGCCAGATGTTCTACGTGACCTGTTCTTATGTTTAGTCGACTTGCTAAAACAAATTTGTAAAATGAATTTGCACAAACTAGAACTTGCAAGTTTTTTTGTTTCCAGTTGGGTTTGCAATTTATGACATATTTGTGTGTTGTGCTTTCAATATTCGTATTGTACTTGCTATATTGTGTTTGTCCAGATAAAGTTTGGTCATACTAGAATGATAAGTTTGTTGGGAGTATAAATATAAACATGTGAAAAGGATGAACTAGATCTGATTGCTTATATTAATATGTCAAAGGAATGGCAATATCTACTAGTTATGATCTCTATTTCAATATTCAGTAACCAAATTTTGTTGTTTCACTTTTATGGATTTCTTTTCGACGGTACTTGTTGAAAAGCTGTTAAGGAAAATAATTGCTGGTTGCATGTAACAACTTATGTCAGAGTAACCAGTAAGTATTTTAAAAAATTACATAAATAACTCCAAGATTCTTATATTCTATTGTGGACTCAGTTTGTTTTGTTATTTATTAACAGAAAATAAAATCTATTTTTGATTTGAAGATTTCACTCTATATTTTCCCTTGTCTTGATAATGTATAATTTAACATTAAACAAACACATTTTTATATGACAGTGAGCTTCTAGTTGCTGTCTCGTTTGTACTTCCATTATTATTTGGTAAGAAGCACATTGAGTTATTTATTTATGCTTAAATTGGCTGTTTCAGGTAAATGTGTTAAAACATACGGCTGAAGTGACCCTTAAACGTGATAAACTTATTGCTATAGAAAGACTCAAAAAAGCCCACAGGAAGCAAGACCTTAATGAACTTTATGGTAGCAATCAGGTTTTGGACAACGAAGCTGATGCTGAACTGCAGAATGGCTGCGGTGACACTTCAACTGAAAAAAAATATTTGGATGAAGGTGATAAACAAATTGAGGAAGCTGTGTCAAATTATTGTTCCTTTCAAATGAAACCAGAGATGAAAACATGTAAGCAAGAAGAATCAATTCAAGGTATGAGCACTAAAAGAATAACATGGAATTTATAATTTAATTTGATGGCTAGAATGATGATATTTTGTTAATCAAACCATGCCTTTTCAGAGAAATCAGAACTGGAATGTTGTGAGGCGGATGATCAAGGTCCATGCTTTACTAATGGTGGACGATCAAATTGTGAAAATGAGTTAAAGAGACCAGAGTCAGCAAATGAGGGAGGTGCTGTTTGGGATATCTTTCGGAGAGAAGATGTTCCAAAGTTGCAGGAATATCTTAACAAGCACTTCAAAGAGTTTAGGCACATCCATTGCTGCCCGTTGCAGAAGGTCAGTTAATAGTTTTGACTACTAGATGTTAGATAATGTAGTGCCTGATATATATGTGACATTTGGCCCTCCAATTTGCTACTGTGATTTCTGACTCACATAAAATACTTCAAAATTGCTGAACAGTTGCTCCAGCGCTTTCTTCACAGTAAAACACCTGTGCAGAAAAGGAAAATTGCAGGGATTTGGGCATTTTGGGGGTAATAGATCTGATGGGCCCTTTGTTTTGTGAATCTGTAGTAAATAATGCAGTGTTATAAAAAACCGGACTGAACCGGCCTGTTGAATCGGTAAAACCAGGAACTGGCTAGTGGTCTGGTCCATAAACTGCAAAAAACCGGAAATCCGGTTCAACTGGTTAGACTGGATCAAACCAGAAGAACCAGATTGAACTGGTAATTAAACCGGTGGTCGAACCAGATAGTGAGAATTAGCGACGGAAAAATCAGTTGCTAAATACCAAAAATCCATTGCTAATTCTATATCTTTTAATTTTTTTTTAAATTGCACCTCAACCGGTTTAACTGGATGAACCGGGAACCGGTGGCCTCACCAGTTCGGTTTTTAAAACACTGAAATAATGGACATAATAAAGGAGTAAAGGACATTGACATAGTTAGAGGAGTAAAGGACATTAACATAATAAAAGGAGTGAAGGACATTGACATAATAAGAGGAGTAAAGGACATTCATTTAGGCTCAATTAATCTCTTAAAATTATTTTGAATTTTACCCTATGATTTTTTACTTTGGACCATCAACTATTTTGTAACTGCTATTATTAATTTTGTCATTCATTATATTAATCCATATAATTCATTTGCAGTAAGTTTTTGTTTTTATTATGAAATTCATTTACTAAATTTGTTTACTTTGGGTTATTTTACTCTCTTTATGTCCAAGATACTTCAATGTAGCATCAGCAGATTGCTCCAGTTCTGTACACCGTCACTGATTCCTTTATTTAAAAATTCTTGTTCTGTCCGTTCCTAAAGAAGTAAGAGAGTTATATTTATAATTATATTTGGCTGTCATGTAAATGATTGCTGTCTTCGAAACTTGCCCGAGTCTTGCCCGAGTCTTGCCCCAGTGTTAAATAATGAATTGAGTCATGTACATTTATTTAAGGACAAATGTAAGTGATGACTTGAATGACAAAAGTATTGGTTTGTTTTTGATACTGACAGTAAACATGTTAGTTGTTGAATTTCATTTTATGATGCCGATTAAGTTTATATAGATGATATTTGCAAGTCTTGTTCTATTGCCTTGTTGACTAATTTTTTCTGAATATATGTTTCTTGTGATGTAGATTGTTCATCCTATTCATGATCAGACCATTTATTTGACTGTAGAGCATAAGAGGAAGCTGAAAGAGGAATATGGTTATCCATCTCATTTGTGTCATCTCTTTTTGTTTATTTCTTTTCTTTTCTTGTTCTTGGTTGTCTTGATGAGGTTCTGTTGTACAATTTTGCACATTTATGCAGGCATTGAGCCATGGACTTTTGTCCAAAAACTTGGCGATGCAGTCTTCATTCCTGCAGGCTGTCCACATCAAGTGAGAAATTTAAAGGTAAATTATTTTTTATTTGGCAACTTTACAGCTTTAGATAACGTGATGGAATGATTCCATCTTCATTTTAAGCCAAATTAACTCTAATAATTAATTTCTTTAGTCCTTGGCTTGCCCAGCGGAACTTATCCCTATGCATCTTTCAATGACTAATGATCTCGTTTTCATAATTTTGTAGTCGTGTATAAAGGTAGCATTGGATTTTGTTTCCCCAGAAAATGTCGGCGAGTGCATCCGTTTGACAGAAGAATTCCGTTTATTGCCCCAAAATCACCCAGCCAAAGAGGACAAGTTGGAGGTATAGCTCGTCTCTCAAAGTACTTTCCATTTCACATTTATTTATGGGTTAAACATAGTTTCAACTTGAAGTTTTGAAATGGTGTAAATTTGATGGCATAGTTGTTAAAGCGCAAAGCGCACTTGAAGGGCAAAGGGTCCCATATCGCTTTAAGCGCAAGGCGCAAAAAAAGCGCACGCCCGAGTGAAGCTCGGCGCATATATGTAAAAAACATTAAAAGACCTATAACACACACAATAATTGTCCCTAAAATTAATATATGGATGATCAGAGAAGAGTTGATCCTTTGTTGAAGTTTGAAATGTAGAAAACAGAGGAGGAGAAGAGAGGAGCACGTCGTTTGAAACTTTGAATGTATTATTTTAATATTTTTAGGGTTATATCTAACTAACTCTTTTGTTTATGTTTTGTTTTTTAAAAACCCAAAACCCAAGCCCGTAACTATTAAGAAATACAAACAGAATTTAGGGTTTATGCAGCTGCGCTTTGCGCCTCAGCGCTTTAGCGCGCCTGAGGCGCGCCTTGATGAAGGTGGTCGCCTCAGGCGTTTCTGAGGCGCACCACCTGCGCTATGCGCTATTCTGAGGCGCGCTTTTAATAACTATGTTTGATGGCAAAAACAGTAGTGGTAGTGGGATAAGATTCTATAATGTTTCTGAATTTTCTTTTTGCAGTATATCTTTATCTTTTTTTTTGTCTATACAATTTGATTCTTTCTTTATCTAGCCATATAAAAAAATGTCCTTTTACTTTCCTGAACCAGCTGGTATCTTTTCAGATTTGTATCTCTGTTTAATTTTGTTATAGGCTTGAGTTCTGGATTAATGGCATGGATTATGAGACTTATGTTGTAGAAAATGAGGGCGTTAATTTGAGTCTTATCGTCTTTCTTGGGTATGATTTAGATGAGAATCTTGAGGGCGCTGCCAAATTAATGTACAGAACTTGGAGATATCCATATTTACTGCCTTGTGCTTTTCTAAAATAAACTTGACATTTTTTGTTTTTATTGTTGAAATGTTTACTCGAACATTGCAAATAATTGTTGTTTTACTCATTTAGTTTGCTGCTTTGCTGAGAAAAATTCCACTCTTGATTAATGACTGATGCAAAGTCTAGTTGTGGCTTATGTTGGTTTTGTGAAGTCAAAATTGCTAATTATCTAGAATGGAGTAAAATGGTTTATTTCTACTTCCGTAGTTTTCATAAGGATGATCACCTAACTGATGACCCACCTCAAGATAGTAGAAAACAGACATGACTATGGAGAATGGCAGAATGCTAGGTTTCTCTTTCAGATCCAGAACTCTATTGACAGTGAGGTAATAGGCTCAGTCAATCGATGTGAATATGTACTTTGCACTTGTGAAGTTATAAAATAAAGCTTCTTTCAGTGTGTAGAGAAAGCAATATAGGTCTCACAAATTATTTTATGAGATTTTAAGAAAATATATGACAAAATATGTTACCATTCAGCTTTGATGTGAAAGTTTAAGAAAAAAATGACTCTTTTGGCTGCCATGATGGAGGAAAGACTTTGCATGATATTTTTGAAGGGTACCTTGCACAAGTACTCCATTGGTTTCATACATTCAATATAGTGGTATTAAAGGAGGGGGTCGAGCAATCTTGGTTATCAAGGACATGATTCAAGAGTATTTGTGTCATTGTTGTCATAAGCTAGGTCATATGAAGCGTGATTATAGGAAGCTGTTAAACATAACTCTGAGAACTCTTTCTGCCCATATTGTAGCCTTGAACAAGGTCTGCAATAAATCTATTGATTTCAGTTGAAGCATGCGTCAAGTTCTCTTAGTACCAATAACCCTTTAAGTCAACTTCCACTTCTATAACTGCCATTGTGAAGTCATGTAAAATAAATACATGTCTCATTTCCTCCTTTAAATGGGTCATTAATTCTCGTGCTACAAATCATATTATAAGTAACTTTAGCCGACATCTCTGAAACATACATCCATTTTTATTGTTCTTTTATATTACTCGTACTCTTTATTTTGCCATACCATAAATGTGCCGGACATGACAAAGCACCATTATGACACATGATATGGATTCGACTCTTTAACTGACAAGTGGACAATTTAAGAGATAAAATTCATAAGTTCTATATCATATGGTATAAAGACCATATCATGTGTTGGGTTTGATGTGATGTTTTGGTTCTAAAGAGCTAAGATTGTATTTATTGCTATAAAATTTATTTTAGTTATTTTTTAAATTAACATTTAAATAGTTATATCTAGCGCGAACATATATATTCGTACCTGAGTACCCGAGTCCTCCATGAATCCATATCCTCATATTTTCAGCTAAGAAAATTAGTGTGTCGAACTTGTAGATACGTATCCGTTTTGGACGCCCATATCCGAGTTTCTATAACATAGGTTTTTTTAGCAATGGGTTCGCAACTTATTTTTTAGGCTTTTTATCACAATTATTCTTACTTATTGATTCCTATATTGATCGTACTATGTTTACCTAAATTATTTTTCAATTTAATTTTTGTCATCAAATCTCCTTTTTTTATTATTATCTATTTTAGAATTTTGTGATGAAGATGATTATCGGTATATTGCTTGCTTTGGAGTGGTAACCCATTTTAAAGCACATTGTCGGTCGGATTCATCCCTCATTTCTCAATTTCGTAGGTTATGTTAATTAGCTTTTGAGTTATGTCAATTTTCCAAATACCATTATCTTAGTTCAAGTCCTAGAGTCGATAAAAGATCTTGTTTTCCTTTTGAATTTGTTCATTTTAGATGTTTAGAGTCATTCTTCAGTTATTCCCAAAATTGAAGTCTAGGTAGGACGAACACGGACAAGAGACATTTAGA
The DNA here is from genome assembly GCF_937616625.2 of Mercurialis annua. Taxonomy (NCBI): domain Eukaryota; kingdom Viridiplantae; phylum Streptophyta; class Magnoliopsida; order Malpighiales; family Euphorbiaceae; genus Mercurialis; species Mercurialis annua. The sequence continues at coordinate 14,205,923 of NC_065574.1, forward strand.
AACGAACACGGTTAAACAATGTTATTTTAAGATTTCCTATGTAAAAAATGAGGTTTTGTGTTCAAAGCGTTTTTGAAACGGGACATGTTGATTGAATGAAGTGTCTGTGCTACTTAGATTGGATTTAAATATTTTCTTACTTTTGTTTATGATTATTTTCTTGGCACAAATAAATCAATTAAGGCCGAGCTCATAGCTTTGAAAAATAAAATGCCATGAACTTGGCATTTTGGCTTAATTTAACCCGTCAGATGAGATGGTAGAAACTGATTGATTATATACAAATTAGAGCTAAGGCGGTGGGAAATTATTGGACACTTTCATATTCAAGAGGCAAAATAAGCTAAAATGTCAAGTTCGTCATGCTTTTTTTCAAAGCCATGCGCTTGCCTTTAGATGATCATTAATACCAAGTTCATGGGATAAAATGAACCTTTGTTCATTTATTAATCTGTACTCTCACATCTACTGTTTTTGCTCCGAATCCTCCCATTGTTCAGGTCTACGCAATGCCAACACTCTTGATTCATGTCTTGATTTTGGATCAAGATCCTCATAAGTTAATGGAACATGATTTATCATGTTCAATCAATCTAGATTCTTCATTATTAAATGAACTGTTCACATTAAATGACTATAAATTATGTTAAGTTCATCTATACTATTTATTTTGTAATGAAGAGTGTAAATTGATTGAACATGATAAGTCATGTTCAATTAACTTAGGAGGATTTTAAATCCTTGATTCTTGTTCTATGGAAGTCATTTTCTTACTAGATCCACCTTCAAGTGATGATTTTGCTATTATTATTCGTAAAGGTAAACGATGGTATACTTATCCTATTTATATATTTGTTTGTCATAATCACATGCCATCTTCTTGTTCCTTTATTGTGCTTCGTGATTCTATCCGGTGTTTTAAAAACCGGACCGGACCAGCTGGTCGAACTGGTTAAGCTGGGAACCGGCCAGTGGTTCGGTTTAACACCGCCAAGAATTGGATCTTTTGGTTGAAATGGGTTGGACTGGTTTAGACCGGATTGAACAGGCAAAAAACGGTTGTTGAACCGGTGAATCAGAGATCGAACCAGTTAAAAACCGGTGAATTTTTTAAATTTATCAAACTGGTTGAACCGGGAACCAATGGCCTCACTGGTTCGGCCACCGGTTTGGTTTTTAAAACACCGATTATATCTCTCTCCGCAAGACTATTAGTGACGCCTTTATCTTGTTTCGGATGGTGTACTATTACGATGGAGGACACACTTGACAACTTATGGGAAAGAAGGTTATAGATGTAAATGTAATATTATGGTTAAGATGAATCGCGATTGATTAATAGCTAGCTTGAAAGCCAGTATTCTTGCTAAAGATTAAAAAAAAAAGATAAAGTAAATTACTCTTTCCTGTTGCTAAGTTAATGTCTATCAAATCATTTATTTCTATGGCAACCACTCATAATTGACTTTTACATCAACTTAACATTAATAATGCTTTTCTTCAAGGTAATTTTAAGAGGAACTTTTTTTTGGGGAGTTGGAATTAACAACTTGCAGTAAATGAATTTTCCTATCTTAGAGGAAGCCGTAGAATAAATTTTGTGTTATTTAAAAGGAGCTCCTAGCAAAAGGCGGGCGTTAGAGGCGCTGGCTAGACGAAAACTCTAATTTCAACCTGATTTTGACATGCGGACCTGTTAAAGGAGTTTTATTAAAACTAGAACTCTTAAAAAAGCCACCTCCTGTAGCTAATAGCCACTTAAAGAAAATTTAAGATAAGCAAACTAAACACATTGAAACTAATTGTCTCATGAGAAGACTAACAAGTTTGATGTCATAGATCATGTGAAGACTAAGAGCACTAGGGGGATATTTCCACGAAGGCTATAATGGGAACCTATTTTTTATGTATAACCTACAAAGTGCCGATACAGGTACGGAGAACGGTATTTAAAAAAAACATAGGATACATGTACGGTGCGGTATAAAAAATTAGGACACGTGTCCCCACCATGTCTCCCGCGTGTCCCTCTGTCCCCGGGGTGTTCCACTAGATATGGCACCCCAAAGAAGTGTCAGTGCTTCATAGTGTATAACAAATTGGGTATGATCAATATTTATGCTCATGAGGGAGAGTATTATTGAATATAAATGCTATTTAATGAAATAAGCCTAATTATAGGGATCGATTGGAAACTTTCTAGTTATAGGATTAATTGTTGTTCTCTAGGTTCCTAGAAATGCACTTTGCTGTGTTATCGAATATTTATTTTATTTTTGTTTACTTGTTAATTATTGCATTTAGAATAGTGGAACCAGAAATTGCAGTATGCAACAATGGCAGAAGTGGATCTAGTGATGGATCCTTCCCCCTTTTTCTTTTTGGAGAAGACGATGAAACCTTTTCTTGCAAGCAAACTTAGAATATCATTAGGAACTAAATAAGAATCTCCAAACTCAGAACAACAACTTTGCTGTCAAAACCTGAGACCATGTTCCATAAAGTTTAGCACGTTTTGATTGAAAAGATTTTCCTATCGAGGCTATTCTTTTAAACTTTGCAGTATATCTTTGCTGTGCATATTTACATTCCTCTATTTATAATTCAATTGTATCACAACCCAAGCTCGTCTATTTAGATTGAACCAATATTTGAATTCTCCTTTTTTTTATCTTCTTGCCAATTGCCATCCAGCTCTTACAAATGTCATATCTAGAAGTTCGAATATAAAAACAACATATATTGAATGTTCTGCTTCCAGGATCATAATACCATAACAACCTTTTTCTTTCTTTTCACTGTTCTTAGAGAAATTTGCTAGACATTGCATCATACTCACCAAAATGTTGCTTGTTTTGAGCATGTGCTAACTTGTTCTATTGTGCTTGAAACAGGTTAAGAAAATGTATCTTCATGCTTTGAAATGGGCGATTGATGTTTTGGAGGGTAAAAAAGAGTGAGTATTTAATGAATTAGTTTTCTTCCTTGTGCGCGTCTTGGCTTTTTCATCCTTAATTTTGTTCCCTTTTCTCATGAAACCATCACCTATTATATCAGTTCCGGATGGTAGGGCATTTTTATTTGGGATATCTTATTTTGCTTTGTTGATATGGTAATAGTATGATGCGTAATAATCTGAAAACAATTCATTGCCTACAAAAAATTTCTTTATGGCTGCACTTTTATTATTGGGAGTATGCACAAAACGTTGTTCTTTGAAGTTGTATAACTCTCAAACTGGAAATGAGGTTCACATAGTGTATTTATCTGTTTTCTTTCCTATTTTTGTTTTTATCTTGTGTTTTTGGCTTCTTTCTCGTTCAGCAAATCATTATTAACTAGAGAATAGGATCTCTTTCCATTTGATTTTGTTGAAATTAGTTGTGAATTTTTTATTTCAGGCCCATGGAAGCTGAACCGGAAAAACCTGTGAAAATGAAACCTAAGCAAAAGAAACCTAAGAAAAAGAAATTTAAGAAGGAAGAATAGGGGATCTCAAGGTTGATACTTTGCTGGCTCTGTGTGGTCATTATTTTTACCCTACAAGATCTTAAGACCTGCATATGCCACCACCTGCGTGCTTATTTTGTTTTGTTTGGCAGTAATGTTTTGCTAAATCTGGAGTTGTGTTGTATGTATCATCAACCTTATTGATGCCTTTTGTCCAGATCCCTAGTATGCAGGTCAGTTTCTGTGGTGGAACAAGTGAGGTTAGGGTACATTTTGTTTTGCCTTCTTCCAGACAAAAGTCGCATAAGGCTTTCTATTTGTCTTATCAAATGAATGTTTGTACTAATTTATATATGCATATATATGTCACAGATATGGTGATTGGTTGTGTGAATTTAGACTGTATTGCATGAAAATTTGCAATTATACTTTATCGATTGGCTATATGTATTTGCTAAAATTATTTTCAACCATTAATTCCTTGCATTACCATGATACTACAAGATTTGTGGAAATGATTTTGAAGTCAGTCTATGAGAAAATAAATTCTAGCTTTTCTATGTTTAGGATTATGGTTAAATGTATTCTCTTCCTAGGGTTCTCTACATATGTATAAATATGATAAAACAAAATCATTACTTTTTGGAATGTGCTTACAAGTTTGGAGCACATTTGAAGGGTTTTACATAGTGTAATGTTTTGGAGACTATTTTTGTATACAATTACCCTTTATCTATATGTTATATTATGCAAAGGTGGATTTGTAAAATTTCAATAATATATCTAAAACTATTATATAATATTTATTTTTCAACAGATAATATAGAACACTAAGTTAAACTACTTGTAAAATAATTTACCTCCATTTACAAAAAAAAATTGAAAATAATTACAAAAATATATATTGACTTTTTTCATTTACAAAAACCTAGTTGATTTAAAAATATTTGCAAAAATAGCAAAAAATAAAAAAGCTTACACATACGGTGTATACTATTGATATAATGTCACTATACTAATAAACTAAAAGTATACTAACATTATATGAATATTATACAAACATTATATCAACATTATACACATCAGAACATACTGAAATTTTATTAATATTAAATTTATCAAAATTTTATCAAATCGTATACTAAAAAGTGAACTAACAATATATAAAAATTATACCAACAGTATACCAAGAGTATACACATCAAAATAAAAAAATTACACCAACATTACACCACATCGTATACACATCAAAATATAACAATTACACCAACATTACACCACATCGTATACACATCAAAATATAACAATTACACCAACATTACACCACATCGTATACACATCAAAATATAACAATTACGCCAACATTACACCACATCGTATACACATCAAAATATAAAAATTACACCAACATTACACCACATCGTACACTAAATATTACACCAACAATATACTAAAATTGTACCAACAATATACAGATTCTCTAGTTTATTACCAACTATTGTAAATACATAAAAAGAATATACATGTTATCAACTAGAAAATATATTATCGATATACCGAAAATATACTAAAATTGTACCAATAATAAACAAACTACTATTTTTAAATTCTCTGGTTTATAGTTTTAATATACCAAAATTATACCCATAATTATACCGATATTATTCACATCGTACTTTTGTAAATATTTTTTTTCGTAGTTTTATAAATAATGTTAAATCAGTCAATATTTTTTGTAAATAAAAAAAATCTACGGGTATTTTTGTAAATATCTTTAAAATTTTAGATAATTTTATTATCATTCCTATAATGTACTAGTAACTTAATTGAAACAAAATAATGATGCTTTAAAACTTTTATCCAAGTGATTAATTATTATAAAATAGAAAGTAGTAAAGATAGATAATTCTGGGGCTCTTTTTACCCATAGTCCCTCACGTTTGAGGGCTGTTTCACAAAAGTCCTTGAAGTTGTGAAAAGACAGCTCTGTCCCTTATCATAAATATTATATCAAAAAAATAGGGTAGTACTATTCGCCGCCCCAAATAACCACCCACCGCCCAACTTTTGACCAAACTACCCCTAAATCATTTTCATTTTTTTTAAAAAAAATTCAATTCTCTCAAATTAATTAAAAACCCAACGAATATCCGAACGAATTTATAATAAAAATGTTAAAATCGACTAAAAATAAATCTAACAATTAATCGGTTTTAAATTTTTTCATTTAAAAATTTTTAATTTTTTTTTAAAAATTTTTTAATGGGCCATCGACGGGAGATGGCGATGGTCCAATGGACCATCGCCCAAAGCTGGACGATGGTCCAATGGATCATCGCCAAAGCTGGACGATGGTCCAATGGACCATCGCCATCTCCTGGCGATGGTCCATTGGACCATCGTCCAGCTTTGGGCGATTGTCCATTAAAAAATTTTAAAAAAAAATTTAAAAATTTTTAAATGAACAAATTTAAAACCGATTAATTGTTAGATTTATTTTTAGTCGATTTTAACATTTTTATTATAAATCCGCTTGAATATTCGTTGGGTTTTTAATTGAATTGAAAGAATTGATTTAAAAAAAAAAACTGAAAATAGGTTAGGGGTAGTTTGGTCAAAATTTGGGCGGTGGGTGGTTATTTGGGGCGGTAAATAGTAGTCCACAAAAAAATAAGTTTGATTCTTGGAATTTTCAAGCAGTAAAACTGACTAGTACAATAAGAAAAACTATTTTCAATTTAGTTAAGGGCATCTCCAATCCTAAGGCATCACTTAATATTAATTAGGTGATTTATCACCAAATCTACTCCAACCACAATCACTTTTTTCTACACTAAAAAGAATATTCCTTTTCATTTTTAATATTTTAATCATTTTTTAACATTTATATACTTTTATCAATAACACCCACAAACTTATTTTTGTTACATATTAGTTCAAATAATATATATAGTAATAATTATATTTTATAAAATAAAAAATAATTAAATATGCATATTATAAATATGCATATATATTTAAGTCTTTAATTATAAATGTGTTGAATTAAATAAAAAAATAAATTAAAAGTATTGAATTGTAAATAGGTGATTCTAAATAGTAAATCATCTAATTTAATGAGAGAGGGGATTTTGGTGTCACTTGTTTTAAAACAAGTGATACATTGGAGATGAAATGTCACTTGTTTTAAAACAAGTGACATGCATTGGAGATGGCCTAATATTTTTTAAATTCTCAAATTAGAAGCAAAATCATAATCTGAATTTGTTTTTAAAGTATTGGTAGAATTATATTTAATTAAAAAGCTAAAACCATCTATTATCATCATGATTATATCGACATGAGAGGTAAAAGCCATAGGTTTGTTGTTGTTGCTTCTGAGATGCAGAATAAGGAAACCAACCTGCAGAAATAACGTAAACTTTACTTAACCCTTCAACTCTCATTGTTTAATTACAAGACAGTTGGAACAATAAAAAAAAGAGACGACGACGGAGTATGAAATTAGCACCTCAATTTAGTATCTCGAGATAAAGGACCCATCATCCGAATTGAAAAATTAATACCTCGACATGATTAAAATTCAAATTATGCTTTGAAACATGCATAGCAGTTCAATTTTTCAACTGATTTTAAATCTTGAAGAACCACTACAGTTTGCTGTTGTGTCTCCGGAGGCGGTGGCTTTCTATTTCCAACAGGACCACCACCATCAGAAAAAAAACCCTATTATGCTACTCACCACCATGCATCGTCATCGGAGTGCCCCTAGCGCCGCCTCCATAAATCCTCAAGGAAACAGGCAAAGGTGGCAGAGTTGAAGAAATCACCAGCAACACTAATCTGAGCAAACTGATCCTAAATACCCACAACCTTATTTTGCCTCTCCATTACATAAACTCTAATCAGAGGCGAATTAGCAAGTGAAGGCGAACTAGAAGTTGAACCAAACGACGACATCGTTTCCAACATCGGAGAATCCGGCACTTAGTGAGAATCATATCCATTGTTGGTCTGGTGGGATTCCTTCTTTGTCATCAATTTTACCTTTGACGTTGTCTGTTGCGTCGCTGCTCTCGTCTTTCCGGTGAGATCTTAAAGAAGATTTGCATTTGAAAATCGAGAAAAAGAAAAAAAAAACTAATTAGCAAATAATTAGTGTAAAAAGACATTAAAGCCCTTTAGCATTTTCTCACTAAACCATATGTGTATGCCACCACCAGCAAACGGAATGCAATAGAGAGACGTATATTAAAGGTTTGTGATAGTGTGGGAAGAATTTTACACTTTTTTTAATGTAGGGATTCATTCTGGAAAAAAGTTATAGTGTAAGGACTTAAATATGTGTTTGGCCATAGAATTGCAAGATGCATGTGTG